>NC_072473.1:69697532-70335746 GCF_027574615.1 Eptesicus fuscus | reverse complement strand
TTTGTTTTGAGGCACTAAATTTTGGGATAATCTGTAACACAGCAATAGATATACCACTTAATAGAATATTTTCCTGCTCCACTCAGAAAATAGGCTGATCCTGTTACCATATAATTAAGTCATCTGTTTCAGGTAAATCTTTTATGCAAGGAACTTCCTGGAGTTCCTAAAGTTCAGAGAATATGTACCCAGTTTACAAGATGGGGCTATATGGCTGCTTTGGTCCCTGATGGCTAATAACTGTATGAGCCATATAATTCTTCCTGACAGTTACCTTCACTGTCAAGTTTTATCTAGTAAGGAGGTGGTGGGAGAGGTGACCTATAGCTCTCACCTTCCTTTAATTTTCAGAGGCTCCCTAAGTCTACAAAAAACAATGGGTTTAGGTCTATTTGAAACACATTTGCAAAAGCCTACAGGGACTTAGATAATCAGACTTTTATCTACCTTTCTGAACTAATTTCTTAGTACCTACTCTCACTTCTCTCCAGCAATACTGTCTGTATTTGTTTGCTAGAGGTACTGTAACCAAGTACCAAACACAGAATGGCTTAACCAATAGAAATTTGTTGTCTTATGCTTCTGGAGGCTAGAAGTGGAAATCAAGATGTTGGCAGGATTTGTTCCTTCTGAGAACTGTGAAGAAGAATATATTTCATGCCTATTCCCTGACTTCTGGGGTGTGCTGGCAATTTGGGGTGTTGCTTGGCTTACAGAAAGAAGCATTGCCCTGATCCCTGCCTTCATCTTTGCATGGTTGTTCTCCCCATGTGTGTATCTGTGTTACATTTCCCACTTTTATAAGGACATTGGTCATATTGGATTAGAAGTTCACCCTACTCCAGTCTGACTTTACTTAACCAATTACATACAAATAAGGTCATATTCTGGGGTACTGGGGGTTATGCCTTATGGACTCTGAGAAAGAAGATACCTACTAAGAAGGGCTCCTGTTAACTAGGCTCAAATTAAAAAATCAAAAGCAGAGCCTAACAACCATTTCTACACTGGGGGCCTCTCACACAACTGCACATCAGGGAAAAGCCTACACTCTGCACTAAAATGCCTGTCTGCACTGTGTTTCTGCTATCTGACCCAGCCCTTATGAATGAATTTCTGGAATCCTATTTCTTTATCCAATCAGAGCTGTGCAGCTATATCCCCATCACATCATCACCAGCCAATCAGAGCAGCTCATTTCTGACCAATCTGGACAGTGCCTTTTGGACCAATCAAATTGCAAGTATTTGAAGTCCATACATTGAATGATGATGAACCAATCAAGGACCAGGGGCAGGAGCTTCTGTCTATATAAGCCAGCTCCCCTCTGGCTCTGGAAGTGCATGTTCTCTTTCCAACAAAGACTGGAGACTTCATTTCCCCAGCTGAGCTGAAATATCCAAGGTGTCTCCCTGGAACAGAGTGGAGCAGACCAGTGCAGCACAAAGTAGATTGGCATGGAGCAGAGCAGAGCTGTCTAGCCAGAGAGGGGCCTGGCCTCTGGGCCATCTGGCCCCAGAGCTGGCTCACAGTTGAGCTGTTTTCACAGCTGTACTGTATCACAATTGAACTGTTTTGCACTGAATAAAGATTCCTCTGTCACTGCATCCCAAATTGGGGATTCTTATTGCCATTGAATTGGCACCAATGATTATAGTTTGACAGCCTTCAATGTATGAATTTTTGAGGAGACACAATCCACCACATAACACTGAACTTCTTCTGTTTCTCTAGAACACTGAGCTCATTTCCACCTCATGTCGTTTATACTAGTCCTTCCATCTAATACCTCAAGGAAGCATGACTGTTCTCTTCCCAGCATATAAATGTCATCTCATATGTCACTTTCTCAAAGAGATCTTCCCTGATTTCCCTATCTAAAATAGTCCCTCCACCACATACACATCATTCTCTGCTCCATTACCTGTTTCAATTTTCTTCATAGCTCTCATCACTACTTGAAATAGATTTCTTTTTAACCTGTTTTTATTAGCCCTTCTCACCAGAATATAAGTTCTACAAGGACAGGGAACTTGTCCATTTTATTTATTGCTGCACCATCATCTCCTAACACAGTGCCTATTAGTACATCCTATATAATAAAAGCCTAATATGCTAAATGTCCAGTCGACCGGTCAGCCGTTCAACCAGTCAAAGTGTAATATGCTAAAGAACCAAGATGGCGGCATAGGTAAACACTTATACTTGCTGCCTCTCACAATCACATCAAAATTAGAACTAAAAGGTAGAACAACTACCATCCAGAACTGCGGGAAAGCTGGCTGAGTGGAAGTTCCACAACTACAGAGGTGAAGAAAGCACATTGAGACTGGTAGGAGGTGCGGAGGCGCAGAAAGTGCTGGCACCTGGATGTGCTGCTCTTTTAATTGAGAGGGAGATAAAAGCTCCCCCTTGTTCTGAACTCCAGTTCCAGGTGAGACTCTGGGGACCCAGACACACATGGGAGGAAATTGGACTGTCTGGCATCGGGACAGGAATGCAAGGGCAGCTTCCTCTCAGAGGTGCTTGCAGTGATCATTGTTCCTGCATGGGGGTGTGGGATGCGGAGACCCGGGGACCTCTCTAGTACAGGGCCATTGCTGTTTGCTCCGCCCTGGTGATTTCCAGAGACCCCGCCCCACCCAATTTACAACCCTACCCAAGCTGTGTGCACCAGCTTTTGCATATGAATGGCCTGTCCTTCTTCCACCTAAAACCTGTCAAAGGGGCAGCAGCTGTGTCAGAGAGCCCCAGAGCTTCCAAAAGAAGGCCCAAGGCCCAGCAGCAGCCTGCCTTGCTTCACAGCTGGGCCTCGTCTGGGCACCTCTAAACTCCATACAAAGAGGAGAATCTGCAGATCCCTCTGTAGGTCCTGCTGAGTGGCCCCAGACAGTGGCTGACTTTGCACCTCCTTGGAGATCTAAGAGCCAGTGTACCCAGTGGTCAATGTGAGACCATACTGGATTATAAATCCTCACATCCGTAAGAGACACACTCAAGGGGCAGACTCAGTAAGCCCCACTGAAGCAAGTCCTGCCCCATAAGGGTGTCTCCTACACAACAGATCTTCCAGTATAGACACAGCTGGTCCTCACAGCCAATTGACCTGGAGGTCAATTCCTCCCAGTGATACCAATAGCAATCAGGGGTTAACTGCAACAAGACTGTGCACACGGCCCACAAAGCAGTGCACCAAGAGCGTCCACCTCAGGTGACTGGGAAGACGGAACCACTGGGCCCTATAGGACATCTACCACACAAGGCCACTCTATCAACTCAAGGAGACTTAGCAGCTACCCAGTACATAGAAACAAACACAGGGAAGTAGCCAAAATGTGGAGACAAAGAAACAAGTCACAACTGAAAGAAATGGATGAAAGCAAAATATTGGATATAGAGTTCAAAACCATGGTTATAAGGTTACTCAAGAATCTTCTAGAAACCTCCGAGGAATTTAGTGAGACCCTCAAGGAGATGGAAAAGGACCAGTCAGAAATTAAGCATACACTGACTGAAATAAAGAATAATGTACAGAGATTCAACAGCAGACTAGAGGATTCCGAGAATCAAGTCAAAGATTTGAAATGCGAAGATACAAAAAACACCCAACCAGAAAAGCAAAAAGCAAAAAGAATCCAAAAATATGAAGATAGTGTAAGGAGCCTCTGGGACAACTTCAAGCGTACCAACATCCGAATTATGGGGGTGCCAGAAGAAGAGAGAGAGCAAGATATTGAAAACCTATTTGAAGAAATAATGACAGAAAACTTCCCCTACCTGGTGAAAGAAATAGACTTACAAGTCCAGGAAGTGCAGAGAACCCCAAACAATAGGAATCCAAAGAGGACCACACCAAGACACATCATAATTAAAATGCCAAGGTCAAAAGACAAAGAGAGAATCTTAAAAGCAGCAAGAGAAAAATAGTTAGTTACCTACAAGGGAGTACCCATATGACTATCAGCTGATTTCTCAACAGAAACTATGCAGGTCAGAAGGGAGTGGCAAGAAATATTCAAAGTGATGAATAGCAAGAACCTACAACCAAGATTACTCTACCCAGCAAAGCTATCATTTAGAATTGAAGGTCAGATAAAGAGCTTCACAGATAAGAAAAAGTTAAAGGAGTTCATCACTACCAAACCAGTATTATATGAAATGCTGAAGGGTATTCTTTAAGAAGAGGAAGAAGAAGAAAAAGGGCCGGGCGCCTTGCCATCTTGCAAGGAAAGGAGGATTTTAGTGGAAACCTGACTTTCTGCGACAACTGCAAACACTGAACTGCTGGGAGCACCAGACCACCGGTCCCCTATCAGCGCAAACATTCGGATTCAAAGAAACTCTTCACTGCACCACGGAAAGAGAGAGAAATCTATATAACCAGACATCCGGAGAAGAGAGACCATGAGGAGACAAAGAAACAGCCCCCACAGGAAAGAGAAGCAGACATCACCAGAAAAGGAAGTAAATGATTTAGAGGCAAACAACCTATCAGAGAAAGAATTCAGAGAAATGGTCATAAAGTGGCTGAAAAGGATGGAAGACAAATTCGACAATATGAGTAAGAACCAAGAAGAAATGAAGAAGAACCAAGAAGAAATGAAAAATGACATCGCTGCTGTAAAGAACTCAATAGAAAGCATCAAGAGTAGACTAGATGAAGCAGAGGACCGCATAAGTGAGCTAGAAGACAAGATGGAAAAAAATACCCAATTACAACAGCTTCTAGAAACAAAAATTAGAAAGATTGAGGAGAGCGTAAGGGAACTTCGGGACAATACAAAACAAAACAACATCAGGATAATAGGGGTGCCAGAAGGAAAGGAAACTGAGCAAGGAATAGAAAACCTGTTTGAAGAAATAATAACAGAAAACTTCCCTGATATAGGGAAGAAAAAACCCACACAAATCCAAGAAGCTCACAGAGTTCCAAGCAAAATGAACCCCAAAAGACCGACGCCAAGGCACATTATAGTTAAGTTGGCAAACACCAACGACAAAGTAAGAATCTTACAAGCGGCCAGAGAGAGACAGACAGTTACATACAAAGGAACCCCCATCAGACTAGCAACTGATTTCTCAACAGAAACTCATCAGGCCAGAAGGGAATGGAATGAAATATACCAAGTCATGAAAAGGAAGGGTCTAAATCCAAGAATACTGTACCCAGCAAGGCTATCAATCAAAATTGAAGGTGAAATCAGGAGCTTCACAGACAAAAAAGGACTAAGGGAGTTTATCACCACCAAACCAGCAATGAAAGAAATGCTAAAGGGTCTGCTGTAAAAAAAAAAAAAAAAAAGAAAGAAATAGGAAGCAAAGAAGGTACACAGGGTTATAGAATAAAAATGGCGTCAAATAAGTACCTATCAATAATAACTTTAAATGTAAATGGATTGAATGCCCCAATCAAAAGACACAGGGTAACAGACTGGATAAGAAAACAAAACCCAGATATCTGCTGTCTACAGGAAACCCACCTCAAAAAAAAGGATGCATACAGACTGAGAGTAAAGGGATGGAAAAAGGTTTTCCAGGCAAATGGAAATGAAAAAAAAGCGGGGGTTGCAATACTTATATCTGACAAATTAGATCTCAAAGTGAAGGACATAACAAGAGATAATGAAGGCCACTTCATAATACTAAAGGGAGAAATCCAACAAGAAGAAATAACTCTGGTAAACATATATGCACCCAATACAGGAGCACCAAGATACATTAAAAAACTCCTGGAAGATATCAAAGGAGAGATTGACAGTAATACAATCATAGTAGGAGACTTCAATACCCCACTATCACCATTGGACAAATCCTCTAAACAAAAAATCAGCAAAGAAACATCAATCCTAAATGACTCACTAGAACAGATGGAATTAATCGACATCTTCAGAACATTTCACCCCAAAGCCACAGAATATACATTCTTCTCAAGTGCACATGGGTCATTTTCAAAGATAGACCATATGTTAGGACATAGACAAAGTCTCTCCAAATTCAAGAAGATAGAAATCATATCAAGTATCTTCTCAGATCACAGTGGCATAAAACTGGAAATCAACTACAATAAAAACAACCCAAAGAAATCAAACACTTGGAGACTAAACAGCATGCTATTAAACCATGACTGGGTTACCAAAGACATCAAGGAAGAAATAAAAAACATCATGGCAACAAACGACAATGAAAACACAACAATCCAAAATCTATGGGACACAGCGAAAGCAGTCCTGAGAGGGAAGTTCATAGCTCTACAAGCCTACTGCAAAAAACAAGAAACAATGGTAATAAATTACCTAACCCAACAACTCAAAGAGTTAGAGAGAGAGCAACAAGATAAACCCAGTGTAAGCAGAAGGAAAGAAATAATAAAGATCAGAGCGGAGATAAACGACATAGAGACCAAAGAAACAATACAAAAGATCAACAAAACCAAGAGCTGGTTCTTTGAAAGGATAAACAAGATTGATGGACCTCTAGCCAGGCTCACCAAGAAGCAGAGAGAGAGGACCCAAATAAACAAAATCAGAAATGAAAGAGGTGAAATAACAACAGATCCCGATGAAATGCAAAGGATTGTTACAAAATACTACGAACAACTCTTTTCCAACAAACTGGACAACCTAGAGGAAATCGACATATTCCTAGAAAAATACAACCTTCCAAAACTCAATCAGGAAGATTCTAAACAGCTCAACATGCCAGTAACTATGGAAGAAATTGAATCAGTCATCAAAAAGCTTCCGGCAAACAAAAGCCCGGGGCCAGATGGCCTCACAGGAGAGTTTTATCAAACTTTCAAGGAAGAACTAAAACCTATCCTCCTCAGACTATTCCAAAAAATTCAAGAGGAAGGAACACTTCCAGGCTCCTTCTATGAAGCCAGCATCACCCTAATACCAAAACCAGATAAAGACAACTCAATGAAAGAGAATTACAGGCCAATATCCCTCATGAACATAGATGCCAAAATCCTCAACAAAATTCTAGCAAATCGGCTCCAGCAGTACATCAGAAAGATCATACACCATGACCAAGTAGGATTTATCCTAGGGATGCAAGGATGGTACAATATCCGCAAATCAATAAACGTGATACATCACATAAACAAATTGAGAGATAAAAATCACATAGTCATATCAATAGATGCAGAAAAAGCATTTGACAAAATCCAACACCCTTTCTTGATAAAAACTCTCAACAAGGTGGGAATAGAAGGCTCATACCTCAACATAATAAAAGCTATTTATGACAAACCCACAGCAAACATCATACTCAATGGGCAAAAACTAAAACCATTTCCCCTAAGAACAGGAACAAGACAGGGATGCCCACTCTCACCACTCCTGTTTGACATAGTGCTGGAAGTATTAGCTATCGCAATTAGGCAAGAAGAAGAAATAAGAGGCATCCAAATTGGAAAAGAAGAAGTGAAGCTGTCCTTATTTGCAGATGACATGATATTGTACATAAAAAACCCAAAAGATTCCATCAAAAAACTAATAGACTTAATAAATGAATTCGGCAATGTAGCGGGATACAAAATTAACGCCAAGAAATCTATGGCTTTTCTATACACCAATAATGAACTTACAGAAAGAGAGACTAAAAAAGCAATCCCATTTACCATCGCACCAAAAAAATTAAGATACCTAGGAATAAACTTAACTAAGGAGGTAAAAGACCTATACGCAGAAAACTACAGGACACTGAACAAAGAGATAGAGGATGACGTAAATAGATGGAAGAACATACCATGTTCCTGGATTGGTAGAATCAACATCATTAAAATGTCCATACTACCCAAAGCAATCTACAGATTCAATGCACTCCCCATCAAAATACCAACAGCATATTTCACAGACCTAGAAAGAACTCTCCAAAAATTCATCTGGAATAAAAAAAGACCCCGACTAGCCTCAGCAATCCTCAGAAAGAAGAATAAAGTAGGTGGGATCTCAATACCAGATTTCAAGCTGTATTACAAAGCCACTGTTCTCAAAACAGCCTGGTACTGGCACAAGAACAGACATATTGATCAATGGAACAGAATAGAGAACCCAGATATCGACCCAAACCACTATGCTCAATTAATATTTGACAAAGGAGGCATGAACATACAATGGAGTCAAGACAGTCTCTTCAATAAATGGTGTTGGGAAAACTGGACAGATACATGCAAAAAAATGAAACTAGATCACCAACTTACACCATACACAAAAATAAACTCAAAATGGATACAGGACTTAAACATAAGACGGGAAACCATAAAAATACTAGAGGAATCCACAGGCAACAAAATCTCAGACATATGCCACAAGAACTTCTTCACTGACACTGCCCCTAGGGCAATGGAAGCCAAAGTCCCTAAACAAATGGGACTACATCAAAATAAAAAGCTTTTTTACAGCAAAAGAAACAATCAACAAAACAACAAGAAAGCCCACTGCATGGGAAAACATATTTGCAAATGCTATCACTGATAAAGGTTTAATCTCCAACATCTACAGGCAGCTTATGCAACTTAATAAGAGGAAGATAAATGATCCAATAAAAAAATGGGCAACAGACCTAAACAGAATATTTTCAAAAGAAGACAGAAGGAAGGCCAAGAGACACATGAAAACATGTTCAAAGTCACTTATTATCCGAGAGATGCAAATCAAAACAACAATGAGGTATCATCTCACACCTGTCAGAATGGCTATCATCAACAAATCAACAAACAACAAGTGTTGGCGAGGATGCGGAGAAAAAGGAACCCTCGTGCACTGCTGGTGGGAATGCAGACTGGTGCAGCCACTGTGGAGAACAGTATGGAGTTTCCTCAAAAAACTGAAAATGGAACTCCCATTTGACCCAGTAATCCCACTCCTGGGAATATATCCGAAGAAACTAGAAACACCAATCAGAAAGGATATATGCACCACTATGTTCATAGCAGCGCAATTTACAATAGCTAAGATTTGGAAACAGCCTAGGTGCCCATCAGCAGATGACTGGATCGGAAAACTGTGGTACATCTACACAATGGAATACTATGCTGCCATAAAAAAGAAGAAATTCTCATCATTTGAAGCAACCTGGATGGAATTGGAGAACATTATGCTAAGTGAAATAAGCCAGTCAATGAAAGAACAATACCACATGATCTCACTCATTTAGGGATAGTAAAGAACATTATAAAGTGGTGAACAAAAAGATAGATACAGAGACAGTAAAGCATCAAACAGACTTTCAAATTACAGGGGGAAAGTTTGGGAAAGGTGGGGGAGTTATGAAATCAAACGAAGGACTTGTATGCATGCATATAAGCATAAACAATGGACGCAAAACTCTGGGGGGGAGGGCATGTGTGGGTGTGGGGTGGGGGGTAATAGTAAGATATGTACACATATAATACCTCAATAAAAATAAAAAAATAAAAAGAAAACTGGAAAAAAAAATAAGTTGAACCACTACATGACACCATATAGAAAAATTAATTCAAAATGGGTCATATACCTAAATGTAAACAATAATTGTAAAATATAAGTGTAAGATGTAAATGTAAAATATATATGTTAAATGTAAAAACTAAAGTTATAAAATTTTTAACATAGAACTAAAAAAAAAAAAAAGAAGAAGAAAAAGGTAAAGATAAAAAATTATGAACAACAAAATGACAACAAATACATATCTATCAACAAGTGATTCTAAAAATCAAATGAATAGAAAACCTGATGAACAGAGCAAACTGGTGAATGTAATAGAATCAGGGGCATGGAAAGGGAGCAGACTGACAATTCTCGGGAGGAAGAGGTTGTGGGGGGATGCGGGATGAGATTGAACAAAGAGCTTACACCTATGGGAGAGGTCAGGGGGTCAGGGAGTGTGAAGGCCTGGAGTGGGGAGGGAACTGGGTAGAGAGGAGCTATGGGTGGAAAAAAGAGGAACATCTGTAATAATCTATACTAATAAAAGTGTACTATGAAAATTGGTCATGATACCCTCACAGTAACAACCAAACAGCAGGTTGCGTGGGGCGACAAGGCTGGCAGGAGGGTTAGCAAGGGACGACCAAATGACTGACCAGCAGGCTGCTTGGGGCGACCAGGCCGGCAGGGGGGCCAGTGAGGGGCAACCAGGCTGGCAGAGGGGGGCAGTGGGGGCAACCAGGCCGGCAGGGGGGGCAGTTGGGGGCAACTAGGCCAGCAGGGAGAGGCAGTTGGGGGTGACCAGGCTGGCAGGGGGGACAGTAATGGGTGACCAGGCTGGCAGGGGGGGCAGTGAGGGGCGACCAGGCTGGCGGGGAGGGGCAGTTGGGGGCAACCAGGCTGACAGGAGGGGCAGTTAGGGCAGTCAAAGATGGTCTACCACCTGATCAGGCTGGCAGGCAGAGGTGGTTAAGGGTTATCAGGCTAGCAGTGGGGGGGGGGGGCATAAGGAGCAATCAGGCAGGCAAGCAGGTGAGCAGTTAGGAACCAGCGGTCCTGGATTGTGAGAGGGATGTCCAACTGCCAGCTTCGGCTCAAAACTGGCAGTTGGACATCCCCCAAGCAGTCCCGGATTGGAGAGGGTGCAGGCTGGGCTGAGGGGACCTCCTCCCCCCGTGCATGAATTTCGTGCACCGGGCCTCTAGTCTGAACAATAAATATAAAAATTTTAAAAAAGCGTAATATGCTAATGATATTCTAAGGCCGCTCAACCACTCACTGTGACATGCACTGACCACCAGGGGGCAGACAGTCAACTGGTCACTATGATGTACACTGACCACCAGGGGGCAGATGCTCCAACCAGTAGGTTAGCTTGCTGTTGGGGTCCAGCCTATTGGGACTGAGGGAGATGGGCCGGACACACCCTGGAGCCCTCCCACAGTCCCTCCTGCAGTCCCTCCCCAGCTCCCTCTTGCGGTCTCTCCCGTGTCTCTCCCTGGCCCCAATTGTACACCAGTGGGGTCCCTTGGCCTGTCCTGTGCCCTCTCGCAATCTGGGACCCCTTGGGGATGTCAGAGAGCTGGTTTCGGCCCAATCCCACAGCGGGAGTGCTGCTCAGTCAGAAGCCGGGCTCACAGCTGATGAGCACAGCTGCAGTGGCGGCAGCGCTAAGGATGTCTGACTGTTGGCTCTCTGACATCCTCCAAGGGCTCCCAAACTGCTGATGGGACCCCCCCCCACCCCCGAGTGCACTAATTTTGTGCACCCAGGCCTCTAATATTTAATAAATGTTAGTTAAATGAGCATTAAATGATCAAATGTTCACTTTGTTGATTCTCTAATTTAGTCTCTGGAAAACCTAGTAGAATCAAATTTTCCCTGAGAAAATGGAAGTTATCATAAACTCAAGATATTAATTTCCCTCCTTTGAAATGAACTAATCCTCTTTAAGAGACCAATTATAATTTTAAAATTATATTTTTAAGGTATCCTCTTAAGACAGAGGGATCATGGGAAGGCTTCAGTAACTTTCTTAGATTTATTTAAATTGCTTACAAAGACATTGGCTTATTTAAAGAAAGGGGTTGGCCTTTGTTATTTCAAGATGGCGGGCAGTAACCACATGGCCAGAGGGGCAGGCAAGATGGCGGCTATCTCACAAGCTGCAAATGTTGCTCCTCCTCTAGCTTAATTAAGAATGCAGGCGGCAATTACTTTACATTCTTAAAAATGGCTATTGGCGGGAACTTGCCTCCCAGAATGCTGGGGGAAGGGCGACTACACCTTCCTGCATTAACAAGGGCATAGCCAGTCTTTATCTGGGCTACTTTATTTTTATATTTTTCAACAATTTTGAGTTTCAAATCCAATTACAATTGTTTTAAGGCATTTACTTTGGATAAATTTTGTCTTGAAGACCTTAAGGTTAAATTTTTAATACTTTCTATTAGCATTTTAAAAATTACTTTATGGCCTTTTGGTCAAATCCGCCATTTTTCTTAGGAAAAAAGGTTCTGGGTTTTTCATTTTTGTAGCCTTTTCATGGTTAGAAAAAAGACTTAAACTTTCAGAGCTTCAATTTTTCAGGTAGCAAATCAAATACTTAGCATTTCTCAAATCAGTAATACTTTTACATTTTTAAGGATACATTTCAAATAAAATATAAGGCATATTCAATTAATTAACTTATATCATCTAGACTTCATACTAGGCATACTCAGATCAACATTTCATTATTTTAAATTTCAATACATTTAGATCATTTGAACTTAAAAGTTTTAAATTTCCAGCCAATAGGCTTGGCACAGCCACTAAATTTTTTAAAGAATTTTTCCTGCTGAGGAAGTCAAGAAACAAACCCATAGCTATTCACATGTAAACTTGCTTTCTACTTCCTGGTGGTTACCTGCCTCTGGGCGGGAAATTTCAAGAGAGCCTTGGGAAGCCTGCCTATATCTCTTTCCCCGGTTCATCTCCGCCATTTTTAAGGCCAAAACAGTCTCGGGTTTTTATTCTGTACACAGCAAAAGGTCAAGTTCAGCTCAAAACTATGCACACTCGTTTTTAAACTGGCCTTTTCCCCTTACATGTGCACAGAAATCCCGGATGCATTTATGAATTTGTAAAAGCTTTAAGTCATTAGCTGGAAAATAAATAAAGATGGCGAAGATGAGGCCTTTCAAAGTGGCTTTCTTGGGGAGTGGCGTCCATATTGGATCGCCACGTGTCTCCCTTCCCCCACCTCCTTCTTAGGGGGAAGATTCAGTAATGGTCTGGCATCTTTTTTTATTTTATTTATTTTTCAATTTTTATTTCTTTATTTATTATTAAGGAAAGAAAAAGATTGGCAGTTGCTGATCTTCCGGGGAGAGTTTATCATCTAAGGGGGTCTTTTTAAACCTTTAGGGATTTTCTCTGGGCCAAAAGTCTCATAATAATCCTGAAGGGCGTCGCCCACTCTTTTCCATCGCTTTGAATCGATGGTGCCCTCTAGTGGAAACCAGGGACATGTTTCATGAATAAAAGAGAAGAAATGTCTAAGATCCTTTCTTTTTACCCTTACTCCTCGCGTCCTGAGGGACTCCTTGAGCCCACCGAGGAATTCCTCGTGAGAACTGAGAGAGGTGCCCATGTTGATGTGGGAGCTTCTCAATTTTTTGCCTCCTCCACGTAAGCCTCTGGGACGTATAAACCCCGTGCCAGGTCAGCCCTGAGTTTCCATTGCCTAGGACAGTTGTCTCGTCAACAATCTCTGTTTGCCCAAAGGCCCCTGCTCACATATCATAGGTCGGGATGTATAAGCCCCATGCCAGGTTAGCGACCACTAAGATAAAGTGAGCTCAGGGTTTGCGAGAGACGTGACGAGGAACCGACCAGAGACAAATTACTCCTCAGGGTGATTCAGAGTTCTCACTCAGCCAGATCGCAGTACCCTTAACACTTCCCAGATCGGCGAGACGAGTGCTTATTAGCGGACTGGAGGTTGAATCGAGAAGCTCAAAGTGTAGGAAATCCGTCAAAGGGCACAAAAACTCATTCTCACAAGGAATTCACTCTTAAATCTTGTCTGAAAAAATCATCTGCAAAACTCAACTGCAATCAGATCATACTCACGGACAGGCAGCTCCGCGGCGATCAAGGGACAGAGTCTTCACTCGCGGCGTTCCGCGGCGACTCAAGAGGCGAGTCTTCACTCACGGGAGTTCCGTGGCGACTCAAGAGGCGAGTCTTCACTCACGGGAGTTCCGCGGCGACTCAAGAGGCGAGTCTTCACTCACGGGAGTTCCGCGGCGACTCAAGAGGCGAGTCTTCACTCACGGGAGTTCCGCGGCGTCTCAAGAGGCGAGTCTTCACTCACGGGCGTTCCGCGGCGACTCAAGAGGCGAGTCTTCACTCACGGGAGTTCCGCGGCGACTCAAGAGGCGAGTCTTCACTCACGGGAGTTCCGCGGCGACTCAAGAGGCGAGTCTTCACTCACGGGAGTTCCGCGGCGACTCAAGAGGCGAGTCTTCACTCACGGGAGTTCCGCGGCGACTCAAGAGGCGAGTCTTCACTCACGGGAGTTCCGTGGCGACTCAAGGGTGTCCGGCCGGACCGATGTGCAGATGTTCCCCGGAGAGCCGACTCTCGTGCCCCACGTTGGGCGCCATTATTTCCCCGACCTGCGGGGTCTTCTAACGGGGGTACCGAGGCGGCGCACCTAAGAGAATGAGAAACAGACAAGGGATGCAAAGAATGGAGGCAAGACAAAGGGGATTCTGATCAAGCCTCAAAACTTTATTTTTACAGCGTTCCTTATATGTGATTTCTAGAAGGGTGTGATTTCTATGCCTAGGAGGGGTGGGGGCTGACTTAGATAATCGGCTAAAGTCGTAACTATAGATAAAGGGTGTGGCGGTTGAAGGGCGGCTACAGAAGAAATGCTTTGTCCTCAGGCAAGAGGAAGTGGGCCTAGTTACAGTAACTTACTGAAGGTCAGAGTTAATCCTTTGACCGACTCTTGGCTCCTGACAATATTGCTTCTCTCCCACAGAGTTACCTGTTTTCCCTCTGCTTGTACTACCAGGAAACCACCCAACGATAGCAAACAACCAGAGATCAGAGTGAAGAGAGGTCAGTTCCAAGACAGAGGCACATTTTAATGTTTCCTCAAAGATGGTCTACCACCTGCTCTCTCTCCAACCTGGCTAGTTCTCTTCAGGTACAGTAAGCACACATTAATGTGTGTGGCTGGACTAGTATAAAAACCTTGAGTTAGAGCAATGACTATACTTTGTTATTCAAGGTGTTTTTTAAAAATAAGTGTCCACTTTGAGTTCTAATCTACTTGAAAGTAGAGAGGTGAGCTTATTGACCTTCCACCTGCCTCCCAGCTTGCAGCTGTAGAACAGGTGCAAAGATGAAGTAATATATAAACAATCTTTTGGGGTTTTTTGGTTATTGTTTGTTTTCATATTTCCTTAACCATCAAAAGAGAATTCAAAGCAGAACTTTTAATGTGTATTCACCTAAACTCAGGCTTTTTCCTGTAATAGAAAAGAAGGGATTGTTTGTGGTTTATGAACTGAGAAGATTCAAACAAGGGGGGAAGGGAAGTTTAGTTTTGAAACTATTTTTTGAGGTCAGCTGAATAGTAACCTTAATTCCATCTGAAACCTTAATTCCCCTATGCCATGTAAGGTGACATATTCACAGGTTCCAGGAATTAGAATGTGGTCATCTTTGGGGGCCATTATACTGCCTACCACGCCAATAGTTGACAAATGTTTATTGAGCATCTACTATGCATAGAGAGCTTCATGCTCTGCCTTAGGGAGCCACCTGGGTGAAAGAGGACTTAGTCAGAAAGGGTAAATAAAAATGAAAGGTTTCACAGGCTGCAGGAGAGATAAGAAGATAAGAGGAAATACTGCTATGAAAATTAGAAGAGGGTGTGGTGTGATTGTTGAGGTGTTCAGAGAAGGCTTCCTGGAAGAGTCTGAATTTGCTTAATCAGTCATAAAGAAAGAACAAAACTTAAACATTGTTTTAACAATATTCAAACATTGAACTGAATTCAGGGAGTTAAACAAGTCTTATATACAGTTAAATTAATTAAACAAGGAGGCCATTAGATTGAGGTGGCTTTAAAGCATTGGTGGCCCATGTAAGCAAATCGAAACCTATGTCTGTTAACATCTCAAGGTTAAAAAAACAGAAGCCTAAGGATACCCAATCACAAACAGCCAATTAGGCTTGAAGCTATAATCCATCAAATAATTTCTTGTTTTTGCTGCTGTACCTTCTCTATATAAGTAATTCCCCTAGCAGCTAGCTAGTGTCCCTGGAGTGCCTCTAACCACTTGTGGTTTGGTGCTGCTCAATTCAAATAGATTTTTGCTCAAATAAACTATATGTTTAATATGCCTCA
The DNA here is from genome assembly GCF_027574615.1 of Eptesicus fuscus. Classification (NCBI taxonomy): domain Eukaryota; kingdom Metazoa; phylum Chordata; class Mammalia; order Chiroptera; family Vespertilionidae; genus Eptesicus; species Eptesicus fuscus. The sequence goes on along the minus strand of NC_072473.1, from coordinate 70,319,921 downwards.
ATTTAACTTTTAACAATACCCATTTTGAGTGTGTTAGGTCGGATCAAATAATCGAATCAATATCCCCTCCCCTGGGAAACTGACCTTTAGATAATTTTGCAACCAACATTCCCTTTCACTTAGACCACATTCCATTTGCTAAGACCAGTGACTTCCGCTCCAGACTTGCTCGGGATCTGGATCCACCCAGAGAATTCCCTGCGGAAAAAGCCTGCCTAGAGTCCTTTAAAACCTCTGACTCCCTGGTCCCTCGGGGCTGGAGCCATTTTGTAGTTCAGCCCATCTGGTTTCCAGATGACCTAATAAATTTATAATTCTTTACACCTTTTTTTGGCCATGTGCTTACCTGCTTTGGCAACCCTAACATTGTGTAGCTTTTCAATGTAACAGTTGTAAAATTGAAAACTGGAATGGTGAGCCGAGGGTTTTTTTCCTGGGGTTGTGTCTCGCAATGCCGAAGAATGAGCTCCGTGGACCCGAAGAGTTAAGCAAAAGTGTGGGAAATTTATTACAAGCAGATTCAGATTCCCCTCACGGAGAGGGGGATCCCAATAATAGGCTGCCCCCCTTAAAGCTTTGTAGTCCAGGGGTATATATTTGCTACAAGCCTGCCTCTATATCTATCCGTGTCGTCACCGGATTGATTCCTTGGATTGTTCTTGCCCAGCAGCGGACCTGAACTTTCCCTGTTTCTATGTATTCTTTCTCTGTTCCTATGCTGAACTTTCTGTTGCTGCAGGCCCTCCCTTATTTTCCCCTGCCTTCCACTTTGAGTCCAGAAACATTTTATTATTTCTGCTTGGTTGGTTCCTGCGGTTAGGCTGACTCAAACTGCCACACCTGTCCCTGCCTATGTTCCACCTGCCTTTGTTTTCCACTGGACCCCTGCCCTCTCTGCCTGTGTTTCAAGTTAACCCTCTTAAAACGACAGTACTCACTGCTATACCAGTGACATCTCTATAACACTTATCCACTTCAAAAGCACTGTTATAAGCTCATTTGATACACACCAAAGCCCTGTGAGAGAAGTAAGAAGGGCAGGGAACCACATGAACTTTGTCATCATTAAGTCCTCAGGCCCCTTTCCAGGTGCCTCATGTTCCTTCTTCCTGGTAGCCCAGGGACACAGCCAGTTTTCTCTCCTTCTGGTAGCTGTCTTCCTAAGCCTAGCTGCAGAATGAGACACTGTTTCTCCACCTCCCTGCTTCCTTGCTGCCATTTAAGTCCAGCAAATGGGTTCATTTAATTTAAGGTTTATCTGCTGACTACTTTGGACAAACAGAGGATAAAGCTGACAGATAAAGGAGTGGCAAAGGTTTCACAATCTTACAAAGTTTATATAATGAATGGCCTTTACCCTATAATTTCTGTTCCCTTTTTCAATGGTAAAAGTATTAATTGGGTTCAGGCCCTCAGTTTATATTTTCTTAGAGATTATTATCATCATAGCAGCAAGCAGCCATAGAGTGCATTATTCTAATTGCTTTACATAGTGTCTCATTTAATTTTCACAAAATTTAATTTTATGAATAAATAAAATGAGGCAGACATTAAACCCAGGTAAACTGGCTCTGGATTCTGGATTTCTAACCACTATACAATACTGCCTCACTGCCTTTTCCCTGCTACCATCCACAGTCTGCCTGTCAGTATAGGTTGATACTTGGACATTTTCTCCATGAGAACATTTAGCTCACTAAATTACAGATGAAGAAACTGAGGCCTGGAAAAGGTAGACTTTTCCAAGGCAGCACTGGTAATGAGTGGGGAGCTGGGAATTAAGAATGGCTACTTTGTAAAGTCTGATTCTGATCTAACATAGTGAAAAAAAACCTGATTTTAAATTATTCCACATGCACTAATCCCTCTTATCATTATGGAATATTTCATTTTTGGGTACTGTTCAAAGCAAGATTAATATCTTCAAGGGCTCTAAGCTCTTAAAGGGGAAGGATGTTCTACCAGCACCATCCTCTATGGTCACAAATTAAAAACAATTATAAACAGTAAAATAAACACAACAAAGTATTACTTTTCTTATTTTTCTTTTTGGAATTTTAATGATTAAATACTTCAAATAATTATTAGAAGCATTTATTTTCTGGGTGTCCTAAGCACATGTTTAAACTGTTAAGTAATTTAGCACTGACTGTTACATATTAATTCCTGGAAAAGGTGTATAAGACTTATCATTGTAAAGGTAATTTGGAGATAAATGATGACGAAGACAAGTGATCAGGAAGAAGACAAAACAAGCAAATCAGGGCATGGCTCTGTGATTGCAATTTACAGAAATCCACCTGCCATGCGCAGATTATCAGCTTACGGGAAATCTTTCCAAAAGACTATGGCCTATAGTATAATTGTGGAAGAGGTATTGATGACATTAAAATACTCCCTAGAAGTCTCCAGGAAGTAGTCAACCTTAAACTTACAGTTAATCTATAAACCTGGGAAATGCAAACATTAAAACAGGTCGTGTGAAACAAAGAGGGAGAGGAGGTATTATAATGTCTATAGCAGTGGTTCTCAATGTGGGGCACACACCCCACAGAGGGGCAATTTGATTTTTAAGGGGGCAATTCGAGAATGAGTTATTATTAAGATTGAATTTTTTGCACTTCTTATGGTTCTAGGGGCCTCATATACAGTATGAGGATGATAAGACAACTGTGTCACAATATACCGTATTTTCCGGCGTATAAGACAACTGGGTGCAAAGATTTTCCTGGGTTAAAAAGTCGTCTTATATGCCGGAAAATACGGTATATTGTGACACATTTATGCATTTCAGTTCTCTATTATATGTTTTGAAACTTTATTTGCTATTTTTTTCATATCACTTCATATTTTTTAAACAATTTTTTAAAACAATTTCTTAGTGATTTCTTCCTCAGTACTTCAACTGTCCTTTCATTCTGTTTTTTTTTTTTTTCTCTTTCATGGATGCCATGTTCTTTGGAAGCGTGTTTAGACCACGTTAATGGCCTTTTAGGCTTACTCCATGTGAATAGGAGTTCACTTTTTGAATAATAAGAATTATATGCCATTGGGGGTGGGGGATCAGGATTTTAAATATGCTTAGGTGGGGCATGGCTAAAAAAAAAAAAAAAAAAAAAAAAGGTTGGGAACCACTGGTCTAGAGCCAAAAGAAGGAAAACAATTCTTAGAGAATTTACAAAAAAAAAAGGAGATGGATGGTAAAAATTTAGTGTGTCCAGCATTGCCCAAGGAACAGGGGCCTCAGATTTGGGCCAGAAATATTTTAGTTGGATTAGCTGGTATAATCTTATTTTGAAAGGACCCAACCTATTCTGCTGCTGCAGCTTAATAATAATATTTCATTAAGATCATCCAACTATCTTAGCTCAGGTTTTATGATAATCAACTTATCAACTGACTTCCTTCTACTCTGGTATTGGGAATAGTACCCCTAACCACTGGCTCCATTCAGTATGGCATATATAATCCTTTAGGTAATACACAAATTATCATCTAGGTTATAAATCATTCTCTTGTGAATCCGGATCTCATGGTTGGAGGAGACTTCAAAAACATTTAATTAACTGTCCATCTGGTGCTGAAATTCCTCCTATAAAATAACTGGCAAGTGCTTGTTTATTTTTTCTTGACATGTCAGGTAACAGAAAACGCATTACTTCTTTGAACTCTTCACTTTTTTGAATACCATGTTAGAAAATTCTGCTCTATAAGAACAAAAATGGGTTACTTTAGTGTCTCCAGTCCTAAGTTGTCTCCTTGAGTCTGCATAAAAAAAACAAATTAAACCTTCTACCCCCTACCCACACCCCCCAAAAACATAGGTAAGCTCATGTCCCTTTTTTCTAGGCCAAATTCCCTAAATTCTTTAACACTTCCTAGTATAGGATGGTTTCAAATCATCCTGGTTACCCTCCAATGGACAGGCTTTAGTTTCTTTTTTAAGGTTTAGTCTGAGGCATGGTGAAGTATTTTTGTAAAAGTTGTAAAAGTAAGATATTTTCATTGCAAATGGTTAAGATAACTTTTTCCACTTCTCATTCCCCTCTGTCATATTTCTCCTCACGTCAAGTGATGCTGAAATGGCCATCAGCATTTCTAGATTAAAGTTAAAGGGAAGTTGTGTTAGTGGTGTATTCAGTTAGGGTGTAGGAGAATATGCATTATGTGATTTACTGAAACTTCCATGTATAGTTAACTGATTGTTAGCTGTCTTAGTGTAAGAATGGCTTCCAGGAAGATTCCAACCACTCACCCACTGTGCTAATTTCACTCAGAGTTGTGACATTAAGTTGCAGGTGTATTAGGAAGTTAATGAAAATGTTATGTCATTTTTATGAGTATTGTGATACTGAGAGATTTTTCAGCTTTTTAAAATATAAAATGTGATATGCAGTGAGCTGTACCCTTACAATGGGTAAATTTTATGGCATGTAAATTATACCTCAATAAAGCTATTAAAATGTTACGTGATTTCTTTTCTTACTTTAACTATATATTTATTTTTATGCCCAAAGTAAAGTAAGAGTATATAGCCAGGTTTGTACAAAAAGCTACACCAAACATGATTCTTAAGGGTAAAATGTTGAAAGAATCCCCTTTGAGACTGGGAATTAGACAAGTGGATCACTATTATTACCTTTGTTCAACATTGTATTAGAAGTTCTAGTGAGTACAGTAAGCCAATAAAAAGATATAAAAGGTATAAGAATCAGGAAAGAAGAAATAAAGTTGTCATTATACAAAAACTATGACTGTAGAAAATCTAAAAGACTAAATACAGAAATATTATTAGAATTAATTACTGAGTTTAACAACAGTGCTGAATAAAAAAATTGGTATGTAAAAACCAGTTGCACTTTTATTTAGTTTTTTTTGCACTTTTAAACAATAGCCACAATTAAAATAAAAAGATATAATTTATAATCATATAAAATTATAAAATATTAGCAGTAAATGTAATAAAGGAGGTGCAAGAGGAAGTTGAATCTAAAATTTTCATCAAAGTGCAAAAGTCAAGAATAGCCAAAGTACTCTTGAAGAACAAAGAGTTCTTATCAGATGTTAAGACATATCATAAAAACCATAGGAATTAAGGCTGTGGCATGGAGAGAACTAAATAGAGAGTTCCAGAACAGACCCACATATATATAGAGATTTGTTGTATAATAAAACTGACATTTTAGATCAGTGAAAGAAAGTATACTTTTAAAATATATATTTTTTTATTTCAGAGAGGAAGGGAGAGGGAGAGAGAGATAGAAACATCAATGATAAGCAAGAATCATTGATTGGCTGCCGCCTGCACATCCCCTACTGGGGATTGAGCCTACAACCTGGGCATGTGCCCTTGACTGGAATTGAACCCAGGACCCTTTAGTCCACAGGCCAATGCTCTATCCATTGAGCAAAACCAGTTAGGGCAAGAAAGTATACTTTTCAAAATTGGTGCTCAAACAATTCATTTTCCATATGGAAAAATAATAAATTGGACCCCACCTCACAACATACATGTAAAAAAAAAAGAACACCAGGTGGATTTGAAACATAAATGTGAAAGTCAAAAATATAAAACTTTTAGAAGAAAATATTAGAGAATATCTTAATGATCTCTATCCAGTGAAGGATTTCTAAAAGAAGGCAGAAAATGTATGTCATAAAGGAAAAGACTGGTAAATCAGAGTACATTAAAATTGAGAACTTCTATTTATCAGGAAACACTATTAAGAGAGTGAAAAGACAAGTCATAAATGTAACTAACCAAAGATTAATATCAGATTATAAATAGATATCTAAGAATCTATAAGCCATAGAAAAATAAATCAATAGGAATGTAGGCCAGAAACCAGAATAGGTGCTTCTCAAAAGAGAAACCTCAAATGGCCAATAGCTGAATTACAGGATGCTCAACATCATTAGCAACCAGGGAAATGAAAATTAAAATAAAAATAAAATAGTATTTTACACTCATTAGAATCCTAAAAACAAAAAAGTATGGAAAGTACCAAGTTTTGGCAAGCATGTGGAGGAAGTAGAATGTTCATCCATGGCTCGTTGGAGTATACATTTATGTGAGCACTTTGGGAAAGGGTTTGGCATTACACAGTAGAGTTGAACATATGCAAATCCCAGGACCCAGAAATTCCACTCTGGGGTATAAAACTTAGAGAAACTGTAGCACATGTACATCATTCCATCAACATTATTCCATCATCATATAAAAAAAATAGTAGAATGAATAAATAATGGAATATTATATAGCAGTGCAAATGAACTGAAACTAGATGTATCAACATGTGTTAATCTCAAAACACACCATGTTGAGTAAAAAAGCAAACCACGGGAGCATATATACATACAAACAGCTAAGTTCCATTTATGAAAAAATTCAAAAACAGGAAAAGTTAAATAATATATTGGTTAGGGATGCATTTAGTTAGTAAAACTATAAAAACACACACAGAAATCAATGATTACCACCAATTTGCGGATAGTGGTTACATCTGATGGGGGAGGGGAGAGAGCTAGCAGGGACATGTCATCAGGGAGGGTTCCTCAGAGGGTTTTAAGATACTGGAAACCAATGTTCTATTTTTTTAACTTAGGTGGTGAGTACACAGATATTCATTCCTTAAAATTATTCTTGATATTACATTAATATTTTATATATTTCTTTGTGTATATTTTATCATTTTAAAGTAGAAAAAATCAGTGCCTAGAACTGAACACACAACTCTAGCTAATCAATCATACTAAAAGACAATCAACTCTTTCATTTTGAGTACTTTGACTTTGTTTTGTGAACCCAGGTATACATTTATACTGCTAAATTTTCTATTATTTGATTTGGCCATTCTTTTCACTTGTCCTCCCAGCCATCCAAGCTCTCACCAGAACCAGATCATCTTCTTCAATAATGGTCATCTTCCAGATACTGACATTTCTGAGCCAGCCAGGCTTGAGGTCCAAATCACAGCTGGCAGATGTGACAACTCTTCTGAAAGCCCATCTTAAAGCAGATTCCTTAACATGCTCACAACCTGTTTATCCTGAGGTTATCTGTTTATAGCTCAGCCTAACAAAGGCAATGCCTCACATGAGGTTATGTTGATAAGATGATGAGAGCATATTCTCACTCAAGGAGAATACTATTTCCTGAAGGGATAAAACCCCAACCGGGAAAACCCCTGTAGTTCTCATAGGTAGGGCTGGTCTGGTACCCAAGCTGATAACATAGTTCCGTCCCGAGGAGGAAGGCTGAATGCACTTATTTATTCCTGGAAGCTCTGTGGGTAGGTGTGCATCTTTCATATCTTAAAGACTCACAGAACTTGAGCTGGGAAGAGGTCCCAACCCTGAAGAACCTTTCCAGAATCCAGGCTGCTGAATTTTTCCTGCTGCCTAGAGAGGTTCCAAACCACCTCTTGAGAATGGCAAACTGGTTGCTTAACCATTGGCTCTCAGTTTTGGTTCTGGTAAGTGATGTTTAACTGCCTATTAATTAATCTTAACAGAGTAAGTAGACATTCTGTTTGCTCATATTTGTAAAGCTATTTGAAAGAGAAAGATTACATGCCAATATTGGGCTCATTGAGGCCAGTTATCAGTTAGAATTCCAACTCTATGCTTTATCTACTCTTCTGTGTACAATATATTCACCACTTTAGAGAAGGGAAAAAAATCCAACTCTAGAAATTGATTGGTAAAGAGACAATAATGTGTTCTTAAGCCACAAGTACTTGAAATTTCAACCTGTTTTCATTTCCTGTCTTCTCTTTTTCTCTTCCATCTCACTTTTAACTAGAATGCCATGGAGCATTCTATTCTCTCCACCCTTCCTATAGTGCTTACATCAAAATTTCATAAGGCTCTGGCTGGGTAGCTCAATTGTTTAGAGTGCTGTCCCAATACACCAAGATTGTGGGTTCAATCTCTGGTCAGGGCACATATAAGAAGCAACCACTACATGAATAAATAAGTGAAATAAATAACAAATAAATAACAAATATTTCTCTCTCTCTCTCTCTCTCCTTTCTCTCTCTAAAAGCAATAAAAAAGATTTCATAAAATCATTGAACATTTGAGTTAGAGCTGATCTTAGAGGCTTATAGATAATCAGCACAGCACTGTCTATTAGAAATATAATGTGAGCCACATATGTGATTTTTTAAATTTTCTAACACTTACATTGAAAAAGGTAAAAAGAAAAAGGTGAATTTAATTTAATTTCTAGCAATATATTTGTTAAATCCAATATATCAAAAAGATTATCCTTTCAACATGTAACCAATATTGAAAATATTAATACAATAATTTATATTCTTGTATTTTTACTAAGTCTTTGAAATATGTTGTGTATTTTACACTTACAGCACATCTCAAACAGGACTGGTCGTATTTCAAGTGATTAGTAGCGGGGGTAGAGACTATGGCATTGCATAGTGCATATATATTATATCAGCTCCTTGATTTTACAAGGGAAAATGAGACCCAGAATTGACTGCAGAATCATTATGCAACCCCATTTCTCAGTGTTCAGGCCAGAACCTTCACACACACACACACACACACACACACACACACACACGCCTTTCCTGACTCATTCTTTCGTTTCTGAGTCACCTCTGAGCCTCCGATTCCCTGTGTCCTTTCTCACATACCTGGATCTTCATGTCATTGCTCCTTCTAGGGTTCTCTCTGTCCTCTTGTTTTTTCTTTGGGTCTCTCAGGACTGCCAGGTGCTCCAGGGGAAAAGGTGTGGAGAGCAATCACGTTCCCCTGGAGAGTTGTTTCTTTTCCATTCATAGCAGAGGAAATGATAGTCACCATGGGAAATGGAATTCTTTACTCTCAGATGTTACTGTATTTCATCATTCACCTTACCTACAATTTTTTTTTATTGGGCCTCTCTGTCCCTCTCAGATCCTGAAATATTTCTGCTCCCTCTAAATTAGTTTCTCTCCTCTATCTTCTGAATCTTGAGATATCTGTGGCTTTCATCATCTTTTTCTTTAGGGTCAAAGAGTCTCTGGAAGGCACTCATCTCTGGAAAGGGTCTCTAAGAAAAGGATGCAGGAAGAAATTAATTGGTAAAGACAGTCTGATAACCATGCAACTCTTGTAGCCAACATTTATTGAACTCTTACTATGCACCAATCATTGCATTGATTACTTCACATGAATTATTTCATGTAAGACTCACAGCAGTGCTGTGAGGTAAATATTGTTATTATTCTCATTTTACAGGTGAAGAAACAGAGGTTCAGAGAAGTTAATCACATTTCTGTCTAAGATTACAGAGATAAAAAAAGTAGTGGAGCTAGAATTTGAGCCCACGGAGTTTGACTCCAATATCACCCATTAAATCACTATTCTGCTAGAGGTGTGTGAGCAGTCCAGATCTAGTGAATCTGAATGGGCAATGTCTGAGACTAAAGGCACTTTACTCTGGGCTGAGATGGTTCTGATCCATCCTGGGGCCAGGGATATATACTAGTATTGCAGGCATTCTAGTGCCAGGAGTCCTGATCAATTACAAATTAGCCCCTCCAAGCTTTGGCTAGAGTCCAATTGATAGATCTCCAAGGCAGTGGGCAGTGGGTTCCAAATTTCCCCCTTTGCCAATGCAGAGACAGACCTTGGGATAGACAAAAGCAGTCTTAAGAGCTCAAATGAGTCCAAAGCAATGATATGTTAATTTAAAAAGAGACTCACAATCTAAAAACAGGAAAATGTGTGTCAGGGTGTAATTAAAGAGGTCAGCCCATCTGGAATGGTTTAATCCTTTTCAGATGAGTATTGTTACAGCTGTTAAATTTATTCTTTGTTTCTTTAGAAATTCACTATTCACTGATTGCACTCTTTTAGGTAATATTTTAAATGCTCTAGTTCAGGAGTTGGCAAATGTTTTCTGTAAAGGTCTGGGTAGCACACATTTTAGATTTTGCAGGTCTCTGTCAGAACTACTCAACTTGTTCGCTGTTATCACAAAAGCAGCCATAAACAATATAGAAATAAGTAGGTGTGGCTAAATTCTAATACCACTTTATTTATAGACACTGAAATTTGAATTTCATATAATTTTCATACAATAAAATACCATTCTTCTTTTGATGTTTTTTCAACTACTGGTATTTAAAAATGTGAAAACAAAAAATATAAAAACCTTTCTTAGCTTGTAGACTATACAAAACAGATGGTGAGCCAGATGGACCTTGGTTTGCTGAGCCTGCTCATTAGTGTCTAATGCATGTTTCAAAGTTCTAACTCACTCTGAAAGTAAGTTAGGTACTAGCAAGTCTGTATTCATTTAAAATGTAAACAGACTATCTTGGCTGATGTGGCTCAGTTGGTTGAGTGTCCTCCCATGCACCAAGAGGTCACTGTTTTGATTCCAGGTCTGGGTTCCAGGCTCCATCCCCCGTAGGGGGCATGCAGGAGGCAGCTGAATGATGTTTCTCTATCATCTGTTTCTCTCTCCCTTCTTCTCTCTCTCTAAAATCAGTAAAAATGTATTTAAAAATGAAATTAAAATATTTAAACACAAAATAGCCAAAGGATGACCCTATTTCCTACCCCCTATCTCCTGCTGCCCATACCCAAATTTCACTTTATTCTTTGCTTTTTTCCTTCCTCTAGGTTATTTGGTTGGGGCTGAATGTTTTCTTGTTTGTGCATGCCTTCCTGTCATATGAGAAGGGGGACAAGTACTACTACACAAGAGAAATCCTGGGGGTGAGTATCATAGTTGTAATGAGGAAACTAGGCATTTTTCTTGTCTCTGACCCTGGCTCCTTTGAGACCCAATTTCCTGATTTCCTCTAGGGCTAGGGTTGCCAGAAAAATTACAGGATGCCCAGTTAAATGTGAATTCCAGAAAAATAACAAATATTTTTTTTTGTATAAGTATTCAAAATATTTCATAGGTATACAGTAAGTCCTCAATATCATCATCAATTGATTCTACAACTTCAAGCAAAACAATGTTACCATAGGCTAATTGGTATAAACAAGTGTTAAGTTCCTATGGCAGCTCATCAACATTATAACTAAACTAGAGGCCTGGTGCACAAAATTCCTGCATGAGTAGGGTCCCTAGGCCTGGCCAGCGAGGGGGCCCAATCAGGTTCCCCCACCTCCCTGTCTCCTCCTTCCCTCGCTCCATCAGTGCTCCGCGTCACCGCCATGTTCCGCGCCGCCCCCTGGTGGTCAGCGCACATCATAGCGAGCTATTGAACTTACTGTTGAACTCCAGAGGGGACACTTTGCATATTAGCCATATATATATGGGTCCCCTAGGCTTAGCCTGCCATCAGGGCCATGTCCACCACCCTGCAATGCCTCACAAGCTCCGTGAATGCTGCCAGCACCCCGCAATGCTCTCAGCTTATGCCCTTCCCCCACGTACTGCCTCCTCCTGCTGCCACATGCACCCTCCCCCCCCCCCCCCCGCTTCTCCCCCTGCTGTGGGAGCACCTCCGATCGCCACCTGGGGACCTGCGCCACGCTCCCCGCCCCCTCCCACCTGCCGCCTGCCTTGCTGCGCCCTCTTCGCTGCAAGGCACCCACCCCCAGCCCCGCTCGAGCCCCGCCCCACAAGAGGTGCTCCATGAATCTCCTGGTGATCAGTTGTTTGGTCGTGATGCCGTTACAGTATCATGACCACAGGCCTTTTATGATATAGATAGATGACTTTATTCTAGGATCTGCTGTACTAAAAAAATTATAGGTTTCTCCCACAATCTGAAAGTAGAGCATTCCTATGAAATCTTTTACAAGCCAAAATGGCATAAATCAAAGAAGCAATTACCATTAATTTATATGGAAAACTTTTTGAGCATTTCTAGACCCTCAATATAACCTACCAAATCATACCAAATATGCTTAATTACATCTGGTTTTATGCTAAGTGTAACTCTCTTATGAACTCTGATATTTTAGGACACACCTTGCTAACAGATGCACCTAATGAATCAGGATCAAGCATAGGTGCTCACAGGCGCAGTTTAAAGCTATGGGGGCTTGGTGCTGAGGTAGCCCTTGGGAAGGGGTTTAGCGAGGCCACTCACTGCTCAGGGTGCACACTTGCCTCTATAATAGCTGACTGCAAAACAAATGCTGAACACTATTTTCTCTTTTAACCTTTTTTTTTTTTTAAATCAAAACAATCCTCTTTGGGTTGTTTTTGTTTGTTTTTTGTTTTTCGGTTAGTAGAAAAGGTACTAATGTAGATCTTTTGCAAAAGCTAAGTGGCAAAATGTGAACTTTTGAAAATCAGGGTGATACCTTGTTCCTTTTTTAAATCTGATGTTCAAGTTTATCCGGGTGTTCTGTATTTTTGTTCACTAAATCTAACAGCCCTATCTGGGGCACATTCCCCAGACCCATTAATGAAAACAAACAATAAACTAGTAGGCAGTGGTTTTCAAAGTGGTTTCCACAGAAATAGGTGCTCCTACAGGGTGTGAGGGGAAGGCTCCTGCCTCTGCCCCTACTTCAACCAAAGCAGCTTTATCTGTTTTATGGACTCCTGTTTATGATTTTAAGAGTCTGGTTAAAAATAAATAAACAACTTAAAACTACCGCTGTGGATTATCACACAGAAAAAATAACTTCCATCAAACAGGGATACTAAGAGAGAAGTGTGGGGTTGAGTGGGGCTGCAGAAGTCAAGGCCTTCATAAAGGTGGGGTCAGGTCAGAGTAACAGGATGGAGGAGGCTGGGGAAGTGGCAGATTAAGAATAGAAGATGTAGTACATTTGTACAAGAGAATACTATTCAGCCATAAGATGAAGTATTGCCATTTGTAACAACATGGATGGATCTTGACAGTATTATGGTAAGTGAACTAAATCAGACAGAAAAGGACAAATGCTATGTGGTTTCACTCATATGTGGTATATAAAACAACAAACAAAACAAAACAAAAGCCCTAGCTGGTTTGGCTCAGTGGATAGAGCGTTGGCCAGTGGACTACTGAAGGGTCCTGGGTTCGATTCTGTTCAAGGGCCCCTGCCTGGGCTGCAGGTTCAATCCCCAGTAGGGGGCATGCAGGAAACAGCTGATCAATGATTCTCATCATTGATGTTTCTATCTCTATCTCCCTCTCTGAAATCAATAAAAATATATTTTTAAAAACCCCACAAAGAAACAAAGAAATAACCCCACAAATCCATAGATAAAGACAACAGAATGGTGGTTATCAGTGGGAAAGGGGAGTGGGGGAGGATGGAAGATGAAGTGGGTAAAGGGGGTCAAATACATGATGACAGAAGACTGACTTCGGGTGGTGAGCACACAAGAGTATCCAGTTGTCATATTATAAAGTTGTACACTTGAAAGGGGATGGGTAGTGCACATTGGTGTGGAAGTTTTCAGGGGAAAGCATGAAGGTGAGAATGGCTCTCTCACAGGCTCATCAATCTGACCACTACCTGATTAGAGAAGGAAATGTGACTGCTACTTATGGTCTGTTATTCAATAATAACAGGTGAGGGGGTTGGTTAAATCACTTTCATCTTAACAGTGCCTTTTTCTTTGTTTTTAATCCTCACCCGAGGATATGTTTTTAATTGATTTTAGAGAGAGAGAGGAAGGGGGAGAGAGAGAGAGAGAGAGAGAGAGAGAGAGAGAGAGAGAGAGAGAGAGAGAGAGAGAAATAGATTTGAGAGAGAAACATCAATCGGTTGCCTCCCGTATGCACCCTGACTGGGTGGGGATCAAACCCACAATCTGGCCCTGACTGGGAATCAAACTGGAGGCCCTTCAGTGCAAGGGAAGATGCTTCAATCACTGGAGCCACACTCGCCAGGGCTTGACATTGCCTTTTCCACTAGCTTTTCACAAAGACCCACCCAATGTACATGTTTAAAGATAGTTTATCTTTTAAAAAAATCCTTCTTTTCTCTCCATAATCAAAGGATCCATGTTGAGATCACAATTAATTTGAATGTTCTGTTCACAGTTTCTTTTACCCTGCTGTTTTCCATTTTAAATGTTGGTTCTTGATCCTTCTTTGGAAACTATAACTCCAAAGGAAGTGTTAATTTGTTTTAAAAATAGCTTTTTATTAAGAGAATGATGCAATAAATGGGACTAGTTATTAAGAGCTGAATTGCTTTATGATCAAAAAGTCAGCAACAGAAAAATGAATCATGATGATTTCCTGTGGGTATTTCATTTTTAAAGGTCTTCTCTATTAAAAAATCAATTATAAAAAATGCTTCATGAGATCAAATGACAGAAAAGTGTATAAATGTGAAAATTACCCTTCTATCGCATTCCCCAAATATAACCATTTATTTATTAATAATTTGGTGTGTGTGTAGTGTGAATAAATACACTGAGATGTTCACAAATGCATCAGACATATGGGTTTTGTTTTGTTTTTGAGGAAGATTGCTCTTTTTGGTATACCATTCTATGAGTTTTGATAAACACATAAGTAGGACACATCATTTAAAAAAATTTTTTAACCAAAAAAGGATCACGTTGTAGTTATTGGCTGGAAATTTCTTCCCTCACTTAGTGTATTGCAGATATTTTTCCATGCCGCTATGTGACAGGTGAAGTGCTGGAAGCAGTTTATACCAGCTTGCAGTAGCCAATTGTGTACATCTCTTACCCAGCATTCAGTGGCGTTTAATGACATCAAGTTGGTATTTTGAAATCTGCCATAGTGGGAGTATTTATACCATGGCAAATGCTGGAAATAAAGACCCTTGTCTCCCCCGAAGGCTGATTATTAAAAACATTTACTACACCTATAGCACTGAATATAGCTCTCATCCTTTTAAGAACCATAACACTCCATGGCATTGATGTGCCATAATTTATTTAATCATTCCATAGGATATTTCTTAAACTTGTGCTCCCTCTAGGAAAATGCAGAGTTATTTGATTCAGTATGAAGTAGAGCAAATTCGTAGCAGAGGAAGGAGTTTAAATCCATAGTCAATGAGGCATTAAAGGCAGCAGCAGTTTAATTAGAATATCGGTTAGTGTTGATGATGAAAAGTGAACATAATTTGGGATATTTCAGTGTGCTGCAATGGGAAAAAAGATTTATTCTAGCCCTGGCTTGTGTGGTTCAGTGGTTGGAGTGTCAGCCCACGCACCAAAAGGTCGTGGGTTCGATTCCCAGTCAAGGGCATGTACCTGGGTCACAGGTTCGATTCTCAGCCCTGGGGGGCGGGGGGAGGGGGGAAAGAGACATTTGGTAGGCAACCAATCAACGTGTCTCTCTTGCACCAATGTTTCTCTCTCTCTCTCTCTCTCCCCCTCCCTTCCACCCTAAAAATCAATGGAAAAAATATCCTCAGGTGAGGATTAACAACAACATCAAAGCGATTTATTCTAAAAAGGATTTATCCTATACAAATGGCCCTCACAAAATATGGAGCTTTGAAATTGAAGTCCTGTATTTTTAATTCACTTGCCAATTTTAGCCTTAAGAAACCTCTGTGACTTAAATAAGCAAGATGTGGGAACCAATGTGGAAATGTAGGATCTTTGAGATGAGCAGAGAAAATTTACTTAGAAGTGGAACTAACTGTTTCTATCAAAAACAGTCAGAGTGTGATTCAGCTGAGGGAGAAACACAGGTCATATGAAGGAGCCAGAAATGGAAAAGAGTAGGGCAGCTCTTGTTCATTGCACTGCCTGACATTGTAAACTATTATGGATGTGAGGGAGATCTTGTCTGGCTTTACACATGTAGCATTACTCGAGGTTTAGGTTGTATGGAAAAATAGCTTTTGAGCCAAAAAGATTACTAAAAAAAAAAAAAAAAGGCTGAGAAATTGTTAACTCTAACCCATATTCTTCCTTTTAGTAAGTCATTGACAGGCACACATGTAAGGCCAGCCAGTCAGCTGAACTGCAACAGTAATTGCCTGGCTGCTCTGAGATGGTCATACTCCATAGCCTGCAGTTTCAAGTACATGGAACCGACTCAAAAACCAGTTGTACAGAGTTGAGATAAATTGGATTTAGCTACCATGGAGTTGAGCATACTCTTTCCAGTATATACCTAATCAAGCCTGTTTCTGGGCTAAATACTTCTTTGAATAACTGATTCCTTGTCTCCTTTTCTAGCAGCTTCTACTGCTGGATCAGATTGATCTTGATGTCTGTTGCCTGGTCACCCAAGGAAATCAGTTTGAAATTCTATTCTAAGAAGTTGTCCCTTCTCAAATCTCTACCTAAGTTTAACATTTTTGCTTTAAGAGATTCACTAGTTTTGCCTAGGCTTTATTCAATTATTAAAGACATTTTAATATAAGAGGTTATATTTTAATTGTTTTATTATATGAATACTAGGGGCCCAGTGTACGAATTCACGCACCTTGAAAGGAACTGTGGGCCGCAAGGCTGTAGTGGGCACAGGGGCAGGTCTTGGCCCATCCTCTGTGCCACGGCCCAGCCCCTCCCGCCGCAACCCCTGGTCCCCTGTCTGCCAGCTGCCCAGCTCCCACTGCCACCATTGTTCCCATGTGCTAATGGCGCAGGCCCCACTTGCACCCGCTGACAACGCAGAGCTGGCGTTGGCACTGGGTGTGAGCAGCAGCTCTGGCACCGGCAGCGGGTGTGAGCAGGGCTGTCACTGGCAGTGGGTATGAGAGACGAACCCTGATCACCCCTCAGGAGCAGGGGGAGGTGGAGAAGCCCTGAAGGGTGATTGGGGCTGGCACCAGGTGCCAGCAGCAGGTGCGAGCGGCGGCTCTGGCACTGACAACAGGTGTGAGTGCCAGGCGGGATGGCAGTGCACAGGAGCAAAGAATTTTCAGTAACCACCAGATGACAGCGACCGGTGCCCCGCCTTGGTCTGGCACCCCCGCTCGCCTCCACCATCCCCCTACGGCCGATACCTGCCATGTTTCGTGCTCTGCCGCCTGCTGCCAACGCCTGGTGTGTTCCGTGCGCGCCCTCCTGGTGGTCAGCACACATCATAGTGACCGGTTGTTTGGTTGTTCAGTTGTTCCACTATTCGGTCTATTTGCATATTAGGGTTTTAATATATTTTATTGATTTTTTACAGAGAGGAAGGGAGAGGGATAGAGAGTTAGAAACATCGATGAGAGAGAAACATCGATCAGCTGCCTCCTGCACACTCCCCACTGGGGATGTGCCCGCAACCAAGGTACATGCCCTTGACCGGAATCGAACCTGGGACCTTTCAGTCCGCAGGCCGACGCTCTATCCACTGAGCCAAAATAGTTTCGGCTATATTAGGGTTTTATATATATAGATTACATGATTATAATTGCTACATTAGAAAATACAGAAAAGAGAAAAAACAGTCACCATCTTCAATTATATCTCTAAATCAGTGGTTCTCAACCTTTCTAACACCACGACCCTTTAATACAGCTCCTCATGTTGTGGTGACCCCCAACCATAAAATTATTTTCGTTGCTACTTCATAACTGTAATTTTGCTACTGTTAATGAATTGTAATGTAAATGTCTGTGTTTTCCTGTGGTCTTAGGCGACCCTGCTAGCGGTTCTCAACCTGTGGGTCAAGACCATCGGAAAACACAGATATTTATATTACGATTCATTAACAGTAGCAAAATTACAGTTATGAAGTAGCAACGAAAATAATTTTATGGTTGGGGTCACCACAACATGTGGAGCTGTATTAAAGGGTCGCGGCATTAGAAAGGTTGAGAACCACTGCTCTAAATGTATAAGCTTTATTTAAAATGAAATAAGAGTGTATATGATCCTCAAGATTGTTTTACAAATGAAAACAACAAAATAATAATAGAGTGTATTAAGCAATATACTAGTTGCAAAGTATTACATCCATAGAATGTGTTTGTTTACATGGAATCATTAAATCCTGTTATCTTTCATATTGATAAGTGTACAGTCAAACATTTCCAAATCACTGTCACAGAAATTTCTCAATTCAATATTAAGTTTAGCAAATTGTCGGTCATTTGCAAACAGAGAGCCTGGCCTGATTGTCCTAGCTACTGAGAAAGGGGGAGGAAGCTGCAGCCTGCCCATTTCCAGGTCTCAGACAAATGGACTGGACTCATACTTCCCTAATAAATTCTGAGATGAAGCAGCTGATGGTATCTTCTTTCCTCTGCTCTAGACGGCATTGGCCTGGGCCAGAGCTTCTGCTCGCTGCCTGAATTTTAACAGCATGCTGATCCTGTTTCCCATGTGTCGGAATCTGCTGTCCTTCCTGAGGGGCACCTGCTCAGTGAGTCCCAACCACTCATAGGTCAACTTTTACATTAAAGAAGGTGACTTAGAACACTGAAATGGGGCAAAAAAGTGAATTAGGGTAAAATGTCAAAGAACAATAGTTTTTTTTTCTGAATAGCAGTACATCTTGTATTTCCTTTAGGGCATTCTTCTGAACATCAGTTTATAA
Organism: Eptesicus fuscus; assembly: GCF_027574615.1. Lineage (NCBI taxonomy): Eukaryota > Metazoa > Chordata > Mammalia > Chiroptera > Vespertilionidae > Eptesicus > Eptesicus fuscus. Next base: position 70,301,529 of record NC_072473.1, on the reverse strand, counting down.
AGTTTTTCAATTAAACTAAATCTATAGGGAAAAAAGCAAACACATCACAGGGTTTTTAGGGAAAGAAATGAGAAATAGGATGGGAAATGACTATAGTGTAAAATGTAACTTTCTCTTAATTTTCACAACCACTCTGAAGTATGCATCATTTATGATTTGTAAATAAAGACTTACAGATAAAAAAAAAAAAGACCCTGGACTCCTTAGTCTGACAGCAAACACCCAGGCCCTAGGAATGGAAGCCAGAGGTCTCCTTTGGTAGCCAAGGGGATAGACAAGGGTGGGTGAGTATTAGCATCTCTGTGTAAGACATGTTGATTATGGGTTGGTGAATTTCATAAAGCTGCCTGGGAGAAATCTGACCTCCATCACTTTATATTTGTAGTTTTGCAGGCGTACTCTGAGAAAGCAACTGGATCACAACCTCACCTTCCATAAACTGGTGGCATATATGATCTGCCTACACACAGGTAACTGAGGCAAACCAAGAAACTATAGGCTTCCGGGCATTCAGAGTTAAGTCTCCTACATCCATGCATATACTAGTAGTCATTCAAAAAATATGTATATTACACCCGGCATTATTTGCCAGGCACTGTTTTAGGCCTATTTTCATGGAACTCACATTCTATTCTTTTGGGAATAGAGGGAGTATGAATAAAAAGGTCTTGGGTCTCTCTACAATAAAGGTTTATTGGGCACCTTTTGTGGACTTGGCATTCTGCTAGACACTATATACAGTATTCTCCTTTTCTAGTGGGGTATGCCTGCCATGATGCTCCTGGGACACTTCTCACAATCCTTTTCATCTTTCCATTTAGCTATTCACATCATTGCACACCTGTTTAACTTTGAACGATATGGCAGAAGCCGACAGGCCACAGATGGATCCCTTGCTTCTGTTCTCTCCAGCCTATCTCATCAGGAAAAAGAGGGGGATTCTTGGCTAAATCCCATGCAGTCCGCAAACATGGTGAGTTGACTCAATGGCAAAGCATCTGGGCTTTGGTCACAAACAGGAAAAGCATGGTATCCTTGGTGGATATTGTGTCAGGCTGACATTTCTCCTTTCATAGACAGTGATATATATGACATTCACCAGCATTCCTGGTTTCACTGGAGTGATCATCACAATAGTTCTGGTTCTCATGGTGACTTCATCTATGGAGTTTATCCGGAGGAGTTATTTTGAGGTCTTCTGGTATACACATCATATTTTTATCATTTACTTCATCGGCTTAGGAATTCACGGCATTGGGTAAGGTCCTCAGACTCCTTTCTCATGCTCTAGCCCCTGACCTTGCATAATTCATTGCCTAAACTGTCCTTCTTCATCTATTTTAGTGGAATTGTCCGGGGTCAAACAGAAGAAAGCATAAAGGAGAGTCATCCTCATAGATGTGCAGAGTTTTTCGAGAAGTGGGATGATCATGATTTCCCTTGCAAGAGTCCCCAATTTGAAGGGAACTCCGCTGAGGTAAAAATCCTATGGACAGGGATAGACTCTTGTTAGGAGCTGTTATTTGTATTGTTATTATTACCATTATTAGTTCAACCAATATATCCACAAAATTCCTACTATCAAGAAACTCCAGTATCGCTGGCAACAGACTAGGGGATTAGCATTAGCAGAGCACCCTGAAGAGGAATGACTAATGGTTAGTGCACGTTGTGAAACCCTCTCCAAAGGCAATAATGATAGCCCATGTTATGAATAGTGTTTACCATGGGCCAGGTTTGCTGTGTAATATGGATGGATGATCCCATTTATGCATAGCAATAACATATGAAGTAAGTATTTCTTCTGTCTCCATTTTGAGACAAAAGGACTAGGATTCATGGAGATGAAGTAAACTGTAAAGCTCTCACAGTAAGTAACCAGTGGAGCTGGAATTCAAGTCCAGGCATTTCAGACTCCAAAGATTGTGTTCTTAACAACTATACTGTCCCAAAACTTAGCTGTAAAATCCTAGTCAATGTTTTTTGGGGGCAGGAAAAAGCATTATTTTTTTAAAGCTTTATTGAAATACTAGAAGCCTGGTGTACAAATTTGTGCATGGGTGGGGTCCGGCTGGCCCACCCTGATGGGGGCCCATTGGCCGGACCGGCAGGGCGGAGGGCGGTGGACAGTTGGCCGACTGGACCCACCCCTGATCAGGGTGGGGGGGGGCAACTGGGGGGAGCAGCCAGGGGGAGGGGCTGCAGACAGTTGATCGGCTGGCCCCGCCCCCGATCAGGGGTATTGGGGACTGATTGGGGGCTGGTGGGGGGGTGGGCGCGATCGGCGCCCAGATCAGGCTGGTTGGCTGCTGCAGTGTGTGTCATAGCCACCGGTCATTCTGGTAATTCCGCCATTCGTGTTGCTGGGCTTTTATATATATACTAGAGGCCCGGTGCACGAAATTCGTGCATGGAGGGGGGTTGTCCCTCAGCCCAGCCTGTACCCTCTCCAATCTGGGACCCCTCAAGGGATGTCCGACTGCCCATTTAGGCCCGATCCCACTGGACATCCCTTTCACAATCCAGGACTGCTGGCTCCCGACTGCTTGCCTGCCTGCCTTCCTGATTGCCCCTAACCGCTTCTGCCTGCCAGCCTGATCACCCCCTAACCACTCTGCTGCCAGCCTGTTTGTCCCCAACTTCCCTCCTCTGCCGGCCTGGTTACCCCTAACTGCCCTCTCCTGCAGGGTTGATCACCTCCAACTGCCCTCCCTTGCAGGCCGGGTGCCTCCCAACTGCCCTCTCCTGCTGGCCATCTTGTGGTGGCCATCTTGTGTCCACATGGGGGCAGGATCTTTGACCACATGGGGGCAGCTATATTGTGTGTTGCAGTGATGATCAATCTGCATAGTACTCTTTTATTAGGATAGAGGCCTGGTACAGGGGTGGGGGCCAGCTGGTTTGCCCTGAAGGGTGTCCCTTATCAGGGTGGGGTTCCCTTGGGGTGTGGGACGGCCTGAGTGAGGGCCCTGTGGTGGTTTGAAGGCCGGCCACGCCCCCTGGCAACGCAAGCAGAGGCCCTGGTATCTGGAATTTATTTTCCTTCTACAATTGAAACTTTGTAGCCTGGAGCAGAGCCAAGCCTGGTGCTCCTTCCGAGGCCCAAAGCCATTTGTGTTGGGGTTATAATTGAAACTTTGTTGCCTTAAGCGGGTGGGCCCGGCCAGAGTGTGTGGAAAGCTTTGCTTCCCCTGTTGCCAGTGGCAACCCTGGCCTGCTCTCTCAAGCTCCATTCTGCCGCCATTTGTTTGAATTTGTTTACCTTCTATAATTGAAACTTTGTAGCTTGAGTGGAGGCTTAGGCCTGCAACGGCTGGCAAAAAGCTTGGCTTCCACTGTTACCTAGGAAACCTTGCTCTCTGTGGCTGTAGCCATCTTGGTTTGGGTTAATTTGCATACTCGCTCTGATTGGATGGTGGGCGTGGCTTGTGGGTGTGTCGGAGGTATGGTCAATTTGCATATTTGTCTATTATTAGATAGGGCTAGGGACCCGTTGCAGGAATATTCCTGCAAGACTTCTGGTGGGCTTCCCTCCCACCATGGCCACCTCTCCCACCCCCCCCAACTCTCCTGCTGTGGCGGGTGGGGCAGGGCGGGGTGGGCGGGATGGGCGGGGTGCCCCCCGCCCACCCAACCCAGCCCGCGGCCACCTCCGCTTCTGCGGCAGCACAGGAGACACAGCCGCTGCCGCTGCATGCCTTGCCCCGCACTCCCGACCCTCTGCACCCACTGACGCAGCTGCCATTGTGGCCATGTGCTGCCACTGCTTATGAGCATCTTGACCCACCACGCACGCTGCCGCCGCCTCCTCAGCCGCACGCGCTGCAGCTGTGAGCCCCATTCCACCCACCCGCCCTGCCCCGCCCGCAGACACCACCACCTCCGAGGCCCTCGTGGCCTCGCACACTGCCCGCCACTCCCCGCCCACCGCCTCCGCTGTGCGCCCCGCCCACCGCCACTGCCACTGCCACCGCCAACGCTGTGGCCGCACGCAGTCGCCATTTTTCACACTGCACACCACCGCCTCTGAGGCCGCTGCGGCCGCACACACCACCCGCCATGCCCCGCCCACTGCCACCACCGCCTCAGAAGCTACCATGGCCATGTGCTCCACAGCCGCGCCACCAACTGCCCACGCAGCCACCTTGCTTTCTGCTTTCTTCACTCCTCCCTCCCTCAGCCTATGCAAATTAACCACCATCTTGTTCGCTCTGATTGGCTGTGGGCATAGCAAAGGTACGGTCAATTTGCATATTACTCTTTTATTAGTGTAGATAGATAATTGACAAATAAAATTATATATATTCAAAGTGTACAATGTGGATGAATGTTATACATATACTTTGTGAAATGATTACCGCAATGAGGTTAATTAACACATCCATCACTTCACATAGTTACAATTATTTTGTGGTGAGAATGCTTAAGATCTACTCTCAGTAAATTTCAAGTACACTATACAGTATTATTAACTATAGTCACCATAATGTACATTAGATCCCCAGAACTTATTCATTTTATAACTAAAGGTTTGTATCCTTTGACCAACATTCCCCATTCCAGACCCCTCACTCCCACCACTAGACCCTGGTTAACCACTTTCCTACTCTCTTTCTATGAGTTCAATGTTTTTAAAAAAGCATTCTTAAGGTTGGATTTCATTAGTGTTATAAGAATATGCTTAGAAATTATTGTTAGATGGTGATGATCAAGAAATTGGGTTCCAGGGAACTCAAGGTGTGCCTCAGTGTAATTATGTGGATATAATAGCTTACTTTTGTTTGCTCATAAAATATCTTAGATTGAAAAAATAAATGGAAGGGAAAGGTTAATTTGTGATGCCTCAAAGTGCTCTGAGGATGATTAAAGCTTTTAAATCAGATGCAGAATGAAGAGCAATAGCTCAGTCCTCATCTAGAAAGGGAAAAATACCTAAAGAAATTCCCTAAAGTTGGCATTTAAAATCAATGTGAAAAAGATAAAAGTGTTCAATATATTTTTAGGTTAATAGGATAGTCATCTAGGGTGAAAAAGCTGTATCTTAATTCCACACTTTACATTAAAATATGGATCAAGGATGCATGGATCAATAATGTAAATGTTAAAAAAAGAAATCATAAAGCACCCTAAGGCCACATGGAAAATTTTTTTCTAATACTGGAATATTAATAAAGATATTCTCTGAATAAGATTTACAAAAAGCTCAGAGCCAGAAAAGGAAACATAATAAATTTGAAATTTATTATCCTTTATATACACTATAATAGAGGCCCAGCGCGCAATTGAAATTGCGTGAGGAGGTGCCCTGCCTCCCGTGAGGAGGCACCCCACGGGCCGCCGTGGGAGTCAGGCCTGACTGGTGTTGCGGGCGGCCAGGACCTGCGTCTGACTTCTGTCCCAGGCCCCCCTAGCCCCCCTGCCTATATCCACTCTGGGGCTGCCTGAGCCAGTGCGGCAGCTTGGCCAGCCCCAGGCCCCCCCCCCCCGGCCCCCCTACCTGTGTCTGCTCCGGGCCACTGGAGCTGCTGCACCGGCTTGGGCAGGCTCCCCGTCTCTGTCTCCATCTCTGCTCTGGGCCTCAACTGCGTGCTCAACCTCCTACTGTCCTGTCGTGACCCGTTATGGTGTCCTGGCCTAATTTGCATATTACCTCATATATATAGATATAGATATAGATATAGATATAGATATAGATATAGATATAGATATATAGATATAGATAGATATAGATATATACACACACATAATTTTCTGTAGCCAAAAAAACCCATTATAAATAATAAAGACAGGTAACAAATTACTAAGTAGGAAAAGTATTTACAACTTACAGACCATAAACTAATTTCCTAATTAATAAATGACTCCTAAAAATTAATGAGAAAAAGCCTAACAACCTGATAAAAAAGATATAGAAGATAGAAGAAATGACGATATGTGTTAATCTTAAATATATTAAATTATGGTAAATGTTTTTTCATAGTGGAAGAAATGAATTACACTAAGATACTTTTTTTAAACAAACAGATCAGCAAAGACATAAAAGTCTGCTCATATGCTGTGTTAGCAATGCTCCCACACATTGCTGGTGAGCGTGTGCACCTATACAACTGTTTGTAAGGGTGATTTGGCAGTATTTATCAAATTTTAAAATTCTACTTCCAGGAGTTTTTTTTCTAAAAATATTCTTGCATATGTGTTAACATGTATTAGGTTATTCATTGTAGCAGTGCTGGATAGAACAAAATACTGGAAATAAATGCCCATCAATAGAGGACTAGTTAAATCATGGGACTTTCCTATAATTATGGGAGTTTTCAGCAGCCATTAAAGAGAAAGAAGCAGCTCTATAGGTACTAATATGGAGCAGTCTCTAAGATGTTAAATGAACCCTGGATGCTGTATTTATCCAGGTTGCGGGTATATACAGGTTGCCCAAGATGCGGGTTTGATCCCCAGTGCATACCGGAGGTAACTCATAGATGTTTCTGTCTCACATTGATGTTTCTCTCTCTCCCCCTCTCACTTCCTTTCTTTCTAAAATCAAATACACACACACACACACACACACACAGACACACACACACACACACACACACTCTCTCTCTCTCTCTCTCTTTTTCTCTCTCTCTCTCTCTCTCACACACACACACACACACACACACACACACAAACACACACACTCAGGTGAGGACTGAAAAATTTAAAAAATGTAAAGATGTGAAATGAAAACAACATCAGGGCAGTGTGTACAGTCTGCTACCATTTGCATTTTAATGTAATATTATCACTTAAATGCATATTCTCCAGAAGGATTTACAAAATAATAACATTGATTGTCTGCTTCTGGAGAGCTGGGGAGCAGGGATGGAAGGGAGATTTGTACTTTTGAATTTTGTGCAGTGTACATGTTACTTACATGTATTATTTATTAAAATAATTTTAAAAGGACATCCCTGGCATATGTTAACAGCACACTTAATTTCAAAAGTCATAGGAACTTGGAAGTAACCAGAGACCTTCTGTATTATTTGATAAGAAGCCCTTAAAAACAGAAACCTATAAAGCTTGATCAGCCACTTACTAGTTAAGGCAGTTAATCCCTGGTTTCACATTGCACATCAACATCTATCTTTTCCCCATATATTACCTGAGATAAGGTATATTTGGCCTATTTGTAGGGATACTTAAAACTCAAGCGTTGCTTGATTGGTTACATAATACCCCAAGGGAAAGAATACCAGTTTTGCTATCTAGTTGAATATACCAGTTTGTTTCTTCCATAAACATTAAAAAAATACTCTCTTCACATTCTTCCCATTTAAAAATTATAAAAAGAAGTCATGTTTGGAGAGGAACCAAGATGGCGGCATAGTTAAACAACTAATCTGCTGCCTCACACAACAATTTCAAAAACACAACTAAAAGACAAAAACGTCTACCACCCAGAACCACGGGAAAGCTGGCTCAGTGGAAGATTTACAGCTGAGAAGAGAAAGGAGCACAATCGCTGAAAAGCTGAGGTACGGAGGCACGCGAAGGGCCGGCGGCGGGCGGCTGGGTGCGCGGCTTTTCTTCAACCCGCAGGGAGACAAGCTCCCGATCACTCTGAAATCCAGTTTCTGGGGACACTCGGGGGACCCAGACGCCTACGGGGAGAAGCTGGACTCTCGGCCATCGGGTCGGAAAGTGAGAGTGACTTTTTTGCAGAGGTGCGCCCAGCAATCATTGTTTACTGCGCTGGTGCGCGGGGCGCAGGGACTTGGAAACGGGAAAGGCAAAGACGGCTGACGGCAGCCATCGCCGTTGGCCACGCCCCAGCCTAGTGACGCCCTGAGACCCCGCCCCGCCCTGAGGCCCCGCCCCGCACATTCTACAAACCCGCCCAGGCTCCACACAGCGGCTTTTGCATATAAATGGCCTGTTCTGTGGCAGCTTAACCAACTACAGCTCCAGACTGCTCCAAAACCGCCCAAGCAAAGGAGGAGAAAACTAGCCCTTGCTGTAGCTCCTGCTGGGGAACACACAGTACACAAGGGTACACCAAGAGTGTCCACCTCAAGTAACTGGGAGGCTGACCCGTTGAACCAATAGGACACCTAGTAGACAAAACTACCCTACCAACTCAGGGAAGCAGAGAATATGAGAAGGCAAGGAAACAGATCACAAACCAAAGAAATGGAGGAGAATAAGCGACTGGACATAGAGTTCAAAACCACGGTTATAAGGTTTTTCAAGAATTTCATGGAAAAGGCCGATAAATTCAATGAGACCCTTGAGGATATGAAAAAGGACCAACTAGAAATTAAACATACACTGACTGAGATAAAAAATATTATACAGAGACCCAAAAGCAGACTAGAGGATTGCAAGAATCAACTCAAAGATTTGGAATACAAAGAGGCCAAGGACACTCCTCCAGAGAAGCATGAAGAGAAGAGAATTCAGAAAGTTGAAGATAGTGTAAGAAGTCTCTGGGACAACTTCAAGCGAACCAACATCAGAATTATGGGGGTACCAGAAGAAGAGAGAGAGCAAGATGCTGAAAACCTATTTGAAGAAATAATGAACGAAAACTTCCCCCACCTGATGAAAGAAATAGACTTACGAGTCCAGGAAGCGCACAGAACCCCAAACAAAAGGGATCCAAAGAGGACCACACCAAGACACATCATAATTAAAATGCCAAGAGCAAAAGACAAAGAGAGAATCTTACGAGCAGCAAGAGAAAAACAGTTAGTTACCTACAAGGGAGCCCCCATACGATTATCAGCTAATTTCTCAACAGAAACCATGCAGGCCAGACGGGAGTGGCAAGAAATATTCAAAGTGATGAATAGCAAGAACCTACAACCAAGACTACTCTACCCAGCAAAGTTATCATTCAGAATTGAAGGGCAGATAAAGAGCTTCACAGATAAGAAAAAGCTAAAGGAGTTCATCACCACCAAACCAGCATTATATGAAATGCTGAAAGGTATTCTTTAAAAAGAGGAAAAAGAAGAAGAAAGATAAAAATTATGAACAACAAATACATATATATCAACAAGTGAATCTAAAAGTCAAGTGAATTAAAAATCTGAGGAACAGAATAAACTGGTGAACTTAATAGAATCAGAGGCATAGAATGGGAGTGGATTGATAATTCTCAGGGGGAAAGGGGTGTCTGTGTGGGGAGTATGGGAAGAGACTGGACAAAAATCATACACCTATGGATAAGGACAGCAGGGGGGGAGGTAAGGGCAGAGGGGGGGTGGGAACTGGGTGGTGGGGAGATATGTGGGGGAAAAGGAGAAACAATTGTAATCTGAACAATAAAGATTCATTAAAATAAAAAAAAAAAGAAGTCATGTTTATTGTAGAAAGTTTGGAAAATGTAAAAACATATTTACAGAAAAATAAAAATTTCATAGAGTTCTACCACTTAGATGTAATAATTTTTTCCCTTCATCTATATCATTGGAGGTTTTCCTCTGTTGTCAAATATTCTTTTGAAACATCAGTTTTTAAAAAGTTGTACAGTATACCATTTTTCTATTTTTTCTAGATGGTCATTTTTAATGACCTTGAGGGCATTATGCTTATTGAAATAAGTTAGACAAAGGTAAATACCATGTGATCTCACTTATATGTGGAACCTAATTTAAAAAAAACCTGAGCTCATAGATACAGAGGAGAGATTGAAGGTTGCCAGACACAGGGGATGAACGGTGGGCAAAATGTGTGAAAGTGATTAGCAGGTACAAACTTCTAGTTAGAAATAAATAAGTCCTGGGAATGTAATGTACAGCATGGTAACTAAAGTTAATAATAATGTATTGCATGTTTCCAAGTTGCTAATAGAGCAGATCTTAAAAGTCCTCATCATAAAAAAACCACACACAACTTTTGTAACTATGTAAGGTGATGGATGTTAACTAGACTTACTGTGATAATCGTTTTGCAATATATACAAATATGGAATCATTATGTTGTACACCTAAAATTAACATAATATATGTCAATCGTATTTCAATACAAAGAGAAATTAAAAAGACAGTTTGGTATTGATAAAAAATCTGTATGGTATACCATTATTGTTATTTTTTTCTTAGTAAATACTGTGGCCATTACTATACTTGTATATTTATGCACACTTTAATTATTTCTTCATGCTCCATTTCCTAGAAGTGAAATTCTTGGGTAAAAGAGAAGGCATGCTTTCCAGGATGTTGAGATGTATTGCCAAATTGCTCCCTGGGAAGATGCTATTAATTTTCACCAGCTGCACATGTGAATGTGTCCATTTCTCTGCATCCCAGTTAATGGTGGGCATTATTGTTTAAAGCAGTTTTCAATTTGAGGGGCTCAAATGCTATTTAGTTTTGTTATTCATTTCTCTGATTAGTTCTCAGGTCAAAACAATTTTCCACATTGTTGATAGTCATTTCTTAATTTTTTTTTCAGTTTTTCTGAATTCAGTTGGGAATTTTTCCCAAATAAGAAGTAGCATCAAATTGTATAATGCCCACTTTCAGGTTCACTAGCTCCATCTCTGCCCATTTTCTCCCCAGAGAGACCTAAGGAAGTTATTTACCTGAAACAGCATGAGAAACCTCATTGCACACAGTTCTGATGTATTACGCTTGAACAATTGTGCAAGAAAGGACATGACTTAGCATTACTAGAAAATACATTTTTGGTAGCTCCTATGCATATGGAAGCAACTTGCTACGTTTAAAACGATTTCAGGGATAAAAAGGCTGCTTTAAAAACAAACAAACATGTAGACAAGATAAAAAGTATAATACCAGCCCTGCTGGTTTTGCTCTGTGGTTAGAGCGTTGGCCCAGAGACCAAAGGGTCACGGGTTCAATTCCCGGTCAAGGGCATGTACCTTGGTGGCAGTTCCATCCCGGACCCTGGACAGGATGTGTGCGGCAACCAATTGATGTGTCTCTCATATTGATGCTTCTCTCTCTCCTCCACCTTCTCCCTCCCTTCCATTCTCTCTAAAAATCAATGGAAAAAATATCCTCTGGTGATGATTAAAAAAGAAAAAAGTATATTACCATGTTAGGTGTTTTGAGCACCTGAGAAAAGAGGTGATGGATAAGTATCAAGTTTTATACATTGTTACCAATAGTGTCAGCCACTTACTTTCCCTTTTGTGTTAGTTTTCTGTTGTTGTTGTTGTTAAACCTCTCCAGAGGATATTTTTTTTTCCATTGACTTTGAGAGAGAGAGAGAGAGAGAGAGAGAGAGAGAGAGAGAGAGAGAGAGAGAGATTGACTGGTTGCCTCCTGCATGAGCTCCAACTGGAGCCGGGGATTGAATCTGCAACCCAGGTATGTGCCCTTAACTGGGGAATTGAACCTGTGACCCTTTGGTGCGTGGGGCCAACGCTCTAACCACTGAGCTTATCTGCCAGGGCAGTTTTTTTTTTGTTGTTATTAATCCTCACCCGAGGATATTTTTCCACTGATTTTTAGAGAGAGTAGAAGGGAGGAGAGACATACAGAGAGAAACATTAATGTGAGAGAGACACACTGATTGGTTGCCTCCCACTGGAGTATGTGCCCTTGACCAGAATCAAACCCAGGATTCTTCATTCTGCAGGCCGACACTCTATTCACTGAGTCAAACTGGCTAGGGCTTGTTTTGTTTTTAATCATCTGCTTCAATTTCACATCTACCTTCTCTGTTGGTTTTTCAGATTGGGCAAGCTATCCTGGAAAACAGTCTTAGATTCTGAAAATTAAGTTACATATAAATAGTGTCCCCCAAAATGTATACACACTTTAAGAGCTGACAACTCAATTTCCTTTTAACTGTTGAAAATGAACTGTATGTTAATAAACACTGACTTTATAAATGTATAAAAATATATACGCCTTGGGGGGACACCCTGTATTTACCATATACTAGCACTTTCTGTGCTTTTCTTTTGCTTCCTGGTGAGACCTGTAAAATTTCAGGAAGTGATCTGTTTTATGAGTAACAGATTAGCAAAAAAACTTGTAGTTTATTCCATTCCATTTGTGTCCTCAAGGTTTGGTGAAATTAGTGGCTTAATAATGATACACAGCAGAGAACTCAATAAATATTTATTGAGTGAAGGAATGGACTGCTACACAAATAAATACTAAAGAAGAGATTAATGTGTAACCTTATTCTGTACTCTGTTTTTTTGAAGTCTTGGAAGTGGATCCTTGCACCAGGTGTTCTTTATATCTTTGAAAGGATCCTCCGATTTTATCGCTCCCAGCAACAGGTTATGATTACCAAGGTAAAACATATGCACTTTCATCTTCCCGATTATAGGAATAAATTGCCATGTTGTTAAACAATCTTGGGGGTAACATACTTCAGTTCCTCCAGTGCTGGACAGAACTATGGGAAGAGGGGTTTAGCAGAAATCATCAACATGGGTCTATGTCGGAGGCTGAAAACAGGCAACCTGTGCCAGATGTAGCCCACAGACATGTTTTGTTTGACCCACACACTCATTGTTTAAAATTTGAATTAGTTGCTAACACTTAAAAATCTGGATGGAGGCTTTTACATTAAAACTTACATTTCTGGCTTCTCTTGAAGAATCAGGCAATCTCATAACGCTGTCAGTTCCATAGTATAACCATTGCCTGAACTAAGTAACTGCTATTCCCCTTAGAAAGCATTTGTGCTAACAGTTCACCACTGTCACCAGCCCTTCAGCTTTATTAATTTACTTTATCTACCCGTTCCTGTCACCATTTGAAGTTGCCTCCTTTGGTCTCTGTGCCTCATTCATAGGTTGTCATGCACCCATCCAAAGTTTTGGAATTGCAGATGATCAAGCGTGGCTTCAGCATGGAAGTGGGACAGTATATTTTTGTTAACTGCCCCTCAATCTCCTACCTGGAGTGGCATCCCTTTACTCTGACCTCTGCTCCGGAGGAAGACTTCTTCTCCATTCATATCCGAGCAGCAGGGGACTGGACAGAAAATCTCATAAAGGCTTTTGAACAACAGCACTCACCAATTCCCAGGTAGGTCCTAGAGAGCTGCAGAAACCCAGACCAGGATGCAGACAGGCAAATATGAGAACACAATTCCTCACTGAACCTTATGTTTGTTACAATAGAAAATAATAATAATAATAATAATAATAATAATAATAATAATAATGAAACAAAACAGGCTGAAATCAGCCATGGGAGCTGCTATGTCTCTGGGAGGGTGTTTGAGGTTGGGGGTGGAGGTGAGACTTCACTTGCCTATTGCCTTGTGTCTTCTGCCAGGATTGAGGTGGATGGTCCCTTTGGCACTGTCAGTGAGGATGTTTTTCAGTATGAAGTGGCTATGTTGATTGGAGCAGGAATTGGGGTCACCCCCTTTGCTTCCATTTTGAAGTCCATCTGGTACAAATTCCGGCATGCAGATCACAACCTCAAAACACAAACGGTACACTCTCTCATATCACCTTTCATCTGGCCTGGGCCTGACAGGTCCATTGCTTTCATGGGCTAAGCTCTTTACAATTGATGAGAGAGCACCCCTCCCTGGAGTTATGAGAGCAAGTGATCACTTCTCTCAGCCAAGGCATCTGCTTCTACAGATTGACCATAAGAATAGGGTCTTCATTTTCAATTTGGAGTTTAAAATTACCTTGAAACAAAAATGACATTGGCGGGTGGTCTTTCTCCATAAGGGAAGTTGTTAGGACTCTGGACATTTGAGCTGCCTAAGGTCTGCTGTTCTGTAGAGGTGATTTCTCAGGTCACCCTAAACTTGATCAACAAAGATACAGTATATCTACCTAATCATGTCACCACAATGCACATTGTAAAGGGCATTTAATAAGGCTATATTCTCTCTTGGTGATTCCAGATATATTTCTACTGGATCTGCAGGGAGACAGGTGCCTTTGCCTGGTTCAATGACCTATTGGCTTCCCTGGAACAGGAGATGGAGGAATTAGGCAAAGTTGGGTTTCTAAACTTCCGTCTCTTCCTCACCGGATGGGACAGCAACATTGTGAGTTCAAACACACTAATTCCCATGTTGTATGCAAGCTGAATGTCAGACAAAAGAAGCATGTGCTGATTGGAAATAATTTTTTGTGTGTCCTACCTGTTCTAACCCTCACATTCAAGTTTAAAAGTGGCTGAAGGAAGAGACAGCTATCAGGACCTTCTTTTTCTAACTTTTTATTTCTCTGACTCCAGGCTGGTCATGCAGCATTAAACTTTGACAAAGCCACAGACATCTTGACAGGTCTGAAACACAAAACTTTCTTTGGGAGACCTATGTGGGATAAAGAGTTTTCTACAATAGCTACCATCCACCCCAAGTAAGTGTATTCTCCTCCCATTAGTTGAGTTTACAGACTTAGAGTTTAGGAAAGGCATTATGGTATGTTGAATACTCTTGGGAAAAGACCTCTGGGGCAGAAACTATTTGCACCATTCCTAGATTCTTGCTTAAAACTGAGGAAATTCCTTCTGGGGTTTCAGCCAAATAAGGGTCATGATCTAGTAATTGATGAGAATATGTTTGCTGCACCACAACCCCCCATTCAAATAGTGAGGCAAGGAGACTCAGTTCTGATTTGTATTACCAAATGAAATAGAACTGGAACAGTTCAAATGCATTGCTTTTGGCTTAGTGACCTCAAAGTAGCAAGGATTTGGGGTGTATTATCTAGTTAGCTGATGACCTGACATCAGTCTTTCTGGAGGTGTTTAAACATGCTAGAGCATACAGGAAAACCTGGTGCACTGAGGTCAGACATTCTGATGAAGAGATTAAGCTGATTGTGTTAGATAAATTCCAGGAACAGTTGGCAGGTGAAGGTCATTTCCACAAATGGCTTTAATGGCAGCTATGTTTTTCATTTAAACCTTAAAACAATCCTATAAGGTGGGTACTATATTTATCACCATTTTATAGGGTGGGGGCAAATACTGAAACACAGAGAGGTTAAGAAACTTACCTAAAGTCAAAGTCACATAGCTGGACAAGTGTCAGAGTTGGGATTTTAACCCAGGCAGTCTGGCTCACTAGTCTAGCTAGCACTTAACTACAGGGCACTACAGCTGAACATCTTGTGAATAGAATAGGCAAGGCTGAGTACCTAGTGTGATAAGGGCTGAAAGCTCATTTGGAGCTTATAAGAAAAAGTGAGAAAACTACTATGAAGGTGAGAAGGGTGTCAACAACTGAATTTCTATGCAGAGTTGTCAGTAGCAGAGACCTCCTCATTTCTCCATTCTAACAACATTGCAGCCTTTACTACAGTCTAGCCAACTATTCTTTTCTTGCAGGTCTGTGGTGGGAGTCTTTTTATGTGGTCCTCAGGCTTTGGAAAAGTGCCTGCGTAAATGTTGTCACCAATACTCCAGTCTGGATCCTAGGAAGGCTCAATTCTACTTCAACAAAGAAAATTTCTGACTTATAGAAATAAGGACCATAATCCGCAATTAGTCTCTCCTTTGTATCTTCAACAACTTACTTGGTCTGGGCAGACATTTAAGGACAAGAACGTGCTTCTCAAGACTTGACTTTCTGGCATTCTTTTTCTGGTTGGATTCAGTTTTTTTTTCTGAACTTAACAAGTGCTGGCGAAGATGTGCAGAAAAGGGAACCCTAGTTGACTGCTGGTGGGAATGCAGACTGGTATAGCCACTATGGAAACAGTATGGAGTTTCCTCAAAAAATTAAATATGGAACTGCCATTTCACCCACTTCTGGGAATATATCCCAAGAATCCTGAATCACCAATCAGAAAGAATGCATGCACCCCTATGTTCATAAGCAGCACTATTTACAATAGCTAAGATCTGGAAACAGCCCAAGTGCTCGGTAGATGAGTGGATAAAGAAACTGTGGTACATTTACACAATGGAATACTATGCACCTATAAAAAATATCTTACCCTTTGAGACAGCATGGAGGGACCTGGAGAGTATTATCCTAAGTGAAATAAGCCAGACAGAGAAAGACAAATATCACATGATCCCACTTATATGTGGAATCTAATGAACAAAATAAACTGACAAACAAAATAGATCTAGAGGCATGGAAGCATCGAAAAGACTGACAAATCTCAGAGGGAAGTGGGTGGTAAGAGATTAACTAAAGCACTTATATGCATATATGCCTTGTCCTTGGACACAGACAATAGTACTATGAAGGCCTGAGGGTGGGGTTGGGCGGGGGGCAGAAACAGAGTGGAAGAGGTCAATGGGGGAAGGGAACTTTTGTAATACTTTTAATAAAGATAATTTTTTTTTAAATTTCTTTATTGATTAAGGTGTCACATATTTGTCCTCATCCCCCCATTCCCATCCCACCCCTCTCCCCACGCATGCCCCAATCCCCTGTTGAACTTAACCGTTGGATAGGCTTATATGCATGCATACAGGTCCTTTGGTTGAACTCTCCCCCTCCCCCCACCCTCCCCCTCCCCTCCCCTATCCTCCCTCTGAGGCCCGATAGTCCGATCGATGCCTCCTTGCTTCTGGTTCTGTTCTTGTTCCTCAGTCTATGTTGTTCATCATTTCCTCTAGATGAACGAGATCATATGTCACTAGATATATACTAATAAGAACTGAATGTGAGACGAGCAATAATATTTATGCTGACAGGCAAATGAATCAATCTGTAGCGAGCTTCCCCCTGGACCAACAGTTCTTTTGAGACCCAATTTCGATGTCCAGTAGTTCCTTATGTGTACATGTCAGCACTGACTCCTCAGCTCTGGATGGTGGACAAATGGTGGTAACGGAGGTCCGACTCCCTCTGGTTTGGTCTCGGCCGAACCCAGGGGCACGGCGTCACCCAGACTAAGGGGCACGTGGCCTCACCCATACCCAAAGGGCGCGTGGTATCACCCGGGCCTGGGACCCAGCCTCACCCGGATGGATCCAGGGGCGCATGGCCTCACCCGGACCCAGGATCTGGCTTCACCCGTACCCAGGGACGCTTGGCCTCTCCCAGACCCAGGGGCACGTGGCCTCACCCGGGCTTAGTTGCACAAGGCCTCACCTGGATCCAGGGACACATGGTCTCTCCCGGACCCAGGGACGCTTGGCCTCTCCCAGACCCAGGGCCACTTGGGCTCACCCGGGCCTAGGTGCACGAGGCCTCATCCGGATCCAGGGACGCATGGTCTCACCCAGACCCAGGGACGCTTGGCCTCTCCCAGACCCAGGGGCACGTGGCCTCACCCGGGCCTAGGTTCACGAGGCCTCACCCGGATCCAGGGACACATGGTCTCACCCAGACCCAGGAACGTTTGGCCACTCCCAGACCCAGGGCCACTTGGGCTCACCCGGGCCTAGGTGCACGAGGCCTCACCCAGATCCAGGGACACATGGTCTCACCCGGACCCAGGGACGCTTAGCCTCTCCCAGACCCAGGGGCACGTGGCCTCACCCGGGCCTAGGTGCACGAGGCCTCATCCGGATCCAGGGACACATGGTCTCACCCGGACCCAGGGACGCTTGGCCTCTCCCAGACCCAGGGCCACTTGGGCTCACCCGGGCCTAGGTGCACGAGGCCTCATCCGGATCCAGGGACGCATGGTCTCACCCGGACCCAGGGACGCTTGGCCTCTCCCAGACCCAGGGCCACTTGGGCTCACCCGGGCCTAGGTGCACGAGGCCTCATCCGGATCCAGGGACGCATGGTCTCACCCGGACCCAGGGACGCTTGGCCTCTCCCAGACCCAGGGCCACTTGGGCTCACCCGGGCCTAGGTGCACGAGGCCTCACCCGGATCCAGGGACGCATGGTCTCACCCGGACCCAGGGACGCTTGGCCTCTCCCAGACCCAGGGGTACGTGGCCTCACCCGTGCCTAGGTGCACGAGGCCTCACCCGGATCCAGGGATACATGGTCTCACCCGGACCCAGGGACGCTTGGCCTCTCCCAGACCCAGGGCCACTTGGGCTCACCCGGGCCTAGGTGCACGCGGCCTCACCTGGATCCAGGGACACATGGTCTCGCCTGGACCCAGGGGTGTGTGGGCTCTCCCAGACCCAGGGGCGCTTGGCCTCGCCCGGGCATGGGATCCAGCGTCATCCGGGTCCAGGGGCACTTGGCCTCACCCGGACCCGGAGTCCGGCCTCACCTGGACCCAGGGGCATGTGGCCTCACCTAGACCCAGGGACTTGAGGCCTCACTTATACCCAGAGGCGTGTGACCACACCCGAGCCCAGAGGCGCGCAACCCCGCCCGCACCCGGGTCTCAGCGGGGCCCCGTCTTCCCGATCCCAATTCCTGCCGGTCAATCCCCCCTCAGCAATTCCCCTGGCCATCCTTCCAGAGCTCCAGTATGGCTGCTGCAGAACTCGTCGGGCGGCGGCTCGCCGAAGCTCCGGTGCACCCGGTGCATGGCGGTGGGCCAGTCTGGCGTCGCTGCGTCGGCCCTTGGGTCTGCATCGGTGGCCGGTCGCCGAGCATGCGCACCTGGCTGCTTCCGGGGCGTTGAGATTCTTGACGGACTCAGAGGTCAGCAAGCGCGGAGTCTCCCACCCCATGTCTCATAGGGGCTCGTCTGTCCGTGCTTGGCTGCCAGTGGAGCCGTCCCCTCAGCCGGAGACCGCCGGGGGAACTGCGCCGAGCACGTTCCAGGCCGCTGTTGTATCGCCTGAGCCATAGTTCTTTTGTGTCGCCTGAGCCGTAGTTCTTAAAGTGTGGTCTTTGGGTCACCGGCATCAGCATCATCCCACATACCCCTCTTTTATTCTAGTTGTAGAGCATCTACTCAGCCAGCCCTATGGTGGTCTTGGATGGTGTCTGCTCTGCTCTCTTGTCGTAGTCTCAAAGTTGTTGTAGTAGGCAACAATCAGGCTTCCGCCCTATGCCTCCATCTTGGTCCTCCTTTGTATAGTTAAGTCTTGATTGTTGTTGGTGTCACTGGGGGGGCTCTCTTTGTCTATAAAGGAAGAGTTGCTGTGCAGGAGACACGTTTATGGGCCGGGTCTTGGTGCAGCAAAGCTTTGGCGCTCACTGAATATTCCCGTTGAATGTGTCCCTTATGCACGTGGTTGAAATCTGGTGTCATCTCCCACAGACCACTAGATGCCCTCGTTTCTGGGTCTCCAATGGGGTGTAGATCAGCTACTGCCTTAGGCACTCAGCAAGGATTACAGCAAAAACTGTAGTTTCTTCCTCCTGTCTGAGTGGCCCTGGAGCAGTCCGACTAGAACAGCAAATCATCTGGTCCGCTGCCAGAGGGCAGGCCACCCACATGCATAAGCCGTTGCTTGGGGCGCAGGTGTGCCTGCAAGACTTGCGGGGCAGGTCTTCAAAACGTGCGGGGCGGGTCCCAGGGCGGGGCGGGGTCTCAGGGCGCCAACAGGCCATGGTGCGGCGAGCCGCGATGGCTGTGAGTCTGGTCCTTCTGCCTTCCACGTATCTAAGTGCCCTCGTTCCGCACTCCAGCGCAGCAAACACTGATTGCTGGGCGCACCTCCGCAAAAGTCCCGCCTCTCCCCGCAGGCATCTGGGTCTCCCGGGGTTCGCCAGAAGATGGGTTTCAGGGTGATGGAGAGCTAACCTCCCTTAGGTTTGGAACAAAAGCCCCTTTCCCCCGCCACCAGCCAGACCCACGCACCTCCACACCTCATCCCCTCCGATTTCGCTGGGTGCGAGGCAACAGAACAGTCTTTAACCTCCGCCGCCATCTTTTTCAAACTTCTCAATTTGTACTTCTTAATCCCTTCATTTCAGTCAACTCTACTGAAGTCTAGCGCCGCCGGGAGGTGCACGGAAAGGGCGCCCGGGCCTCCGTCCAGTGCGCGGTGCGCGCGTCCCGCGGAACCAGGCGCGCGAGGGCCGCGCGGCTGGGACGGGCGCTGGGCGGCCACCGAGCTCCAGGCACCGCCATCGCCGCGTTCCGGATGTCGCCGCCGCGGCGTCCCCCAATTTATACTTCTTAATCCCTTGAATTCAGTCAACTCTACTGAAGTCTAGCGCCGCCGGGAGGTGCACGGAGAGGGCGCCCGGGCCTCCGTCCGGTGTGCGGGGCGCGCGGCCCGCGGCACCAGGCGCGCGGGGGGCTGCGCGGCGGGGACGGGTGCTGGGAGGCCGCCGGGCTCCGGGCGCCGCTGCTGCGGCGGCGTCCCCAGCGTCCCGGGCCGGGCGGCCTGCGGGGGCGGCGGAGTTGCGAAAGTGAGTGAGTTTCCCAGGGTTTCGCCCGGAATGGGGTTCAGTGCAATCGGAGCCGGCGCTCAGCGCACTCCGGAGCCTTTATCTCCTTCCTGCCAGTGAACTCCGGCCAGGTCATAGCCGCCCCCTCCTCTCCGGTTCCATCCTCCCCGCAGGCGCATGTGCTCGTGTCTCCGCCCGTTTCTCCATACCTCAGGCTTTTATGGCTTCCCCGACTGTCCCCGTGGCCTTCTCCTTCCCCCCAGCTGTGGGCATTTCAGTCCGCCAGCTTTCCTGTGGTTCTGGACGATGTCCGTTCTGACCTCAGTTGTATTTTTGAAATTGTTGTGCCCGGCTGCAGGTTAGGTGTTTAACCTATGCCGCCATCTTGGTTTCTCATTTTTTAAAAGGAAACTAAGAACTTCAGAAGTCACAATAATTGCAAAGTCCATGGAGCCTTTCTTCAGAAAATAACCATAAATCATTTTAGAATGCTATGACTACAGCAAGGCCTGATAGCAGAGGTAGAAGACAATTGAACCCCAGCTGATTTTGTTGATTGCAAGTGTTACTTTCGCCTGGACTTTGGGTCATATTCTCCCCTCCCTCCCACCATAAAAAAAAATTCGAAGTAGGGTGCTTTTTTAAAATAAAATTTTATTTAAGAATTAATGACAAAACACAATAAGCATAAATAAAACATAAAATTACCAAGAACCCCATTTCTATATACATTATGAACATTCTTACTGTTATTTTTAAACATGGTCTTATCCAGTGTGAATAGCTATTTATGCTATACTTATTTTTGCTTGTCAAAAAAAAAAAAGGCTTTTCTTCTTTGCTTAATGAATATCTTTTGTTACTTTATCTGGGCTCTCCATTTGGGAAAGAAAATCTTGAAAGTATGCTAATCATAACTGAAATTGTATAACTGAGAGTCAGCTAGAGTCATTAGCTTGCATTGCTCTGTTGGAAATAATTGCAAAAACTTGAATTTGACCTTAGGACAATTTAGTCAACAGGGGCTCTTTATCGCCATTTTTATTAAGGGGGTTTATTAATCTCTAGTTTTAAGAAAAGATAATTTAGAATTTTGATAACATTTTTTTTCTTTTGCTCCTACATACTTACTCATTAGGGAATCATTCCCATAATGACATAAGCCAAATACCTTTTTTTCTCCTGTCAAAATGCTTTTTATTTCTTTCATCCTCCTGGCTCTGGGATGTTAGTAGTCACAGTGAATCAGTAGAAGGAAAGACCAGGGCCCTTAAAAGAGGGAAAAACCTCACAGTTCATTGTGCCCAAAGACAATTCAATCCATCAGATTTAAAAGACTGTTTCTACTGAATTAGTATTATAGCACCTATTTCTTTCTCTTCTTTTAAGTGACCAAAATGAATAAATAATTATTTCTAATTATCCAGAAACCTGTATAACTTATAACTTGAAGTATTAGTAAGACCAATTTTCAGTCACTAGTCTGAACAAAATAAAGGTAAATCCAGAACTCAGGGTAGTGAATTATGTTTTATGTATTAATTGGACATTAGTAAAAAGTACTAATGGATGTCTTTATAGGAATAGATTGGGGTACCCTTACTGTTGCCAACTTCCTGGATTTCAGCTGTCTAAATTTAATAAGGCTTTAGAAACATGCACAATGGAACCTTGACAATATGGTTGTTATTAGATAGCTGCTGACCAAACGATAATTTGGTTTTCATCAATGAGTTTGGTTTGGAACCTTAGTACTCCTTGAATATCTTATGAGGTCCTAATGAGAGGCTTTACTCTTGATCTCAATGTTTAAATTGTATTGACACTTCCAAGATATGACTGCTGCTAAAATCAACATATCAAGGTCTAACAGCGGTCACCAACCCGTGGTCCGCGGACCACTGGTGGTCCATGAGGTCCGAAAGGTTGGCGACTGCTGGTCTAGAATATTCATGAAAGTAGGCAGAAAAGGTAATGATAATAATAAGTCCTACATATAATCAACATCCAAGCCCAATTTGGGGCTGTGCAGGACACCTAGAAATCCCCTAAGCTGTTTTGAGCAAGTTTTTCTTCTTAGGTTGTAATATGAAGTATCTTATTCAGCAAACTCTTGTAGTAAATGTTTATATATCAGAGTAGAAAATCCCTCAGTTTCAATGTCTCTCATAAAGTTGATTATCTTTGCATTTTTTTGCTTGATATATAAGCAATATGCTATTACATTCTCTAAGCCTATTGCAGGCTTTAATTCATTTGACCATAATCCTAATCTGGGGGTAGGATTCTGAGAATATAAATAGGCTCGAGTAGTTCCAGTGGAACTTTACTAATTATTAAGGCACCTCATAACCTCTTGAGGGTGGCCTGATGGAGAGAAATCATGTTCCTCTTTAATGCTACTACAAGAGAAGGAACAGTAGGCTGAAAGAGCCATAAGTCAGAGCTAGGGCAATAATTATGTTCATATCCATCTGCAAGGAAGCAGGCAGGGGAGACAACCATATCTATCTGCTTGCACTCTACATTTGGTCCTCTTAAAAAAATAAATAGGAATGTAAAAGTTTTAAGATTTTGTTTTAATTTCCCAGAATAAATCTGGTTACAGCATAGGCCTATAGGTTAGTGACTATCTAAAATGTAGGATGAAATACATTTTGTGCATTTGATTGCTGTTCAGTTTTTATTTTATCTTGAACATGTGAAAAATTAGTGGATTTTGTAACTTTTACGGTTGACTACCTAGACTGAAGGGTTTTAGAACAGACAAGGAAATGTCCACAGTCTCGTGTGTTGACACACTAGAACCAGTGGCTAGTACATTTTTGTCTTAACTCTGAACTATGCATGTGAATAGACCTACTATTGACAAAAAATGCATTTTGATACTTGGATTTTTATAAACTAAATATACTACTCTGCTAGGCTCTCTGCTTTGTTGGCTTTTTAATCATTTTATAACTCTAAGCACATGTTATTTTCTTCCTGTAGACTCAGAAGTTCTAGCAAGTTCTCAAAGGGAAAATCTTATTATTCCCACAGGAAGCAGACTAAGTAGAAACTAAGTTTTGGAAAACTTTGTTTCCGAGAAATTCTCAAATAGAATAAAGAAGAATAAATGGTTAACTTAAGAAGAAAAACAGAGCTATGGCAATATAACATTGAAGTACAATATTGCAGTAAGGGTAGAAAATACATTTAAGGTTTCACCCTTGGTATTCAGCTTTTTAAAGCAAAAAGTTCATGTGTATCAATTTGCAGTATACTAAAACTGTGCTCAAAGTTTATTTCAAGTCACAGAAAATATACAAACTAAGACAACAGAATGATCTAGTTTTGTTCTGAGAGAGGTGATGGGAATCCTCCACCTGGCACCAATTTGAGTCATTCAAGGGTTAGGATGTAGAAGTCATCTTTTTGCAACATTTCAACAAAGTTATGGAATTATTTTCCATATTTGTTGCCAGGTATTTTTGAAAACCTGTAAGGAAAAGTTGGGAGAAAGCCATTAGAATTGGAGACAAATTCTCTTCTCCAAACACCAGGAAAAAAAAATTAAAAAGTTGGGGAGGGAGACTATGCACAAGAGCAAAACATCAGGAGCAGATTCCTAAGGTGTCTGCCTCTTGCCTCTCAAAAGTAATCATCCTTTACAGCAGGGCTTCTCAACCTCAGCAATACTGACATTAGGGCCCATATAAGTCTTTGTTATGGGGAGATGTCCTGCACATTACAGGATGTTTAGAAGCAACTCTGGTTTCTACCAGTGAATGCCAGTAGCATCATCCCTCTAAAGCTGTGACAACCAAATATGTCTCCAGACATTTCAAAATGTCCTGTAGGTGGCAAAAATGCCTGTGGTTGAGAAATGATGTTCTAATGGCAATGGTATATAAGCAGTCAGTGACAGCAGGGATGGATCACAGATAGAGAGGTACACAATGGAGGGAGAGCCAATACTTTGGCTACAGCACGCATAAATACCAGCAAATAAACATTAAAACCTTGCCTTTGTAAACTGCACAGAAAAAGATTAAAAATGGCGGCAGAGTAGGAGGATGCTGCATGGACATGCTCCTAGGAACAAGCTAGAATTACAACTGAAATATGGAAAGGCTTCCTGAATAATCAACAGAAAACTCACAGGAGAGAACCCTGATACCCAAGGACCGAAGGTGGAGACCGCATAGAGACTGGTAGGAGGAGCGGAGCCGCAAAAGGGCTGGCTGGGCACCCACAGACAGCAACTGAAGTCCTGGAGAGATATCTAAGCTGTGGAGGGTTGCCACTGAGAACTCTGGGATCTGATCCTGAAGCTGGGCTCCCCAGCAGAGAGCACCAAACTGAGGAGGGTACCCATATAACCTCTAGTTGTGAAATAAAGCAGTGGGGTGCTATCTGCCAGGGAGTGGCAGCTGAAAGTTCGGGAACCCTCTTAAAGGGCCAACACACAAAAATTCCCTGTGGAGCCACCCACCTTGTGCTCTGGAAGAGGGAGAGTGAAGTGGACAGGAGCTATGAGAGTAGAACCCAGGACTGGGGACTTGGGGGAAAGAGCTCAGAAGGCAGACACCCCAAGTTTCCTGGGCTGCATCATTCCCTCACACAGCGGAGGACAACCTTCACACATAGACATCTGCCTTGCCCGGGGGAAAGACAGTTGACACAACCTATTGGAAACACCTTGCCCTGAGGCCACTTAAGAGATTAAAAATAACAACTGGCCTCCAGGCAGAAACAATTGCCCCACACTGTTGAAAAAAAAAAAAACTCTCACCACACCTCAGGATGATTGCCTGGGGCAATTCAAGTTGGAATCCTATTAGTCTGTAGACCAGTAGGTCTCAACAGGCTTTGAGTCTTTCCCTGATCCAATTAGTCAGAAACAGCCTTTAACACTGCCCTGCACTAGAGATTGAGAGGTGTAGAGGATCTACCTAATACATAGTCACAAACTGAAACAGACAACCAAAATGAAGAAACAAAGAAACAACCCCCAAATGAAAGAACTAGCGAATTCTCCAGAAGAAGAGATAAATGAAGCAACGATAAGAAATTTATCTGAAACAGAGTTCAGAGTAATGATGTTAAAAATACTCAACATTATGAAAGAAGATATAGTAACTATGAAAAAAACAGTCTGAGATAAAAAATGACATAACACAAATAAAGAACACATTGGTAGGAATACACAGCAGATTAGGGGAAGCTAAGGATCGAATCAGTGAATTAGAAGACAGAGTTGAAAATATCACTTAGAGAACCAAAAAGAAAAAACAATTAAAAAACAGGACAGCTTAAGGGAGCTGTGGGACAATGTGAAACATAACGATATTATAATAGTAGGTGTGCCAGAAGAGGCAGAAAGGGAGAAAGGAATAGAGAAGGTGTTTGAAGAAATAATGGTAGAAAACTTCCCTAACCTGCTAAAGGAAAAAGTGGCACCAGTTCAGGAGGCACAGAGAACCCCAAACAAGAAGAACCCAAACAGACCCACACCCAGACACATTATAATTAAAATGCCAAAAATTAAAGACAACGAGAGAATCTTAAAGGCAGCAAGAGAAAAGAAAACTGTTACCTACAAAGGAGTTCCCATAAGGCTGACACCTGATTTATCATCAGAAACTCTACAGGCCAGAAGGGAATGGCATGAAGTACACAAGGTCAAATGGAAAGCAAGGAACTGAGACTAAGATTATTATATCCAGCAAGGCTACCATTCAAAATAGACGGTCAAATAAAGAGCTTCCCAGACAAAAAAAGGCAAAAGGAGTTCATCACCACGAAGCCAGGATTATAAGAAATGCTAAAGGGAATGCTGTAAGGGATTGCTGAGAAGAAGAAACAGAGAGAGAAACCTAGCCATACAGAATTAAAATGGCTATATATAAGTACCTCTCAACAATAACCCTAAATGTAAATGGATTAAATGATCCAATCAAAAGGTGTAGGGTAGCTGAATAGATATAAAAACATGACCCAACTATATACTGTCTACAAGAGACACACCTCAAAACAAAAGACACACACATGATGAGAGTGAAGGGATGGAAAAAATATTTCCATGCAAATGGAAAAGGAAAGAAAAAAAAGCTGGAGTAGCAAAACTCACATCCAACAAAGTAGACTCTAAAAGCATCATGCTAAGTGAAATAAGCCCATCGGAGAAAGATAAATATCATATGATCTCACTCATTTGTGGAATATAATGAACAACATAAACTAATGAACCAAAATAGAGCCAGAGGGGAGAAAATATTCTAGAATATATTAGAAGTAATCCTGTTATTTGCAGGTATTTAATATTTCCTACAACTTTTATGATATCATACTATGTTAGTACAGTTTTGGTAATATTATTATACTTAAAATCCTTTTATTCTTAAAATATTAATGTTTATTGCAGGTAATATTATTTTATGTAAGGTCATTTTTCTTGGTGTTTATTGCATGTAACATTGTCATATTTAAAACAGTTTTTCTAGAGATATTAATGTTTATTGCATATAACATTATATTTAAGATCGTTTTTCCGGAAATATTAAGGTTTATTGCATGTAACATTATTATATTTAAAATTCTTCTTGAAATAAAAAAACTGAAAAAAATAATAAAAGGTGTTTGGGGAGATGTGGAGAAATTGGAATCCTATGCACACTGCTAGCAGGATGTAAAATGGTACACCGCTATGGAAAGCCATCTGGCATTTTCTCAGAAGGTTAAGTGTAGAGTTCCTATATGACTCAGAAATGCCTCTCCTAGGTATAAACCCAAGATAAATGAAAACATATGCTCACTTGTGCATAAATGTTCTCATACACAAATGTTTTTAGTATCATTATTCATAATAGCCAAAAAGTAGAACTCAATGTCGATCAACTGATGAATGACTGACTAAAATGTAGTATACCCATACAATGGATCATCATCTGACAATAAAAATAAGTACTGATATGTGCTACAAGATGGATAAACCTTGAAACATTATACAAGTGACAGAAGCCAGTCATAAAAGACAACATATTGTATGATTCCATTTATATGAAATGTCCATAGTAAGCAAATCTATAGTAACAGAAAATGGATTAGTGGTTGATTATAGTTGGGGGAAGAAATATCTGGGTACAGGGGGTGATAACTAAAGAGTATGGACTTTCTTCTTGGGGTAATGAAAAGTCTTAAAATTGATTGTGGTAACGATTGCAATTCTATGACTATACTAAAAACCATTGAATTTTCAGCTTTAAATAGGTAATTTGTATGATATGTGAATTATATCTCAGTAAAATATATATAACCTGTGGTCTCCCTGGATTGAGTATCAGGGGAGCATGTGTAAAGGAAAAGAGGAAACAGGATCAATTGGCTAAGATTTGATCATGTTGAAGCTGGTACCTGGAAGTTTATTATTCTAGTCTCCCTACTTTTGTATATGTTTAAATTTTATATATGTAAAATAAATTTAAATAAATAAATAAAGCAATAAGACAAAAATAATAAATTGCATAGAATTATATGCATACAACACACACATATACACAAATCAACATAGGTTTTAAAAAATGGTAAAATTGAGTAAGGTCTATAGTCTAGTTAGCAGTAATGTGCCAATGTTGACTTCTTGGTTTTGTACTATTGACCAAAAAGCTGGAAGGATACATAAGGTACTATTTTTCTAACTTCCTGTATATTTACAATTATCTTACCTAATAATAGAGAAACATGTAAATTGACCGTACCTCCACTACTCCCACAGCCAATCAGAGTGAGTATGCAAATTAACCCAACAAAGATGGAGGTTAATTTGCATACATACCTGGGTTCCGGGAACCTGCTCAGCACCCAGGTCACTCTCAGCCGGCCATCAGAGGGAGGGGCTGAGCCTGCAATTGGAGGGGTGGGTGGGTGGAGGGCGGGGCGTGCTTCCCAAGCCTAAAGCCTGGGGCTTGGGAAGGGGCCGAGCCTGTGACCAAACGCAGACCATCTGGAAGTCAGAGCTGGGTTGCCCAGCTGCAGCCTGGCGACCCAACACTGACTGCTCAGGTGGTTGAGACCCAGAAAGTGAGTCAGGGTCTGATCTGCAGCCTCAGTGGAAGCTGTTGATCAGTGTACTTACCTCTTTCTCTCCCTCTTTCTTTCTGATGTTTGCCAGCAGCCAGGCTTTTCTTTCTCTCCCGGCCTCCACGGGGGCTGCTGTTAAGCCCCGCCTCTTTGATCAGGCCCAGAGATAGGCCTGGAGATGCTGACTGGCATAGGAACCAACCAATCAGAACCAAAGGTGGGTGCTGTGGGGAACCAATGGCTGCCTAGGAGGCGGAGCTTCTGACGCTGACTAGCATAGGAACTGACCAATGAGAACCAAAGGTGGGTGCTGTGGGGAGCCAATGGCTGCATAGGAGGTGGAGCTTCTGACGCTGACTGGCATAGGAAATGACCAATGAGAAACGAAGGTGGGTGCTGAGGGGAGCCAATGGCTGTCTAGGAGGTGGAGCTTCTGACGCTGACTAGCATAGGAACTGACCAATGAGAACCAAAGATGGGTGCTGTGGGGAGCCAATGGCTGCCTAGGAGGTGGAGCTCTGATGCTGACTGGCATAGGAAATGACCAATGAGAAACAAAGGTGGGAGCTGAGAGGAGCCAATGGCTGTCTAGGAGGCGGAGCTTTTGACGCTGACTGGCATAGGAACCGACCAATGAGAACCAAAGCTGGGTGCTGTGGGGAGTCAATGGCTGCCTAGGAGGTGGAACTTTTGACACTGACTGGCATTGAAACCGACCAATGAGAACCAAATCTGGGTGCTGTGGGGAGCCAATGGCTGTCTAGGAGGCAGAGCTTTTGACACTGACTGGCATAGGAACTGAACAATGAGAACCAAATCTGGGTGCTGTGGGGAGCCAATGGCTGCCTAGGAGGTGAAGTTTTTGACGCTGGCATAGGAACCGACCAATCAAAACCAAATTGGCCAGGAGAGGAGGGCCATTGGGGGCAACACCAGGCCTGTAGGAGAGGGCAGTTAGGGGTGATCAGGCTGGCAGGAAGAAGCAGTTAGGGGCGATCAGACAGGCAGGTGAGCAGTTAGGAGCCAGTGGTCCCAGATTGTGAAAGGGATGTCTGACTGCTGGTTTAGGCCCGATCCCTGTGATTAGGCCTAAAATGGCAGTCAGACATCCCGCAAGGGGTCCCCAATTGGAGAGGGTGCAGGCTGAGTTGAGGGAATCCCCCCTCTATGCACGAATTTCGTGCACCGGGCCTCTAGTCTCTATAATAAAGAGCCAGGGTGTAATGACCGATCATGACCAAAGGTTGACCATCTGGAAGTCTACTGCAGCTGCAGGCCTGGTGAACCAGCAGTGACTGCTGAGGGGGCTTTGAATCAGGCCTGGAAAGAGACCTGAAGAGAGAAGCAGGGGCTGATCTGTAGCGTCTGAGGCAGCTTTTGACAGCACTTGCCTCTCTCTTTCCCTCCGAGCCTGGCCAGCAGCCCTGCCTCCATTTCTCTTCAAGCCTCCACTGGGGCTGCTGATCAGCCCTGCCTTTATGATCAGGCCCTGTTGATAGGCCCAGAGACGCTAGAAACTGGCTAATCAGAACCAAATCTGGGTCAACTGTGAGAAGCCAGTAGCTGCCTAGGAAACAGCTTTTTATGCTGACTGGCATAGAAACTGGCCAATCAGAACCAAATCTGGGTCAACTGTGAGGTGCCAATAGCTGCCTAGGAGGTGGAGCTTTTGACACTGACTGGCATAGAAACTGACCAATTAGAACCAAATTGGCCAGCAGAGGAGGGCAGTTGGGGGCAACCAGGCTGGCAGGGGAGGGCAGTTGGGGGTGAGATCAGGCCAGCAGGAGAGGGCAGTTGGGGGCGAGATCAGGTCAGCAAGGGAGGGCAGTTAGGGGCGATCAGGCAGGCAGGCAGGTGAGCGGTTAGGAGCCAGCGGTCCTAGATTGCAAGAGGGATGTCCGAATGCCGGTTTAGGCAGTCGGACATCCCCCAAGGGGTCCCTGATTAGAGAGGGTGCAGGCTGGGCTGAGGAAACCGCCCCCCCCCCCGGTGCACAAATTTCGTGCACCGGGCCGCTAGTCCTATATAATAAAAGCCCAATATGCAAATCGATTGAACAGCAGAATGACCGTTCATCGGGGGCTGGAGAGAAGGTGGTGCCTGGCCAGCCAAAGCATGTGCCAGTGGGCAGAAGGAGGGGACGGCGATCGGTGGGTGGCAGTGACTGGTGGTGGAGGGGGCAGAGCTGGCCGTTTTGCCACCAGCGCTGTCCCCCGATCTGCTCGCTGGTTGCCTTCCGCAGGCCTAAGCTGTCAGTCGGACATCCCTCAAGGGCTCCTGGACTGCAAGAGGGCACAGGCCGGGCTGAGGGACCCCCCCCCCAAGTGCACGAATTTTCGTGCACCGGGCCGCTAGTTTAAAAATAAAAGGTAAAACAACAAAAAACCTTGTCCTGTGGTTTATGTGCAAGGCTTTGAATTGAGATATCTCATAAGAAAAAATACATAATGAAAGAATTTTCAGAAACATATCTACCTCCATTACCCCAAAATAATAATTTCCTCACATTATAGGGAATGCCTTCTCTGGCATAAATAAATTAAGAAAAGTAAAAGAGGGGAAGTTCTTTTTATCTGTTCCTCTGAATACAATAGATACTCTATACTTTTACTGGAAAAAAAAAAACACACACACAAAAAACACCAGAATGTCTTGGGTATATGAACTACAAAATTAAAGTACTACCCTGGCCAGTGTGTGCTCAGTGCTTAGAGTGTCATCTCTGGAACCAAAGGTCACTGGTTCCATACCCAGTTAAGGGCATGTATCTGAATTGCAGGTTCGATCCCCAGCCTCAAATGCGGCATATGCAGGAGGCAATCAATTGATGTGTGTTTCTCGCTCACATCGATGTTTTTTTCTCTCTCTCTTCCTTCTACTGTAAAAATTAATAGAAAACTAGTTTTGGATGAGGATTAACAAAAAAAAAGTAAAATAAAAAATTAAAAAAAAAAGTAAGTACTGGTCATACCAAAAGTCTAGCTATATGATGTTTATTTCCAGTCCAGATGTTTTAATGACATTACAAATATGGATTAAAATACAACGTATTTAGCAAAGCCTGCTAATTAGTGTAAATGAGTTCACTATTATATGATTACACATGAATGGAAATTATAATATGAAGGGGGTAAAAAGTGGAAATTCAAACTGTGATATCCCAGCTGATATTGGGATGTGAATTTTAAACTTTTTAGAAAACAGAATTAGTTATGAAATAGAAGTTGTTGGGGAAAATTTTTTTAAAGAAAACACCAATACATGTAATCAAGTTAGGTCACATGGTTATGATCCCTTTTACCTGACTGATGAGCAAGAAAAATAAGGGCAGCAATGTACAGCCATCTCTCAAATGTATAGGGACTGATGGTGACGGTGGACATTCACTACCTTAATTATGTGCTGTAACAGTTCAATCTCTAAATATTTAATACAAATACTGGAAACTAAAACATTTATACATTTTACTGAAATGCCTTGTATTTTTCCCATTTTGATGGGACAGTTTGGAATAAAATAACACAACTGATTCTGCAAGGATATATACCAAACTATATTTAAAGGTTATGCCTGGAAATCGAGATTAAGGAAGCAGAGCTTTTTATCCTGAATTTTTAATATTTCCGTATTTGATTAATTTGGTTAAATTGATTGCATGTTACTTTTGGCATTAGGAAAGAAAGGTTAAAAAAGATTACAACTAAATCAATAGCTGAACAAATGCCCTGTAGCTTTCTGTTATCCTGATAGGGGCTGACCTATTGAAGGGTGGAGAGAATCTTGCCAAGAGGAGTGCAGGCTGCAGAGAATCTTGAGATCAGGAGAGTCTTGTTGCTTAGGGTTGCAGTATATACCCCAAATGCACAAGGATTTTGCCCAACTCAGGCCAGGTAAGTCTGCTCACCTTTCAAGGTGCTCCAGTGGACTTCTGTATTTGTTCCTTTAAGATCAGGATACTCTGCCTCTGTTCAGGAGGCAGCATGGCAATCTGGTCTGCAGTCAGTTGAAGAACCTGCATGATCAAAGCTGCCTGTGAAGAGAAAAAGAAAGGTAGTGAGTTTTAATGATGGCAGTTAAAAAACACCACAAAACACCACCCACTTTGGTAAAAAAAAGAAAGGATATTTCACACACAGAAAACAGCCCTCCACAAATCAACCCAAACCAAATAAACAAACAAAAAAATAACAGCAGCTGGTGAGAAAAAGCATAATGAAAAGCACAAGCACAACAATATCTAAGATTAGAAGACTCAAAACAGACATCTTTGGAACCCAAGGTTCTTGCAGACTAAAGTGGTATCTGTGAGCCCTAGGAAGTTTTCAGTTTTTCATCATTTTGAACGTCTCCCCTTTTCTCAAGTTTAGCCATTCCAGCAGACATGAGCTCCCCACAATGGTCAAATATAGAAACAGAAAGATACTTGTATGGAATCTGCTACTGTTTTTTAGGGAGAAGGTAGAAAGGGGGAGAAGAAAGAGATCTGGGTTTTCAGGTCCATCTGGCCTGCACAAAAAAACTGCTATTGGCAGATGAGTCTGAAACGTAAGATAAGCTTTCATTTATATACATCCATTTAAGGATTTTAGGACTGGCCCACAAATTTTCAGGTTAACAAGATCATAAAGAGTTCCAAGAGTAAACACCACTTCCAAAGGGACTCTGAAAATCCAGGACTTGCATACGGTAACTAAAAAAAGGAGTCAAAAGAATTTGTACACACGGAGACAGTCAGGCAGCATTGTTTACCTTCTCATGGTCCTGTGGAGTGACTTGGTTCTGGCCAGGACTAAAGCCACCAGGCTGGCCTCCACCTTGGATATTGGCTCCTTGCATGCCTGCCCCCTGCATGACTGGGACCTACGTGCACAAAGAGAGATGAGGAAAGAGATTTTTGGAATGTCTCAAATAGGCAGACAAAATCCAGTAACAGCAATGCGTAAAAATATGATCTGAGTATGGATATGAGTAAGAAAAGCAAATTAATGATTCTGAAGATCATTTCCTATTACTAGCATGGCAGAGGCAGGGTTTAGGCAGAGATCAATTAGCATGTTAGACACAATTTGCTTACAACAGCTCCACCATCAACAAATATGACATAGCACAACTTGATACCATCAAATCAAGCAAAATTCAGCCACATAAGCACAGAGAAAACAGCATCCTGGAAAGTAGTGTTCAGTGGAAACAGAAATGAAAGCTGACAGATTTTAGAGATAATGGATGCTGGTCCACTGGGGAAGCTTACATTCACAGGGATACCGCCTACCTCTAGTTCAATCAGACATAGGTTGTTCATCCCAAAGGGCCCTATCCCACAAGTAAGGCAGAGACGATCCTAATGGCAGAGGCAGAAAGGAGATGGGAAGGCCTCTGGGGAGAAGACTGATATTAGCCCAACATTTGTGGGTTTTTTGGTAACTTTCCAGAGAGAATATGCAGCAGATGCTAAGTGCATACCAAGAAATATGACTGACCCAAATTAAAAGAACAAAGTGCAGTTATAACATACTTGTTGATATTTAAGATCTTTGGTGAGTTCAATCTTTGAAGACTACCAGAACCCAGGAATAGGCCTCAGAGCACCTAGAATAACTGTTACATAATCCCTATGCTGAAGTTATGTTCACATTCAGGCATTCACCCAGAGCTTAGGTACTCTTATTAAACATAAATTGTTAACAAACTTGTTACCTGCTTCCCCAGCAGATTAGAAGCAGCCAAGCATAAAAGAAATGAGGATAGACCGTTAGGAGCAGATACTATGACAGCAATATGAGGAGCCAGGTGACAGCCTGACGGTGAAGGAAACTAGAAACCAAACAGGAAATAACTCTGCTTTCTATTGCAGCATGTACAATAATGGATACATTTAATGGTGACCTTGAGTAGTCAAAATGATTAAAATAAGTTTTTGTATTTTGTTTAAGAAAGGAAGGAAGCATAATACACATAAAGTTACTTTTCATTTGACTAAAAATTTGGTAGAATAGTTCTATTATCTACAACATTCATTTATATACCTTAACTCACTAGACACTACAGAGATGAAGCATTAGTATGACTTTATACAGCTTGCTAAAATATTACCACTTCCTGGTCTTTATATATACTGAATCCGCAGATGGGTCTGAATTTTCATCATCTGTTATGGACCTGAAACATCTCTAAGAAAAACCTTTTTGAAGCTTCAGTCAATATTAATTTGAAGTACTGTAATGTGATCTAATCATTCACTAATTGCCATTTAAAGTTTCCAGGAGCACCTATTCCAGGCAGACAAGTAATAATATGGGTGACTACACATCTAGGTTTGCCTAAGACAGTCCCTGTTTATGCTTCTGTCAGAGTAAATACTAACAGCACTCTCACTCTCAAATGTGTCCCTGTTTGATGAGAAGTTATATAATCCCTCTAGCAATAATAATCCTTTTTACCGATGAGTTTCCAACTTATGTGTAACGGAGGTAATTAAAATGCTCAATTAAGGATATACTGTTAAGTAAAAAACCAAGGAACAGAACAGCGAAAGGAAAAAATATATATGTATATTCATATTTGAAAAAAATAAGAATATATATTATTTGCTAGAAAGATACATTAAAAATCTAATAAAAGCAATTATCTATAGGAGATGGGGGTCACAGTACAGGGGAAGAAGTGAGGTTCTTATTGTATATCTATTATATATGAGTGAATGTATTTTATATATTTAATTATACGTGTACACATTGACTCAAACATTTTTTAAAAAGTCAGAACATAAATTTTTTATTTTCTCTACCTCAGATCTAATTAGCTTTATAGAATCTACTAATGGGAACTATATAAGCTTAATATTACAGAATAATGATTTCAACCACTAGCAGAGATAAAGGAGCAAGATATCATCTAGAAATAGTCTTCCAACCACTATTTTCAGTGTCTCCACAGAATTATCGACAGAAATATCTAAACACATCATGTAGTTATTTGCTGTCTGTCTCCCCAACTAGAATGTAAGCCCATAAGGGATTTCTTTTTTTCTCACTGCTATATCCTTATTACCTATAGTTCTCTTTGGTACAGAGTAGGTGCTCAATCAATATTTATTGAATGACTGAATGAACACATAAAACCATTTTTATTATGAGGCTACTGACCACAGAGGGCACAATAAACATCGAGGTCCATGAACACATTTTAAAAATATACAACTTGAAAAACAACAGATTACAGTTTTCTTCTACACATACCAGAAACAACACACTCATATTTCATTTTAAAGAGGGGGGTAGACACACATATACACATACACAACATGCAGGTAACAGGATAGAGTGGTAGAGTGGTAAAAATAGGGGATCCTATTCTTTGCTCTGCCACTTTTTAGCTGTGTGAATTTAGACAAGTCACCTGAATTCTTGAGTTTCAGTTTCCAAACCTACAAAATGAGAGAACTGGATGATTGACATGTTCCATTTCAGCTCTGACATTCTCTCTCTCCGTCTCTCTCTCTCATACACACACTTACACAGGAGGGGAGGAAGGCACAGAAGCATATGAAAGGGAAAAGAGAGATAGAACTACATAGAGAAAGGAGGAAGGCACATATAGGAAAAAGAAGGGGTAGGGGCTAGAGAGAGATGAAGGTTCTAGCATATAAAAACTCAGGGAAGAAAAACACCACACAACCAACTGGGGTGAAGAGGGAGGAGATGACAACACACAGACAATCAAAGACAAACACATACTCTCATAGCTGCAGAGAGACAAAAAGAAAGCAGAGGTAAAAATTCAGTTCCACAGGTTTTAAGTTGAGCATTAGTAAACTGCCTTTCATACTGTTCACTTAGGCTATGCAATGAAAGAAAATTAAAATAGGTTTCTGCAAACTGAAGATTATCTAAATGACCACTAAGAACTCTTCATATACTCTAGTGCAGTAGCTCTCAGGGTTGTACATTAGAATCGTTTGGGAGAAGTTTTTCAAATGACCCATGTCTAGATTCGACAGATATGATCTTTAAATTTTTTTTTTAATTTAAAGATTTTTAGGAAGGGAGAGAGGGAGAGGAAAAGGGGGAGGGGGAGGGGGAGGGAGAGGGAAAGGAGGAGAGAGAGGGAGATTTGTTGTTCCACTTATTATACATTCATTGGTTGATTCTTCTATGTGCCCTGACTGGAGAGTAAACCCTCAACCTTGGCGTATTGGGACAATGTTCTAATCAACTGAGCTACCTGGCCTGGTCCCAGATATACTCTTTATCTCTGCTCTGAATGGAAAAGCTCCTGAAATTGTGAGACAAGGTTGCTCTTTCGGACTATAATCCTGTTAATCAGAAATCACTATCCTAAGGGACTGAGAAACTATAGGAAGTGTGATTCTAATCTTCCCTTTCTAACAAGCTGAGAAATAGCCCAAATCAAATAAAGCAGTAATAACAAGGCTCAATAATCAGTTCCAGAATAGATCAATATTTCACATAGAAGCCAGAAGTGAATGTGTCATACATACCTGCCTGGATCCCTGGGGGCCAACTGCCCCAATGTTAATTGGATTTGGACCCTGGATTCCACTAGGTATAGGGCCTCTAGGGCCAGGCACTGGGCCCCTTGGATCCATGCTTCTGGCCTCCATCACTCTGACTTCCATTGCACGGGCCTCCATTGCACGGGCCTCCATCGCACGTGCTTCCATTGCACGGGCCTCCAATCCTCTGGCATCTAATCCTCTTGCCTCCATGGCTCGTGCCTCCATCCCCCGAGCGTCCATGCCTCGGGGATCTCTTCCACCTATAAAGTAAGGTCCAAGGAAACCACTGTGTAGCTATTCACCTTTACTGCAAGAAGAATCAACAACGTAAGAAAGACAGAAATCAATTCCTCTAGCCACATTTTCCCCTCAGCTAGAGGAGACTGCTTTCTCCTCCCCAATTTCTCAGATTTACAGATAAAACTTAAAAATGTCTGCCAACCTTATCACCCCAGCATACTTTATCCAAGATTAGAGCCTAAGACCGCTGGGTTTATCATCAACCCACAACTACCAGTCAGTGTTGTGGTGTGGTCTGCCCTTACCTCTGCCATCCAAGGGTGGACCTCTCTGATCTAGCATGGGTCCTCTTGGCTCTGCCATTAGAGGTCTGGGCTCGGCTAATGGCCCTCCCCTCATCTCATGTGGGGGCGGGCCACGGCTGTCATGGCCAGGGACATGGTGCATGGGTGGACCCTGATGAGGTGGTCCCAGGTAACTTCTACAGATGGAAAAAATTATTATATTTTAAAACAGAACCCAAAAATAAGACAAAAGTATCAACCTGAAGATCAG
Organism: Eptesicus fuscus; assembly: GCF_027574615.1. Taxonomy (NCBI): domain Eukaryota; kingdom Metazoa; phylum Chordata; class Mammalia; order Chiroptera; family Vespertilionidae; genus Eptesicus; species Eptesicus fuscus. Next base: position 70,264,032 of record NC_072473.1, on the reverse strand, counting down.
TAAATAAAAATCAGACAAAGAACTGATATAAACACCAGTCTATGAATGCTTTTATAGGTTGAAGAGAAGTTAGAGATATAAATCAACATATTCTAGAATTTCATATTTGGTCAGGGTACTCATAACTAAGGAGGACTTCAAATGGATATCCATTATATATAATGCGTATGAAGTATAGTGCTTAAGAACATTGTTATCATATGGGTTCAAATCTAGGCTCTATCACTTATTAGCTGTGTGATCTCGGGCCCATTTACTTAACTTCTCTATGCCTTAGTTTCTTCATCTGTAAAATGGGACTGATATATCAATCTCACAGGTTTGTGTGGATTATTGAGATGATCCAAATAAAGTACTCAGAGCAGAGTCAGAGGCATAATCCCCATTAATGTAAGTTATTTTAGTATGTTTATTATTGCCATTATTAATATTACTATTACTAAGAAGCAATATAAGTTTTTTCAGTCTGGGTATGTATGCTAGAATTTCTAATTTCTGAAGATGGGAGTAGCCACGGTTAGTTCAAAATGACATACTCAAGTACACAGTTCTGTCCAAGGAGAAGTGCTTAGTCTTGAACAGCAGCCAACAGGCACAACTGGTATGGAAAGACTTTATTCTCAAAACAAGGGAAAATTCTGATTCCTCTAAGCTTTTCCTTCTGTGTCATTGCTTACCTAGGCTCTACCTCTCCAGTTACAGAAAGTAAAGTGCCCCCACGTGGGTCATTTGGAGCATCTCCTAACAGACCTCGAGGAGTTGGGACGTTGGCAGGCAAGGGCCCACGCTGCATAGCTGCTCTGGGGTCTTGCATCGGCACTGACAGGGAAACAAATGGGGAGTTACTGCTGTGAAGTACACAAGGAAACAAGAAATGACTCTATACACCACTGACAACATAATTTAGACACCTTAGAGCGGGTGAAACCTCACCACAGCAGACTCCTCTTGCAGTTCAAGAACAGAAGCAGGGTGTAGGCAGAATCTGTGCCATGTCAGAGGTATGGATGGAATTATATAAAGAGCAAACTGGGGAGCAACCTGCTAAGGACTAGCACTGCAACCTGAAGAAATGTATACTCCCGGTTTTCCTTATAATCAACCTTAGTTCAAGGACCAGAGTCACAAAAGAGGTAGGGTCTCGGAATATGTGAACACTGCCATGGCTCTGCAAGAACCTGCTGTCTCCTTATAGACTGCTATTCCATCCAAGCCTCCTGACACCAGTAAGGAGGGAGTACAGCCTCGGACAGATGCCCATATCATCCATGTTCTCTGCTCTGTGTGAAGAGGTCAGTCAATCTCAGGCTTGTGGCCCCAACAGGAAAAAATTTAAAAACAAAAACCCAAAACACTACCCTTTTGGGTCTGAATGTGAGGATGACTGCCAAGCAGCCCTCGTCCTCTCAATGTCCCACCCTGAAAACACAAGCAAAAGGAAACCCACAGATACAATGGGTACCTTGAACTCGCTCAATTGATGCAGGCCCGGCGGGTCCCACGGGCGAGTGCTGTAGGGTTCCTAGGTAAGCAGTTAAGTTGAAAAGGAGAAAGAGCAGACACTTAAAATAGCTTGCACATGCATGCAGAGACATACACATACAGACACTGGAGATTTATATGTGTAAGTTAAAAAGTCAAGAGTTCATTAGTTTGCCTAGGCCAGTGGTCGGCAAACTGCGGCTTACGAGTCACATGCGGCTCTTTGGCCCCTTGAGTGTGGCTCTTCCACAAAATACATATGGGCGCGCACGTACAGTGCGACTGAAACTTCGTGGCCCATGTGCAGAAGTTGGTTTAAGGCTCTCAAAAGAAATTTCAATCGTCGTACTGTTCATATTTGGCTCTGTTGACTAATGAGTTTGCCGACCACTGGCCTAGGCTATAAAATCTTCCTAAACTATGTTAGCATCTTTGGTTCTGCTTTGATCAGACTGCTTCCAAAGACAATATCTGTGGGACACTGATTTTACTGGAGCAGGAATAACCAGCCACTTTCCATTTTCACCTCTGCTACTATGATTCCCCCTAAATCTCCTTATGATAGCATTAGAAAAGAAAATATAAAAAGGATGGTTCTGAATTTCTATTTAGGTAAAGAGCATAAACATATTTCATAAGTAAAAAACAAAATAACTTATACTGAATGTGGAAGGTAAGATTGATTCTGGAGAGGGCCATAACAGAAGTACCAAGTGGGGAAATACAGTGAATGAACTTTAGACAAGGAAAGAGAGTATCATTCCTCAAGAAATACTCTGTCACTGCAAGTCTTTGATTATAAACAAACACCATGACAACAGCAAACAAAGACTAATGAGATGACAAAAGCACTAACACTAAACAAAGGGGGCAGAAGGCAAGAGGAAGTATCTTCTTAAACATCTCACTGTCTCCTTTCATCATTATAAATGTGCCAAAGAAACAGGAAAAGAAAGACAAACTAGGTATAAATGGAAACATTCTTGCTTCCTCTGCTGGGTACTGAAGGAAAACCATGAAAGGAAACTCATCTCACTTTGTCTCTTCATGAAGACAGCCTTGAGATGCCTTCAAAACTCGAGCCTTTCCTTTGTTAACTTTTGATGAGAAAAATGAAGATAACTATAGCAGGAAGGAAGATGTCTTGTGGAAGTATATATTAAAAAGCTATAGCTTGAATTATGGCTTGGGGGAAGTAAAAGTATGACTGAAACCCTAATTCCTTTGAACTACTACAAAAATACTTAAGGCTTATACACAATCTACTGATTAGCTGTGGGGCGTGGGGCACAATTGCACAAAAGCATGGGATGCTCAGATGAAGTATTTAGCCAAGAGCTTGTCCTACTATCAACCATCTGACAAGTTTACTAGTTGTCACTTCAGTAACCAACCCCAGTGTATATAGACAAGGAGTAAGTATATAGTCCTAATTCTTAATATTTTGCTTAAAAATAGGTTTTGCTTATAGGCCATATGCTAAGAAGAAGTAACTTAAGCTTCTTTATGCTTGTCCAAAGAAAACATTTTGGAAGTTAATAGAGGTGGTGTGGATTGACAAAAAGATGATTCTAGAATCAGAGACTTCAGAATCTTAGCTCTGTCACTTACTAGCTGGAAGAGAAGATGAGTGCCCCAAGTACAGTCCATGTGACTCAGATATCGGTATTTACTTGCCATGTCCCCTTCAGTAAGTAATTCAAAACTCTGAGCTTCCATCTCTTACCTGAAAACTGAAGTGCTGCTCCCTAACTCACAAGGTTGTTTATGAAAATTAAAGTGCCTGACCTATAGTATGCACTCAATTTTATTGTTAGCTCCCTCTGTTTTCTCACTCGCTCTCCTCCTAATGTTGTTTTTAACTGAACCACTGCATTTTCTTTTCCTTCAAACTCTAGTAACATAGAGAATGTGGAGATTTTGTAGTGCTACTGCTGTGGTATCCAGTGTTACTGCCATCAGGTAGATTTCATAGACCTTTGGTCCTCTCCCAGTATTCTCTGGGGTTTCAATTTAGTTTTCTACATACTCAGCCACACATTATATGCTCATTATTAAAATTCCTTACTCAATCAACAGATATCCATAGAGGAAAAGCGAACATGTCAGTAGAATCATTATAGACTATCAGGAAAAGGTGATATGAATTAAATGGCAACAAAGAATTCTTTGCTTCATCATCAATTCTTGTAGAGCTGGGTTCTGAATCACTAAATGGAAAGTACAGACCAGAGGTGTCAAATTGAATTTTCTGCAATGATAAAAATTATCTATATCTGTAATATCCAGTAGTGTATCCACCATCCCCATGTGGCCATTTACAGTTGTAATATGGAACTGAATTTTAGATTTTACATAATTTCAATTTAATTTAATTTAAATTACTTTAACATTCAAATATGTTAAAGTATATACAGGTGATGGCTGCCACATTGTCATCTTAGTGCAGATATAGAACATTTCCAAGTCCAGTCCACATTAATCAGGTATTACTACCTATTTACCTTGTGCTCGTTCCATGGGCACTGGTCCACTTCCTGGCATTCCAACCTGGGCCGGCATCCCTCCTAGAACATAAAGGGCAAGAAAGAAAACACAAATTAGAACAGTGGCGAAACAATTAGCATGGTGGCTGAGTTAACAAATATCCTTTTTCTGCCTCACAGACAGAAACCTCCAAAGGGAGATAACTACCACCAAACAATGCAGTTATATAGAAGATGGGAATCTGTTAAGCTTCAGTGACAGAAAAGTGAATTAAATCTCCAGTAGGAGGCATGCAGCAGGCAGCCAATTAATGGTTATCTCTCTCTCCTTCTCCCTTCCTCTCGAAAATCAATAAAAAATATTTTTTTAAAGAAGATTTACCCTGGCATGCGTGTGCAAGAGGCAACCAATTGATGTGTCTCTCTCACATCGATGCTTCTCTTTCTTTCTCTCTCTCTCCTTCCCTCTCCTTCCCTCCCTCCCTCCCTCCAACTCTTTCTAAAAAAAAAAAAAAAATCAATGGAAAAAATATCCTCAGGTGAAAATTAACAAATCAAAACCAACAAAAGATTTATCCTGTCTTGCAAAACTGTTGCAAAACTGTCAAATGTCTCGAACATTCACACAAATGAAAATCTGTTTATGGTCATCAGAACTCAAAACCCAAGTCTGTTTTATTTGTAAACAAAAAGGTCCTTTGCCCTGTTTATATGTTTGTGCTATATCTTCCAGAAATTCAGAAATGAAGTTACTGAGTAAATTATGGGCACTGTATTTTGTTTTGTTAAGAACGTTACCAAGAGCCCTGGCCTGGTGGCTCAGTTGGTTGGAGCATAGTCCTATGCACTGAAGGGTCTCAGGTTTGATTCCTGGTCAGGGCACCTACCTGGGTTGCAGGTTCGATCCCCTGATCAGGGTGCGTATGGGAGGCAACCTATCAATATTTCTCTCTCACACCAATGATTTTTCTCTCACTCCTTAAAGTTAATAAAAACATATTCTCGGGTGAGGATTAAAGACAAACAAACAAACAAACAAACAAACAAAACTTTACCAAGAGTTTCTCCATTTCAGAAAATCACATCACTGATGTCAACAGTACTTGTGGTATTTGAATTGTCAGAATGACATACCTGTATCTGTCTACATTTGTAGCTTTGACATTCATGATATAGGTGCAAGCATTTGACTACTACCTTTTGTTTTCTAGTATAGTTTTGCCTGAATAATTGTATATTAAAAATATTTTGTTATAAATTAATATATTTTAATGTATCCTTTATGTTATGGTTAGGACATTATACTGATTTTTTTTGAAATCATGTTAGGTACGCTTTATGATCTTTACATTTCATTTCAGGATACCAAAGAGTCACTGCAATGTATCTATTAGGAAGAGGGGCCAAAGGGTCTAATAGAATTGAGAACCACTGGCCTATTCTAACCAGTATGATTAACAGTATGGTAACTGCTATACAAAAAATAATCATCTACCACAAGTCCTTGTGTGGTCCTTTCCACATAGAAATTCTTCTCTTTTCCTCAAAAGAACAACATATGCTGCAAGTGGAGAAAATAGACAAGCTGAACTATTTTCAGTCATTAGTACTTATCTAAAATATCAAGTACACTTCACATTCTCTTATTCCATTTAACATACCAGGTATCAAAGAGCCATGGATAAAAAACCTGAACCGGTGCTAGGCCAAGCCCTGCTACTAAGTGTGATTTTGAACAAGTTATTTGATGAAATTAATGTATTTCCAGGCTTCCTCATATATAATGTGAAGGAGTTGGCCTAAACCAATGTGGTTCTTAGAATAAAGTACTCAGACAAGTACCATCAGCATCACCAGGGACTTGTCAGAACTGCAAATAAATATTCAGGGCCCTACCTCGGACCTGCTGAATTAGAGTCTGGGGGTGGTGGGGACCAGCGATTTGTGTTTTAATAAGCTCTTTTGGGATTCTACTTCATACTAAGTTTGAGAATCACAGGTCAAATTTATTTCAGAGCTGTCTTACAGCCCTAACATTTTATGATTTATTCAGACCACTCACCAAAATGATACAAAGATAACTACCTGAAGAAAGTGGTGGCAGAAAGAATTATGGGCATCATTTCTCATGTTATAAATTATCACATAACAGCATTTTTATTGTATGCACTTGCTTCCCAGAAGTGGAATCGGTGGGTCAAAGTGTATATGAATCTTTAATGTAAGACTTTCTTAAAAGGTGGAAAAACTTCACATTTTCAACAGCAATGTAATTAATGATACCACATTCCCCATCAAGAGTGTCATCTCTCTTTGAAACTTTTGCTGGTTGGATGGGTTTAAGTAAAGCAAAATCCTGCTATTTAATTTGCAATCCCCTGACTATAAATGAATTTGTTCTTACTGCCATTTGGATTTGCTCTTCTATGAAGTGCCTAGTCATTTTCTTTGCCTACTTTCCTAGTACGTTATTCTTCCTTCTCATGAACTGTCAAAGAGCTTTGTAAGGGTACCTCAAAAATCTTAATAGAGTTTTAAGTTTTAATAACTTCACAAGTATAAATGCTATACCCTCACCAAAAATATCACTTGAAAATTCATTTACTCTTAACATCAACTTTTATATTTATTAATTCCCTCTTCTTGATACCTTTTTTAAAAAATTATTTTTCTAATTCTTTAAAACTAGGACTTAGGATTCATTTATTCTTCAATAATATAAGTATTTAAGGATATTCATTTCCTTTAAGTACCACTTTTATTATTTCTCATATTTATATGAAGTATACTTCTTTTTGTTGTCTTTTAGATAATTTATAAATTTCTACTTTTTTCTTTAATTCAAGAATTATCTAGAGTATGTTCAGTAAAAGTTTTTTTCAGTCACAATTTAATTACTTATTTCTAGTTTTATTGGCTTATAATCAGAGAAAACAGCCTGTAAAATCTCTGTATTTTAAAATTTGTTTTTATTTTATGGCTAAGTACATGGCCAAGTTTTTTTCTTTACTGTGCCATGGTCATTTGGGGGTGGGGGTTGTGTGCATTCTCCAGTCAAAAGATATAAGGCACCCTCTATATATTATATCAAGCTTATTGATTCCACTGTTTTATTCCTTAACATCCTTACTTGTTTTTTGTCCACTAACACAATGCTACTCAAAGTGTGGTCCACAGACAATGCCGATCCACATTCTGTGTTTACAGTTCATGACATTGTACAGTAAGTACAGAAATGGAGAGTAGTCACTTAGAAACCTTTATAGCAATTTGACATTGCTGTGACATCTGAGTGCATGGTCATCACACTTGGCTCAGGGTATTTGGAGGATTTTCAACTCATGTAATGAGCTGCATATGTCATAGCTTGCATACTTGTCAGGTGTAGTAGGACCATATTACAACTATTTTAAGTAAATTATGCACCTACAATTCATAAATATATAAAATACAGGATCTATTTTTTTTCACTGAAAGATAATTTAAATTTAACTATAACATTACAGGATAAATGAAAATTGTGGGTTGTTGAAATTTCTTTAAAAATCCCTTCTTCTATTCTTTGTCCACTTGTCTCTGTACAAAACAGAACAATTTTGATTCAAATTATCCTCCATGCAGTCGATCTATCCCAGATTAGATAAATAAGAAGATTGCTTTAAAAAAACTTTCAATATTGATATACATTATGTGTTCATACAGGTTTTTCATATGGGAAATCTCTATTTCATGCATACCTTTAGTTACAATTACTGAATGATGAAAAGCTACGAGTGTAACAGCAATATTCTATTAATTCCTATATATGTGTACACTTTTAATGAACAAATGAAGTTTTTAAAATTCTTTTTTCCTTTTGTTCTTTGGTCTGACTATATTTATTTATTAATTTTAGAAAGAGAGGAGATAGACAGACTGAGAAACATCAATTTGCTGTTCTATTTACCTATGCATTCATTATTTGATTCTGGTATGTGCCCTGCCAGAGATGGAACGCACAACCTGTACCAGGAGGATGCACTAAACAACTGAGCTACCCTGCCACGGCCTGGTCTGATTATATTTAATGAAATAAAATTTTATGTCTGTTAAATAAGAAGAAATATGTCCATGTATTCTGTGTCTGTTTTTTTCCCCATATGTTTTTACCCTAATCTAACAGTCTCTGATTTCTAATGGAAGAATTCAATCCATTCACATTTAGTAGAATAATGACTATACAAGATTTTATTCCTTCCCCCTTACTCTACTTTTATTATTACTTACTTCACAATATCATTTTATTTTTCTCTGTATTTGTTGGCTTGCTCTAGTTTCCATTCATTCCAATTTTCCTCTCATTAATTTGGAAGTTTTACTGTACCTTCCCACTTTACTGCCCTTTTTCCAGCTCTCATAATCAAACATATAGGATTTGTATATAAGAAATCAATTATTTCTTCCACCTTGGATACATATTTCCTAGTTGTATATTAATTTTATATCAAGATCTATCCCATTTGCAATAAAAAACTTTAGCAAAATACCAAAATGGTGAAGACTCTAAATGCAACATACCGCCGGGAGCTAAGGCACCAGGGCCAGGTCCTGTTACAGCAGTTGGTATTTGTCCTGGTGCTGGAACTCCAGCCTGCATAGAAGCTTGCATCAAAGGAGGTGCACCATTAACATGCATGCCACCCTGACCAGGAGAAAAATCAAAGTATATAGACATCTCAGTGGAGACTCAACACACAAAGTCTATGACTTTAAAGAACTCTTCAAGCTGACAACCCAAATATTCTACCAAATGTCCTTTTTGTATAGCATGTATCATGCAAACTATGAATACAAGATGCAATACAGATGAAAAGCCTGGTTATAACACAGTTAAGATGGACCATATTCTAAAAGCTAAGATTGACAAGTCTTATTTGTGTGGTGAGGCTACTTGTAGCACCTATTGTTGACTTCATGACTGGGGCCTAGCAATAAGAAAAAATGCCAAGGAGAAAAAGAGGAGACTAGGACATTTTTATAAAGAAATTGCTGGCAGTCTGCATTTTTAAGATGAAATTTTAAAAATCTAATTTTTCTCATCCCTGTCCTGAGATATAATTCTGGTTTGGGGGGAATGTTAATTTTTTTAATGCTACATTAAAGCTCCTAGAGGGAAAGGGATTGTTTTAATCTATATATTCTCCAGAGAAAGCAGTCCCTTGGAATAGAAAGAGCTTAATAAAAGAAAGAGTAAAAACTAAGTTATATTTTTAAAAATCACATAATAATGTCAGAGAACACAAATAAAACTCTCAAACAGAACACTGTATTAAAACAGGTTATGAGGTCAAACAGAACCAGGTTTAGATCCTGGATATGCCACTTACAATTATGCTACTTTTGGACCAGGTAACCTCTCTGCATCTTAATTAATTTCATTGCATTTCTGAAAAAAATGTTTAATTACAGCAGGGGTTAGCAAGCTATGGCCCATGAGCCAAATCTGGCTTACTGCCTCATTTCATAAATAAAGTTTTATTGGAACACAACCACACACATTTCTTTACGTATTGTCTGTGGCTGATTTCACATTCCAATGGCAGAGTTGAGTAGTTAGGAAAGATTCCATGGCCTGCAAAGCCAAAAATATTTACTATTGGGCCATTTACAGATGTTTGCCGACTCCCGCCTTAAACCTTTGTATGATCTACCTAAGTGGTTTGCCTCTGCCAATGTGATAGGTAAAAAATGTTAGATTTTTGTACTTTCTGTTTACATTTATCTTTTTTTGAGGTTGAACACTTTCACATCCTATCTAATAAAGAGGGAATATGCTAATTGACCATCACTCCATCACAAAGATGGCTGTACCCACAGCTGAGGCCAAGTTCCCATAAGGAGCCTTAACGAGCAATCAGCAGAGACCTGAGGCTACACCCTGCCCCGCCCCCATGGGGCTTGACAGGGGACCTCAGGCTTCACCCCCCACCAGGCAGGGCTTGACAGGGGACCTCAGGCTGCGCGCCCCCAACCGGCAGGGCTTGACAAGGGACCTCAGGCCGCACCCCCAACCCCAGTGCCAGGCCAGGGGACCTGAGGCCATGCCCAGAGCACCTCAATGTGTGCTTCCCATCCTGGTGCTAAGCTAGGGGACCTCAGGCTGCTCCCCCCGCCCCAGCGCCAGGCTGGGGGATCTCAGGCCGCGCTTCCCACCAGGTGGGGCTTGACAGGGGACTTCAGGCCACGCCCCCCACCCAGCAGGGCTTGACGGGGGACCTCAAGGTGCACCCCCAGTGCTGGGTCGGGGGAACTCAGGCTGCGCTCCTGCCCAGCAGGGCTTGATAGGGGACTTGAGGCTGCGCCCGCCCCCTCCTGGTGGGGCTTGACGAGGGACCTCAGGCCATGCCCCCCACCCAGCGGGGCTTGACAGGGGATCTCAGGCCGTGTCCCCCACCTGGCAGGGCTTGACAGGGGACCTCAAGGCACGTCCTCTGCCCCGGTCTGGGCTGGGGGACCTCAAGCCACGCCCCCCCCCCCCCCCCCGTCCTGGAACCAGGCTAGGGGACCTGAGGCTATGACCCCTGCCTGGCGGGGCTTGACAAGGGTGGGACTGGCCGGGTCTGGATCTAGCCCAATGTGGGTGGGGGGGGGGGGCGCGGCAGCCGGGTCTGGGTCTCACGTGATTTTGAGGTGCATGTGGGTGGGAAGGGACTTGACTCTGGGTCCCGTGGTATGCCCCAGACTCTGACAGGATGAAGGTTTTCATATATATTTTACTCATTTTCTTTCATCTCTGACACTTCTATTATAGAGAAAGCGCAAATAGCAATATTAAATTATTTCCTCTAATTAATCCCCTTTTAATGTGCACAAATTTTGTGCACCGGGCCACTAGTATCATAATAAAAGGCTAATATGTAAATGGTCATCACGCTGTGACACCGTAACGCCCGATCAGCAGGGACTTGTGGTTGTGTGGCGCCGGGCTGGGACCAGGGGACCTGAGGCTGTGCCCCCAGCCCCGGGACATGAGGCTGCGTCCCCTGCCTGGTGGGGCTTGACAGGGGTGGGGCCAGATGGGTCTTGGTGTCGCCCAATGGGGGTGGGACTGGCTGGACACTTCTATTACAGAGAAAGGGCAAATAGCAATATTAAAATATTTCCTATAATTAATTCCCTTTTAATGTGCATGAATTTCGTGCACCGGGCCACGAGTATTTAATACATATTTGTATTTCCACTTTTGTGAACTGTTTATATCCATTGCAAACTTTTCTACTGAGTCATTGGTAATGTAATTACTAACTTTAGGTTTTTGCATATCATGAAAAATTCCGGATAAATTATATGGAAAACAAAATTAACCACACAGCTTAGGAAATAAATTATATGCCCAAATGAAATCTCCCATATGGTCTTCCTTAACTGCACCCTGTATCCCTTAGACAGCCACTTAAGAATTCTTATTGGTGTTCTGAAATTTTATGTAAATCATTATATACTGAACATAGTCTTTATAACTCACTCAACATATATTTGGGATATATGCAGAGATATATATCCCATATTTTGGGAATGCTTCCACATTCACTTATTTCCACTTTGGTATGGTATTATGTTTTTAATTTATCTGTGTTGATACCATGTATAGTAGTTCATCTTAACTGCTATATAGAACTGTTTTTGAAAGTCATTCATCGTGACAAATGTAGTTTATTTAACTGTTGTAGAATATACCATATTTTCTTCATTCTTTCACTGACGTACATTTAGGATGTTTCTAATTGTTCACTATTATAGTGTGGCAATAAACATGATTAAAGATGATTAAGGGCTCTTAAATAATAACCCTGTTGTCCACATATGTGGCAAATACTTTTCCCAATTTGTCATCTGTCTTTGGTGTTTATGTCTTTTTCTCCACAAAGAAATTTTTCAGTTTTCAAATGTACTGATTTTCTATGGCTTCAGGGTTTTGTGTAATACTTAGAAAGCTAAGTTTTTACTTTTTTCATTGGTAAGAATGGAGATAATAAGAGTGCCACCTCATATAATCACTGTAATAAATAAAGTATTAAATTATACAGTGTATATAAAATAACAAAGTGCCAACCACAGTGCTACACATGCATAGACACACAAAATTAGCTTATAAAAATTGTGTATAGGAAGGACTTCTTTGTTTTACAAACTTGGCATAAAACCTATATTCATTCAGATGCCACATAGTCTGCAACCTGGAAACTACCTTTATGCCTGAAAATTGAAATTACCATCTCTGGCTCTTGTCCATTCTTCTTTCAATATATTCTCCTAAAAAGAAAATGACATTATAAGACAGATAAAAGAAATGTTAAAGAGTAAAGCCATACCATAGGCTGGGCCCCAGGGGCCTGAGGATTCTGCTGATTCATTGGTACACCGGCTCCTGAGGGAGGTCCAGCATTGTGGACTGGCTGAGGATTGCCTGACATCAGTGTTGGGATATTTGTCTGGCGATGCAGAATTTTCTAAAAAGTAAAAAGAAAAATCTATGAGCTGTCTGTTTAACAAAGCAATCAAGTAGTTCCTACCCCTACTCAAGGTTTACCTCAGTATTTCCATAAAAGAACCAGTAGCACTCACCAAGGCGATCTCTGGATCCACAATTCTCATCACTACCTGTGCTTGTAGCAAAGCATAAGCCAGTTGAGGGTTTTGGAGCAACATGTTCCGTGCTTCCTGGGGACTATTCTGGACACAAAGCTGAGAAGATACACGGAATCATCATCAGGTTCAATACTTATTGCTTAGAAATCAATAGTGACTTAGAACTATTTACATCAGAGAAATGCAATGATTTTTGCATAGCACACAAAATTCTGTCACAGCAGGCAAGAGAAGGAAGAGGCATTTCAAATACCATAATATAATCATTAAGGAAAAAATTCACATTTTAATATCTACATCTGTTATCAATGGGCCACAAAAACCCAGCCAGATTATGTTGGTGTGGTTTGTGTACAAAAATGGAAAGCTCTTTGCACAAAATATACTGTGCACATATGGAATAGTAAAGGTGCAAGTAATAGTAAAAGTGCAAGGTGGTCAACAGGCACACCTTCTACTTGAGCTCATGGAATCATTTCCATTTACTTCATCAATAACTCTTGAAAATTTGATGTGACTGGATTTATTCATAATTTAATGCCTCCTCCCACCTTCATCTGTTTCATTAACTCAAACATCTGCTCTGGTGGAAGACTGGCAACTGCTTTGCTAATGGACTCAGGAGCATCCTCAGGACTGATGGTCTCTCCATAAGGTGACTCAATGACAGGGGCACCAGTGCCAAGGCCTGATCGGGAAGAAAGTACAAAAAAGTTAAAAAGAGGCAAAATAAAGAGGCAAATCATTTCAAATATCTACTTTCCAGGGCTTGTAAGGATCCGATGATAACTTTAAATTCTCTGGAGCTGAGAAATAAGTGATTTGCTAGTTTCTTATTTCTGTGGAAGAAAGTGACAGAGTGTATTTTTTGCTCTTAGAGTAAAGCTGGGACTAGGGTCATATAGGTGGACAATGTTAACCTAAATTAGGGATTAAGCATATCAATTTCCTTTGACAAGTAATTTCCGAAGCAAAAGGTTTAAACAAAAAAAAGATGCTAATTTTACAATGGAATTTCTGGATCTACCATCTCATAAAAAAAGCCAAAAGAATGCCTTAGTGTCTCCACCAGCTACAGATCTGGCAACATAGTTACTGGCATGGCAAACACCAAGGACATATTTAGTACTACTAATCACTTAGTGAGCCTGAATTCATCTTCAAATGGAATTAACTCCTTAGCAACCGAAGGACTTCTAAAGTCAATGTTACCTTGTTTCTCAAAGATATACACTTTCCCAGTGCAGGTACCTCAGGTGGGTCAAGTAAAGAAGCTTGTGTGGATAACCATTTAAGCAGATGCTAAAACATACCATAAATGGAAAATCTTCATTGTTACATCTCTACTAACTTGGGTTTATACTCACTCTTCAGTTCTTCTTTGTTCTTTTCACTGGCAGCATTATCCACTCGAAGTGCTCTTCCACTGAATTCACGCCCATTCAGGTTTCTCATGGCACTAAGTGCTGTCTCTTGGTCTTGGTATTCACAGAAGCCATAACCCTTTGGCTTTCCTGTCTCCCTATCATATACCAACCTGAAGAGCAGAACCAAGTATCAGGCATAAATGTTACATACACACAGGGATCCTGCAAACATTGCCATGTTCAAATTTGGTGAACTGTAAGGCAAATAACTATCAGCCTGACTGCCTCACTGAAATATGTTTTAAACAATGAAAATTTTTATTTTAAAATTATAATTGACATTCATAAACATTTTTAAAAATGAATCCCTCTCTCATCTCAGTTGACAAGATAGGACAGGTCAAAAGGATCAATAGTGAGGGGGCTTGCTCAATTTGGTGTGGTAGAAAAAGTCCACACCCAGTCAGTAGAAGTGACAATCACAGGGGTGGTTGGGTAGGGAATGCTCACAACTCCACTAGCTTGAGGTTGTAGTCATTGTTAGAGAAGGCACATTTTTTGCTTGACTGTGTGTATGTGCAGCAGATTCTGGAGAAAACTCAAAACCAGTTACACATACCTGGCTGATGCTAAAGCTGAACATATGTGCATATGAAACATAGAAGGGGCTCAGGAGAGAGTAAACCCTGGGCATACTTGAAAATGGCATAAACTTTGAATGCTGCCTACATTCCCAAAAATGTATCTTTTAGTAAAAATGAATGTGAATTGTATGGTCTGTGAATTACATCTCAATAAAGCTGTTACAAACAAAAAAAAGAAGAATGTGTGTACAAAATCATCAGTAAATCTTGCCATTATTTCTAAGGGCCAAATTTGTGGTAATTTTTAAGAAACTCCTACCAAATAGCAAAAGAGAATCATACCTGAAACTAACAACAGGTCCAACCTCAGAAAAGATGTCCTTTAATTGCTCTTCAGTAGCTTCATATGGAATGTTCCCCACTAAGGAAGAAAATAGATAACATTAAAATTCTGAGTTTGTAAACTAGATCTTTAGTAAGAAAATAAACAGTATTTTCTTATATCATGGAAAATGTAACAACTGGCTCAAAATACAGTGCTCCTCCAATCCCAGTTCCATGGTACTCCCTTAGACAGGATTACAATTTTTGCTGACTTTAATTGCAAGAGAAATAAACCACTGAGAGTAAATACAAAAGGTGTAGACACGCCTAAATGTCAGTTCACAGACTGATTAGACAAGAGTTAGATTTTACTTAACTTTGGTGAAAATACTACCTGAAGGTGTGCAAGTCTTATCAATAACTACTAAAAGAATCTATACTGTAATTTTTAAAACCGACTCATATGTCCATATTTACACACACACCACAAAGGAGAATGACCATGGATGTAGTGGAAGATGTTTAAAATGATTCTGTACTGTTTTGTGGCCCTTCCAAACAGTGCTTTAAAATCACCACACATACTTAAAAACAACTTATTTCGGCAGGTTACTTAGAATAGACTCGATCCTCCTTAAGATTTCTTTGAGGAAGTCTTACTCGTTCATACATTCATTTATTTACTATCCACCTTAAGACGCCAGGTGGCCCCTACCACTATCGACAAACTAAAAATGTAAGGGGCTTTAAGCACAGAATGAAAAGTCCTGATAAGAGGGTGGGAAGTGGACTCAAACATCTATAACCTCAGCACAATATGTTCTAAAATAGATTAAAAGTAGTATGGGACAGTTGCTAAGCGCCCTCGCTTCTAGAAAACAATTGAAGCTAGAAAATCAATGAAAGGAGAAACACATAGAAGCTGAACGCTAGTTTAACTTCCTTAATCACATCGTGGAAAGGATGCTAAACCTCGGGAGAAGGGGAACATCATTTTACCCACGAGTCCATCAGCTTGGCAGCCCCACAAGAAAGGCAGGTAGAGCTGTACCCCTGACCTATCACAGGTTCCCAAAGCGATTCAAGAGGTGCAGGGGGCGTTCCTCGCAGCTCCCTGCTTCTTTCTGTCCCTCCCTGATGCTTGGCAACACCTCACTCCTCTTACCGAACACCGAACGTAGAGAACGATCTACCGCAGGGTCTCTCACATTCAAACCCGCCATCGCTCTCTTCCTGTGGCTTCCGGTTGCCCGGGCACACTTCCCTACTGCGCGTGAGCCTAACGACCAACAGGCTTCCGTCCAGCGCGTGAACCGGAAACGCCTGAGCCGGGCTGACGCTGGGCACCTCCCCTGGCGTCATTGCGTCACGGGAGGCGTGCCTTACGTCTTCCTTAGCGTAACCTCTTCTGAGCCGATTCAGGTGTTTCTGGGAGAATAGAATCTTTAATTATTTATTTTTTTTCGTAGGCTAATACAAGTAATTGTGGACCACAATAAGGATTGCAGCAACGGCGTTACCAAGGTAACAGGGAAGTCATTTCCTAACAAGGGTGGCACTTTGGTTTTAATTAAGCCCTCTTAGGGGAGGGAAGTGATTGGTCCCGCCCTAGGGCGTGCAGAAGATTGTCTTGTAAAAACAGTGAGTGTAAGGAGGAAGGGAGAGTGGAGGCAGCCTAGGAGAATGAGAGAATGAGGGGCATTCAACGTCAGAGCCTTAACACTTAGCTGGGGAGGTAAAGGGAGTACAGACCCCTGTTTACTCTTGTCTAGCCCTTGGGCTCCGTGTGCTGTATGGTGGTGATGGGGCGGAGTGGCTGAAAGCATTAGTGTTGCAGAAGACCAAGAAGACCAAGGACGCTTCTGAGGAAGTTGGAGGGACACTGTTTAATAACGCCAGCGGACTCAGGGAACAGCCTTCCAAATCTGAGTGAAGGAACACGCTTGGGGCCCTCCCTTATATCTCCCTCCCTGTGCTCTTTGTCCCAAAAGCATGGGTCATGCTTCCGGTCCTTTTCGCGGGCCTTGCAAGAAGGCCCCCAGGTGTTGGGGGTCTCCAGGCCATATCTGGTGGTTAGGAGCCCTCCCTCTGGGCAGAGTTAGGAGCCCTCCCTCTGGGCAGTGTACTGTCCACAGTCCAATGGCCTCTGTAACCGGTTCTGCAAGACCAGTGTCTGGGAAAGAGGTAGTGACTTTATAGGTTATCAGGAATGTACACTGAGCTTACTGGCCTGGATTCAGATCACTAGCCCCAAATATCAGGGCTACATTGGAATTAGCCCTTTTTGCCTCTTCATTCGCCCCCCCCCCCCTTGTCCCACAAGCTTCTCTTAGCCTTGTGGTACAACGACTACGGGATGTTATGGGGAACATGGGTGACGACCACTCTTAACTACTTCCAGCTGAAAATGACGATGAAAAGGGGGTTAGCATCCCGTGTAGGGAATTCTGAAGTTTAAAGGCATTCCCATCCAGTTTGCAAGCAGTGGTTCCACACACGTAGAATGTTCCTGCAGAGGAGCACTGTGGGTAGGTGGTTTCAGCCTTGAGGATAGAGTTGCATAGTTCATCTGGGTGGCGACCTGTTGGATGTTGGCCTTGGGTACTGCTGAAACAAATAGGAGCAACATTAATTAGCTGCACATTGGCTGTGATAGGTCCTATCATTTTTTCCATCCAATACAATTTCCCCTCCCCCCCACGTGCATTTGGTAGTGGAGTCATAACATGCTGCAGGCTGATAAGTATAGCTAGCAAAAATCTGGCTTGATGGAGCTTTCCCATAGGCTACCCGGTCTAGCATATTTGGGTAGTGAGTTTCTAAGCAAGGACACGTGGCAGTGGTTCCTATGGGAGGCAAGTATGTGCTAGCTAATATTATTAGTGGGAACATGTTATTCCCTCTATTTCTGTTCAGTGGGGTCCAAAACAGTGAACCGCTAGGACAAAGAGCAGTATTATGGCTATTTCTGCAAGGCAGATGTAGCCAAGGATAGCATGACAAGGTGCAGTCCAGCAATCCATGATGAGGCCTTTGTTTCCTTGCTGTATGGCAAGCAGTAATTTTATGGTGCTTCTGTGTTCCAGCAAGAACAGATGAGTTCCCCTCCAGGTACTAGTCTCGGGTTCCTGCGGCACTCATAAAAAGACAAAATGAGAATTATTAGAAAGATAAAACCAATGATTATCCAGAAATACCAGAGCATATTACCTTTAGGAGGAGATAAAGAAAGATTAGTGTTAGGGAGAATTCAGCAGGGCGTTTCTAAATTCCTTGGAGCAGGTTGATCGGCCAGGTCCGCTGTCTTCTTGAGGGTGATCCGCAGGGGGTGTTTCTGGTCAGAGGTCACCTTCCACTCAGGCTGGACATCACTCGGCTGGTGGTCTGCCTTCACCCGGGAGTGGTGGATCCAGGTATTCAGTCCTGCAACCTTAAGAGCTGTGGGGGTGGTTAATATGACTGGATAGAATCCCTTCCAGATAGGTGTGAGGGGCTCCTTTTTCCAGTCCTTTACCCAAACCTGGTCTCCAGGTTTATAAGGATGTACTGCTGTTCCTAAAGAGATGGGTAGTCGGTCAGTAACCCATCTGTGTACCTCAAAGACAGTTTTTCCAAGTCCTTGTAGTTGTTTCTGGATTTCTAAGTTCCCTATTTCCCCCAAATCTCCCTTTGGCCGAATTAAGGGAGGGGGTCTACCATATAGAATTTCAAAGGGAGAGAAACCTACCCTGGCCCTTGGGGCACAGCGTACCCTCAGAAGTACAAGAGGCAAGATATCTGTCCAGGGTAAGGTTGTCTCTTGGCATAGCTTAGCCATAGTCTGCTTTAGAGTTGGGTTCATGCGTTCTACTTTCCCTGAACTCTGAGGCCTGTAGGCTGTATGTAGGTTCCATTTAATTCCTAAAGCCTTAGCTACCTGTTGTACTATTTCTGCTACAAAGGCTGGGCCATTATCAGACCCTATGGTCAGAGGCATTCCATACCGTGGAATTATATCCTTCAGCAATGCCTTAGTGACTTCTCTCGCCTTTTCAGTGCGAGTGGGATATGCCTCGACCCAGCCTGAAAAGGTGCAAACAAAAACTAGCAGGTATTTATTCCCTCTGCGAGGCCCTATTTCTGTAAAATCTACTTCTAAGTCCTCAAAAGGAGCTTGCCCACAGCGCTGAACTCCTATCGGTCCCACAGGACCCTGTTTAGCATTGTTCTGAGCACAGAGGAGGCAACGCTGAGAGACTGAGGCACACAAGGAGGGAAGACGGGCAATTAGGTAGTACCTGCCTAACAAAGCTTCTAGGGCAGCCTTTCCTAAATGAGTGAGTTCATGCTGCTGGAGGACTACCTTATGGGCTAACTGTTCTGGGACATAGACCCTATGATCTGGGAGTATCCACCAGCCTTCCTTCGTTCTCTTGCCCCCTTCTTGCTGGGCCCATTCCTCTTCCTGAGGAGTGTATTTTGGAGGTTCAGGTAATTCGGGGCCAACATGATCCGTGATGGTGCCACTTGTTCTTTAGCAGCCAGCTTGGCTGTGGCATCAACACATTGGTTTCCTTCTGACACTGAGTCTTTCCCTTTCTGGTGACCTTTGCAATGGATGACGGCTATTTCCTTGGGCTCCCAGACTGCTTCTAGTAACTTTAAAATCTCATTCTGATTTTTGATTCCTTTTCCTCCAGCTGTCAAGAGCCCTCTTTCCTTATATATGGCCCCATGGATATGCTGGGTAGCAAAGGCATAGAGCGAGTCAGTATAGATGTTGGCACGCTTATCTTTACTGAGCTCTAAGGCTCTGGCAAGGGCCCAAAGTTCTGACCATCCTTCAGGCAGGGCCTGTGCCTCAATTGTCTCAAAATTTGATACTACTGCATATCTGGCTCATCTTTTTCCTTCATCTAAGAAGCTGCTGCCATCTGTGAACAATACCAAGTCCGGGTTTGGCAGGGGCCTGTCTGTTAGATCTGGCCGGCTGGAGTAAACCTCCTTTAGGACTTCCAGGCAATCATGCTCAGGGGCCCCCTCAGCAACAGGTAGAAAGGTGGCAGGATTAAGAGTTCTCACTGCTTCTAATCTTACCCGAGGATTCTTGCTTAACAGGCCTTGGTATTGAGTCATTCGAGCATGAGTCAGCCAGTGCTGCCCCTTAGCTTCCATCAGGGTGACCACAGCATGAGGTACTTTTACATTTAAGTTTTGTCCTAAAGTAAGCTTATCTGCTTCCTTGACTAACAATGCAGTGGCTGCAAGGGCCCTGAGACATGGGGGCCACCCGGAGGCTACTGGGTCAATCTGCTTGGAGAGATAGGCTACTGGTCTTTGCCAGGGTCCAAACTCCTGGGTTAGAACTCCTAGGGCTACCCCGCTGTTCTCGTGAACAAAAAGATGAAAGTCTCGTGTCACATCTGGTAGCCCTAAAGCTGGGGCCTCAGTGAGCTTTGCCTTTATGGTGATGAAGGCTTTCTCCTGTTCAGGACCCCAGTCGATGGGTGCCTTCTCTTCTACTTTTAAAGCTTCATAGAGAGGTTTAGCCAAGTCTGAAAACCCTGGGATCCAGATTCGACAGAACCCTGCCGCTCCCAGGAATTCCCGAATCTGTCGCCCGGTGCTAGGGACTGGGATGGCACATACTGCCTGCTTTCTTTCAGTTCCTAGTCTTCGTTTCCCTTGGGTGATTCGAAAGCCTAGATACTTGACTTCTTTCTGACAAATCTGTGCTTTTTTCTTAGACACCCAATAACCTGTTTCAGTTAACAGTCTCAGAAGGGCTTGTGTTCCCTCCCAGCACTGAGCTCGTGTGGAGCTGGCCAGTAGGAGGTCGTCTACATATTGGAGTAGAACACACCCCAAGTCCTGTCCTGGGAACTTAGATCAGATGCTAGTGCTCCACTAAAAAGAGTAGGGGGGTTCTTGAACCCTTGTGGCAGTCTGGTCCAGGTGAACTGCTCCTTGGCCCCTGTAGTTGGGTTTTCCCATTCAAAAGCGAAAAGAGGCTGGCTGGAAGGAGCTAATCTAAGGCAGAAAAAGGCATCTTTCAGATTTAGGCATGTAAACCATTCCGCCTCTGATGGGATCAGTCCCAGAAGAGTGTAGGGGTTCAGCAGTGCTGAATGCAGGGTTATAACAGCCTCATTAACAGCCCGTAGATCCTGGACAGGGCGGTAGTCATTAGTCCCAGGCTTTTTGACAGGCAAGAGAGGCGTGTTCCATGGAGATCTGCATGGTTTAACAGTCCCCACTGAAGCAGCCGGTCTAAGTGGACCTGGATTCCTAGGCGTGCTTCTCTCGGAATTGGATATTGGCAGAATTTAACAGGCTGTGCCCCAGGCTTTAAGTCAATCAGCACTGGGGTATGGTCCTTAGCCAGGCCCAGAGGATTTCCTTCAGCCCAGACCAGTGGGAATTCTTTTTCTAATTCCGGTTCTAATGGTGAGGCCTTTGACTGGGGGGCATAAAGTCTCCATTCTTCCTCCCTTCGCACTGCTAGAGACAGGATCATTGGGGAGGTCTCCTCACCTAGGCGAAGCTGTGCTGAGCCATTTGGAGCAAAAGTGATTTCTGCACCCATTTTGGCTAAAAGGTCTCTACCCATTAGAGGCACCGGGCAGTCTGGCAAGTACAAGAATTCATGAATTACTTGATGACCACCAAGTTGGCATCGGCGAGGGCGGCAGAATGGTCTACGAGTCTGATCCCCAGTAGCTCCAATAATGGTGACCTCCTTTCCTGAGAGAGGTGCTATTTTCTGTGTGACTACTGAGTGCTCAGCTCCTGTATCAACCATAAAGTCCACAGTCTGGCCCCCAATTTTCATTTTGACCTTGGGCTCGTGGGGGCCTAGCTGAAAAGAGCCCGGTCTGTCCTAGTCAGAATCAGCCATTGCTAGCCCAATGAGATCTGCTTAGGTGGCTCTGGCTGATATCGACTGGGTGGAAAAGGGGGTCCAGTTTTCTTACTTTGTCGTTTGGGACATTCATTCTTCCAGTGTCCTGTCTCCTTACAATAGGCACACTGGTCTCGTCTCAGGCTCGGTCTTCCTTTTCCCCCTGGTGTGTATTCTTGCTTCCCTTTCTGATCTGTCTGGGAGCCTGAGCCTCTAAAAGCTGCTGCTATTATATTGGCCCTTCTTTGTATTCTCTTTTCTTCCTCCCTCCTTGCCACACTGTCTCGGTTGATGAAAACCTTGTTGGCTATCTCCAGCAGTTCGGTGGCATTCTTTCCCGCAAACCCTTCCAGCTTCTGTAATTTTCTCCTGATATCAGGCTGGGCTTGGCCTACAAAAGCGGCATTTACCATGGTCTGATTTTCCAGGGCCTCAGGGTTAAAGGGAGTGTAGATTCGGTATGCCTCACATAGTCTCTCATAGAAAGCTGCTGGACTTTCGTCAGGCTTCTGGAAAACTTCAGAGATTTTAGCCATATTGGTGGGCTTCTTGGCTCCAGCCCTGATCCCCTGGAGGAAGGCCAGCTGATATCTTTCTAGCCTGGCCCTTCTATCTTCTGAGTTCGGGCTCCAATCAGGTTCCTCATCTGGGAAGGCCTCCCTTGCCCATCTGTCTGTATCTAATATTCCTGCCGGGGCCTGGGTCTGGAGCCACTTCCGAGCCTCGGATACTACTCTCATGCGCTCCTCGGTGTTAAAGAACATGAAAAGGAGCTGCTTGCAATCCACCCAGGTGGGCTTCTGGGTCTGGAAGATCGTTTCTAGGAGGTCTACCATGGCCTGAGGTTTTTCAGAATAAGCTGGGGTGTGATGTTTCCAATTCAGGATGTCACTGGTGGTAAAGGGCTGATAATAATAGACTGGCCTTCCCTCCTGCAAGGTCCCATCTTCACCAAGCACTTGGGCACCCCGAATCTCCCTGAGAGGCATCTGACGTGCCGGTTGTGGCTTGGGCCCTTGATCGGCTGAATGCAAGCACCGCCCAACTGGCTCTGGAGAGCCCTGTTGAGGAGAGATGGAGGGAGGCGGTGTTTCTAGACTTTCCAGACCTTCCAGACCAGCGGGGGGAGCACTTGGTGCTGCCTGTGGCACATATGGAGGTGGTAACACTGGCGGGACTTCCTCAGGAGGTCCTGGCAGAACAGAGGGTTGGGTTCCCTTCTGAGGGAACTGTTTCTTTTCTCCTGCCTGCTTCTCTTCTACTTTCTCCTCTCCTGCCTGCCTCTCCTTAGTCTGCACCTGCCCTGCCTCTTCACTTCTGCTATTAAAACCTTACTCTGTCCTTTGTTACACACGCAGAACCGGACCCAAGGCGGCAAGATTTGAGCAATTTCTAACCAGCTGTCTATGTAGGGAAACTGATCTGGGTGTCCAGGATCTCCTGTCACTACATTCCACACCGCCCTGACCAGCCCCTTATCTAAGGAGCCTTCCGAGGGCCAGCCGACCCTGAAGGCTGGCCATTCTACTTCACATAATTTCTTCAGTGTTCTGGGGTTCATTTTAATACCATAGTCTCCACTGAAACCCTTTTCAAAATTTTTCAACATGCAGTTGAGAACAGTGGGTTTACTTTGTCCCGACCCCATGATGATCGGTGGCGCGAGACAGACAAGGGAGGGGGTGACCTGTTTTCACAGATCCTCACTCAGATGCCCGCCTGGCCGCGTCCCTTGGGAGCTTAGATTTGTCTTAGCTAAGGTGCACCCGTATAAACCCCGGGCCTGGTCACCTCCATGTGGGGGTGAGTCACCGTTATGCCGTATGACAAATCGTGGAACCGCAGGTTGGGGCCCACTCGGACTCCGTAACCGAGGTCGTGGAGCCACACAAAGGATAAGAGAGGGCAGGCCCTCTCCCTCCACACTCACACACTTTCACCAGACATTCACTCAGAGTTTAAAAAAACATTCCACCCGATTCCTGATTCCTGATGAAGTCCTATGACTTCCGGGGAGGTGATCAAGCTCCCCCTTCCACTCACTGGAGTGGGCTGAACTGATGGGGCCCCTACCTTACAGATTCTGTCGACAGGTCCAGAAGTGTCCGTCCACTTTCTCCAGATGCCGGCCGGGTCCTGGGCTGAGGTCCGGGAGCGCCAGGAGTCCCCCGGTTCAATTCTGCTAAAATCAGCAGGGCGCGCCTTCCAGAGGCCTGTCCCGCGCCCCCAGGCCCTAAGGCCTGTCCCCTCACCGGAGGCAAAAAAAAATGCCAAGTTCGGTTGATTTCTCGGTCAGGGAACCAGCTGTTGCAGAAGACCAAGAAGACCAAGGACGCTTCTGAGGAAGTTGGAGGGACACTGTTTAATAACGCCAGCGGACTCAGGGAACAGCCTTCCAAATCTGAGTGAAGGAACACGCTTGGGGCCCTCCCTTATATCTCCCTCCCTGTGATCTTTGTCCCAAAAGCATGGGTCATGCTTCCGGTCCTTTTCGCGGGCCTTGCAAGAAGGCCCCCAGGTGTTGGGGGTCTCCAGGCCATATCTGGTGGTCTGGCCTGGCGTCAGAGTTAGGAGCCCTCCCTCTGGGCAGTGTACTGTCCACAGTCCAATGGCCTTTGTAACCGGTTCTGCAAGACCAGTGTCTGGGAAAGAGGTAGTGACTTAATTATAGGTTATCAGGAATGTACACTGAGCTTACTGGCCTGGATTCAGATCACTAGCCCCAAATATCAGGGCTACATTGGAATTAGCCCTTTTTGCCTCTTCATTAGAACAGGAAACTGGTGGTACACAACAAGCAGCTAAGGCATAGTTTGAACTAAGGTTGCTTTGACTCCAGAGACCGAATGCTTACTGCCTCCCACTATTACTGAGAAAATGTGGATGGTTTAACATATTTTATTACCATTTTGAGGGAAAAGAACTTAAGAGTATATGACCTCGTGATGGTGGATCAATGACTCACAATAATGAACCACCCAGGAATAGATAGGTTGAGGCACTTAGCCAGGGATTGTTCCATTGCAGTTACTCTGTGGAAAATGGATGTTGGTTCTATCACTTCATCAACCATCCCTACTCTACTGTTATAAAAGAGGAGGTGGGTGCAAGGCATATTTTCTAAACTTTTGCCTTTTTATAGAGTTTCACTTATAGGCCATGTGTTAATGACCTCAGTGTCTGCTGTCCAGGAGAGTCTTTTTCCATTTACTGGGACACTTCCAGAGTGACAGACACATTTCTTTTGACTCCCAGTTATAGCAAAATGAAGACAAGATGGGATGACACTGTTGTAGGTGTTATGACTGAGCCTCAGTTAACACAATGATGTAGGTGCACAATGAAGAGGTAGGGGGAAAACTAGGAAAGGTGCATTTCTACACAAATGGGACTCAATATATGGGATAGGTGTTATTTGGGACCTTTAAGCAGAAGAGAAAGGGTGCATAGTGGAGAATCAAAGAATTTGGGAAACCGCAGTCAAGGTTTGTGGATCATTGGCAGAAAGTTTTGTGGATAAGTTCTGAGTTTGTATCCAATTGTGTTGATGATGCTAAGAATCTTAGATAACATAAAATCGAAGGAAGCAAAGACATTCAAGAGTGTGAGGGCACAGAGACCTAGGTTCTTTCTCCTGGCCATAAAAGGTCAGACTTCTAAGATTGGGGTCAGTACTACTTTATTCTTGACCCACATTTAAAGCTCCTCAAAGAATCAATGGGATGAAATCCCTCATTGATCCTCCAGGGAGTACCTGGAAAGGCAGCAACTTCTGGACAGATATTATTGCATGAAAAAGATCCCAGAAGGCACTGTAGCATTACCAATGTTAGGAGAAATACTCAGTGATCAGCGCCTAACGAAACTTGGGGCCCCCAGAGAACACATGAATGCTTACAGAGACCCTGGTCAGTATCTGGATGAAACAATTGGCTTGCTTTCCCAAAAGAAACAACATTCCTAAGTTTTATACTACTGTGTTATCACACTAGTACTATAGCAATACTGTACTTTCTGGTAATATTTAAGGGTTCAGCTCTGAAGCTACTCTACAGAGAGTTGTCCAATCCATCAAAACTGGTAATTCTGGTTTTCAATTTTAGCATTTTCATTTTTTATTTCTTACCTAACTACTTTTCTTCTCAATTCATACTCAGTGAATACATTTCCTGTATTCCTTTCCCAGAAGGTTCAGGATTCTTCACCAGCTTAAAGGTTGCCTTGTGAGATATGTTGCTTGGGAGCAGGGAAAGGACTTAGGTGGTCAACTTAATTAGAGGAAGATTTCCCTTGATCTTGGTAATGGCATGGCGACCTCTTGTTGCTGATGAGGACTGCTTCCAAGCCAAGCATTGGGGAAAATTGAGTAAGGAAAGGAAGTCTGATTCTTTTCCTTAGAACCCACCAGGCTTGCCTGTCTAAAACTTTTGTCTATTTGGGTGCATGTTCTGTTTCAGAACCAGAACTCTGGGAGGCTATTGCTTTGGCATGTGCAATCTAGGGTTTAGAAAAATAAAGGTGGATATCACTGGACAGCAGTTAAACTCCAGAAGTGTGCTGCTGGGCTGGATAGAGAATGAGAATAATAGTATCAGGTTGGGGTAAACAGAAGGACAAGGATCAAAAGGCTAATATTTGTGAAGGGCCAAATAGATTACAAAGCTTTTCTATATAGATCTTACTTGACTCTCACAATTCCTGGGAGATAGCTTTAGTATGGTACTTTTTTTATTCTAGTAAAATATCCATAAAACAAAATTGACCATTTTAACACTTTTAAGTGTATAATATAGCAATTAATTATATTCACATTGTGCAACCATCATCACTATCCATCTCCAGAATTTTTTTTATTTTTCCAAACTGAAATTCCATACATATTGAATACTAATTCCCCATTTTCCCCTATACCCATCCCCTGGCATTCACCATTCTATTTTCTGTCTGTTATGAACTTGACTACTATAGATACCTCATGTAAGTGGAATCATAACACTATTTTTCCTCTTGTGACTGGTTTATTTCACTTTAGCATAATGTCTTCAAGGTTCATCCATGTTGTAGTGTGTGTCAGAATTGTCTTCCTTTTTAAGGCTGAATAATAAATATACCATTGTAGGTATATACCACATTATGTTTATTCACCCATTGAGGGACACTTGGGTTCCTTCTACCTTTTGGCTATTGTGAATAATGCTGCTATGAACATGGCTGTAAAAATATTGATTTGAGTCCCTGCTTTCAGTTCTTTTAGGTATATACCAAGAAGTGGAATTGCTATATCACATGGCAATTCTATATTTAACTTTGAGGAAACCTCCATACCATTTATGATAGCTACAGCACCATTTTTCATTCCTGTCAGTGATGCCAAGGGTTCTCACTCATTTAATCCTCACCACTATTTGTTATTTTCTGTGTTTTTTTTTTTTTTTTAATAATAGCCACCCTAAATGGGTGTGAAGTGGTTCATTTGGCTTTGATTTGAATTTCCCTACTATATTGGAAAAAATCTACCATTCTCCTCTTCTGTGTCTCCTTTACTTTCATGCAGAACACTTCACTTCTGGCAATTCTGGTGACCAAATGTGGGTTGTTTTTCCCCACAACAAGCATTTCTCTACAACACCAAATGGCTGTCCTATAATTTAACTCAATTCTGGTACTATCTAGAGTCAGATCCCACAGGTTAAGGGCTCAGTCCTACAAGACTGCACCCATTTCTCTTCAGATGCCAGTCCCAAATTCAGGTTGCCACGTGTGTAAATCAGTTTCCAATGACCCTCTCCTCAGGTTCAATTAATTTGCTAGAGTGGCTCACAGAATTCAGGAAAACAGTTACTTACATTTACCAGTTTATTAAAGTACTAGTGGCCCGGTGCACGAAATTTGTGCACATTAAAAGGGAATTAATTAGAGGAAATACTTTATTGCTATTTGCCCTTTATAATAGAAGTGTCAAGATGAAAGAAAATCAGTAAAATGTATATGAAAATCTTCCTCCTGTCAGTGTCTAGGGCACGCCGCGGGACTCAGAGTAAAGTCCCCACCCACCCGTGTGCGCCTCAAAATCGCGCAAGATCCAGACCCGGCTGGCACCACCCCCGTCAAGCCCCGCCGGGCAAGGGGGTGCAGCCTCAGGTCCCCTGGCCTGGCACCAAGCGGGGGGCACAGCCTCAGGTCTCCCGGCAAGCTCTGTTGGGTGGGAGGGCGCAGCCTCAGGGCCCCCATCAAGCTCCGCCGGGTGGGGGTTGCAGCCTGAGGTCCCTTGTCAAGCCCCGCCAGACGGGGGGCGTGGCATGAGTTCCCCCAGCCCAGTACCACGCAGCCTCAGGTCCCTGCTGATCGCTTGGTATGGCTCATTACGGGAACCCCTGCCTCCACTGTGGGCACAACCATCTTGTGTTATGGGAACCCAGCCTCCGCAGTGCATGCCGCCATCTTGTGATGGCGTTACGGAGTGAGGGTTAATTTGCATATCACCTCTTTATTATATAGGATATGATGAAGGATACAGATGAACACTGAAATGAAGACATATATAGGGTGAGGTCAGGAGGGTCCTGACTGCAGGTGCTTCTGTCCCCATGGAGTTGGGGACCTTCCTGATAGGTGGATGTGTTCACGCACCTGAAAGTTTTTTGAACCCCCCCTACTTTTGGGACAGTTATGGAGGCTCTATCAGGTAGGCATCATTAATCATTAACTTTATTTCTAGCCCCTCTTTCCTCTCTGGAGAACGGGGGTTGGGCTGAAAATTCCAAGCTTCTAATCATGGCCTGGTCATTCTGGTGACTAGCTCCCAGCCAAGAGCTCACCCAGAGTTGCCTCAGTGCAACAAAAAGTGCTCCTAATGCTCTTATCACTTAGGAACTTACAAGGGTTTTAGGAACCCTGAGTCAGAGATGGGGTCAAAGACCAAATATCAGAACAAGAGATGGTCCTAGTGCAGTGATGGCGAACCTATGACACGCGTGTCAGCACTGACACGCATAGCCATTTCTGATGACACGTGGCCGCTGAGGCAGCCGTATGCCGAGGATGAAACATTTGCTGCTCCTGAGGATGAAACATTTGCGACTAGAGTCTTGCTCCTGAGTTATGCTCAGTTTTTTGGTGAAGTTTGACACACCAAGCTCAAAAGGTTGCCCATCACTGTCCTAGTGTTTTTATCACTAAGGAAATTACAAGTGTTTTAGGATCTCTGTACCAGGAACTGGGGGCAGAGACCAATATACATATTTCTGTTATCCCACACCTAATGATTAATGAGGTTGAACATTTTTTTATGGCTTATTGCCCATTTGTATATCTTCTTTGGAGAAATGTCTATTTAAGTCCTTTTCACATTTTTAAATCAGGCTGTTTTTTGTTGTTGAGATGTAGGACTTATTAGATATATGATTTGCAAATATTTTGCCCCACTCTGAGACTTGCTCTTTTACTCTGATAGTGTCCTTTGATGCATAAAAGTTTTTAAATTTTGATGAAGTCCAACTTATTTATTCTTTTATTTGCTACTTGTGCATCTGGTGTTGTATCTAAGAAATTTTTTGTCAAATGCAGTGTTATGAAACTTTTCCCTTACGTTTTCTTCTGAGTTTTGTAGGTATAGCTCTTACATTTAGTTCTTGGATCCAGTATGAGTTCATTTTTTTTTTTAAATATATTTTATTGATTTTTTACAGAGAGGAAGGGAGAGGGATAGAGAGTTAGAAACGTCGATGAGAGAGAAACATCGACCAGCTGCCTCTTGCACATCCCCCACTGGGGACGTGCCCGCAACCAATGTACATGCCCTTGACCGGAATCGAACCTGGGACCCCTCAGTCCGCAGGCTGACGCTCTATCCACTGAGCCAAACCGGTTTTGGCACATTTTTGTATATGATTTAAGGTAAAGGTCCAAGTTCTTCCCTTTGCATGTGGATATCCAGTTTTCCCAGCACAGTTTGTTGAAAAGACTGTCTTTTCCCTCATTGAGTGGTTTTGGCAAGCTTACTGAAAATCATTTGACCATATATATGAAGGTTTAGTTTTGGGTTTTCTGTTCTATTCCACTGATCTATATGTCTTTCTTTACTGCAGTATCACACCGTTTAGGTTATCATAGTTTTGTAGTAAGTTTTGAAATCAGGAAATGTGAGATCTCCAGCTTTGTAATTTTTCAAGATTGTGTGACTATTCAGAATCACTTGATATTTCATATGAATTTTAGGATGGATTTTTCTACTTCTGCAAAAATGTCATTAGGATTTTAATAGGGATTGCTTTCAATTTTTATATCACTTTTGGTGGTACTGATATCCTAACAATATTGAACCTTCCAACTCATGAACGGGATGTCCTTCTATTTATTTGTGTATTCCTTAGTTTCAGCAAACTCTTGTAGTTTTCAGTATAAAAGCCTTTCACCTCCTTGGTTTACTGTATTCCTGAGTATTTTATTCATTGTAAGTTAGATAGATAGACCTCCTTGGTTTACTTTATTCCTGAGTATTTTATTCTTTTTAGGATAGATAGATAGACATATATTAGTTTCAAGTGTACAAAGTAATAATTCGATATTTTTATAGATTGCAAATGATCACCAGAATAAGTTTAGTACCATCCATTACCATACATAATTACAACTTTTTTCTTGTGATGAGAATTTTTAAGATCAACTCTCTGAGTAACTTTTAAGTATACTATATAGTATTATTAACTACTAGACTCCCCATGCATGAAAATTCATGCAAGAGTAGGCCTTCGTTCCCCTGGCTGCTGGCACCGACTTCCCTCTGGCACCCGGGACCTGGGCAGCTTCCCTCCAGCCGTCAGCAGGCACCTGGGACCCGGGCAGCTTCCCTCCGGCCACAGGCAAGCACCCGGGACCCGGGCTTCACTCCAGACCCAGCTTCATCTGGTCTAATTAACATATTACCCTTTTATTATTATAAATAGTCACCATGTTGTACATTACATTCCCAGGACTTACTTATTTTAGAACTGAAGTTTGTACCTATGACCACCTTCAATCATTTTATTCACTCCCCACTCCCTGCCTCTGGCAACCACCAATTTTTCTCTGCATGAATTTTTTTTCTTCAGATTCCACATATAAGTGAGATCATATAGTATCCGTCTTTCTCTGTCTGACTTATTTCAGTTAGCATAATGCTCTCAAGGTCTATCCATGTTGTCACAAATGATAAGATTTCATTATTTTTTATGGCTGAATAATTTTGCATTGTATGTGTATACCACGTTTTACTTATCCACTAGAGGACCGATGCATGAAAATTCATGCACGAATAGGGCTTCCTTCCCCTGGCTGCCGGCAACACCTTTGCTCAGGCCAGAGCTGCCTTTCGGCCTCTTGCCTTGTGTCAATTTGCATATTTCCTCCTTATTGGCTGTTGGCGCTGCCATCTTCGTCGTAGAGTTATGGTCAATTTGCATATTCCGTCTTTATTAGATAGATTGCTTCCATATCTTGGATATTGTAAATGATGCAGCAATGAACATACTGCATCTTTTCAAGTTAGTGTTTTTGTTTCCTTTGGATAAATACCCAGAGGTGGGATTGCTGAGTCATATGGTAGTTCTGTTTTTAATTTTTTTAGGAATCTCCATACTGATTTCTGTTGTGGCTACACCAATTTACATTTTCATCATCTTGAATGAGGGTTCCCTTTTCTCCTCATCCTTCCAACTGCTTGTTATTTCTTGGCTTTTTTATAATAATCATTTAATAGGTGTGAAGTGATATCTCATTCTGGTTTTGATTTGCATTTCCTAGATGATTAGTAATTTTGAACACCTTTTCAAGTATCTGTTGGTCATCTGTATGTCTTTTAGATACTTTGCTAATTTGTTTTATTTTTTTATTGTTTAAAATATTACACATAATAGTACATATATCTCCTTCCCCCTCCCCCCATTAACCTTCCCGCAGCCTCCTCTACCCTCTGTCGCGTGCAGTCATCCCCCCCCCCCCCCAGTGTCTTGTGTCCATTGGTTGCGCTTATATGCATGCATACAAGTCCTTCGGTTGATCTCTTTCCTCCCCTCACCAACACTCCCCAGCCTTCCCGGTGTAATTTGACAGTCTGTTCGATGCTTTACTGCCTCTGTATCTATTTTTTTGTTCATCAGGTTATAAGGTTCTTTATTTTCCATAAATGAGTGAGATCATGTGGTATTTTTCTTTCATTGCCTGACTTATTTCACTTATCATAATGCTCTCCAGTTCCATCCATGCTGCTGCAAATGTTAAGAATTCCTTCTTTTTTATAGCAGCGTAGTATTCCATTGTGTAGATGTACCATAGTTTTCTAATTCACTCATCTGCTGATGGACATTTAGGCTGTTTCCAAATCTTAGCTATTGTAAATTGTGCTGCTATAAACATAGGGGTGCATATATCCTTTCTGATTGGTGTTTCTGTTTTCTTGGGATATATTCCTAGAAGTGCTATTACTGAGTCAAATGGCAGTTCCATTTTTAAATTTTTGAGGAATCGCCATACTGTTTTCCACAATGGCTGCACCAGTCTGCATTCCCACCAGCAGTGAAGAAGGGTTCTTTTTTCTCCACTTCCTCTCCAGTACTTGTCATTTGTTGATTTGTTGATGATAGCCATTCTGACAGGTGTTTTGATTTGCATTTTTGTTTTCATTTGCATCTCTCGGATGATTAGTGACTTTGAGCATATTTTCATGTGTCTCTTGGCTTTCTGTATGTCCTCTTTCTTAAAGTGTCTATTTAGGTCCTTTGCCCATTTTTTGATTTGGTTATTTATCTTCCTTTTGTTAAGTTGTATGAGTTCCCTGTAAATTTTGCAGATTAAACCCTTATCAGAGATAACATTGGCAAATATGTTCTCCCATGCAGTGGGCTTTCTTGTTGTTTTGATGATAGTTTCTTTATTTTCTCCTTAGTTTCCATTGCCCTAGAGCTGTGTCGTTAAACATATTCCTATGACAAATGTCTGCTATTTTGCTGTCTACGGCTTCTTCTAAGATTTTTTATGGTTTCCCATCTTATGTTTAAGTCCTGTATCCATTTTGAGTTTATTTTTGTGTATGGTGTAAGTTGGTGGTCTAGTTTCATTTTTTTGCATGTATCTGTCCAATTTTCCCAACACCATTTATTGAAGAGACTGTCTTGACTCCATTGTATGTTCATGCCTCCTTTGTCAAGTATTAATTGAGCATAGTGGTTTGGGTTGATATCTGGGTTCGCTATTTTATTCCATTATTTTATATGTCTGTTCTTGTGCCAGTACCATGCTGTTTTGAGAACAGTGGCTTTGTAATACAGCTTGATATCTGGTATTGAGATTCCACCAGCTTTGTTCTTCTTTCTCAGGATTGCTATTCAGGGTCTTTTTTTATTCCAGATGAATTTTTGGAGAGTTTTTTCTAAGTCTGTGAAATATGCCTTTGGTATTTCAATGGGGAGTGAATTGTATCCATAGATTGCTTAGGGTAGAAAGGACATTTTTTCATTTTTTATTAAGGTATTATATGTGTACATATCTTACCATTGCCCCACCCCACCCCACTCCCATACATGCCCACACCCCCCAGAGTTTTGTGTCCATTGGTTATGCTTATATGCTTGCATACAAGTCGTTCGGTTGATCTCTTATCTCCCCCACCTCTCCCTAACCTTCCTGCTATAATTTGACCTTCTGTTTGATGCTTTACTGTCTTTTTATCTATCTTTTTGTTCAACAGCTTATAATTTTCTTTATTATCCATAGATGAGTGAGATCATGTGGTATTTTTCTTTCATGGACTGGCTTATTTCACTTAGCATGATGTTCTCCAATTCCATCAAGGTTTCTGCAAATGGTAGGAATTCCTTCTTTTTATGGCAGCATAGT
Organism: Eptesicus fuscus; assembly: GCF_027574615.1. NCBI lineage: Eukaryota > Metazoa > Chordata > Mammalia > Chiroptera > Vespertilionidae > Eptesicus > Eptesicus fuscus. The sequence goes on along the minus strand of NC_072473.1, from coordinate 70,230,407 downwards.
ATTCCATTGTGTAGAGGTACCATAGTTTTCTGATCCAGTCATCTGCTGACGGGCACCTAGGCTGTTTCCAAATCGTTGCTATTGTAAATTGTGCTGCTATGAACATAGGGGTGCATATATCCTTTCTTACTGGTGTTTCCAGTTTCTTAGGATATATTCCTAGGAGTGGGATTACTGGATCAAATGGGAGTTCCATTTTCAGTTTTTTGAGGAAACTCCATACTGTTCTCCACAGTGGCTGCACCAGTCTACATTCCCACCAGCAGTGCACTAGTGTTCCTTTTTCTCCGCATCCTCACCAACACTTGTCATTTGTTGATTTGTTGATGATAGCCATTCTGACCGGTGTGAGATAGCACCGCATTGTCGTTTTGATTTGCATCTCTCGGATAATTAGTGACTTTGAGCATGTTTTCATGTGTCTCTTGGCCTTTCTTCTGTCTTCTGTGGAAAAGATTCTATTTAAGTCCATTGCCCATTTTTTTATTGGATCACTTATCTTCCTTTTATTAAGTTGTATAAGCTGCCTGTAGATGTTGGAGATTAAACCTTTATCAGTGATAACATTTGCAAATATGTTCTCCCATATAGTGGGATTTCTTATTGTTTTGCTGATAGTTTCTTCTGCTGTAAAAAAGCATTTTATTTTGATGTAGTCCCATTTGTTTATTTTCTCTTTAGCTTCCATTGCCCTAGGAGCATTATCAGTGAAGAAGTTCTTTTGGCATATGTCTGAGATTTTGCTGCCTGTGGATTCCTCTTGTATTGTTATGGTTTCCCGTCTTATGTTTAAGTCCTGTATCCATTTTGAGTTTATTTTTGTGTATGGTGTAAGTTGGTGATCTAGTTTCATTTTTTTGAATGTATCTGTCCAAATTTCCCAACACCACTTATTGAAGAGACTGTCTTAACTCCATTGTATGTTCATGCCTCCTTTGTCAAATATTAATTGAGCATATTGGTTTGGGTTGATATCTGGATTCTCTATTCTGTTCCATTGATCTATATGTCTGTTCTTGTGCCAGTACCAGGCTGTTTTGAGAAAAGTGGCTTTGTAATACAGCTTGAGGTCTGGTATTGAGATCCCTCTTACTTTATTCTTCTTTCTCAGGATTGCTGTGGCTATTCGGGGTCTTTTTTTATTCCAGATAAATTTTTGGAGAGTTTTTTCTAAATCTGTGAAATATGCCGTTGGTATTTTAATGGGGAGTGCATTGAATCTATAGATTGCTTTGGATAGTATGGACATTTTAATGATGTTGATTCTACCAATCCATGAACATGGTATGTTCTTCCATCTGTTTATGTCTTCCTCTATCTCTTTTTTCAATGTCCTGCAGTTTTTTGCATATAGGTCTTTTACCTCCTTAGTTAAGTTTATTCCTATGTATCTTAACTTTTTGGTGCAATGGTAAATGGGATTGCTTTTTTAGTCTCTCTTTCTATAAGTTCACTATTGGTGTATAGAAAGGCCATAGATTTCTTGGCGTTAATTTTGTATCCTGCTACATTGCCAAATTCATTTATTAAGTCTATTAATTTTTTGATGGAATCTTTTGGTTTTTTTATGTACAGTATCATGTCATCTGCAAATAAGGATAGCTTTACTTCTTCTTTTCCAATTTGGATGCCTTTTATTTCTTCTTCTTGTCTGATCGCAATGGCTAATATTTCTATGTCAAACAGGTGTGGTGAGAGTGGGCATCCCTGTCTTGTTCCTGTTCTTAGGGAAAATGGTTTTAGTTTTTGCCCATTGAGTATGATGTTGGCTGTGGGTTTATCATATATAGCTTTTATTATGTTGAAGTATTATCCTTCTATTCCCACCTTGTTGAGAGTTTTTATCAAGAAAGGGTGTTGGGTTTTGTCAAATGCTTTTTCTGCATCAATTGATATGACTGTGTGATTTTTGTCTCTCAGTTTGTTGATGAGATGTATCACGTTTATTGATTTGCGGATATTGTACCATCCTTTCATCCCGGGGATAAATCCTACTTGGTCATGATGTATAATCCTTCTGATGTACTGCTGGATCTGATTTGCTAGAATTTTGTTGAGGATTTTGGCATCTATGTTCATGAGGGATATTGGCCTGTAATTCTCTTTCATTGTGTTGTCTTTATCTGGTTTTGTTATTAGGGTGATGCTGGCTTCATAGAAGGAGCTTGGAAGTGTTCCTTCCTCTTGAATTTTTTGGAATAGTCTGAGGAGGATAGGTTTTAGTTCCTTCTTGAATGTTTGGTAAAACTCTCCTATGAAGCCGTCTGGCCCTGGGCTTTTGTTTGCTGGAAGCTTTTTGATGACTGCTTCAGTTTCCTCCATAGTTACTGGGCTATTGAGCTGTTTAGATTCTTTCTGATTGAGTTTTGGAAGGTTATATTTTTCTAGGAATATGTCCATTTCCTCCAGGTTGTCCAGTTTATTGGAATAGACTTGTTCATAGTATTTTGAAGCAATCCTTTGTATTTCAGCAGGGTCTGTTGTTATTTCGCCTCTTTCATTTCTGATTTTGTTTATTTGGGTCCTCTCTCTTTGTTTCTTGGTGAATCTGGCTAAAGGTTCGTCAATCTTATTTATCCTTTCAAAGAACCAGCTCTTGGTTTTTTTGATCTTTTGTATTGTTTCTTTGGTCTCTATGTTGTTTATCTCTAATCTGATCTTTATTATTTCCTTCCTTCTGCTTACACTGGGCTTTTCTTGTTGCTCTCTTTCTAACACTTTGAGTTGTAGGGTTAGGTAATTTATTACCATTGTTTCTTGTTTTTTGCAGTAGGCTTGCAGAGCTATGAACTTCCCTCTCAAGACTGCTTTCGCTGTGTCCCATAGATTTTGAATTGTTGTGTTTTCATTGTTATTTGCTGGCATGAAGTTTTTTATTTCTTCCTTGATATCTCTGGTAACCCAGTCATTGTTTAATAGCATGCTGTTTAGTCTCCATGTGTTTGATTTCTTTGAATTGTATTTATTGTAGTTGATTTCCAGTTTTATGCCACAGTGATCTGAGAAGATGCTTGATATGATATCTATCTTTTTGAATTTGGAGAGACTTTGCCTATGTCCTAACATATGATCTATCTTTGAAAATTACCCATGTGCACTTGAGAAGAATGTATATTCTGTGGCTTTGGGGTGAAATGTTCTGAAGATGTCAATTAATGCCATCTGGTCTAGTGAGTCACATAGCATCAATGTTTGCTGATTTTTTGTTTAGAGGATTTTTCCAGTGCTGATAGTGGGGTATTAAAGTCTACTGCTATGATTGATTGTATTGCTATCAATCTCTCCCTGGGTATCCTCCAGAAGTTTTTTTTAGTATTTGGGTGCTTCTGTATTGGGTGCATATATGTTTACCAGAGTTATTTCTTCTTGATGGATTGCTCCTTTTAATATTATGAAGTAGCTTCCTTATCTCTTGTTATGTCCTTCACTTTGAGATCTAATTTGTCAGGTATAAGTATTGCTACCTCAGCTTTTTTTTTTTTTTCATTTCCATTTGCCTGAAAAACCTTTTTCCATCCCTTCACCATCAGTCTGTATACGTCTTTTTTTCTGAGGTGGATTTCCTGTAGACACTAGATATATGGGTCATGTGTTCTTATCCATTCAGTTCCCCTATGTCTTTTGATTGGGGCATTTAATCCATTTACATTTAAAGTTATTATTGATAGGTAATTGTTTGTCGCCATTTTAATTCTTTACCCATGTGTTCCTTCTTATCTTCCTATTTCTTCCTTTTACATCAGACCCTTTAGCATTTCTTGCATTGCTGGTTTGGTGGTAATAAATTTCCTTAGTCCTTTTTTGTCTGTGAAGCTCTTGATTTCACCCTCAATTTTGATTGATAGCCTTGCTGGGTACAGTATTCTTGGATTGAGACCCTTCCTTTGCATGACTTTATATATTTCATTCCCTTCCCTTCTTGCCTGATGTGTTTCTGTTGAGAAATCAGTTGCTAGTATGATGGCGGATCCTTTGTAGGTAACTTTCGTCTCTCTCTGGCTGCTTTTAAGTTTTTGACTTTGTCGTTGGTGTTTGCCAATTTAATTATAATGTGCCTTGGCGTCGGTCTTTTGGGGTTCATTTTGTTTGGGACTCTGTGAGCTTCTTGGATTTGTGTGATTTTTTCTTCCCCATATCAGGGAAGGTTTCTGTCATTATTTCTTCAAACAGGTTTTCTATTCCTTGCTCAGTTTCCTCTCCTTCTGGGGCCCTTATTATGCGGATGTTGTTTTCTTTCGTGTTGTCCCAATGTTCCCTTAGGCTCTCCTCCTGCTCTTTATTTTTTTTTCCCTAGAAGCTGCTCTAATTGGATATTTTTTCCCACCTTGTCTTCTAGCTCACTGATGCGGTCCTCTCCTTCTTCTAGTCTACTCTTGATGCTTTCTATTGAGTTCTTTATAGCAGCGATGTCATTTTTCATTTCTTCTTGGTTCTTCTTCATTTCCTCTTGTTTCTTACATATAGTGTTGAATTTGTCTTCCATTCTTTTCATCCATGTTATGACTATTTCTCTGAATTCTTTCTCTGACAGGTTGCTTGCCTCCATTTTGTTTACTTCCTTTTCTGGTGATGCCTCTTTTTCTTTCATATGCGGCTGTTTCTTTGTCTCCCCATGATCTCTCTTCTCTGGGTGTCTGGTTATGTAGTTTTTCTCTCCCTATCCTAGGCGAAATCTGACCTTTCCATGAGGAGGTGCAGAGCTCCTCTGAATCTGCGTGTTCGCACTGCTTGGGGACCAGTGTTGCTGGGTTCGCAGCTGTTCTCTGGGTGGTGGTGTTGTAGATTCCTGGGATTTTTAGTCTTCCGATAACATCCGCTCTCCCCTCCAAGATGGTGCAGTCTCCATGTCAGAGCCAGTTGCTCCGGGAGGGATTTCAGGAGCAATGGAGGCAGCCCGGTTAGGGGAACGGCGTCTGGCAATCCCCTACAGTCCTTTGGAGTATAGCTGTCCTCAAGTCACAAATAAACACTCCCCATGCGAACACACACACTCCTTTCGTTCTCTCACTCATGCACTATCTTGCAGTCTGCCTTCCCATCAACAGTCATCTTCTGTCAGTCGACTCCTCTGCTAATTTTTAATTATATTTGCCTTTTGTTATTGTGTTGTATGAGTTATTTATATATTTTGGATATTAAACCCTTATCAGATATATGATTTGTAAATATTTACTCCTTTTTGATAGATTGCCTTTTCATGTTCTTGATTGTTTCTTTTGCTGTGCAGAAGGCTTTTAGTTTGATGTAGTCCTCCTTGCTTATTTTTGCTTTTTTTGCCTTTGCTTTTATTGTATCTATTATAAATATAATTGTTTTCTTAATTTCCTTTACACAATGTTCATTGTTAGTATGCAGAAATGCAACCAATTCTTGTTGATTTTGTATACCACAATTTTGCTCAATTCATTTATTAGTTCTAGTGGGTTTGGGGGTGAATATTAGTGTATTCTACATATGAGTTCATATCACCTGTATACTGAGGTAATTTTAACCCTTTCATTCCAATTTGGATACCTTCAATTTATATATTTTTTTACCTAATTGCTGTGACTGAAATCTCCTTTGTGATGTTAAATAATGTTTATCTGAGAATGTTTTAATTTCACCTTCATTTTTGAAGGACTGTTTTGCCAGATATAGAATTCTCAGTTGACGTTATCTTTCTTTCAGCTCTATAAATATACTAGAGGCCCGGTGCACGAATTTGTGCATGGGTGGGGTCCTCGGGGTTTCCTGCAGGGATTGGGCCGAAACCGGGTCCAGTGCCACCTGCCACTCTTGCCTGCTGCTCCTGCTCATACTGGCCCAACTGTGTCTGCTGCGGGCTCACACCCAATCAGTCCTGATCGGGAGAGGCACATGCCATCATAGCAGCGCTCGCCAAGTGTGAGCCCTGCATCTGGCACCCATCCCGAGGGGGGCAAGTGGGGCAGGACGCAGTCGGCACTCTGGGTGTGTCGGCAGTGGGATGCCCTGCCCTTGCCAGCCCAGGATCCAGATCCATCCTGCTGATGTTCGTGCTGGTTTGGGAGCCACCTGGTGAACGATTTTATATTATTTCTTCCTTGCAGAGTGTCTAGGGCAGTGATGGGCAACCTTTTGAGCTTGGTGTGTCAAACTTCGCCAAAAAACTGAGCATAACTCGGGTAGTGTGTCACTTTGAGGGAAAAACATTATTTCGCAAATGTTCCATCCTCAGGAGCAACAAATGTTTCATCCTCAGCATGCGGCCACTGCGTGTCATCAGAAATGGCTACGCGTGTCAGTGCTGACACATGTGTCATAGGTTCGCCATCACTGGTCTAGGGAGATGAAGCGATTGCAGTCCCCGAGGCTGACTTCCGGGATACCAGCGGTGCTGTTGGGATTGTGCCGGCGTTGCTGGTCTATCGGTGCCTGGCCTGTTCTCCGGAGATTGGACTTGCAGGACCACTGAGGGATTGAGTGGCTGCATCTAGGCTGGTGGGCTACTGGGATGGGTTGGTCAGCTGAGTGGCACTCATGCTGTGGAAGCACACTGACCACCAAAGGGCATCTCCTGCATTGAGCATTTGCATCCTGGTGGTCAGTGCGCATCATATCGACCAGTCGACCGGTCATTCAGTCGTCAGTCGCTTAGGCTTTTATATATATAGATTATCTCATTCCTTCTGGTCTTTGAGACTTCCACTGAGAATTTCACTGAGAATTTTATTGAGGATCCTTGTACATAAAGAGTTGCTTTTTTTCTTGCTTCTTTCAAGATTCTCACTTTGGTTGTTGAGAGTCTGATAATAATGTATCTTGGTGTAGGCTTCTTTGGGTTTATCTTACTTAGAGTTCATTATGATTCTTGGACTTGTAAATCCATGGTTTTCCCCAAATTTGGGAAGCTTTCAAATAACCTCTTTGCCCCTTTCTCCTTCCTTTCTCTTTTAACCTTCTGGAACTCTCATAATGCATATATTGCTTGATGATGTTCCATAACTTTCTTAATCTCTGTCCACTTTTTTCTTCATTCTATTGTGTATGTTTTTTTCTCCTGAGGCTCCATAATTTCAAATGATCTGTTTTTAACTTCACTGATTCTTCCTGTTTGCATGTACTGTTGAACCCCTCTAATGAACATTTCAATTCAATTATTATATTTTCAACTCTAGAATTTCTGTTTGGTTCATTTTTATATTTTTATCTCTTTGATGTTATTCTACATTTTAAAATACATTATTTTCCTTATTCTTTCAGTTCTTTGTGTTTTCCTTTGGCTCAGAGCATATTTAAAACAGTTGTTTTAGTCTTTGTCTCATAATTCTGATGCCTGTGTTTTTTTCAGGGACAGTTTCTGCCACTTTACTTTCTTCCTTTGAATGTGGCATATTTTCTTGTTTCCTTGTATGCTTTGTGATGTTTGTTTGTTTTCTGAAAATTTGGCATTAAAAAATAGTTTTCAGATAGGCTCTGTGCTGAGGAAAACATTTACTAATTAACAAGGATAGCTGTGTGCCTTGTGATAAGCCTTATGTGGCATCTTAAAGTCTCCTTAGGCCTTTTGTAGGCATACATCTTTTATAGGCCTGTTTTGTGCTTCTTCCAATTTCCCTAAGTAAACACTTTAAAAAGTGTCTTAGTTTCCTAAAGAGTTTCACCTTTGCTTTCTTTCTGGGGAGTTTTGATGTTCTATTGTGTTTTCTAACCTAATATCTGACCCAGGTGTTGTGAAGCTGTGGTACTTCTGCAGCTTTCACAGAAATGTCCACTATTTCCTGTGGCTTTTCCTAGCCTGACATCCAAGCTATGCCACTTTTCTCTGTCTGAACTCTAAGTTAAGTAAAACAGAGATCAGTACCTCAGGTAGCCCCCAGGCAGATTAGAATATTGCAAAATGGGTCCACCTTCCTTTCTCCAGTTAGAGGGATGGCATTGGCAGCTAGGCCACTTCTCCCCCTAAATGGTGCTGTGGACACTGTGGGAGAAGGAGGGGTGGAGTACAGTTAAGTAAAAACTATGGTATTTCCTGCCATTTTTCTAAGTAGCTTTTTCTTGATTAAGCATTTGTTTGGTTGCTGTAGACTGTTTTTCAGAGCTCCTATAAAGTTATTTTAGCCAGTCCCTAGTTGCTTGTTAAAATGTTAATATGGGTAGCAGGAGGAGGGCCTGCAGCTTCCCAGTCTGCCAAGTTGCAGATGTCACTTAAAAAGTAATATTCTATTTTATAAACAAGGATACCAAAGCTCAGAAAGTGACTTGCACAGGATTACACAGTTAATAAGAGTCAAAGCTGGGATTTAACTCTATTTCTTCTCCTAAGTTCTGTGATTATTTAAAATAAACTTTGTATTTTGGAATAATTTTAGATTTACCAAAAAGTTACAAAAATAGTACAGAGAATTCCATATCCACCTACTCCCTGCCTTGCACACAGTTATTCCTTTTATCAACATGTTAGATTAGTATGGTTCCTTTATCACAATTAATGAACCAAACTGATTATTATTATTATTACCTAAAGTCCATATTTTATTCAGATATCCTTAGTTTTTGCCTAGTGTATTTTTCTGTTCTAGGATCCCATCTAGGATACCACATTACATTGTTATCATGTCTCCTGTGGGTCCAATTGACCATGACAATTTCTCAGAATTACTTTGTTTTGATTACCTTGATAGTAATGAGGAGAATGACAGGTATTTTGTAGTCTGTGCCTCATTTGGGATGTGTCTTATGCTTTCCTCATGATTAGACTAGGGTTATGGGTGTTTGGGAAGACCACTCAGATAAAATGTCATTCTCATCATCTATATATATATAAAAGCCTAAGTGACTGAAGGACCAAACGACCAGTCGACTGGTTGCTATGATGCGCACTGACCACCAGACGCTCAGCGCTGCCCCCTGGTGGTCAGTTCGCTCCCATAGCCAACCTCCCATGGCCAGCCAAACTCCCATGGTCCCTCCCCCCAGCTGGCCAGCCCCACCCCCCCGGTTGTCTCCAATGGGGTGGAGCCGGCCGGCCAACCTCTCAAGGTACCTCGCCCCCTGCTGGCCAACCTCCTGCAGTCCCTCCACCGGCCGGCCAACCTCCCTCACTCCCCCTGGCTGGCCAACCTCCTGCAGCCCCTCCCCCTAGCCAGCCAGCCCCCCCCCCCCAGATCAGCCCCGATGGGGAGGGGACTGGCCTGCCCCCCCCCCCCGATTGACCCAAACACCAAGGAACCCCATCTGTGTACCAATTCGTGCACCAGGCCTCTAGTCTATAATAATAAAAGTGTAATATGCTAATTAGAATGGATAGCTGAATGACCTTCCTGATGTTATTCTGGACATCCTTCCAGATGAAGCCGTGGTGGCGGGGGCTGAGGCAGAAGCAGTTAGGGGCGATCAGGCAGGCAGGCAAGCAGTTAGGGGCGATCAGGCAGGCAGGCAGGCAGAGTGGTTAGAGACAATCAGGCAGGTGAGTGGTTAGTGGCGATCAGGCAGGCAGTCGAGCAGTTAGGGGTGATCAGGCAAGCAATTAGGGGCATCAGGCAGGCAGTCGAGCAGTTAGGAGTGATGAGGCAGGCAGGCAGGCGAGCAGTTAGAGGCAATCAGGCAGGCAAATGAGTGGTTAGGGGTGATGAGGCAGGCAGGCATAGTGGTTAGGAACCAGCGGTCCTGGATTGAGAGAGGAATGTCTGACTGCTGGTTTAGGCCCAATTGTGAGAGGGTGCAGGCTGGGCTGAGGGACCTCTGCCCCCCCCCCCATGCATGAATTTCATTTACTGGGCCTCTAGTATCATATGAAGGCCTTGATCAATTGGCCATAGTAGTATTTGCCAGGTAAAGTCACATTTCCTACTGTCTATACTCTATTTTTTATATTTTTTAGAAGGAAGTCACTAAGTCCAGCCCATACTGAAGAAGAGTTGAAGATAAAGCTCCACGTACTAGAGGGTGAGAATCTACACAAGTTATTTAGCATTCTTCTATAAGGAAGAATGATTTGGTTTCTCAAATTGTTACAGATTTGTCCTTTGGAAGGTATTTCACTTAGGTTCCTGTGCCTCTTTGGCATGCTCCCATTGTTTTGGTTTTTGAGTACTTACTTTTTTAAAAAATATATATTTTATTGATTCTCCACAGAGAGGAAGGGAGAGGGATAGAGAGTTAGAAACATAGGTGAGAGAGAAACATCGATCAGCTGCCTCCTGCACACCTCCTACTGGGGATGTACCCGCAACCAAGGTACACTCCTTTGACCGAAATCGAACCTGGGACTCTTGAGTCCGCAGGCCAACACTCTATCCACTGAGCCAAACCGGTTAGGGCCATTTTTGAGTACTTTCTTACTTTCTGGCACCATGGGATACTCATTTTGCATGTTCTCTGGCACAGCCATCACAGTCAGCCATTTCTCCAAAAAACCTTGGTTCCTTTTAGTAAATCAAAATATCTTCCACAATAGGAAAGATCTAGTAGATTGTAGTAGCACCAATTAAACCCATTTAGAGGGGTGTGTAGGAAGTGGTTTCAGGTGCAAAGGAGAAAGCTGGAAGAGTCATAATCTGATTCTCTCCTGAATGATAGTATATTATACATTTGGTGGCAATTTAAGAGTACAAACTAAGAGTCAGGTACTGTGGGTTTCAATGCCAGCTCTAGCTGTTTCTGTGAACCTCAATTTCCTCAATTATAATGAGTACTAGAGGCCCACTGCATGAAATTTGTGCACGGAGGGGGGGTATCCCTCATCCTGGCCTGCACCTTCTCCAATCTGGGACCCCTTGGGGGATGTCTGTCTGCTGGTTTAGGCCCAATCCCACAGTTGGACATCCCTCTCACAATCTGGGACCACTGGCTCCTAACCGCTTGCCTGCCTGCCTGCCTGATTGCCCCTAACCGCTTCTGCCTGCCAGCCTGATCACCCCCTAACCACTCCCCTGCCGGCCTGATTGACGCCTAACTGCTCCCCTGCTGGCCCAATCGCCCCCAACTGCCCAGCCCTGCAGGCCTAGTCACCCCAACTGCCCTCCCCTGCTGGCCTGATCTCTCCCCCAACTGCCCCCCCCTGCCGGCCTGATCTCGCCCCCAACTGCCCTCCCCTGCAGGCCTGATCTCTCCCCCAACTGCCCCCCCCCCCCGCCGGCCTGATCTTGCCCCCAATGGCCCTCCCCTGCAGGCCTGATCTCATCCCCAACTGCCCTCCCCTGCAGGCCTGGTCGCCCCCAACTGCCCTCCCCTGATAGCCTGGTTGCCCCCACCTGCCCTCCCCTGGTGGCCCCCAATTGCCCTTCCTTGCCGGCCTAGTCGCCCCCAACTGCCCTTCCTTGGCCTGGTCGCCCCCAGCTGCCCTCCCCTGCAGGCCTGGTCACCCTTAACTGCACTCCCCTGCTGGCCTGGTTGCCCCCATCTGTCCTCCCCTGCAGGCCTGGTCCCCCCAACTGCCCTCCCCGGCAGGCCTGGTTGACGCCAACTGCCCTCCCCTGCTGGCCCAGTTGCCCCCAACTGCCCTCCCCTGCTGACCTTTTTGCCCCCAACTGCCCTCCCCTGCCAGCCTGATTGACCACAACTGCCCTCCCCTGACAACCATCTTATGGTGGCATCTTGTGATGGCAATCTTGTGGTGGCTGTCTTGTGGTGGCCATCTTTGTGATGACGTGGGGCAGCCATCTTGTGATGATGTGAGGGCCACCTAGGCTTTTATTAGTATAGATAATAACCTAATGAGGCTATTGGGATGGTGATTAAATGATAAAGAACACATGCTTTGCACAGCACCTGCCACATTGTAAGCATTCATAATGTTAACCATTATTAGTTTCAATTGTTTACTTGTCTAAATTAGCTACAATAATGTCATGAACAATTGTGAGCCCTTGCTCTTTTTTTTTTTGTCTGATGCCTATATTATTCATTTTTCCTCTTGTTATATTTCTTTCCCTAGGGATAGTTTTGATTTGACCCAGTACATATTTTCCTTTGAGATCATCACCAAGAAGCTGCAAGTGCCATCACTGACCCATGCTGTACAAACACTAGTGGGTCTCTGTGAAGGTGACAGTTTTTGAGACCATTTCCTTGAAGTAGCTGCCTCTTCCCCAGAACCCTGTCCAGGTTAAGTCCACTCTTGAGGTTTTTTCCCCCCGTTCTCTGTATGCTTTTAAAAAAATGTTTATTGTTGAAATTATTACATATTTCCCTTTTCCCCCTATTGACCCTTCTAGCCTGCCCCCGGCTCACTGTGCCCCAGTCCTTCACCACCCTATTGTCTGTGTCTTTGGATTATGCATATATGCATACAAGTCACTCTTGAGTTTTTATCAAGGCGGGAAAGATAAAGCTCCACTCCCTGGAGGGTGAGAAAATTGTGTTGTTTGATATTATATGTTCATATTAAATTGCACTGAGCACCATATCTCTTTTTGTTAATAGAATAGCAATTCTTTATTTCTTCCTAGAAAATTTAGTGTCCCCTTGTCAGGTTAGCTCTTAAAAGGGATTCCTTTGAGAAGAAATTGTCTTCCTTTTGATCATGTGATTCTCCTCCTAGAGGCCCCTCCTATTTCACTTGGATGAAATCTAAAATCTCCCTCCTGAGTGTCTGCACCCCCTATTAGATTACCACATTTTTTATACCTATGAGCCTTCTCCCATGACGCCCATTCCTGACATGTGTTTTTTTTTTTCCATAATTTCCTTCTCTAGCCTATCATTCAAACAATAACTTTCAGAACTCCACCTGGAATAATTTAAGGAGTGCTAAAACCTCCCTGTCTACCATCTTTTGAACACTAAACATTCAATTATTCCCTAGAATGAACTTGCCCTTGATATATGTATGGTTTTGTGTCTTTTAAATATTTCTATTAATGTTGTGTTCTCCTTAAAGAACATGTAAGTACCCCAGTCACGACAGTACTACTAGTAAGTATCTGCTTATTGAAGACTAGAGGCCCAGAGGGGAGGTCCCCTCAGCCCAGCCTGCACCCTCTCCAATCCAGGACCACTGGCTCCTAACTGCTCACCTGCTTGCCTGACTGATTGCCCCTAACTGCCCCCCCTGCTGGTGTAGTCGCCCACAACAGCACCCCCCCCCCCGTGGCCTGGTTACCCCTTACTCACCCCCCCTCCCCGCCGGCCAGGTCACCCCTTACTGCTCTACCGGCCAGCCTGGTTTCCCTCAACTGCCCCCCCACCCATCATCCTGGCCGCCACTAACTGCCCTCCTGTCAGCCTGGTCATCCCTTACTGCTCCCCTGCTGGCATGGTTGCCTCCAATTGCCTGCCCTGCCAGTCTGGTCACCCCTCATTGCCCCCACTGCTGGCCTGGTCACCCCCAACTGCCCCCTCCTGCAGGCCTGGTCGCCCCACACAGCCTGCTGCTCAGTCGTTTGGTCGCGCCTCACTAACCCCCCTGCCAGCCTGGTAGCCCACGCAGCCTGTTGCTCAGTCGTTTGGTCATCCCTCACTAACCCCCCTGCCATCCTAATTGCCCCACACAGCCTGTTCGGTTGTCCGTTCAGTTGTTTTGGATGCAACGTTCGCTTAGACTTGTGTATATATATATAGACTAGAGGCCCGGTGCATGAAATTCGTGCACGGGGGGTGTGTGTCCCTCAGCTCAGCCTGCACCCTCTCCAACCTGGGACCCCTCGAGGAATGTCCGACTGCCCGTTTAGGCCCGATCCTGGGATCAGGCCTAAACGGGCAGTCGGACATCCTTCTCACAATCCAGGACTGCTGGCTCCCAACCACTCGCCTGCCTTCCTGATTGCCCCTAACCGCTTCTGCCTGCCAGCCAGATCACCCCCTTACCACTCCCTTGCCAGCCTGATTGATGCCTAACTGCTCCCCTGCCGGCCTGATTGCCCCCAACTGCCCTCCCCTGCTGGCCTGGTCACACATAACTGCCCTCCCCTGCATGCCTGGTCGCCCCTAACTGCCCTCCTCTGCCAGCCTGGTGACCCCCACCTGCCCTCCCCTGCAGGCCTGGTCACCCCTAAAAGCCCTCATCTGCTGGCCTGGTCGCCTACACATGCTCTCTCCTGCAGGCCTGGTTCCCCCCAACTGCCCTCCCCTGCAGACCTAGTTGCCTCCAACTGCCCTCCCCTGTCGGCCTGGTCGCCCCCATCTGCCCTCTCCTGCAGGCCTGGTCCCCCAACTGCCCTCTCCGGCAGGCCCGGTCGACCACTACTGCCCTCCCCTGCTGGCCCGGTCGCCCCCAACTGCCCTCCCCTGCTGGCTCGATCGCCCCCAACTGCCCTCCCCTGCTGACCTGTTTGCCCAGAACTGCCCTCCCCTGCTGGTCCGGTCACTGCTAACTGCCCTCCCCCGCCAGCCTGGTTCCCCCAAACTGCCCTCCCCTGCAGTCCTGGTACCCCCAACTGCCCTTCCCTGCAGTCCTGGCCCCCCCAACTGCCCTCCCCTGCAGGCCTGGGTTCCCCCCCCCCCCAATGGCCCTCCCTTGCAGGCCTGGTCCCTCCCAACTGCCCTCCCTTGCTGGCCTGATTGCCCACAACTGTCCTCCCCTGCAGGCCTGGTACCCCCAACTTCCCTTCCCTGCAGTTCTGGTCCCCCCAACTGCCCTCCCCTGCAGGCCTGGGTCCCCCCCAACTGCCCTCCCCTGCAGGCCTGGGTCCCCCCCAATGGCCCTCCCTTGCAGGCCTGGTCCCCACTAACTGCCCTCCCCTGCAGGCCTGGTCCCACCAACTGCCCTCCCCGGCAGGCCTGGTCGACTCCAACTGCCCTCCCCTGCAGACCTGTTTGCCCACAACTGCCCTGCCCTGCTGGCCCGGTCACTGCTAATTGCCCTCCCCTGCCAGCATGGTTCCCCCAAACTGCCCTCCCCTGCAGGCCTGGGTGCCCCCCAACTGTCCTCCCCTGCAGTCCTGGTCCCCCCAACTGCCCTCCCCTGCAGGCCTGGGTCCCCCCCAATGGTCCTCCCTTGCAGGCCTGGTCCCTCCCAACTGCCCTCCCCTGCTGGCCTGGGTGCCCCCCAACTGTCCTCCCCTGCAGGCCTGGGTCCCCCCCAATGGCCCTCCCTTGCAGGCCTGGTCCCCACTAACTGCCCTCCCCTGCAGGCCTGGTCCCACCAACTGCCCTCCCCGGCAGGCCTGGTCGACTCCAACTGCCCTCCCCTGCAGACCTGTTTGCCCACAACTGCCCTGCCCTGCTGGCCCGGTCACTGCTAATTGCCCTCCCCTGCCAGCATGGTTCCCCCAAACTGCCCTCCCCTGCAGGCCTGGGTGCCCCCCAACTGTCCTCCCCTGCAGTCCTGGTCCCCCCAACTGCCCTCCCCTGCAGGCCTGGGTCCCCCCCAATGGTCCTCCCTTGCAGGCCTGGTCCCTCCCAACTGCCCTCCCCTGCTGGCCTGGGTGCCCCCCAACTGTCCTCCCCTGCAGTCCTGGTCCCCCCAAGTGCCCTCCCCTGCAGGCCTGGGTCCCCCCCAATGGTCCTCCCTTGCAGGCCTGGTCCCTCCCAACTGCCCTCCCCTGTTGGCCTGGGTTCCCCCCAGCTGTCCTTCCCTGCAGGCCTGGTACCCCCCAAGTGCCCTCCCCTGCAGGCCTGGGTCCCCCCCAATGGCCTTCCCTTGCAGGCCTGGTCCCCCCCAACTTCCCTCCCCTGCAGGCCTGGGTGCCCCCCAACTGTCCTCCCCTGCAGGCCTGGTACCCCCCAAGTGCCCTCCCCTGCAGGCCTGAGTTCCTCCCAATGGCCCTCCCTTGCAGGCCTGCTCCCTCCCAACTGCCCTCCCATGCAGGCCTGGGTGCCCCCCAACTGTCCTCCTCTGCAAGCCTGGTACGCCCCAAGTGCCCTCCCCTGCAGGCCTGGGTCCCCCCCAATGGCCCTCCCTTGGAGTCCTGGTCCCTCCCAACTGCCATTTCCTGCAGTCCTGATTTCCCCCAACTGTCCTCCCTTGCAGGCCTGGTCCCTCCCAACTGCCCTCCCCTGCTGGCCTGATCGCCCACAACTGCCCTCCCCTGCTGGCCATCTTGTGTCCATATGGGGCAGCCATCTTGTGTGTTGAAGTGATGGTCAATTTGCATATTATTCTTTTATTAGATAGGATGAGTATGAAGATAAAGACACTCTTAATAGGTCTAGAGCATTGGTCGGCAAACTCATTAGTCAACAGAGCCAAATATCAACAGTATAACGATTGAAATTTCTTTTGAGAGCCAGATTTTTTAAACTTAAACTTCTTCTAATGCCACTTCTTCAAAATAGACTCTCCCAGGCCATGGTATTTTGTGGAAGAGCACACTCAAGGGACCAAAGAGCCACATGTGGCTCGGGAGCCGCAGTTTGCCGACCACGGGTCTAGAGTATACTTATCTACAAATTTGAATAAGGGGACTTCTTTTTTGTTTGTTTAATACATCTGAAAAAAATGCATATACAAAAAACTGAGACATGAGAAAGCATTGGTTCAACATTAATGAGTCTACAAGAATTAGGATTTTGGGAAAGTGGAGAAGATTACCTAAACATTTTTAAAGATTGGAAACTGCACCCAAAATAAGCTGCTAAAATCCTTATTAAATCTTATGAGTTTTCATAAGATTCTCTCCATGATTTCTATTAAACCAGAGAGCCTCAATTGACTGCTCTAAGCATCCTCCTGCAAAACAGAAATATGAGTATTTTTTTGACTTGTCTGAATAAGAGGACTCTTACATCTGATGTTGTCAGTTTCACTGTGCCTTCTTTACTCTCTTGGCTATGATTATAGGACATTAACTCCCAACTCAGTCGAAAGCTTGATGTTCTCTCAAAGAGATTGCTATTTCTGAGTCTCAGAACTTAGAACCTTTATTTATGGTTGGCCACTTGGAGCTCGTGATCTCAAGCAATGTCTAATCTTTCTGTAGGAATTGACTATTTTACATTGTCATTTCTAGTTCATGCTGGTGTGGCCTTCATCCATGCCTGTGATTTGAATCTTCATTGCTGTAGCTGCTCTGAGACAAAAATCTAGATATAAATGGAGTAGCAGATGGGTGCCAATTATACTTTGAGGATAACAGGAAAGTGTGTGCAGGGGAAATATATCTTTTGACAATTCAGAGTGACTTTCCACATATATTACCACGCAGTGACTTTCAGAAAATATCCAATTCTCCACAAACAAAACATGACCAACTGTATTGCTTGCCTTCATCACTTTACTATACAAAGTTCCGTTCTCACATTGAATGATTTTACTTAGAGAGTTTGCGTGATACAATGTAGAAAGTTAATTGCATGTTATTGGGTCAGAGAAGGGAATAAGTAAGCAGCCAAGATCTGGAACCAGTAAGGTAATAAAGTGCCTGAAATCAAACCATGGTACTTTATTTATTTATTTTTAATTTTTTAATTGATTTCAGAAAGGTAGGGAGAGGGAGAAAGAGCTAGAAACATCTATGATGAGAGAGAATCACTGATTGGCTGCCTCCTGCATGACCCCAGTGGTCGAGCCCACAACCCGGGCATGTGTCCTGACCAGGAATCGAAGTGTGACCTCCTGGTTCATAGGTTGATGCTCAACCACTAAGCCATGCCGACTGGGCACTGTGGGACTTTAGAATTTTAATGTTGTTTAAAGATGTGGATTGCCTGCTCTAAAAGTAATTGGAGAAAAAAAAAACACAATGGGAGAAATGTTAAGTTGGAGTCAAAACTCATGAAAGATTAGTCATCCTCATTTCCTACAGAACAAGGTAGAGAAGAACTTTTTCTTCTTTTCAAAATACACAATTGGAAAAGAGAATTGGGAAAATCTATATAATAATTTTCCTTCCTGCTATGCTATGGCTATGTCCCATTTGATAGTACCATTGTTCCTCATTTCATTTTCTTTACAGGTCTTATAACTGAAACTTTTGCACATCTCTGATAGTGTAATTTTGGGACTCATCCTTTGCTCTGAAGAGAGCTGGTTCATTTCCTGTCAAATGTTTTATTAGGACACTAGAGTATTTCCTGAGGAAGAATCTTTAGCATCTTGGAAGCAGGAAATAGAGAAAAAGCACTGTCATTATCCTCAGCAAATTATCAGTGACTATCTACACTAATAAAAGAGAGATATGCAAATTGACCATACCTCTGTGACGCCCACCAGCCAATCAGTAGTGAGTATACAGATTAACCCAACAAATATGGCGGTTTAATTTGCATACATAGGCATGGAGCAAAGACTGAAGGCTCTGGCCCGAGTGAAGACTGAAGACTGAAGAAGACTGAAGAGGCTTGGTTTCTCTGCAGCTGCCGGAGCAGAGAAGCCTTGAGGCTTGGCTTCTCCGCTGCGGCAGGAGCAGAGAAGCCTCGAGGCAGCGGCTGGAGTGAAGGCCTGGGTCCCAGGTGCTGGAGGAAAACTGGTGCCAGCAGCCAGGGGAAGGAAGGCCTGGCTTCTAGTTGGAAATATAAAGCTGCCAGGGTTTCTGTGACAGAAAGCCAGAGTGGCAAAGGTGGGTTCAGTCTGTAGAAACTGGCATTGCCATTCTTCATAAGCAACTGCACAGTAAACCATGGAGTACACAGATCATGCATATTCAGCCAGTAAGATCCTATGCTGTCCATGTGGATTACATGGCTGTGGATCTGAACTGTTGCCCCTGTCATCTAGTTGACTAGAGCAGGTGAATCCTGGCGCACAAGGGTTCCAGTTGTTATTGCTCTTGCCTTCTAGTGAACTGTTTTAATTTTTTATAGAAGACAACTTTCTTGCTGAAACCGGTTTGGCTCAGTGGATAGAGCGTCGGTCTGCGGACTGGAAGGTCCCAGGTTCGATTCCGGTCAAGGGCATGTATATTGGTTGCGGGCACATCCCCCGGTGGGGGTGTGCAGGAGGCAGCTGGTCGATGTCTCTCTCTCATCGATGTTTCTAGCTCTCTATCCCTCTCCCTTCCTCTCTGTGAAAAATCAATAAAATATATTTAAAAAAAAAGAAAACAGCTTTCTTGTGATGTTAATTCACATTTAAAGTATATAATTCAGTGGTTTTTAATATATACACAGAATTGTGTAACCATCACCCCAATCACTTTTAGAATATTTTCATTACCTCAAAAAGAAACCCTGTAACCTTTAGCTATAACCATCTTAATCCTCCATTCCCTCAAGCCCTGGGCAACCATTAATGTATATTTTGTCCCTATATATTTTTCCTATTATGGACATTTCATATATTGTAAATGGAATCATAATATGTGGTCTTTTGTGACTGGTTGTTTTTACTTAGCATAATGTTTTTAAGGTTCATTTATGTTATAGCATATTAGTACTTCATTTCATATACAGCAGTGTCCCCAAAAATGTATACACACTTTAACAGCTGTTAACTCAATTGATGTTTCTTTCTTTTCAGATTTAACCCATTGGAATTAATAATGTATAATAAGTGTGTGTACATTTGGGGGACACCCTGTATGCTTGTGTGTGTGTGTGTGTGTGTGTGTGTGTGTGTGTGTGTGTATGTGTGTATATCAGCTATATTGAGATATTCATGTAACATACAAGTCATGCATTTAAAGTGAATGATTCAATGGTATTTAGTATAACCACAGAGGCATGCAATTATTAGTCATTTTAGAACACCTGTTTTCAATTCTCTTGGGCCTATACCTAGGAGTGGAATTGGTGGATCATATGGTAATTCTGTTTAACTTTTTGAGAAAGTGCCAAACTTTACATAGTTGCTGCACTATTTTATAGTCCTACCATCAATGTACAAAGGTTCCAATTTCTCCACATCTTCACCAACACTTGTTAGTTTCTGTTTTCTTGATGATGGCCAGCATAGCAGGTAGAAAGTGATATCTCCTTATGGTTTTATTTTGTATTTCTCAATGCTGTTGAACAACTTTTCGTGTGTTTGTTGGACATTTGTATAACTTCTTTGGAAAATGTCTATTCAAGCCTTTTGTTTATTTTTAATTGGACTGTTTGCCATTTTGTTGTTGAATTGTAAGAACCTTTTATATGTTCTGGATAATTAAACCCTTATAAGGTATATGGTTTGCAAATATTTTCTTCCATTCTGTAAGTTGTCTTCTCTTTTGAAGACTATTTTTTTTAGAGTAGGTGTAGCTTCACAGCAAATTTGAGAGAATGGTACAGAGATTTCCCATAAACCCCCTGCCTCTACACACTTAGAGCCTCCCCCCATTTTCTATATTCTCCACCAGAGTGGTACTTTTGTTACAGTTGATGAACCTATGTTGATACAACATGATCTCCCAAAGTTCATAGTTTACCTTAAAGTTCACTGTTGATGTACATTCTGTGGGCTTGGACAAATGTATGATGACATGTTTCCATGATTGTAGTACTACAGAGAGCACTGCTCTAAAAATCCTTTGTGCGCAGTCCCCTTATATCCCACAATGCCTGGCTACCACTGATCTTTTTTGCTGTTTCCATAGTTTTGCTTTCTCCAGAATGTTATTTAGTTAGAATCATACAGTATGTAGCCTTTTCACATTGGCTGTTTTCACGTAGTTGTAAGCATTTAAGGTTCCTCCATATCTTTTCATGGCTTGATATGTCATTTCTTTGTAGTACTGAATACTATTCCATTGTCTAGCTGTACTAAGTTTATTTGTCCATTCACCTACTGAAGGACATCTTGGTTGCTTCCAAAGTTTTGGAAATTATGAATAAAGCTGCTATAAATATTTGTGTGTAGATTGTTGTGTGGACATAAGTTTTCATCTTTTTTAGGTAAATACCAAGGAGTATGATTGCTGGGTTGTATGGTAACAATAAGTTCAGTTTTGTAATAAACCAGCAAACTGTCTTTCAAAGTGCCTATACCATTTTGTATTCCCACTAGCAATGAATTAGAGAATTCCTGTCACTCCACATTCTTGTCAGCATTTGGTGTGGTCTGTGCTCTGGGTTTTGGCCATTCTAATAGGTGTGTAGTGATATCTCCTTGTTGTTTTAATTTGCGATTTCCTGAAGACATATAATGTGGATTTTCTTTTCATGTGCTTACTTGCTATCTATATATCTTCTTTGGTGAACTGTTTGGTAAGGTTTTTGGCCTGTTTTTTAGATGAGTGTTTGCTTTGTTATTGTTTATTTTTAAAACTTCTTTGTATATTTTGGATAACAGTCCCTTATTAGATGTATCTTCTGCAAACATTTTTATAAAGATATATATGACATGTAATATTACATTACTTTTAGGTGTACAACATAATCCTATCTAATAAAAGAGTAATATGCAAATTGACTGTACCTCCGCTACACCCACAAGCCATGCCCACCATCCAATCAGGAGCGACTATGCAAATAAACCCAACCAAGATGTCTGCGGCTACGGAGAGCAGGAGGGAGGCTTGGGTTTGCCCAGAGATGGAGTAAGCCAAGCTTTCTGCCTGCCCTTGCCGGCCCAAGCCTCCACTCAATGCTACAAAGTTTCAGTGATAGAAGATAAATAAATCCCAACAAACATGACAGCAGCCACGGAGCTGGAGAGAGCAGGAGGCTTGAGTTGACCCCGGAGATGGAGGAAGCCAAGCTGTCCACACACGCTGGCGGGCCCAGGCCTCCACTCAAGGCTACAAAGTTTCAATTATAGAAGATAAATAGATCCAATACCAGGGCCTCCACTTGTGTCGCTGGGGGGCATAGCTGGCCTGCAAACCACCACAGGCCCCTCGCCCAGGCCGCCCCACGTCCCAAGGGAACCCCCACCCTGATCCGGGACACCCTTCAGGGCAAACCAGCTGGCCCCCACCCGTGCAAGGGCTCTATCCTATCTAATAAAAGAGTAATATGCAAATTGACCTTCAGTGCAACACACAAGATGACTGCCCACATGTGGTCAAAGATGGCTGCCCCCATGTGGACACAAGATGGCCAGCAAGGGAGGGCAGTTGAGAGCGACCAGGCCTGCAAGGGAGGGCAGTTGGGGGTGATCAAGCCTGCAGGGGAGGGCAATTAGGGGCAAACAGGCTGGCAGGGGAGCAGTTAGGCATCAATCAGGCTGGCAGGGGAGTGGTTAGGGGTGATCAGACTGGCAGGCAGAAGCGGTTAGGGGCAATCAGGAAGGCAGGCAGGCGAGCAGTTGGGAGCCAGCAGTCCTGGATTGTGAGAGGGATGTCCAACTGCCCGTTTAGGCCTGAATCTACCGAGATAGGGCCTAAACGGGCAGTTGGACATCCCTCGAGGGTCCCAGATTGGAGAGGGTGCAGGCTGGGCTTAGGGACACCCCCCCATGCACGAATTTCGTGCACCAGGCCTCTAGTGATTTTTGTACATATTGCAAAATATCACCACAGTAAGTTAGTTAACAACCATGACCACACATGGTTATAATTTTTTTGTGATGAGAATTTTTAAGATCGTTCGCTTAGTGAGTTTCAACTGTACAATACATTATTATTGACTATAGTCACCATGCTGTACATTACATCCCTAGGACTTATCTATCCTATTTAATAATCCTATCTAATAAAGAGGGAATATGCAAATTGACCATCACACCATAACAAGATGGCTGTGCCCACAGCAGAAGCAGAGATCCCATAACACAAGATGGCTGCGCCCACAGCAGAGGCTGAGTTCCTGTAACGAGCCTTAAGCAATCAGCAGAGACCTGAGGCTGCATGGCACTGGGCTGGGGCAGGGGATCGGAGGCCACGCCCCTGCCTTGTAGGGCTTGATAGGGAACCTTAGATTGCCCCCCCCCCCCGCCCGGCAGAGCTTGACGGGGGACCTCAGGCTGCACCCCCTGTCCCAGTGCTGAGCCGGGAGACCTCAGGCCATGCCCCATGCCCTGGCGCTTGGCTGTGGGACATGAGGCCATGCCCCCCTGTGCCAGGCTTGACAGGGGACCTTAGGTTGTGCTCCCTGCCTAGCGGGGCTTGACAAGGGATCTCAGGCTGCACCCTCCCCCACCGGTGCCAGGCTGGGAGACCTCAGGCCATGCTCCTTACAATGCGGGGCTTGACGAGGGACCTCAGGCTGTGCCCCCACCCTGGCACCAGTCTGGGGAACCTGAGGCTGTGCCCCCAACCCAGCGGGGCTTGACGGGGACCCCAAGGTATGCTCCCCAGCCCAGGCCAGGGGACCTGAGGCTGCACCCCCCCACACAC
The DNA here is from genome assembly GCF_027574615.1 of Eptesicus fuscus. Lineage (NCBI taxonomy): Eukaryota > Metazoa > Chordata > Mammalia > Chiroptera > Vespertilionidae > Eptesicus > Eptesicus fuscus. The sequence continues at coordinate 70,207,368 of NC_072473.1, read as the reverse complement.
CCAGCAGGGCTTGATGACTGTAGGGCCAGCCAGGTGTGGATCTAGCCCAGTGAGGGTGGGGGTGGCCGGGTCTGGGTCTCATGCAATTTCAAGGCGCACGTGAGTGGGCGGGGACTTGACTCTGGTTCCCGTAGGGCGCCCCAGACTCTGACAGAAGGAAGATTTTCATATAAATTTTACTAATTTTCTTACATGTCTGACACTTCTATTATAGAGAAAGGGCAAATAGCAATATTAAAATATTTCCTCTAATTAATTCCCTTTTAATGTGCTCAAATTTCATGCACCGGGTCACTAGTATATCTATAAAAGGCTAATATGCTAAGTGTTCATCCTTGTAATGACATCACATAGCAATGCCCGGCTTCCTATCCCTAGCAATGACTAGCCTTCTTGCAGTTTCTTCAGCCCAGGAACATGACTTGCTTTATAGCCAGGTGGAAACATTTCACACTTTCACCAAATGTCTGTGAAGCGTTTTCCCATGCCTCATCTCATTTGATCCTCACAGACAGAAGTCCTGGAGTAGGTAGATAGGAGACTTGGTGGAATCCTGTTTTCTTTTCATTAGCTGGAAAATGGAGATTTAGAAATCTTAGAAACTTGACCCGACTGAAAAGAAGTAAGAAATGATGGACCTTTAAAATGACTTCAGGGTTTCTCACTGCACAGAATATAGTGAAACACTGCTGCAGTTAAATATTTTACCCTTTGTTCACCCTGTATGATGTACAATAAAAATCTGCTTTGTGTTGATATTTACTGCTGTGTTGCTGACAATTACTTGAAGGAGAAGTTGGGGTGCTTCTCTGAGCTGGGAAAAGTTTAGCTACCTCACAAAGCAGATCTAATTAAGCAAGTTTATTCGATCTCTATAAAAAGCTAAGTTGACTTGCTCATGCGCGATACATACAAAACTCGCTGGTGCCAATCGCACGCATGTGTTTTGATCTGTCATTTTTTAATCATAAATTTGGTTGACACTTCTTCTAATTAATTTCCTTTAAATGTGCATGAATTTGTGCACTGGGCTACTAGTTTATTTTATAACAGGATGTTTCTATCTTTTGACCACCACCCAATTTGCCCATCTCATTTGACAACCACCAAATCTGTTCTCTGTTTGAGTTCAGTCTTTGTGTTCGTTTTAGACTCCACATATAAGCCAGGTCACATAGTATTTCTCTTTCTCCCTCTGACTTATTTCACCTAGCATAATGCCCTTAACACGTTAAGCCCCATGTCAGTCACTGGTGACTGACACTATACTTTCTGTCCAGAAGACAATACAGGCTGGACGCTTAGCATGTTATGATCCATTTGTGTTATCTCATATAGCAAGATTTCCATATTTTTATTCAAATTTTGTACTTTATTTATTTACCTATTTAAGATATAACTGCCATATAAATTAGTTTCAGGTGTACAGCAAAATTATTTGATAGTAATATATATTATGAAATGATCACCACAATAATTCTAATTAACAGCCATCACTGTACATAGTTAAAATTTGTTTTGTGATGAGAACTTTTAAGATTTACTTTCTTATTAACTTTCAAATATACAATACAGTATTATTAACTATAGTCACCATGCTGTGAATTGCATCACATGACTTATCTATATATATATATATACAAAAGCCTAAGTGACCATTACGACTGGACAACCGGACAGTAGCTATGATGCGCACTGACAACCAGGGGGCAGATGCTCAATGCAGGAGCTTCCCCCTGGTGGTCAGTGCGCTCCCACAGCCAACCTCCTGCAGTCCCTTTCCCTGACCGGTCAGCCCCAATCACCCTGATGAGGACTGGGCCAAATGTCCCCAATTGGCCCGATCACTGGCCAGGCCAAGGGACCCCACCCATGCACGAATTCGTGCACTGGGCCTTTAGTTTATATTATAACTGGAAATTTATACCTTTTGACCCCCTTAATCCATTTCTCCCACTCCTCTCCCTGCCTCTGGCACTCCCCACTCCTTAGTCTATTCTCTATATCTGAGTTCTTTTCTTTCAGAACCTAAATATAAGTGAAATCATAGGGTATTGCCTTTGTCTGACTTATTTCGCTTAGCATAATGCCCTCAAGATCCATCCATGTTGTGCAAATGGCCAGATTTCATTGCTTTTTATGGCTAAATAATATTCCATTGCCTATATATACTACATTTTCTTTATCTGTTGATAGACACTTAGGTTGCTTCCATATCTTGGCTATTGCTAACAATGCTGCAGTGAACACGGGCGTACATATATTTTTTCACATTAGTGTTTTTGTTTCCTCTGGATAAATACCCAGAAGTGGAATTGCTGGATCATATGGTAGTTCTATTTTTAATTTTTTGAGGCATTTCCATACTGTTTTCCATAGTGGCTGCACCAATTTACATTCCCACCAACCGTGCATGAGGTTCCTCTTATCTCTTCATCCTTGTCAATACTTGTTATTTCTTGTCTTTTTTTATAATAACAATTTTAGCTGATGTGAAGTGATATCTCATTCTGGTTTTGATTTGCATTTCCCTGATCAGTGATGTTAAACATCTTTTATATACTGGTTAGCCCTATGTATGTCTTTGAAAATGTTAATACAGGTCTTATGCCCATGTTAAAAATCAGATTGCTTGCCTTTCTGCTGTTGAGTTGCATATGTTTCTTATATATTTCGCATGTTAACCTCTTATCAGATAGATAGTTTGCACATATTTTCTTTCATTCAGTAGGTTGACTTCATTTTGTCGATGGTTTCTTTGGCCATGCACAGCTTTTTAGTTTAGTGTAGTCTCACTTTTTATTTTGGCTTTTATTGCTTGTGCTGTTTGTTGGCATATGAAGGAAATTATTGCCAAAAAATTATTGCCAAGACTAATTTGAAGAAACTTTTCTTCTGTTTTCTTCTAGAAGTTTTAAATCGACATTTAACTCTTTAATACATTTTAAGTTTAATTTTTGTGAGTGGTATAAGATAGGGGTGCAGTTTTATCTTTTGCATGTGATTACCCAGTTTTCATTTATTGAAGAAACTATCTTTTCCCCATTGAGTATTCTTGGTTCCCTTGTCAAATATTAGTTGGCTAAATATATGAGGTTTATTTCTGTGCTATTGATTCTGTTTAATTGGTCTTTGTGTATATTGTTATGCCAATGTCATTATTTTGATTACTGTAGCTTTGTAATAAATATAGTTTGAAATCAGGAAGTGTAATACCTCCAACTTTGTTCTTTCTCAGGATTGTTTTGGTTATTTGGGGTCTTATGTGGAGACAGTAAAAATGATCAGTGGTTTCCAATGGTTGAAAAGGGATGACTAGACAGAACACAAAAGACTTTTAGAGGAGTGAAAATACTCTGCATGATACCATAATAATGGATATATATCACTATACATTTGTCTAAACCCATAGAATGTATAACTCCGAGAGGGAACTGTAATGTAAACTATGGACTTTGGTTTATTATGACATATCAATATAGGTTCACCAATTGTGACAAAGGTACTGCTGTGTTGGAGGATGATAAAAATGGGGGAAGCTATGCACACATGCACATATGGGACCAGAGTATTCATGGGAAATCTCTATACCTCCCATCAAAATTGCTGTGAACTAAAACTGCTTTATAAAAAATAAATTCTTAATAAAAAATCAACTAAACATAAAAGAAAGCAATAATTGAGGAAATGGGAACAAAACAACTGAGACATATATCAAAAAGAAAAAAAATCCCTTCTTATCAGTGATTTAAATGTAAATGAATTAAATTCTCCAATCAAGAAAAAGATTGGCTGAATGTATGTTAAAAAACAAACACATGATATACTACATACTGTCTGCAAGATGCTCACTTTATGTTTTTTCAACTGGAATTTGTTTTATTTTATACTTAACTAGTGGCCCGGTGCATGAAATTTGTGCAGGGGGGTGGGGGGGTTCCCTCAGCCCTGCCTTCACCCTCTCCAATCGGGGACCCTTTGGGGGATGTCCAATTTGGGACCGATGGCTCCTAACGGCTCACCTGCCTGCCTGCCTGATCACCCCTAACTGCCTCTGCCTGCCTGCCTGATTGCCCCTAACTGCCCTCCCTTGCCGGCCTGATCTTGCCCCCAACTGCCTCTGCCTGCCTGATCACCCTAACTGCACTCCCCTGCCAGCTTGATCTCACCCCCAACTGCCCTCCCCTGCTGGCCTGGTTGCCACCAATGCCCTCTGCTGCTGGCCTGATCTTGCCCCCAATGACCCTCCCCTGCCAGCCTGTTCTCACCCCCAACTACCCTCTCCTGCCAGCCTGATCTCACCCCCAACTGACCTCCCCTGCTTCCCTGGTTGCCCCCAACTTCTCTCCCCTGCTGGGTGATCTCGCCCCCCAACGGCCCTCCCCTGCCTGCCTGATCTCACCCCTAACTGCTCTCCCCTGCCAGCCTGATTGCCCCTGCCTCTGCCTGCCTGATCACCCCCTAACTGCCCTCCCCTGCTAGTCTGATCTTGCCCCTAACTGCCCTCCCCTGCAGGCCTGATCTCGCCCCCAACTGCCCTCCCCTGCCAGTCTGATCTCGCCCCCAATGGCCCTCCCCTGCCAGCTTGATCTCGCCTCCAACTGCCCTCTCTGCCTCAGCCCCCACCACCATGGTTTTGTCTGGAAGGAAGTCAGATGTCCAGAAGATGGCCGGTCGAACCGGTCTAATTAGCATATTACCATTTTATTAGTATAGGTAGATTATATGAGATAGGATTGCTTAAATTGGGTGGTGGGAAGCCTTTTTCAACAGGAGGAGATGTTCTTGGCAGACAAAATTACATAATTGCTATATCTGGACTGATAGCCAGCCATATGCACTATGCTGCCAAACCGGTCATTAAAAAATTGAACTGTTTTCTTACACCTTACACCAAACAGCTGTTGCCCTTAAAACCCCTCCTCAGCCCTCACCTTACGTTCTGCCTCTGCATTTCACCCAGATTAGGTTCTGATTGGTCGGTTTCTATGCCAGTCAGCATCAAAAGCTCCACCTCCTAGGCAGCCATTGGCTCCTCGCACTTCACCCAGATTTGGTTCTGATTGGTCAGTTTCTATGCCAGTCAGCATCAGAAGCTCTGCCTCCTAGGCAGCCTTTGGCTCCTCGCACTTCACCCAGATTTGGTTCTAATTGGTTGGTTTCTATGCCAGTTAGCATCTCTGGGCCTATCTCCGTGCCTGATCAAAGAGGCGGGGCTGATCAGCAGCCCCCAGTGGAGGCCCAGAGAGAAAGAGAGTCGCGGCTGCTGGCCAGGCCAGGAGAGAAATACAGAGGAAAGGGCTGATAAACAGCTGCCACGAAGGCTACGGATCAGACCCTGCTTCTCGGTCCAGGCCTCTCCCCGGGCCTGATCCGCAGTCCCCTTGGCAGTCAGTGCTGGGTCGCTGTGCCCGCAGCAGCGGCAGTCAATGTTGGGTCGCCACGGCAACCCAGCACTAATTGCAGGACTGACTTCCAGTCGGTCAAGCCTTCGGTCATTTTGGATGTTACGGACCCTGGGTTTTTATATATTAGGATGTTTATTATGGAAGATTTGAACAGGACAAAATGGAAGAAATGTCACTCATTACTTTACAATCACAGATAGCCACCATTAACATTGGATGCCTTTCTTTTGATCTAACTTTGAAAAACAAAGACCTTTGTAGCAAATATTTGTGACATTTAAATGTTATGACTTCTCTGTCTTTAAGGTAAAGATTGTTGAAATTACTTAAAAACATGTTTGCAATGTGAAAATTTAATCAAATAAGTGTTTGGAATGAAAGAGACAAAATATTACATGCATTTTTAAAAAATTTAATTTAAGATTTAATTTTTAAAAATTCTTTATTGTTGAAAGTAGTATATATGTCCCCCTTTCCCCCCATTGACCTCTTCCAGCCTGCTCCCGGCCCCCCCAGCCCAGGCCTTCACCCTCTATTGTCTTTGTCAAAGATGTGAAAAAGGACCATATGAATCACTGATTTGATTCTTGGAAATTTCTACTTTTGAATCCCTGTAAATTATTTTTTATTTCAGTTAGTGTATGCTTAATTTCTGACTGGTCCTTTTTAATGTCTTTGACATTCTCACTAAGATCTTTTAGTGTCTCATGAAGATCCTTGAATAACCTTATAACCATGGTTTTGAACTCTGTATCCAATAGTTTTCTTGCTTCCATTTCTTTCATTTGTGACATGTTTCTTTGATTCTGCATTTTGGTTGCTTCTCTGTGTTTGTTTTAATATAATAGGTAGAGCTGTTATGTCTCCTGGAATTGATAGAGTGGCCTTGTGTAGTAGGTGCCTTGTAGGGCCCAGTGGCTCAGCCTCCCCAGTCACCTGAGCTGGGCAGTCTAGGTGCGCCTCTGTGTGGGCTGTGTGCACAATCTTGTAGTTGAGTCTTTTATTTTACATTTTTATTTTTTGCATTTTAATTCCTTTATTGATTAAAGTATTACCGTATTTTCCAGCATATAAGATGACTTTTTAACCCAGGAAATTTTTACGCCCAGTTGTCTTATACGCTGGAAAATACGGTACATATTTGTCCTCATCCCCCCATTACCTTTACACCCCCCACTCATGCTCTCACCCCCCTGTTGTCTGTGTCCATGGGTTAGGCTTATATGCATGCATACAAGTCCTTTGGTTGATCTCTCCCCCTTACCCCCACGCTCCCCTACCTTCCCTCTGAGGTTTGACAGTCTGATTGATGCTTCCCTGTCTCTGGATCTGTTTTTTTTTTCATCAGTTTATGTTGTTCATTATTTCCCATAGATGAGTTAGATCATGTGATATTTATCGTTATACAACTGGGTTATTTCGCTTAGCATAATGCTCTCCAGTTCCATCCATGTTGTTGCAAATGGTAGGAATTCCTTCTTTTTTAACGCAGCAGAATATTCCATTGTGTAGATGTACCACAGTTTTTTAATCCACTCATCTGCTGATGGGAGCTTAGGCTGTTTCCAAATCTTAGGTATGGTAAATTTTGCTGCTATAAACATAGGGGTGCATATATCCTTTCTGATTGATATTTCTAGCTTCTTGGGATATATTCCTAGAAGTGGAATCACTGGGTCAAATGGGAGTTCCATTTTTAGTTTTGTGAGGAAACTCTATACTGTTCTCCACAGTGGCTGCACCAATCTGCATTCCCACTAGCAGTGCACGAGGGTTCCTTTTTCTCGGCATCCTCGCCAACATTTGTCGTTTATTAATTTGTTGATGATTGCCATTCTCACAGGTATGAGATGGTACTGCATTGTTGTTTTGATTTGCATCTCTCTGATAATTAGTGACTTTGAGCATGTTTTCATGTGTTTCCTGGCCTTCCTCCTGTCTTCTTTCGAAAAGTTTCTATTTAGGTCCATTGCCCATTTTTTTATTGGATTGTTTATCTTCCTTTTGTTAAGTTGTATGAGTTCCCTGTAATGTTGGAGATTAAACCCTTACTGGTGATAACATTGGCAAATATATTCTCCCATGTAGTGGGCTTTCTTGTTCTTTTGTTGATGTTTTCCTTTGCTGTGCAAAAGCTTTTTATTTTGATGTAGTCCCATTTGTTTATTTTCTCTTTAGTTTCCATTTCCCTAGGAGCATTATCAGTGAAGAAATTGCTTCGGCATATGTCTGAGATTTTGCTGCCTGTTGAATCCTCTAGTATTTTTATGCTTTCCCGTCTTATGTTTAAGTTCTTTATCCATTTTGAGTTTATTTTTGTGTATGGTGTAAGTTAGTGGTCTAGTTTCATTTTTTGCATGTAACTGTCCAATTTTCCCAACACCATTTGTTGAAGAGACTGTCTTGACTCCATTGTATGTTCATGCCTCCTTTGTCGAATATTAATTGGTCAAAGTGGTTTGGGTCTATTCTATTCCATTGATCTATATGTCTGTTCTTGTGCCAGTACCATGCTGTTTTGAGAACAGTGGCTCTGTAATACAGCTTGAAATCTGGTACTGAGATCCCACCTACTTTGTACTTCTTTCTCAGGATTGCTGCAGCTATTCTGGGTCTTTGTTTATTCCAGATGAATTTTTGTAGAGTTCTTTATAGGTCTGTGAAATATGCCATTGGTATTTTCATGGGGATTGCATTGAATCTGTAGATTGCTTTGGGTAGTATGAACATTTTGATAATGTTGATTTTACCAATTCATGAACATGGTATTTTCTTCCATCTGTTTATGTGTTCCTCTATCTCTTTTTTCAGTGTCCTATAGTTTTTTGCATATAGGTCTTTTACCTGCTTAGTTAAGTTTATTCCTAGGTATCTTAATTTTTTTGTTGCGATGGTAAATGGGATAGCTTTTTTAGTCTCTCTTTCTGTAAGTTTATTATTGGTGTATAGAAATGCCATAGATTTCTTGGTGTTAATTTTGTATCCTGCTACATTGCTGAATTTATTTCTTAAGTCTAATAATTTTTGATGGAGTATTTAGGGTTTTCTATGTACAGTATCATGTCATCTGCGAATAAGGACAGTTTTACTTCTTCTTTTCCAATTTGGATGCCTTTCATTTCTTCTTCTTGTCTGATCCAATGGCTAGTACTTCCAGTAGTATGTCGAACAGGAGTTGTGAGAGTCGGCATCCCTGTGTTGTTCCTGTTCTTAGAGGAAATGTTTTTAGTTTTTGCCCATTGAGTATGATGTTGGCTGTGGGTTTATTATATATGGCTTTTATGATGTTGTGGTATGATCCTTCTATTCCCACCTTGCTGAGAGTTTTTATCAAGAAAGGGTGTTGGATTTTGTCAAATGCTTTTTCTGCATCAATTGATATGACTATGTGATTTTTCTCCCTCATTTTGTTTATATGATGTATCACGTTTATTGATTTGCGGATATTGTACCATCCTTGCGTCCCCGGGATAAATACTGCTTGGTCATGGTGTATGATCTTTCTGATATACTGTTGGATCCGATTTGCTAGAATTTTGTTGAGGATTTTAGCATCTATGTTCATGAGGGATATTGGCTTATAATTCTCTTTCATTGTATTGTCTTTATCCGGTTTTGGTATTACGGTGATGCTGGCTTCATAGAAGGAGCTTGGATATATTCCTTCCTCTTGAATTTTTTGGAATAGTCTGAGGAGGATAGGATTCAGTTCTTCCTTGAATGTTTGGTAAAACTCCCCTGTGAAGCTGTTTGGCCCCGGGCTTTTGTTTGCTGGAAGCTTTTTGATGACTGCTTCCATTTCTTCCATAGTTACTGGCCTATTGAGCTGTTTAGATTCTTCCTAAGTGAGTTTTGGAAGGTTGTATTTTTCTAGGAATATGTCTATTTCCTCCAGGTTGTCTAGTTTGTTGGAATAGAGTTGTTCATAGTATTTTTTAATAATCCTTTGCCGGAAGCCGATCATTGTTTTAATAATAGAAAGCTGTGGGCAGGGAATTCGGAGGGCTGATCAACCTTAATTGCTGTGAAGGGTCAGAGCTAATTACTAGATATTGGTAGTTGAAGCAGCCCCCACTATTAGTCCTAAATTCACTGATTGGTTTTTATTGGAGTTTCCTGCCTAGGGCATATGGGTGAATCCTATAATTTTAATCTTAATAAAAGGGATGGTAAAGCCAGAGCGAGTAGTAGTCCTCCCACTAGATTTGGACTAACACCTGGCCCCCATTTCCAAAATTAATGCTTTTCTATTCTCTTTTCATTTGTGTGCGGCCTTCTCCAGAACCTGAACCCTGAACCAGAACCCTGAAATCATGCGGGACGTGAAAGGGGTTCCCACAATCCTTTGTATTTCTGTGGGGTCTGTTGTTAATTTGCCTCTATAATTTCTGATTTTGTTTATTTGGGTCCTCTCTCTTTGCTTCTGGTGAGCCTGGCTAGAGGTTCATCAATCTTGCTTATCCTTTCAAAGAACCAGCTCTTGGTTTCATTGATATTTTGTATTTTTTTTTTGTCTCTATGTCATTTATTTCTGCTATAATTTTTATTATCTCCTTCCTTCTGCTCACTCTGGGCTTTTCTTGTAGCTCTCTTTCTAATTCTTTGAGTTGTTGAGTTAGATGATTTACTACCATTTTTTCTTGTTTTTTGAGGTAGGCCTGTAGAGCTATAAACTTCTCTCTCAGGACTGCTTTCATTGTGTCCCATTGGTTTTGGATTGTTGTGTTTTATTTATTTTATTTATTTTTATTTTTAATTTCTTTATTGATTAAAGTGTCACATATTTGTCCTCATCCCCCCATTCCCATCCCACACCCCTCCCCACGGATGCCCCAACCCTCTGTTGAAATTAACCGTTGGATAGGCTCATATGCATGCACACAAGTCCTTTGGTTGATCTCTCCCCCCTCCCCCCAACCTCCCCTATCCTCCCTCTGAGGCCCGATAGTCTGATCGATGCCTCCTTGTTTCTGGTTCTGTTCTTGTTCATCAGTCTATGTTGTTCATCATTTCCCCTAGATGAGCGAGATCATGTGTCACTAGAGATATACTTATAAGAACTGAATGTGAGACGAGCAATAATAGTTATGCTGACAGGCAAATGAATCAGTCTGTAGTGAGTTTCTTTCTGGACCAACAGTTCTTTAGAGACCCAATTTCAATGTCCACCAGTTCCTTATGTGTACATGTCAGCACTGACCCCTCAGCTCTGGATGGTGGACAAATGGTGGTAACGGAGGTCCGACTCCCTCTGGTTTGGTCTCGGCCGGACCCAGGGGCACGGCTTCACCCGGATCCAGGGACACATGGCCTCACCTGGACCCGGGGGCACGTGGCCTCTCCCAGACCCAGGGGTGCGTGGCCTCACCCGGACCTAGGTGCGTGAGGCCTCACCCGGATCCAGGGACACTTGGCCTCACCCGGACCCGGGACCCAGCCTCACCCGGATCCAGGGACACATGGCCTCACCTGGACCCAGGGGCGCATGGCCTCTCCCAGACCCAGGGGCGCGTGGCCACACCCGGACCTAGGTGTGCTAGGCCTCACCCGGATCCAGGGACACATGGCCTCACCTGGACCCGGGGGCGTGTGGCCTCTCCCAGACCCAGGGGTGCGTGGCCTCACCTGGACCTAGGTGCGCGAGGCCTCACCCGGATCCAGGGACACATGGCCTCACCTGGACCCAGGGGCGCGTGGCCTCTCCCAGACCCAGGGGCGCGTGGCCTCACCCGGACCCGGGACCCAGCCTCACCCGGATCCAGGGACACATGGCCTCACCCGGACCCAGGGGCACATGGCCTCCCCCGGGCCCGGGACCCAGCCTCACCCGGATCCAGGGGCACACAGCCTCACCCGGACCCGGGATCTAGCTTCACCTAGACCCAGGGGCACATGGCCTCACCCGGACCCAGGGGCGTGTGACCTCTCCCAGACCCCTGGTCGCATGGTCTCACCCGGATCCAGGGGCGCACGGCCTCACCCGGACCCGGGACCCAGCCTTACCTGGATCCAGGGGCACACGGCCTCACCCGGACCCAGGATTCAGCTTCACCCGGACCCAGGGGTGCATGGCCTTACCCGAACCCGGAATCCGGCTTCTCCTGGACCCAGGGGCGTGTGGCCTCACCCAGACCCAGGGGCGTGAGGCCTCACCTAGACCCAAGGGCGTATGACCACACCTGAGCCCAGAGGCTCGCAGCCTTGCCTGGACCCGGGTCTCAGCGGGGTTTCGTCTTCTTTATCCCCATTCCTGTTGGTCAATTCCCTCTCAGCAATTCCTTCGGTCATTTTCTCAGAGCTCCAGGCGGCTGCCGCAGAACTCGTTGGGCGGCGGGCTCAGCGAAGCTCCGGTGTGCCTGGTGCGCGGCAGCAGGCTGGTCCGGTGTCGCTGCATCGGCCCTTGGGTCTGCAGCGGTGGCCGGTCGCCGAGCATGCGCACCTGGCCGCTTCCGGGGCGTTGAGATTCTTGAAGTACTCGGAGGTCAGCAAGCACGGAGTCTCCCACCCCATGTCTCCCAGGGGCTCATCTGTCCGTGCTTGGCAGCGACTGGAGCTGTCCCCTTAGCCGGAGACCGCCGGGGGAACTGCGCCGAGCATGTCCAGGCCGCCATTGTGTCGCCTGAGCCGTAGTTCTTAAAGTGTGGACTTTGGGTCACCGGCATCAGCATCATCCCGCGTACCCCTCTCTTTTATTCTAGTTGTAGAGCATCTGTTCAGCCAGCCCTCCGGTTGTTCTGGATGGTGTCTGCTCTGCTCTCCCGTTGTAGTCTCAAAATTGTTGTGGTAGGCAATGATCAGGCTTCCGCCCTATGCCTCCATCTTGGTCCTCCTTTGTACAGTTAAGTCTTGATTGTTGTTGGTGTCACTGGGAGGAATTGTCCTCCAGGCCAATTGGCCGTGAGGACCCTCTTTGTCTATATAGGAAGAGTTGCTGTGCAGGAGACATGTTTATGGGCCAGTTCTTGATGCAGCAATGCTTTGGCGCTCACTGAGTCTGCCTCCTGAATGTGTCCCTTGTGCGCGTGGTTGAAATCTGGTGTCATCTCACACCGACCACTAGATGCCCTCGTTCCTGGGTCTCCAATGTAGTGTAGGTCAGCTACTGCCTGAGGCACTCAGCAGAGAAAAGCCTCTGCTCAGCTTGGATGGGGCGGAGCTACAGGGTGGAGCCTACAACCTTGGCTTCCTGTCAGCTCCGCCCTATGAGGTTCCTTTGTCTGTGTCCCTCTGTATTCCTTGCAAACAACTCTGAGAGAAACATGCCCTGGAGTTTCGCCCGCTGCCAAACAGTCTAGTCTCTCCCCTAATGAATCTGGATTCCCAGATTCTCGCCTGGAACTGGGTTTCAGTGTAGTTGGAACTGGGTCTCAGCGCAGTCTGGCGCTTCAGCGGCATAGGCAACCTTCCCTCTTCTGCGCACCTTCCCGTACGCGCCTCTGGAGCTCTGCCTTCCGCCGCTCCTCTGTGCCTGCGCCCCACAGCCCAGATTCATTCCCCCAGCGTGCGCCTGGCTTCCCAGGGTTTCGCCTGGAACTGGGGTTCAGTGCAGTCGGAGCTGGTGTTCAGCGCAATCTGGAGCTTTTATCTCCTTCCTGCTAGTGAACGCCAGCCAGGCCGTCAGCCGCCCCTTCCTCTCCGGCTCCATCCTCCCCGCATGCGCGCTTGCTCGTGTCTCCATACCTCAGGCTTTTACGGCTCCTCTGATTATCCTTGTGGTTTTCTCTTTCCTTCTAGTTGTGGGCATTTCAGTCCGCCAGCTTTCCTGTGGTTCTGGATGATGTCCGTTTTGACTTTTAGTTGTATTTTTGAAATTGTTGTGCCCGGCTGTAGTTTAGGTGTTTAACCTATGCTGCCATCTTGGTTTCTCCAATTGTTGTGTTTTTATTGTCATTAGTTTCCAGGATGTTTTTAATTTCTTCTTTGATCTCATTGGTATCCCAATCAATATTTAATAATATGCTATTCAGCTTCCAAGTGTTTGAGTGTTTTGGAATGTTTTTATTGTAGTTTATTTCTAATATTATGCCATTGTCTGAGAAGATGCTTGGTATGATTCCAATCTGCTTGAATTTGGGAAGACTTCGCTTGTTTCCTAATATGTGGTCTATTTTTGAAAATGTCCCATGTGCACTTGAGAAGAACGTATATTCCGCGGCTTTGGGGTAAAATGTTCTGAAGATGTCAATTAAGTCCATCTGATCTAGTGAGTCATTTAGGATTGCCTTTTATTTGCTGATTTTTTGTCTATAGGATTTGTCCAGTGATGTCAGTGGTGTATTAAAGTCCCCTACTATGGTTGTATTGTTGTTGATGTCTTCCTTGATATCTTCCAGGAGTTTTTTTTTTAATGTATTTGGGTGCTCTTGCATTGGGTGCATATAGGTTTACCAGGGTTTTATCCTCTTATTGTATCGATCCCTTTAGTAGTATGAAGTGGCCTTCCTTATCTCTTGTTATGGCCTTCACTTTGAGGTCTATTTTGTCAGATATAAGTATTTCTACCCTAGCTTTTTTTCCCATTTCCATTTTCCTGAAATATATTTTTCCATCCTTTCACTTGCAGTCTGTGTGAGTCCCTTGTTTTGAGGTGGGTCTCTTGTAGATAGCATATATATGGGTCATATTTTTTATCCATTCAGCCACTCAATGTCTTTTAATTGGAGCAGTTTGTCCATTTACATTTAAAGTTATTATTGAAAGGTACTTGTTTGTAGCCATTTTTATTTTTTGAGCTTGTGTTCCTTCTTACCTTTTTTTTTCTTCTTTTTACAGCATTCCCTTTAGCATTTCTTGCATTGCTGGCTTGGTAGTGATAAACTCCCTTAGCCTTTTCTTGTCTGCGAAGCTCCTGATTTCCCCTTCTATTTTGATAGTCTTGCTGGATAGAGTAATCTTGGATCCAGTCCCTTGCTTTACATCACTTTGTATACTTCATTCCATTCCCTTCTAGCTTGATGTGTTTCTGTTGAGAAATCATTTGATAATCTGATGGGGTATCTTTTGTAGGTAACTCTCTGTCTCTCTCTTGCGGCCTTTAAGATTCTCTCTTTTTCATTAACATTTGCCATTGTAATTATGGTATGTCTTGGTATGGGTCTTTTGGAATTCATCTTGCTTGGGACTCTCTGTACTTGTGTAACTTTTTTCTTCCCCAATATCAGGGAAGTTTTCTGTCTTTATTTCTTCAAATAAATTTTCTAATTCTTGCTGCTCTTCTTGTCCTTCTGGCAGCCCTGTTATACGTATGTTATTTCGTTTTGCATTGTCCTAAAGCTCCCTTAGGCTCTCCTCCTACTTTTTAATTTTTTTCTCTAGTTGCTGTTCAGATTGGGCTTGTTTCTGTACTTTATCTTCTAACTCACTAATCCAGTCCTCTCCTTCTTCTAGTCTACTGTTGAAACCTTCCATGGTGTTTTTGATTGTAGCCATATAATTTTTCATTTGTTCCTGATTTTTGCATAGGTTGTTGATTTTCTCGTCCATCTGGTGTATGTACTGTATGACCATTACTCTGAATTCTTTTTCTGTCATGTTGCATGCTTCCATTTCACTTATTTCCTTTCTTGGTGATTCCTCCTTTTCTTTCCTCTGGGAATTGTTTCATTGTCTCCCCATTCTGAGTATCACCATAAGGCCTGGGACGTGTGCAGTGGGAGTTTTGCACTCCCCAAGTGTCACTGAAGATCTCAGACACCAAGACATACGGCTGCTGTGGGTTGGTGAGAGCCCTGCTCTCCCCAGGTCAGAGTCACAAGAGCTTAGTGTGGCCTCATGTGCGCACCTAGAATCAGGGACCCTGCCTGCGCCATGCAGAAACAGAGAACCCGCTGGCATGTGCCAAAAATCAAAGTCCCCTAGTGCGTGTCAGGAGTCATAGGCTCCCTGTGTGTGCTCTGAGAATCAAGTATCACAATCTCTGTTGCTTAGTCCTGCCTTGCACCGAGAATCAGGGTCCTTGTGTGCACAAGCACCAAGAATTGGTGTTGCTGGCTCTTCATGTGAATGCACTGGGAATCAGGGTTCCCAGTCACATGCAATGAGAAACAGAGTCTAGTCACTGGTGCTCATTGCTGCCTCTTGCATGGAGATTCAGGGTCCCTGATCTGCTTGGGAGACCAGGTTGCACAGTCGCACTATCTTGGCAAGAGATACACTCCTGCCCTGCAGAAAACAGCCTTCTGTGTGCGCTTGCCCTGAATCAAAGTCAGGTGGCACTGCCGCTCAGCGTGGGTGTGGGGTCTGATCACGCAGGTGTGCACTGCGGAAAACAAACTCCCCGTGTCCATGCACCCAGGCTCAAATTCAGCTCTGTCCCCCCTGTGTGGGCACGTGGTCTGGTCGTGGGAAACAAACTCTCCAAGTTTGCATGTTCAGGTTCAAATTTAGTGCAGCCTCTCTGCTAGGGTGCAGGGTCTTGTCATGGGAAACAAACTCCCTGGGTTTGCACTCCCAGGATCAAATTCCGCACTGTCTCCCTGCGTGGGCGCAGGATCTGGTTGCAGAAAGCAATATCCCCAAAGTCGCGCACCTATGCTCAAATTCAGCACAGCCTCCTTGCCTGGGCATGGAGCCTAGTTGTGGGAAACAAATTCCCCGAGTTCGCACGTCCAGGCTCAAATTAAGCACTGTCTCCCCCTGCGTGGGTGCGGGATCTGGTCGCAGAAAACAGTCTCCCCAGGGATGCGCACCGAGGCTCAAATTCAGCACAGTCTCTGCCTGGGCGTGGAGCCTGGTCGCGGGAAACAAACTTTCAGTGTCCAACATCAAGGCTCAAAGTCAGGTAGAGCTGCCACTGCTGTGTGTGTGCAGAAAGCCTGATTGTGCGGCTGGAGTCTGGTAGTTCCTATGCTGCTGCCATGGGGCCAGCGGGGAGGGGGATTGGCTTTGTGACTCACAGAAATCTGCGGCCAGGGTGCCTGAAGTCTTGGTGTCCCTGGGTCTGCAGCTATGGTCACAGGTCTTTTACCAGAGTGGCTGTAGGGTCCCAGTTTGCTACTGAGACCAGACTGGGTGGTGGAGAGGCTAGGATCCTAGTCTCAAACAGTTCTGTTCTTCAAGATGGCATGATCTCTGTGCCGCCAGTGTGCTCCTCAGAGTGTTTGCAGTGGCAGCGGGGTTTTGCTGTCTAAGACTGCTCAGATTGGCAGCCCCTTGGAGGAACTGCAGGATCTAACTGTCCCTATTTCACACACACACACACACACACACACACACACACACACACACACACACACATCCACACATTCCTCTATCACTCCCTCACTCTCTCACACACTCTCCCTCCCTACCTTCTTGCCGGTCGCCATTTTTTTTTCCTGTAATTGAGTCTTGATTGCTGTTGGCATCACAGGGAGGAGTTGACCTCCAGGCCAATTGGCTGTGAAGATCAGCTGTGACTACAGTGGGAGAGCTGCTGTGTAGGAAATACCCCTATGGAGTAGGACTTGCTTCAGTGGGGCTTTGGTGCTCCCTGAGTCTGCCTCTTGAGTGTTTTGCTTGTGGATGTTTAGCGTTGTAATTTGCTATGGTCTGAAGCTGTCCACCAGGTTCACTGGCTCTAGGGCCTCCAGGGAGGTACAAAGTCAGACACTGCCTGGTGCCACCCAGCAGGAGCTACAGAGGTATCTGCAGATGGCTGCTATTTGCTATTTTTATTGGGCTTGGAGTTGCCCAGGTGAGGCCCAGGTGTGAAGCAAGGCAGACTGGTGCTAATGCTGGGTCTTGGGCCTTTTATTGATAGGTTTGGGCCACACTGTCACCAGCTGTAGCTTATTTGAGAGATTTTAGCAAAGTCTGAAGCCTGAGCCAGGACAGGTCATTCATATGGAAAAGTTGCTGCAACAGCTTGGGTGGGGCTGCAAATGAATGGGATAGAGTTTCAGAGAATCCCTAGGGTGGAGCAAACAGTGTGCTCCAGACTGATGGAGACTCAGCTATGGCTGCCAGTCAGCCCTGCAACAGGGGAGGTCCAAGCACAGGAACAATGATCCCTGTGAGCACCCTAGTCTGGGAGAAAGCCAACCCCAAGTTCCTGCCCCGATGCCAGACAATCCAGTTCCTTCACATATATGTCTGGGTCCCCCAAAGTTGCCCGGTGCTGGGAGTTCAAGTAACTTCAGGCACCAGCCCTTTAAATGTAACACCTGGGTCTCTAGCAGCCTCTGTGTCACTCAACCACAAACCCTGCTGGTTTTTACAGCCCATAGTTATGGGGACTTCTCAATTCTGGAACCCTGGGCTGGGGGTCTGGTGTGGGGCTTGGACTCTTTGCTCCTCACAGGTGGTCTCTGCAGAGACGATCTCCCTCCTGATTAAAAAAATGGCACAGGTGGGTGTCAGGCCAGCCTATTCCTCATCTCCACCCCTCCTACCAGTCTTAATGTGCTTTCTTCTTTAATTCTCTAGTTGTAGGACTTCCATTCAGCCAGCTTTCAGGCAGTTCTGAATGATAGTTGTTCTGTATTTTAGTTGTAATTTTGATGTGGTTGGGGGAGGCAGCAAGTACAGGCATTTACCTATGCCACCATCTTGGTTCTCCAACATTTTGTAAACTTTAAATTTACACAATGTTATAGGTCAAATATATTTCAAATCAGAATGAAATGGAAAACTTCTATAAATAAAGGAACAATAAAATACAAGGATAATTACTGTTGTGGAGCGAACACGAGTGAACGACCACTGTAGTCCAGACCAAATTAAAATGTAGGGAGCCTTTATTAGCCGGCCAGCGACTGCTCTGCCTTTCTCCACGCAGGGAGTCCAGAGAGTAGCCCCGACCCTTTGTGCAGGACCACTTTTAAGCACATTTACCACATCCTGTTTTTGCAGAGCAAGCAACCCAAGACAAAACAGTTTTTCCCAAGCAATGTCAGGGTCATGCCATTGATGACCATGTTATTCACAGGGTCATCCTGTTCTTCAGAAAGCTGACAGTGTTCTATGAAAGAAGGCCCACGTACTGGGAAGGGGCCTTGAGACCGTATCTCAAGGCCTGGCCTGGTATCATCACTGACAACTCTATCTGGGGCATAGTCCACAGCCTCTCTGGAATGGGCAAGGCCAACTTGACTAGGAAGAAGCAAGCTCAAAAAATTTCTACTCTCTAACAATTACAAAATTCTTAAGGACGAATAGAAACAAAACCACCACATACCAAAACTTATGGGATGCAGCAAAAGCAGTGCTCAGAGGGAATTTGTAGCTGTAAATGCCTACATTAAAAGATCACAAAGTAATAACTTAGCCTTATACATTAAGGTCCTAGAAAATGAAGAATAAACCGAATCCAAAGCTAGCATAAGAAAGGCAATAATAAATATCAGGTCAGTGATAAAGTAGAAAATAGAAAAATACTAGGTGTACCGGTTAATGCAGATTTTTTTCAATAGATGGAGTTACACATATGTTGATATAGATGTGATTTGATATGTATGCTATTTTGTTGTATTGACAGCAAGCTTCAAAACTTCATATGTCAAATTTTCTGAAGGTGTTAACATCATAGATATTTTTATGCTTAAAAATGTCGAATTTTGTGCCCCAAAAAAGAGCACTTGCGGGAAGTTTTAATTCATTACTTTATTTTGAAGAAAAGTGCTGCTGAAAGTTATCGTATACATCGGGAAGCTTATAATGAACATGCTCCATGTCAAGATACTTGTGAATGCTGGTTTAAACGCTTTAAAAGTGACAATTTCGATGTGAAAGACAATGTCCAGGTCAACTGAAAAAGTTTGAAGACCAACAATTACAAGCATTATTGAATGAAGATGTGTGTCAAACTCATAAACAACTTGCAGAAAGATTAAACATTGCTCAGCAAACAATTTCCGATCATTTACAAGCAATGGGAAAGATTTTAAAGGAAGGAAAATGGGTGCCACATCAACTGAACGAAAGACAAATGGAAAACTGAAAAGTCATCAGTAAAATGTTGCTTGTATGGCATGAAAGAAAGTGTTTTTTGCATAGAATTGTGACTGTCGATGAAAAGTGGATTTATTTTGAAAATCCCAAATGCACAAAATCATGGGTTGATCCAGGTCAACCATCAACATCGACTGCAAGGTCAAATCACTTTGGAAAGAAGACAATGCTCTGTGTTTGGTTGGATCAGGAAGGTGTGGTGTATTGTGAGCTTCGAAACCCAGGTGAAATCATTAATATCGATCGCTACCAACAACAATCAATTTGAACCACACTTTGATCGTGAAATGACCAGAATGGTCCAGAAGACACGGCAAAGTAATTTTGCTTCATGATGACACATCATCACACACTTCAAAACCAGTTAAAAGACACGTTAAAAGATCTTGCCTGGGTAGTATTAACCCACCCGCTATATTCACCAGACCTTGCTCCTTCAGATTACTACTTGTTCCGATCGATGGCACATGCACTTTCTGAGCAGCACTTCAAAACATATGAAGAAGTGGAAAATTGGGTCTCTGAATGGTTTGCCTCAAAACAAGAAAAGTTCTTTTGGGACGGTATCCACAAATTACCTGAAAGATGGGGGAAATGTGTAGTTAGCAATGGACATTACTTTGAATAAAGCACTTTTGATGTTTCTCTTGAAATTATTGTGTTTTCTTTGATTACAAAATCCACATTATTAACTGATACACCTAGTAATAGATAAAATTAATGAAACCAAAAAATTGGTACTTTGAAAATATTTTAAAAATTGGTAAACCTTTAGCTAAACTGCAAAGTAAAAAGAGAGATGACACAAATAACTAATATCAGAAATGAAAGTGGGGGCATTGCTAGTGACCTCACAGAGATATAAAAGATTATAAGAGAATACTATGAATAATTGTGCATTAAAATTTTTTTCTGTATATTATATTTTAACATTTTTTTCATTATATATTTTATATTTTCCCCAGATTTACTGAGATATAATTGACACACTAACATTGCATAAGTTTAAGGTATACAATGTGTTTATTTAATACATTGATATATTGTGAAATGATTTCCACCATAACATTAGTTAGCACCTTCATTCTGTCACACAATTATTTCTTTTTTGTGGTGAGAACATTTAGTATCTAACCTTTTAGCAATATCCAGCTGTATTACAGTATTAGCCATAATCACCATGCTGCAATTAGATCCCCAGAAATTGTTAATCTTATAACTGAAAGTTGATACCCTTTGGCCAATACCTCCGCATTTCTGCCACCTCCCCATCCCCTGGTAACAACTCTGTTTTTCTGAGTTAAGCTTTTTTAGATTCCACATATAAGGGATATTATACAGTATTTGTCTTTCTCTGTTTCTCTTATTTCACTTAGCATAATGCCCTCAAAATTCATCCAAGTTGTTGAATATGGCAGGATTTCTATCTTTATCATGCATGAATGTCTGCATTATATTCCTCTGTGGTATGTGTGTGTGTGTTTGTGTGTGTCATCTTCTTTATCCTTTCATCCATTGGTGGACACATAGGTTGTTTCCATATCTTGGCTATTATGAATAACTAGAGGCCCGGTGCATGAAATTCGTGCATGGGGGGGGGGCGTCCCTCAGCCCGACCTGTGCCCTTTCCAATGCAGGAGCCTTCAGGGGATGTCCAATTGCCAGTTTAGGCCCAATCCCTCTCGCAATCTGGGACCTCTGGTTCCTAACCGCTTACCTGCCTGCCTGCCCTAACCACTCTGCTTGCTGGCCTGGTCACCCCTAACTGCCCTCCCCTGACGGCCTGGTCACCCCTAACTGCCCTCCCCTGACGGCCTGGTCACCCCTATTAACATTTTAAAAATTTTATCCCCTTCACACACAATTGTATTTGACTTCCTTATTGGCTTCTCCCTCTCACACAATTTTTCTCTCTCCTTTATGTAACGCTTTTTCCTACTGACTCATCATTTATAAACTTTTCTTTCCTCCTTATTTCCTACTTCTGTTACATCATCCTTCTTCCCATCTTTCTCCTACTCTCCCTCCCTCCCCACATTCCTTCTTTCCTTTATCTTTACCCCTCCCCTCCCTCCCCTTTTCCTTCCTTCCCACCTTAATTTGTTTCTTCACTTCCTCCCTCGGACCTGCTGTGCTCCCTCCCCCATTTCTTCCTTCTTCCCATTCTCCTTTTAAGCTCTACTGGCTCCCCTTTAAAACTTTTCTTCCCTCCCTCTTTCTCTCTCACCCTACCTTTCCCATACACTATTTTCTACTTACTTCCCCTGTTTTAATATCTATCTATCTACCTGCCTAATTATTCACTATCATTTATCTTTTTTTCTTTTCTGACTCCTACTTTTAAAATCTGTCCCCTGTACACAACTATACTTGATTTTCATTTTAGCTCCTACAGTTCACTCATACATCCTATTTCCTTCTTTAACTCTGTTCTCTACTGACTCCTTTATAAAGTTCTTCCCTCCCTCCTTCCCTTCTTCCCCTCTCCTCCCTCACTCTTTTACTCTTTTTACAGGCTAATTAAAAAATCTATGCTGTTCGTCCTTAGTACTGACTGCTTTCCTCTCTGGGACCCGTAGCCGCCTCTATTTGGGCACTCGGGCCCCTCTCGCACAGGCTTTGAGGGGCCGAGGGATGACCCAGCTTTGTCTTCCCTACCATGGCCTGCGCCTCCCCTCTCTGAGTTGGGGGAGGGTCCAGCCAGCCAGGCTGGAGTCCATCGCACGGACTGCTGCGGTACGTGCACACGCGCGTGTGCATTCAGGCTGGCCCGATGCTTTTCTCCCATTGAGTGCTGAAGGTGGGGGTGGGACATGGAGGCCCCGCTCCCACGCCTCGAGCGGCTCTCCTTCAGCTCCCCTCCGGAATTCGCAGGTGACGGGTGTGCTTGTGCAGGCACGGTTGGGCCCACCTTGTCCTCAGGGGGCGTTCTACCCAGGATGCAAGCTCCCGTCTGGTAGGACTGGGCAGATGAATGAATAGATGGCTGGAGAAAGCCATGGCAGCTTCCCTGTGCTGTGAGGGTCGCCTGTGCACTCTCTGTTGTTGTGCCCGGGCCCTTCCTTTGTGGTATTGGGTCCACACCCTCTCGATTTGCATGCGCAACCCCTCCCAGGGGTCACCACCAATGCATGCACCCCCTGGTTGGCATCTGCGGACAGCGCTCTGAGAACCAGCCTTCTTCCATGCGGGTGTCGCCCCTCGGCTCCCCCCACCTCGGGGTGGGGGCTTGGTGGCATCCCCAGGCGGAGTGCTCTTGGATGGGGTGCGTGTCCCGGGGGTGTTTGTCAGGTTTATACACCTGGGAGAGAAAAAGGACTCCGGCGCTGGGGGCAGGGAAGCGAGCCTCACGCAAGTCCCCCTGCTGCGCCTGCACCTGCTGGTCTGTCGATATGCAAATTGGTTGTTACTAGGACACCATAACTGTCAATTAGCATATTACCTCTTTATATGTATAGATGCTGCAATGAATATGGGAGTGCTGATAGCCCTTTGTGATAGTGATTTTATTTCCTTTAGATATACACCCAGAAGTGGGATTGCTGGGTCATGTGGTAGATATATATATATTTTTTAAATGTTAAATTTTTTATTTTATTTTTATTGATTAAGGTATTACAAATGTGTCGTTATCCCCCCATTGCCCTCCACCCCCCAATCCTGCCCTCACTCTCACCCTCTGTTGTATGTGTCCATTGGTTATGCTTATATGCATGCATACAAGTCTCTTGGTTGATCTCTTCCCCCTTACCCCCACCCTCCCCTACCTTCCCTCTGCGGTTTGAGCATCTGATCAATGTTTCTCTGTCTCTGGATCTGTTTTTGTTCATTGGTTTATGTTGTTCATTATAATCCACAAATGAATGAGATCATATGATAATTATCTTTCTCTGACTGACTTATTTCACTTAGCATAATGCTCTCCAACTCCATCTATGCTGTTGCAAATGGTAGGAGTTCTTTCCTTTTTACAGCAGCATAGTATTCCATTGTGTAGATGTACCAAAGTTTTTTAATCCACTCATCTGCTAATGGGCACTTAGGCTGTTTCCAAATCTTAGCTATTGTAAATTGTGCTGCTATGAACATAGGGGTGCATATATCCTTTCTGATGGGCATTTCCAGTTTCTTGGGATATATTCCTAGGAGTGGGATTGCTGGGCCAAATGGGAGTTCCATTTTTAGTTTTTTGAGGAAACTCCATACTGTTCTCCACAGTGGCTGCACCAGTCTGCATTCCCACCAGCAGTGCACGAGGGTGCCTTTTCTCTGCATCCTCCCCAGCACTTGTCATTTGTTGATTTGTTAATGATAGCCATTCTGACAGATGTGAGATTGTACCTCATTGTGGTCTTGATTTGCATCTCTCGGATGATTAGTGGTTTTGAGCATCTTTTCATATGTCTCTTGGCCTTCCATATATCCTCTTTCGAAAAGTATCTATTTAGGTCCATTGCCCATTTTTTGATTGGGTTGTTTATCTTCCTTTTGTTGAGTTGTATGAGTTCCCTGTAAATGTTGGAGATGAAACCCTTATCAGTGATAACATTGGCAAATATGTTCTCTCATGCAGTGGGCTTTCTTGTTGTTCTGTTGATAGTTTCTTTTGCTGTATAAAAGCTTTTTATTTTGATGTAGTCCATTTGTTTATTTTCTCTTTAGTTTCCAATGCCCTAGGAGCTGTATCAGTGAAGAAATTGCTTCGGCATATGTCTGAGATTTGGTTGTGTTTGGATTCCTCTAGTATTTTTATGGTTTCCCGTCTTATGTTTAAGTCCTTTATCCATTTTGAATTTATTTTTGTGTATGGTGTAAGTTGGTGATCTAGTTTCAGTTTTTTGCATGTATATGTCCAATTTTCCCAAAACCATTCATTGAAGAGACTGTCTTGACTCCATTGTATGTTCTTGCCTCCTTTGTCAAATATTAATTGAGCATAGTGGTTCGGGTTGATTTTGGGTTTCTCTATTCTATTCCATTGATCTATATGTCTGTTCTTGTGCCAGTACCAGGCAGTTTTGAGAACAGTGGCTTTGTAATATAGCTTGATATCTGGTATTGAGATCCCTTCTACTTTGTTCTTCTTTCTCAGGATTGCTTCAGCTATTCAGGGTCTTTGTTTATTCCAGATGAATTTTTGGAGAGTTCATTCTAGGTCTGTGAAATATGCCATTGGTATTTTAATGGGGATTGCATTGAATATATAGATTGCTTTTGGTAGTATGGACATTTTAATGATGTTGATTCTACCAATGCATGAAAACAGTATGTTCTTCCATCTGTTTATGTCATCCTCTATCTCTTTTTTCAGTGGCCTGTAGTTTTTTGCATATAGGTCTCTTACCTCCTTAGTTAAGTTTATTTCTAGGTATCTTAATTTGTTTTGTGCAATGGTAAATGGGGTTGTTTTTTTAATCTCTCTGTATGTTTACTGTTGGTGTATAAAAATGCCATCAATTTCTTGCCATCAATTTTGTATCCTGCTTCATTGCTGAATTCATTTATTAAGTCTAATAATTTTTTGATTGAGTCTTTAGGGTTTTCTATGTACAGTATCATGTCATCTGCGAATAAGGACAGTTTTACTTCTTTTCCAATTTGGATGCCTTTTATTTCTTCTTCTTGTCTGATTGCATTGGATAGCACTTCCAGTACTATGTTGAACAGGAGTGGTGAAAGCGGGCATCCCTGTCTTGTTCCTGTTCTTAGGGGAAATGGTTTTAGTTTTTGCCCATTGAGTATGATGTTGGCTGCAGGTTTGTCATATAAGGCTTTTATTATGTTGACATATGATCCTTCTATTCCCAGTTTGCTGAGCATTTTTATCAGAAAAGGGTGTTGGACTTTGTCAAATGCCTTTTCTGCATCAATTGATATGATCATGTAGTTTTTGTCTCAATTTGTTTATGTGATGTATCACGTTTATTGATTTGCAGATATTGTACCAGCCTTGCATCCCTGGAATAAATCCCACTTGGTCATGGTGTATTATCTTTATAATGTAATGCTGGATCCAGTTTGCTAGAATTTTGTTGAGGACTTTGGCATCTATGTTCATGAGGGATGTTGGCCTGTAATTCTCTTTCTTTGTGGTATCTTTATCTGTTTTTGGGATTAGGGTAATGCTGGCTTCATAGAAAGAGCTTGGAAGTGTGTCTTCCTCTTGAATTTTTTGGAATAGTCTGAGAAGTATTGGTTTTATTTCTTCTTTGAATGTTTGGTAAAACTCCCCTCTGAAGCCATCTGGTTCAGGGTTTTGTTTGCTGGAAGCATTTTGATTACTGTTTCAATTTCATCAGTAGTTATCAGCCTATTCATGTTTTTTGATTCTTCCTGATTGAACTTTGGAAACTTGTATTTTTCTAGGAATGTGTCCATTTCATCAAGGTTTTCCAGTTTGTTGGAGTAGAGGTGTTCGTAGTATTTTTTTTTTTTACAATCCTTTGTATATCAGTGGGGTCACGTGTTACTTTACCTCTATCATTTCTGATTTTGTTTATTTGGGCCCTCTCTCTTTGCTTCTTGGTGAGCCTGGCTAGAGGTTCATCAATCTTGTTTGTCCTTTCAAAGAACCAGCTCTTGGTTTCATTGATCTTTTGTATTGATTTTTTGTTCTCTATGTCATTTATTATTTCTGCTCTGATCTTTATTATCTCCTTCCTTCTGGATACTGTGGGCTTTTCTTGTTGCTCTCTTTCTAATTCTTTAAGTTGCAGGGTTAGATAACTTATTACCATTTTTTTTTTTTTTTTGAGGTAGGCCTGTAATGCTATGAACCTCCCTCTGAGGACTGCTTTCATTGTGTCCCATAGATTTTGGATTGTTGTGTTTTCATTGTCATTTGTTTCTAGCGTGCTTTTTATTTCTTCTTTGTTCTCTTTGATAACCTAATCTTTGTTTAATAGCATGCTATTTAGCCTCCAACTGTTTGATTTTTGTCATTGTTTTTATTGTAGTTCATTTCTAGTTTTATGCCATTGTGATCTGAGAAGATGCTTGTTATGATTTCTATCCTCTTGAATTTGAAGAGAGTTTGCCTGTTTCCTAATATGTAGTCTATCTTTGAAAATGTCCCATGTGCACTGGAGAGGAATGTATATTCTGTGGCTTTGGGGTGAAATATTCTGAAGATGTCAATTAAGTCCATCTGATCTAGTGAGTCATTTAGAATTTCTGTTTCCTTGCTGAATTTTTGTTTAGAGGATTTATCCAGGGGTGTCAATGGGGTATTAAAGTATCCTACTATAACTGTATTGCTATCGATCTCTCCCTTGATATCTTCCAGAAGTTGTTTTATGTATTTGGGTGCTCCTGTATTGGGTGCATATATGTTTACCCGATATATCTTCTTGTTGCATTGCTCCCTTTAGTATTATGTAGTTGCCTTCCTTATCTCTTGTTATGGCCTTTACTTTTACGTCTATTTGTCAGATGTAAGTATTGCAACCCCAGATTTTTTCTCATTTCCATTTGCCTGAAAATTTTGTTTTTATCCCTTCACTATCAGTCTATGTGAATCCTTTGTTCTGAGGTGGGTCTCTTACAGACAGCAAATATATGGGTCGTAATTTCTTATCTATTCAGCTACGCTATGTCTTTTGATTGGGGCATTTAATCCATTTACGTTTAATGTTATTATTGATAAGTACTTGTTTATCAACATTTTTATTCTTAATATTTATGTTTCTTCTTGCCTTTCTGTTTCTTCTTTTTACAGCAGTCCCTTTAGCATTTCTTGCATTGCTGGCTTGGTAGTAATAAACTCTCTTAGCCCTTTTTTGTCTGTGAAGCTCCTGATTCCATCTTCAATTTTGAATGATAGCCTTGCTGGGTATAGTATTGTTGGATTCAGTCCCTTGGTTTGCATCGCTTTGTATATTTCATTCCATTCCCTTCTGGCCTGGTGTGTTTCTGTTGATAAATCAGTCAATATTCTAATGGGAGATCTCTTGTATGTAACTTTCTGTCTCTCTCTGTCAGCTTTTAAGATTCTTAATTTATCGCTGATGTTTGCCAACTTAATTATGATGTGTCGTGGTATTGCTCTTTTTGGGTTCATCTTGTTTGGGACTCTATGTGCTTCTTGGACTTGCATAGTTATTTTCTTGCCAATATCAGGTAAGTTTTCTGTCATTATTTCTTCAAACAGGTTTTCTATTCCTTCTCTTCCTTTCCTTCTGGTACCCCTATTATGCAGATGTTGTTTTGTTTTGTGTTGTCCCAAAGCTCCCTTAGGCTCTCCTCTTGCTTTGAAAAATTTCTTTCCAGTTGCTGCTGTGTTTGTGTGTTTTTCCTACCTTATCTTCTAGCTTGCTGATGAGGTCCTCAGCCTCTTCTAGTCTCCTGTTTAAGCCTTCCATTATGTTCTTTATTGCAGCTATGTTGTTCTTCATTTCCTCTTGGTTCCTTTTCATGTTGGTGACATTCTCATTCAGCTCCTTATAATTCTCATTGAGTTGTGTGTATTTGTTATTGAGTTGCATGTATTTGTCATTCAGCCGTTTGAGCATCCTTATAACCATTACTCTGAATTCTTTCTCTGAGATGATATTTGCCTCCGTTTCATTTAACTCCCTTTCTGGTGATTTCTCTTTTTCTTTCCTTTGGGGATTGCTTTTTTTTGTCTTCCCATGTTTTGCTGTAATATTTTAATTGTTTCCGTGTCCTATGTCTGCTGCTGGTGTGATCTCTCAGGGTCCTGGGCTTGGTAATCTAGTGTAGCTCCCTACTTGAGCTATTTGGGTTTTTTGTATGTAGGATTTCAAGCTGGAAAGGTGCAACTACAGTGTCCAGATGTCAGCAGCCAGGGAGGGGGATGTCCCAATTTTTGCTGCCTTGCATCCTTGGTTGAAATTGTTTATGCCCAGCGGGGGCCCACAGAAGTACCTAGGAGCCATCTGTCAGGGTGGTGGGGCTCAGGTTGCCTGCGCTCTGGAAAGGCGCAACTGTGGTGTCCAGAATTCTGTAGCTATAGGGTGGGAAAACTCAGTTTTTGATGCTGCCCCCTTGGTTGGATACATGCGCACCCCATGGCAGCTCACAGGGGCACCCGCAATGTGTTTGCCAGTGCGGCGTACTGACGCACTCTGAAGGGCCCTGGCTGAAGCCAAGTGATTGAGGTATCTGTGGGCAGGTATCCAGGATGCGGGTATTCAGGATTTCTACTGCCAGGGCAGTGCACCCTTATTTGGATAAGAGCACTCCCAGCAAGTGCTCACAGCAGAACCCAAGAGCTGCCTATAGAACAGTGGGCTTAGGAGGCCTGCGCGCTGGAAAAGTGCAACTGTGATGTCCAGAGTTCTGCAGCTGTGGGGTGGGAAGACTCAGTTTTTGCTGTTGTTCCCATGGTTGGATACACACGCTCCCAGTAGCAGCTCACAGGGGTACCCGCAATGCGTTTGTGGCATGGAGCTCTGAAGTACTCTGAGGGGCCCTGGCGCTGTAGTTGTGCGATAGTGTCTGTGAGCAGTTATTCAGGAAGAGTGAATTCAGAATTTCTACTGCGAGGCAGTGCGCCCCCATTTGCACAATATTGCACCCAGCGGAGGCTTGCAGTGGCTCCCAAGAGCTGCCTGTGGGGTGGTGGGCTCTGGAGACCTACCTGCTAGAAATGCACATGTGTGGCGGTGCATTTGCGGCACGGAGCTCTGACACACCCTGAGGGTCCCTGGTGCTGTAGTTGTGCAACAGTGTATGTGGGCAGTTATTCAGGAAGAGTGAATTCAGAATTTCTACTGTGGGGCAGTGCACCCCCGTTTGCACAATATCACAATATCGCACCCATCAGGGGCTTGCAGTGCCTCCCAAGAGCTGCCTGTGTGGTGGTGGGCTCCGGGGTCCTGCCTCCTGGATACGCATGTCTGTGGCAGTGCCTTTGTGGCTCGGAGCTCTGATGCACCCTGAGGGGCCCTGGTGTTGAAGTTGTGCGATGGTGTCTGTAGGCAGTTATTCAGGAAGAGTGATTTCAGAATTTCTACTGTGGGGCAGTGTGCCCCCATTTGCACAATGTTGCACCCAGCGGGGGCTCGCAGTGGCTCCCAAGAGCTGCCTGTGCAGTGCTGTGCCCTGGAGGCCTGCGCTCTGAAAACACCCGGCTGTGTTGTCTGGAGGTCTGCTGCTGGGGAGGGGGAAAGTTGCACTTACTTCTGCAGGAGCAGTGCACCCTTGGAGGTGGAGGCCCACGGGTCCACGGGTCTGCGGGTGTGGCAGCAGGATTTTGGCTGGAGTGGCTGCCGGGTTGCGGGCAGTGTCCAAGGGCTGTCTGGGTGGTGGTGTTGATGAGTTCCTAGATGAGGCCGTTCTCCCGTTCAAGATGGCGTGTGCTCGTGCCTGAGTCCCGCAGCCTTGGGAGTGTCTACGGCCATGGTAATGGTAGGTGCTCCCTATCCAGGAGAATCTGGTCTACCAGCCCCTGCTACTCCTGTCAGATTTAACTGTCCCTCACTCATTCACACACACACACCACACACTTCCACACACTCTCCTTTCACCCCCTCACTCACTCACATCCTCTCCCTCACCTCCGTCCTGCGAGCCACCATCTTTCTCCTTTATGTGGTAGTTATAGTTTGAATTTCTTGAGGAACCACCATACTGTTTTCCATATTGGCTTCTATGTGTGCTATAATGTCCTTCATGCCACTGGAGGGAATATAGACAACAGCCAAATGATAATACCAGTGGAAAATAGGATGTGCACCTATCACATTACCAGGCACCACAGGAGCAACAAACTTAAAGCCAGAAAGACATATTTAGTATAAATTTTAAAAAAATATTTTATTGATTTTTTACAGAGAGGAAGGGAGAGGGATAGAGAGCTAGAAACATCGATGAGAGAGAAACATCGACCAGCTGCTTCCTGCACACCCCCTACTGGGGATGTGCCCGCAACCAATGTACATGCCCTTGACCGGAATCGAACCTGGGACCCTTCAGTCCGCAGACCGACGCTCTATCCCCTGAGCCAAACCGGTTCCGGCTAGTATAAATTTTTATTGGGAGGGCTTCCCCTTCTATAAAAATAACACTTGTGGCCTGATCCTTAGATGTTAATGTGGCTGAAGCTTTAGGAACTTGACATGGTTGTGCATACCATACATATTGCCCAGGGGAGGCAGCATGTCAGGTGTGAGTAGGTAGACTGGGAATGGGATATGCCGGACCAGGACACCCATCTTCTCTCCTCTTTTAATGGTGTGTGTTTCATTCCAGGTACAAAATGTTTCAATTGGCTCGGCGTGCATTAGGACAGTGGGATCCCAGTGATCTTTGAGTAGTTCCCCCTCACCCAGGGTTGTGAAGTAAATCATCCATCCTGGTGGGACGTCCTGTTGCAAATTCCAGTAAAAAAATGCCTTTCCCAGGCATGATGGGGCTTGGTATTTTCAGCAGTATAGCACATTGATCCACAATGAGAGTCAGAGCCATGGTTGTCTCTTGCAACTTCCATGCCTTTATATATCTTCATGATGTTTGGTGTTTCTACTGCAGTCCCTGGCCTAGCATATGGACCTACTGGGTGCTTCTTCAAATACAGGGGTAGGCAAAAGTAGCTTTACAGTTTTTTTTTTGTATGGAAAAAGACATGCAGGTTATAATTATTACAATCGTTTTATTAAATAACACTGTGTTTTGCATACCACAACTGTAAACTTACTTTTGGCCACCCCTGTGTATTAAAGCCTGGGGTGGTACTTTTGTAATGTTTTACTTGTTAGTAATGTAATCTGGGGCCTTAATAGGCCATTCTTCCTTTCTGCCAACCCTGCTGCTTGTGGGCTATAGGGGAGATGGAACCTTCATTCAGTGTCCTGTTCTTTTGCCCAGTCTTACATATCATAACCTTTTGAAATGTGATACCTCCTTTCAATTACTATCTATTTGACAAGAGTAACCATATGTGATACTCAGATTCTCTAATCCCCTAATGGTGGCAACTTGGTATGCGAGACTGCAGGGGAAAGCTTGGGTTAAACCAGGCACGTTGTCTACACAAACCAAGGCATATTTACAACCCTCACTTTCAGGGAGGAGGAACAATATAATCAATTTGCTAATCCCATGTCAGTTAGGAATAGCAGAGAATGAGTTATGCCTATACTAATACATTCTATAGTATTGTTAATGTAAGAAACAGTCAAACCTGTAGATAATTTTTGTGAGTTTCTTTGAGTCAAATTGTCTACGATTGCCAAGAAGCAAAATCTCAAAGGATTGAGATTATGCTCCGGATAATGACAGTTTTGCACCTTATTTTATACATTAGAATCAAAAGAGAAAACACAAGTGGGTTGCATGAAATCCATTGGTGATAGATTAGGGAGGCGAGAGAAAGCAAAGTGGGGAAACCTCTGGGATGGGATAAAAAAAGTAAAATGATAGACACATACATCTTTTACATAGGTGGGTACAGGATAGTTAATAGTCAACAATTGACTCAATAACAGTGAAGGGACTTGTGGTCTCTGCTCTGTGCTTTGAGGTGTCTGGAAAAAGGAAATTACTTTCACTTTCCAATGGTATGTTTTAAGGTGAAAATTGACCTTTGTCAGAGAAGATTCTAGCCTAGGACATGACCATCTGCCATAAACTGCTTTTATTTAGAAAGTTTTAAGTTCAGACCATCCTATATGGTAACTTTAGGTCTCTGAGTTTACAAGATCACCACGTAGGCCTTCCATGAGCTTGTCAAGTTTAGTATGTGGCCCTTTTTGTCCACAGTATGGATGAAGCTTGAAAACATTATGCTAAGCAAAACAAGCCAGTTTTAAAAGACACCATATTATATAATTCCATTCATATGAAATGTCCAGAATAGGGAAATCTGTAGAGACAGAAAGTAGATTAGTGTTTTCTTAAGGATTGGGAGAGGATGGGGATGAGGGGGACTGACAGCTAAATTGTACAGGGTTTCTTTTTGAGGTGATGAAAACGTTCTAAAATTGACTGTGGTGGGGGTTGCACATATATGTGAATATATTGAAAATCATTGAGTTATACACTTTAAATGGGTTAATAGTATGGTATGTGAATTATAAATCAATAAAACTTTTTAAAAAGAGTATGACTTGACTCATGGAGAGTGCCATCTGCAAGATGTCAGAATAGGAAGCCCCAGAACCTCCTTACCCCACAGAAACACCAATTTAACAACAATATACAGAACAATTGCCTTTGTAAGAAGTCAAGAAACCAGTTAAACGGTTCCTGCATCACAGGCAAGCATGAGGCCAACTGAATCAAAGCCTTTTAGAAAAAAAAAATTATAGCCTCTCACTACAGACCCTCTTCCCAGCATAGTAGGCATGGTGGAAGAAAATTCCCAACTCCCTGCTTCTCCCTGGGGAGAGAAAGGTAAGAGTAGAACATACAGCCAACGTTCTGACCAATGGGGCAACTGTCTGAGGAGACTGGTTTTTGTCTTACCTGAATTGGATCTCTGACAAGAATTAGGTGCCAGGTTGGGAGCCTCTGAGAACAAAGATCAACATACACCTGAGTCTGCAGTACCTTAAATAGACACTAGATAGAGCTCCAGTAATGTGACTTAGTAGACATCCAGCTAGGTTGCAGTAGCACAGACACCAAAAAGAAGCATATGATAGAAACTGACAAATCTCTTCAATTAGGCAATTACACACAGAAGCCCTAGGACAACACATTGCCAGAAAAAGCTTTAGAGGTCTGAATCTCTAGCTGGGTGATTATAGAAAGTCTTCCATGTACCAAACCAGACCACAAAGACTGGGAGAGGTAACTGATTTTTCAAATGTCATAGTCCCAACAGAGCATAACAGAGTACACAAAGAAACAGGGAAACATGGCCTACTCAAAGGAACAAATTAACCTGAAACCATATATGAATTACCAGACAAATAATTCAACATAACTGCCATAAGTATGCTTAATGAATTCATGGAGATCACAGATGGACAACTAAACAAAATCAGAAAAATATGCATAAAGCAAAATATAATATCAACCTAGTTAGGAATTAAGAAGAAGAAACAAATCAAATTCAGGAAATGAAGAATATACTTACAGAACTGAAAAATTCACAAGAGGGATACAATAGTAGACTTAGAAGAATAAGTGAATTCGAAGAAGGACTTCAAAATAATTAAAGCAGAGGAAAAAATAAAGGAAAAAATAATGAAAAAAGGGAACAGAGTGAGGGGACATCAATGGGAGGAACAATATATACATGAAGAGAAGAAAGAGAAAAAAGGACAGAGAACTATTTGAAGTACTAATGGTACAAAACTTCTCAAATCTGAGGATAAATGGACATACAAATTCAGGAAGCTCAAAAAACCCCAACTAGGAAAAATGTAAAGAGACCTACACCAAGACACATTTAATCAAATTGTCAAAAGTCACAAAGAAACCTGCTGGTGTGTCTCAGTGGTTGAGTATCAACCCATGAACCCAGAGGTTGCATGTTTGATTCCCAGTTGGGACACGTGCACGGGTTGTGGGCTCGATCCTCAGTAGGGGGCATATAGGAGGCAGCTGATTGATGTTTCTTTCTCATCGATGTTTTTATCCCTCTCCCCTCCTCTCTAAAATAAATAAAAACATTTTTAAAAAGTCATAGACATAGAAGCAGTCTTGAAAGCAACAAGAGAAGAACAAGTCATCACACATAGTGAGCTCCTATTAAATTATCAGCAGACTATATTTCCTATGCTGTATATATATACCATATGGAGATGTAAATTACAGCATAGGAAATATAGTCAATAATGTTATAATAACTATGTATGCTGCCAGATGTGTACTGGAAATATCAGAGGGAACACCTTATAAAGTATATGATTGTCTAACCACCATACTGAATAACTGATACTAATACAGAATAATATTGAATATAAACTATAAATGAAAAAATTTAAAAAAACATAAAAGATTATCAGCAGATTTCTCAGCAGAAACATTGCAAGATAGAAGGACATGGAATGATATGATATATTTAATCTGTTGAAAGAAAAAATCTGCCACCAAGAAAAAAAGGTTAAAGGGAAAATATATTAAAACTAGAGGCCCGGTGCACGAAATTCGTGCACAGGGGGTCCCTCAGCCCAACCTGCACCCTCTACAATCCAGGAGCTCTCAGTGGATGTCCTACTGATGGCTTAGGCCCACTCCCCATGGTTCTTTGCTCTCTGCGGGGCCTGGAGGTTTCCCTGCAGCCATGGAGATGAAGCTCCCATACCCTGCTGTCGCTCTCTGCCTGCTGCCGCCATGTGCCATGTGAAGGAAGCCCCAATGCCCTGCAGTGTGCTCTGTCTGCCGGGCCTGGGGGCTTCCCAGACATAGACACACTAAGGAAGCTCCCATGCCCTGTTGTCCAGGCTCTGTCTGCAGGGCCTGGGGGTGTTCCCACCGCCACTGCCCACTAAGGAAGCCCCCAAGCCCTGCTGTCTGGGCTCTGTCTGCCATGTCTGGGGACTTCCCTGCCACTGCCCCACTAAGGAAGCAGCCATGCCCGGCTTTGCAGGGCCTGGTGGCTTCCCGATTGCCACGGTGACCATCGGGAAGATGCCATGCCCTGCTCCTCTGCCGGCTCCATGTGCGCAGGGCCTGGCGTCTTCCCGATTGCTGCAGCGACTGGCCCTGCTCCTCCACTGGCTCCGTGTGTGCAGGGCCTGGCGTCTTCCCAATCGCTGTGGTGACCATCAGGAAGACGCCAAGCCCTGCTCCTCTGCCGGCTCCGTGTGTGCTGGGCCTGGCGGCTTCCCGATTGCTGCGGTGACCATCGGGAAGATGCCATGCCCTGCTCCTCCACCAGCTCCTTGTGTGTGGGGCCTGGCGGCTTCCTGCTGCCACAGCGACATGCCCTGCTCCTCCGCTGGCTCCGTGTGTGCAGGGCCTGGCAGCTTCCCGCTGCCGCAGCACTAAGGAAGCAACCATGTGCTCTGTATGCTGGTGGGACAGGCCAGACACTCCAGCAGCGGGGCTGAGGGGACTGGGCGCCGCCATCTTGTGGGTATGGGGGCCACCATTTTGTCGTGGAGTGATGCCTAATTTGCATATTACTCTATTATTAGATAGGATAACTATAGCTACAAATTTTGTTAATGGAAACACAATGTAAAAATATATAAACCAAGCCATCAAAACATAAAGTGGGGCGGTAGTAAAAGGGTAGAGTTTGTATGTGATTGAGTTATGTTATCAGATTAAAATAGACTTAAAACTGTAAGATATTTTATGTAAGCACCATACCAGTAACCAATTAAAATCTTGCAGTAGACACACAAAAGATAAAGAGAAGGGAATCAATACATAACATTATGAATAATCATTAATTCACAAAGGATGACAGCAGCAGAGAAAGAAACAAAGTAACTATAAAACAATCAGAAACAAGTGTCCATTACTGCATGACTGTATATAGAAGATATATGTGTGTGTGTAATGGAATATTATTCAGCCTAAGAAAAAAAGGACATACTGCCATTTGCAACAATACTGATGAGCCTAGAGGACATTATGCTCAGTGAGATTTGTCAGACAGTGAAAGTAAAATGTATCGTCTCACTTATATATGAATCTAATGTGGGGGGGGGGGGAAATCCGCATAGAAACAAAGAGTAGAAATGTGGTTACCAAGGGCTTAGGAGTGGGGTAGATGAGTATATAAAAAAGGGTATAAGCCTTCAGTTATAGCTGATCAAAGGGTATAAGCCTTCAGTTATAGCTGAATAATCTCTGGGGATCTACTATATATATGGATAGTGATTACAATCATAATACTGTGTTGTATATTTGAAATTTGCTAATAGAGTAGACCTTAAGTAATCTTAACCATACATAAAAAGATAATTAATGAGGTAATGAATGTGATAATTAACCTGTTTTTGAGAATTATTTCAAAAATTACACATGTAAAGTCATCACATTGTACATTTTAAATATATACAACTTAATTGTTAATTCTACCTCAATAAAAGGTAGATTTTATTTTATTTTTTTTAAAAAATATTTTTATTTCAGAGAGGAATGGAGGGGGAGAGAAACATCAATGATGAGAGATAATCGATTGACTGCCTCCTGACACCCCCTACTGGGATCGAGTTCACAACCCAGCAGTGCCCTTGACTGGTATCAAACCTGGGACCATTTAATCCGCAGGCCAACGCTCTATCCACTGAGCCAAACCGGCTAGGGTTCAGTAAATCTTATTTTAAAAATATAAAATTTAAGGAATTCAGAGAAAGCAATACTAACAGGAAAGTTTATAGTGGTAATTGCTTAGATTAAATATACAGAAAGATCTCAAATCACCAACCTAACTTTACATTTCAGGGAATTAGGGGAAAAAATCAATCTAAGTCCAAAATTAGCAGAAGGAAATATATAATAAAGATTAAAACAGAGATGTATGAAATAGAGAATGGAAAAGCAATAGAAAAAAATGAATGAACCCAAAAGTTGGTTTAGGAAAACATTGATAAAATTGACAAACCCTTAGCTAGACTAAGAAAAAAAAAAGAACACTCAAAAACCTAAAATTGAAAATGAAAGAGGGGACAGTTGATGTCACAGCAATAAAAGGATTATAAGAAACTACATGAACAATTATATACTAACACATTTGATATC
Source organism: Eptesicus fuscus (assembly GCF_027574615.1). Taxonomy (NCBI): domain Eukaryota; kingdom Metazoa; phylum Chordata; class Mammalia; order Chiroptera; family Vespertilionidae; genus Eptesicus; species Eptesicus fuscus. Next base: position 70,170,421 of record NC_072473.1, on the reverse strand, counting down.
CTAGAAAAAATATATCCTGGAAACCTACAACCTACCAAAACTGAATCATGTAGAAATAAAAAAAACATGAACAGAACTATAACTAGTAATTAGATTAGAATTGTAATAAAAAGCCTCCCAAAAAAGAAAAGCCAAAGACCATATAGTTTTACTGGGAATTCTATCAAACATTTCAAAAAGAATTAATCCAATCCCCTTCCTAGCCATGGAAGAGCATTTTCTTGTTTATTGGCAAAGCTGTCACCATTTAATTGGTATCAGATTCTGACTTGCACAAGTAACATTCTTCACTTTTAAAACCCTGGAGGGTGCTGGGTTATTGCACAAAGATCTATTTCTCAAATGTTTCTGCTAAGTTGAACTAATTGTTTCAATGGGTGATGGAAAACAAGGGATCGAGAAATCCATGCCGTGGGTGAAGTTTCCTGGAGCTTCCTGCAGTGCCCAGGACAAACGTGATTTCCAAGTCAGCAGCTCCAGGGTTGAGTGGGAAATGTGATGGGAAAACAATGTTCTGGAAACTACAGAGGAAGTATTTTTAGCATAGACCTGAATGGATTTTTGTGTTTTTTTTTAAGTAGCGAATGAGTGTATACTTGTTATAATTAAAGTGCTTGGTTCATCTGTAAAATAAAAATAAAAAATAAAAAGAATTAATCCAATCCTCAAATTCTTTCAAAGAATCAAGGAGAGGGGGAAACCAAGATGGCGGCATAGGTTAAACACCTAACATGCAGCCGGGCACAACAATTTCAAAGGCACAACTAGAGGTCAGAACGGACATCATCCAGAACCACAGGAGAGCTGGCGGACTGAAATGCCCACAGCTGGGGGGAAGGAGAAGGCCACGGGGACAATCGGGGGAGCCGTAAAAGCCTGAGGTATGGAGAAATGGGCAGAGACACGAGCAAGCGCGCCTGCGGGGAGGATGGAGCCGGAGAGGAAGGGGCGGCTGACGGCCTGGCCAGCGTTCACTGGCAGGAAGGAGATAAAGGCTCCGGATTGCGCTAAGCGCCGGCTCCGACTGCACTGAGCGCCAGTTCCGGGCGAAACCCTGGGAAGCCAGGCGCAGGCTGGGGGAATGAATCTGGGCTGTGGGGCACAGGCACAGAGGAGCGGCGGAGGGCAGAGCTCCAGAGGTGCGCACGGGAAGGGGCACAAAGGACGGACTGTTGCCTGCGCCACTGAACTGCCCTAGCGGGAAGGAGACATAAGCTCAGGACCGTCCTGAACCCCAGTTCCGACTGCACTGAACCCCAGTTCCGGGCGAAACCCTGGGAAGCCAGGCGCATGCTGGGGGAATGAATTTGGGCTGTGGGGCGGAGGCACAGAGGAGCGGCGGCTCCAGACGCGCGCACTGCAAGGAGCGCAGAGGATGGACTTCTGCCTGCGCCACTGGGTGGCCCTGCTGGGAAGGAGACAGGGGCGCCAGACTGCGCTGAGACCCAGTTCCAACTACACTGAAACCCAGTTCCGGGCGAGAATCTGGGAGTCCAGATTCATTAGGGGAGGGACTGGACTGTTTGGCAGTGGGCGAAACTCCAGGGCGCGTTTCTCTCAGAGGTGTTTGCAAGGAATACAGAGGGACACAGTCACAGGAGCCTTATAGGGCGGGGCTGACAGGAAGCCAAGGTTGTAGGCTCCACCCTGTAGCTCCGCCCCAGCCAAGCTGAGCAGAAGCTTTTTCCTGCTGAGTGCCTCAGGTAGTGGCTGACCCACACTACATTGGAGACCCAGAAACGAGGGCATCTAGTGGTTGGTGTGAGATGACACCAGATTTCAACCACTCGCACAAGGGACACATTCAGGAGGCAGACTCAGTGAGCGCCAAGGCATTGCTGCATCAAACCCGGCCCATAAACATGTCTCCTGCACAGCAACTCTTCCTATATAGACAAAGAGGGTCCTCACGGCCAATTGGCCTGGAGGACAATTCCTCCCAGTGACACCAACAACAATCAAGACTTAACTGTACAAAGGAGGACCAAGATGGAGACATAGGGCGGCAGCCTGATCGTTGCCTACCACAACAATATTGAGACTGCGACGGGAGAGCAGAGCAGACACCAGCCAGAACCACCGGGGGGCTGGCTGAGCAGATGCTCTACAACTAGAATAAAAGAGAGGGGTACGCGGGATGATGCTGATGCCGGTGACCCAAAGTCCACACTTTAAGAACTATGGCTCAGGCGACACAATGGCGGCCTGGAACGTGCTCGGCGCAGTTCCCCCGGCGGTCTCCGGCTGAGGGGACGGCTCCACTCGCTGCCGAGCACGGACAGACGAGCCCCTGGGAGACATGGGGTGGGAGACTCCGTGCTTGCTGACCTCCGAGTCCTTCAAGAATCTCAATGCCCCGAAGCGGCCAGGTGCGCACGCTCGGCAACCGGCCACCGCTGCAGACCCAAGGGCCGACGCAGCGACACCGGACCAGCCTGACGCCGCGCACCGGGCACACCGGAGCCTCGCCGAGCCCACCGCCCAACGAGTTCTGCGGCAGCCGCCCTGGAGCTCTGAGAAAATGACCGAAGGAATTGCTGAGAGGGAATTGACCAACAGGAATGGGGATCAAGAAGACGAAACCCCGCTGAGACCCGAGTCCAGGCGAGGCTGCGAGCCTCTGGGCTCAGGTGTGGTCACACGCCTCTGGGTCTAGGTGAGGCCTCACGCCCCTGGGTCTGGGTGAATCTGAACCCTGGGTCCGGGTGAGGCCGTGGGCCCCTGGATCCGGGTAAGGCTGGGTCCCGAGTCCGGGTGAGGCTGTGCGCCCCTGGATCCGGTGAGACCACGCGACCGGGGGTCTGAGAGAGGTAACGTGCCCCTGGGTCCGGGTGAGGCCATGTGCCCCTGGGTCCGGGTGAAGCTGAACCCTGGGTCCGGGTGAGGCCGTGGGCCCCTGGATCCGGGTGAAGGCTCGTGCACCTAGGTCCAGGTTAGGCCACGTGCCCCTGGGTCTGGGGGAGGCCAGGCGTCCCTGGGTCCGGGTGAGACCGTGTGTCCCTGGATCCGGGTGAGGCCTTGTGCGCCTAGGCCCGGGTGAGGCCACGTGCCCCTGGGTCTGAGAGAGGCCAGGTGTCCCTGGGTCCGGGTGAGACCATGTGTCCCTGGATCCGGGTGAGGCCTCGTGCACCTAGGCCCGGGTGAGGCCAAGTGCCCCTGGGTCTGGGAGAGGCCAAGCGTCCCTGGGTCCGGGTGAGGCCTCATACACCTAGGCCCGGGTGAGGCCACGTGCCCCTGGGTCTGGGAGAGGCCAAGCGTCCCTGGGTCCGGGTGAGACCATGTGTCCCTGGATCTGGGTGAGGCCTCGTGCACCTAGGCCCGGGTGAGGCCACGTGCCCCTGGGTCTGGGAGAGGCCAAGCGTCCCTGGGTCCGGGCGAGACCATGTGTCCCTGGATCCGGGTGAGGCCTCGTGCACCTAGGCCCGGGTGAGGCCACGTGCCCCTGGGGCTGGGAGAGGCGAAGCGTCCCTGGGTCCGGGTGAGACCATGTGTCCCTGGATCTGGGTGAGGCCTCATCCACCTAGGCCCGGGTGAGGTCACGTGCCCCTGGGTCTGGGAGAGGCCAAGCGCGCCTGGGCCTGGGTGAGACCATGTGTCCCTGGATCCGGGTGAGGCCTCGTGCACCTAGGCCCGGGTGAGGCCACGTGCCCCTGGGTCTGGGAGAGGACAAGCGTCCATGGGTCCGGGTGAGACCATGTGTCCCTGGATCCGGGTGAGGTCTCGTGCACCTAGGCCTGGGTGAGGCCACGTGCCCCTGGGTCTGGGGGAGGCCAAGCGCGCCTGGTTCCGGGTGAGACCATGTGTCCCTGGATCCGGGTGAGGCCTCGTGCACCTAGGTCCAGGTGAGGCCACGTGCCCCTGGGTCTGAGAGAGGCCACGCACCCCTGGGTCCAGGCAAGACCATGTGTCCCTGGATCCGGGTGAGGCCTCGTGCACCTAGGCCCGGGTGAGGCCACGTGCCCCTGGGTCTGGGAGAGGCCAAGCGTCCCTGGGTCCGGGTGAGACCATGTGTCCCTGGATCCGGGTGAGGCCTCGTACACCTAGGCCCGGGTGAGGCCACGTGCCCCTGGGTCTGGGAGAGGCCAAGCGTCCCTGGGTCCGGGTGAGACCATGTGTCCCTGGATCTGGGTGAGGCCTCGTGCACCTAGGCCCGGGTGAGGCCACATGCCCCTGGGTCTGGGAGAGGCCAAGCGTCCCTGGGTCCGGGAGAGACCATGTGTCCCTAGATCCGGGTGAGCCCACGTTCCCCTTAGTCCAGGTGAAGCCGTGCCCCTGGGTCCGGCCGAGACCAAACCAGAGGGAGTCGGACCTCCGTTACCACCATTTGTCCACCATCCAGAGCTGAGGGGTCAGTGCTGACATGTACACATAAGGAACTGGTGGACATTGAAATTGGGTCTCAAAAGAACTGTTGGTCCAGAAAGAAACTCACTACAGACTGATTCATTTGCCTGTCAGCATAACTATTATTGCTCGTCTCACATTCAGTTCTCATAAGTATATATCTAGTGACATATGATCTCGCTCATCTAGGGGAAATGATGAACAACATAGACTGAGGAACAAGAACAGAACCAGAAGCAAGGAGGCATCGATCGGACTATCGGGCCTCAGAGGGAGGATAGGGGAGGGTGGGGGGAGGGGAAGAGTTCAACCAAAGGACTTGTATGCATGCATATGAACCTATCCAACGGTTAAGTTCAACAGGGTGTTGGGGCATGCGTGGGGAGGGGGGGATGGGAATGGGGGGATGAGGACAAATATGTGACACCTTAATCAATAAAGAAATTTAAAAAGAAAAAAAAAACTTCAAAAAAAAAAAAGAATCAAGGAGAGGGAACACTTGCAAACTCATTTTGTAATTCCAATATTACTCTGATACCAAAACCAAGCAAAGACACAGAATTACATACTAATATATTTGGTGAATATTAATGCAAAAATTTTCAATGAAATCCTAGCAAACCGAATTCAGCAGCACATTAAAAGGATTATATACCATGACCAAGTAGGATTTATACCTGGAAATAAAAGATGGTTCAATATATGAAAATCATTGAAATATACTATATTAACAGAATGAAGGACAAAAGCACATGATCATCTCAATAGATGCAGACAAAGCACTAAAAAAATTCACCTAACCAATGTACACAGACACCAGCGGGGTGAAGGCATGAGTTGGGGGGGGCAATGGGGGGATAAGGACACATATATAATACAATAATTAATAATGAAAAAAATAAAACAAATTCAACAGTCTTTCATGATGAAAACACCCAGCAAACTAGAAATAGAAGGAAACTACCCAAGGCAATAAAAGCTATGTATGAAAAGCCCACAACTAACATACACAATGATGAAATACTTAGAGCTTTTCCTCTAAGATCAAAGTATCTGATGCCCCCTCTCACCCTGCTATTCAAAATATACTGAAGTTCTAGACAGAGAATTTGACAAATAAAAGGAAGAAAAGGCATCCAAATAGGAAAGGAAGAAATAAACTGACCTCTGTTCATAATTGACATGATCTTACCGTGATATATGTAGAAAACCTTAAAAATCCCCCATGCAAACCTACTAAAACTAATAAATGATTTTAACAAAGATGTAGGATACAAAATCAACAAACAAATATCAGTTGCATTTCTATACACTGCTAATAACCAATTTGAAAAGGAAATTAAGCAATGTCACTTTGGGGTATATATCTAAAAGAATTGCATCCAGGATCTAGAAGACATACCTGCTCTTCCACGTTCATTGCCATATTATTCACAATAGCCAGGATATGGGGGCAACCTAAGTGTCTGTTGATAAATGAATGGACAAAGAATATTTTATACACACACATACACATACATATACACATACATGTATATATATATATATATATATATATATATGTATATATATATATATGTGTGTGTGTGTGTGTGTGTGTGTGTGTGTGTGTATGTATATACATTGAGTGGCCAGATTATTATGACCACCCCATCAGTACTTTGTTGGGCCACCTTTTGCCTTCAATACTGCAGCAATTCTTCTTGTCATTGACTCCACGAGATGTTGAAAGGTGATGTGAGGAATCTGACACCATGCCTGATGAATAGCACTGTCCAGTTTTGTGAGATTTGATGGTTGTGGAACCAGCTGCCTGATGGCTCTTTTAACTTCGTCCCACAAATGCTCAATAGGATTGAGATCTGGTGACTGTGGGGGCCACCAAAGCAAGGTAAAGTCTCCCTCATGTTCTTTTTTTTTTTTTTTTCAGTTTCTTTATTTTTTTATTTTTTTTTCAATTTTTTTATTAAGGTATTATATGTGTACATGTCTTACCATTGCCCCTCCCACTCCCATATATGCCCTTACCCCCCAGAGTTTTGCATCCATTGGTTATGTTTATATGCATGCATACAAGTCCTTTGGTTGATCTCTTCTCTTCCCCACCTCTCCCTAAACTTCCTGCTGTAATTTGACAGACTGTTTGATGCTTTACTGCCTCTGTATCTCTCTTTTTGTTCAAGTTTATAATGTTCTTTATTATCCATAAATGAGTGAGATCATGTGGTATTTTTCTTTCATTGACTGGCTTATTTCACTCAGCAGAATGTTCTCCAATTCCATCCAGGTTGCTGCAAATGGAAAGAATTCCTACTTTTTTATGGCAGCATAGTATTCCATTGTGTAGATGTACCATTGTTTTCTGATCCAGTCATCTGCTGATGGGCACCTAGGCTGTTTCCAGATCTTAGCTATTGTAAATTGTGCTGCTATGAACATAGGGGTGCATATATCCTTTCTTATTGGTGTTCCCAGTTTCTTAGGATATATTCCTAGGAGTGGGATTACTGGGTCAAATGGGAGTTCCATTTTCAGTTTTTTGAGGAAACTCCATACTGTTCTCCACAGTGGCTGCACCAGTCTGCATTCCCACCAGCAGTGCACGAGAGTTCCTTTTTCTCCTCATCCTCTCCAACACTTGTCGTTTGTTGATTTGTTGATGATAGTCATTCTGAGAGGTGTGAGATGGTACCGCATTGTTGTTTTGATTTGTATCTCTCGGATAATTAGTGACGAGCATGTTTTCATGTGTCTCTTAGCCTTTCTTCTGTCTTCTGTGGAAAAGATTCTATTTAGGTCCATTGCCCATTTTTTTATTGGATCATTTATCTTCCTTTTATTAAGTTGTATAAGCTGCCTGTAGATGTTAGAGATTAAACCTTTATCAGTGATACCATTTGCAAATATGTTCTCCCATGCAGTGGGCTTTCTTGTTGTTTTGTTGATAGTTTCTTTTGCTGTAAAAAAGCCTTTTATTTTAATGTAGTCCCATTTGTTTATTTTCTCTTTAGCTTCCATTGCCCTAGGGGCAGTATTGGTGAAGAAGTTCTTTTGGCATATGTCTGAGATTTTGCTGCCTGTGAATTCCTCTAGTATTTTTATGGTTTCCCGTCTTATGTTTAAGTCCTGTATCCATTTTGAGTTTATTTTTGTGTATGGCGTAAGTTGGTGATCTAGCTTCATTTTTTTGCATATATCTGTCTAATTTTCCCAACACCATTTATTGAAGAGACTGTCTTTATTCCATTGTATGTTCATGCTTCCTTTGTCAAATATTAATTGAGCATAGTGGTTTGGGTCAATATCTGGATTCTCTATTCTGTTCCATTGATCTATATGTCTGTTCTTGTGCCAGAACCAGGCTGTTTTGAGAACTGTGGCTTTGTAATACATCTTGAGGTCTGGTATTGAGATCCCTCCTACTTTATTCTTCTTTTTCAGGATTGCTGTGGCTATTCGGGGTCTTTTTTTATTCCAGATGAATTTTTGGAGAGTTCTTTCAATGTCTGTGAAGTATGCCATTGATATTTTAATGGGGAGTGCATTGAATCTATAGATTGCTTTGAGTAGTATGGACATTTTAATGATGTTGATTCTATCAATCCATGAACATGGTATGTTCTTCCATCTGTTTACGTCTTCCTCTATCTCTTTTTTCAGTGTCCTGTAGTTTTCTGTGTATAGGTCTTTTACTTCCTTAGTTAAGTTTATTCCTAGGTATCTTAATTTTTTTGATGCAGTGGTCAATGGGATTGCCTTTTTAGTCCCTCTGTCTGTAAGTTCACTATTGGTTTATAGAGAGGCCATAGATTTCTTGGTGTTAATTTTGTATCCTGCTACATTGCCGAATTCATTTATTAAGTCTATTAGTTTTTTGATGGAGTCTTTCGGATTTTTTATGTACAATATCATGTCTTCTGCAAATGAAGACAGCTTTACTTGTTCTTTTCCAATTTGGATGCCTTTTATTTCTTCTTCTTGTCTAATTGCAATTGTTAATACTTCCAGTACTATGTCAAACAGGAGTGGTGAGAGTGGGCATCCCTGTCTTGTTCCTGTTCTTAGGGGAAATGTTTTTAGTTTTTGTCCATTGAGTATGATGTTTGCTGTGGGTTTATCATATATAGCTTTTATTATGTTGAGGTATGAGCCTTCTATTCCCACCTTGTTGAGAGTTTTTATCAAGAAAGGGTGTTGGATTTTGTCAAATGCTTTTTCTGCATCAATAGATATGACTATGTGATTTTTATCTCTCAATTTGTTTATGTGATGTATCACGTTTATTGATTTGCGGATATTGTACCATCCTTGCATTCCTGGGATAAATCTTATTTGGTCATGGTGTATGATCTTTCTGATGTACTGCTGGAGCCGATTTGCTAGAATTTTGTTGAGGATTTTGGCATCTATGTTCATGAGGGATATTGGTCTGTAATTCTCTTTCATTGTGTTGTCTTTATCTGGTTTTGGTATTAGGGTGATGCTGGCTTCATAGAAGGAGCTTGGAAGTGTTCCTTCCTCTTGAATTTTTTGGAATAGTCTGAGGAGGATAGGTTTTAATTCTTCCTTGAATGTTTGGTAAAACTCTCCTGTGAAGCCGTCAGGCCCTGGGCTTTTGTTTGCTGGAAGCTTTTTGATGACTGCTTCCATTTCGTCCATAGTTACTGGCCTATTGAGCTGTTTAGATTCTTCCTGATTGATTTTTGGAAGGTTATATTTTTCTAGGAATATGTCCATTTCCTCCAGGTTGTCCAGTTTGTTGGAATAGAGTTGTTCATAGTATTTTGTAACAATCCTTTGTATCTCAGCAGGGTCTGTTGTTATTTCACCTCTTTCATTTCTGATTTTGTTTATTTGGGTCCTCTCTCTTTGCTTCTTGGTGAGTCTGGCTAGAGGCTCATCAATCTTGTTTATCCTTTCAAAGAACCAGCTCTTGTTTTTTTTTTATCTTTTGTATTGTTTCTTTGGTCTCTATGTCATTTTTCTCTGCTCTGATCTTTATTATTTCCTTCCTTCTGCTTACACTGGGCTTTTCTTGCTGCTCTTTTTCTAGCTTTTTGAGTTGTAGGGTTAGGTAATTTATTACCATTGTTTCTTGTTTTTTGCAGTAGGCTTGTAGAGCTATGAACTTCCCTCTCAAGACTGCTTTCGCTGTGTCCCATAGATTTTGGATTGTTGTGTTTTCATTGTCATTTGTTGCCATGATGTTTTTTATTTCTTTCTTGATCTCTCTGGTAATGCAGTCATTGTTTAATAGCATGCTGTTTAGTCTCCATGTGTTTGATTTCTTTGGATTGTATTTATTGTAGTTGATTTCCAGTTTTATGCCACTGTGATCTGAGAAGATGCTTGATATAATTTCTATCTTGTTGAATTTGAAGAGACTTTGCATTTGACCCAGCGTATGGTCTATCTTTGAAAATGATCCATGTGCACTTGAGAAGAATGTATATTCTGTGGCTTTGGGGTGAAATGTTCTGAAGATGTCAATGAATTCCATCTGGTCTAGTGAGTCATTTAGGATTGATGTTTCTTTGCTGATTTTTTGTTTAGAGAATTTGTCCAATGGTGATAGTGGGGTATTAAAGTCTCCTACTATAATTGTATTGCTATCAATCTCTCCCTTGATATTCTCTAGGAGTTTTTTTTTATGTATTTGAGTGCTCCTATATTGGGTGCGTATATGTTTACCAGAATTATTTCTTCTTGTTGGATTTCTCCCTTTAGTATTATGAACTGGCCTTCCTTATCTCTTGTTATGGCATTTACTTTGAGGTCTATTTTGTTAGATATAAGTATTGCTACCCCAGCTTTTTTTTCATTTCCATTTGCCTGAAAGATATTTTTCCATCCCTTCACTTTCAATCTGTGTGTGTCTCTTGTTCTGAGGTGGGTCTCTTGTAGACAGCATATATATGGGTCATGTTTTTTTATCCATTCAGCCACTCGAATTCTTTTGATTGAAGCATTTAGTCCATTTACATTTAAAGTTATTACTGAAAGGTATTTGTTTGTAGTCATATCTATTTTTGTGTCTGTATTCCTTCTTACCTGTTTATTTCTTCTTTTTACAGTATTTCCTTTAGCATTCCTTGCATTGCTGGTTTGGTGGTGATAAACTCCCTGAGCCTTTTTTTGTCTGTGAAGCTCCTGATTTCCTCTTCAATTTTGATTGATAGTCTTGCTGGATATAGTATTCTTGGATTCAGTCCTTTGCTTTGCACCACTTTGTATACCTCCTTCCATTCTCTTCTAGCTTGTTGTGTTTCTGTTGATTAATCATTTGACAATCTGATGGGTGTTCCTTTGTAGGTAACTCTCTGTCTCTCTCTTGCCGCCTTTAAGATTCTCTCTGTCATTTATATTTGCCATTGAAATTATGACATGTCTTGGTGTGGGTCTTTTGGGGTTGATCCTGCTTGGGACTCTCTGTACTTGTGTAACTTTTATCTTTCCCATATCCGGGAAGTTTTCTTTCATTATTTCTTCAAATAGATTTTCTAATCCCTGCTGCTCTTCTTGTCCTTCTGGCAGCCCTATTATACGCATGTTACTTCGTTTCATGTTGTCCCGAAGCTCCCTTAGGCTTTCCTCCTGCTTTTTAATTTTTTTCTCTAGTTGCTGTTCAGATTGAGCTTGTTTCTGTACCTGATCTTCTAACTCACTAATTCGGTCCTCTGCTTCTTGTAATCTACTGTTGAGACTTTCCATGGTGTTTTTGATTGTAGCTATATCACTTTTCATTTCTTCCTGATTCTTGCATAAGTTGTTGATTTTCTCATCCATCCGATGTATAAATTCCACGACCATTACTCTAAACTCCTTTTCGGTCATGTTGCAAGCTTCAGTTTCACTAATTTCCTTTCTTGGCGACTCCACATTTTCTTTCCTCTGTGAATTATTTCGTTTCCCCATTCTGGCTATCACCAGAAAGCTCAAGCTTCCATTTGCATGGACCTGGGCCGTGTGCTGTGGGGACTTCGCTCCACCCGAGTTTCACTGAAGTGCTCTGACACTAGGACGTGTGGCTGCCATTGGTTGGTGGGAACCAGGCTTGCCCAGGGTCAGTGTCCCCAGTGTTCCGTGTGGTCTCATGTGCACACTTAGAATCAGGGGCCCTGTCTGCACCACACTGTTGGTATGTGCCGAAAATGAGATCCTTGGCATGTGCCAGGAGTCAGAGTTTCCCTGTGTCTGCACCTAGAATCGAGCGTCAGAGTCTCTGTTGCCTTGTGTGGTTTCTCGTTGAGAATTGGGGTCCCTGTGTGTGCATGCACCAACAATTGGAGTCACTGGCTCTTAGTGTGAATGTGCTGTGAGTCAGGGACCCCAGGCAGCTGTGTCCAGCGTGCCAAATTCCCTGAAGTGGAGCTGCGTCCTGTGTGTGCTCTCTCTACTGAGCAAAACCGGCTCGGGCTTCGCACACTCTCAAATTCCTGAAGGTGAGCTGCCTTTGTGCACTCTCCCAGATTCCCCGAAGGGGGGCGGAGTCCGTCCTGCGTGCCAAATTCCCCAAAGGGGAGCCCCTCTGTGCGAGCTCTAAGATTCCCCAAAGGGGAGCTGTGTCCCACAAGCCAAATTCCCCAAAGGGGAGCCCTATGTGTGCACTGTCAGATTTCCCTGAAGGGGAGCTGGTTCTGTCCCGCACGCAAAGGGGAGCACGTCGTGCATAGGCGCTCTGCAGCTTGGGCGAGGGGTGGGTCTGTCAGTTCCTATGGTGCTATCTGTGAGTCTGCGGGGAGGGAGATAGGCTCTTTGAGTCACGGAAATCTGCTGCCGGGAAGTCTGGATTCTTGTTGTTTGTTGGTCTGAAGCTGTGATAGCAGTTCTCTGTCCCCAGTGGCTGCAGGGTGCTGGTTTGTGTCTGAAGCCAGGATCCTACTCTCAGGCAGCTCTGTTTCTCAAGATGGCGTGGTCTCCGAGTCCGCACCAGCCGCCAAGAAGTGTCTGCTTTGTGCGCGGGGCTCCGCCATCTCGGACTGCCGGGTTAGGCAGCCCCTTGGAAGACGTGCAGAATCTAACTGACCCTAGCTCATACACACGCACACCACACACGTCTACACTCTCCTCTATGGGTTCCTCACTCACACTCTCTCTCTCCCTACCTTTCTGCCAGTCGCCATCTTTTTCCTCAGTTCCTCCCTTATGTTCTTGAAACCACTCCTGCACAATACGAACACCGTGGCATGGCGCATTGTCATGTTGGAAGAAGCCATCTCCATTCTGATACACCATCAACATGATAGGTTGAAGTTGATCAGCAATGATACTAAGATATGATGTGCTATTCAGACGTTGTTCCACACGAATTAAAGGGCCCAAATCATGCCAGGAAAACATGCCTCAAACCATAACACTGCCCCCACCAGCTTGAAGGGTTGTACTCATGCATGTGGGGTGCATGCTTTCATGCTGTTTCTGCCAAATTCTCACTCTGCCATCTGCATGATGCAACTGGAAACCTGATTCATCAGACCACATGACTTTTTTCCAATGCTTGACTGTCTAATCCTTGTGTTCCTATGTGAATTGGAGATGTTTTATCTTGGTAACTGCAGACAGCAAAGGTGTTCGAACAGGCCTTCGGCTTCCATATCCCATATGATGCAGTGTACGACTAATTTGCATACAAATATCAGGTTGTCATAATAATCTGGCCACTCAGTGTATATGTGTGTGTGTGTGTGTGTGTGTGTGTGTGTGTGTGTGTACTAATAAAAGGGTAATCTGCTAATTAGATTGGACATCATCTAGTCATCTGGTCCTCCTTCCAGACAAAGCCACGGTGGTGGAGACCAAGGCAGAGGCAGTTAGGGGCGATCAGGCTGGCAGGCAGGTGAGCGGTTAGGAGCGAGCAGTCCCGGATTGTGAGAGGGATGTCCAACTGCCAGTTTAGGGTTGATCCCTGTGGGACATCCCCCAAGGTGTCCCAGATTGGAGAGGGTGTAGGATTGTTGAGGGACCCCCTCCCCCCTGTGCATGAATTTCATGCACCCAGCCTCTAGTATGTGTGTGTGTGTGTGTGTGTGTGTGTGTGTGTGTGTGTGTGTGTAATCAGTCTTAAAAAGAAGGAAATCATGCCATTGCAACAACATGGATGAACCTAGAGGACATGCTAAGTGAAATAAGCTAAACAAAAAAGGACAAATACTGCATTATCTCACTTATATGTGGAATCTTAAAAAGTCAAACTCATAAAAGCAGAGAATAGATTAGTAGTTGCTAAGGATGGGGGTGGGGAAATGTTGGTCAAAGGGTACAAACTTTTCAGTTATGCAGGATGCATAAGTTCTGGAGATCTCATTTACAACATAATTGCTATAGGTTGCAATACCATATTGTATTATTGAAATTTTCTAAGAGTAGATCTTAAGTGCTTTCACCACAAACAAAAGAAAATAGTAACTGTATGAGGTGATGGGTATGTGAATTAGCTTGATTTGTGTAATCATTTCCCGACGTATACATATATAAAAACACCATAGTGTATACCTTAAGTATATACAATTTCTATTTGTTAATTATACCTCTATAAATTGGGAAAATAAAGTAGCCATATATTAAAATAGGTTCTAAATTAAGTTCATTTCTTTTGTCTTTAATTTCATAATATTTTAACTCAGTATATCTAAAATATTATGTTTAATTTAAAAACATTAAGTGAAAGAATGATGCTAGACACCAAAGCCTTTAGGACTACTACATTTTTGTTTAAGGAAACAAAGAGAGATAAAAATTAAAATCAGTCTTCAATTTTTGCTACTGAGATTGCAAGAGTTAAAAGTTCAAAGAAAAATATGGATAAAGTGATCAATGTCAAATGTCTATATCAAATATTGGATGATGCTCAATAAACTGCAGCCATGAAATGTATGGAAAATTCAGTGAAAAATTTTCATACACTTTGAGGCCCAAATACTAATTTGTCAGCAAATGATGTGAGCCTTGAACTTGAATTCCATGTTTAAAGGCCTTTCTTAAAATTAAATCTTAAAATTACTCACAATAAAAAATATTTAAAGTTATAAACTGTAACCATGTAAAGGTATAAATTATATATGTAGACTTAGTCACTAAAAGCATTTTAATGGTCTCTTTTTACTGGAACAATTGGTTGCAGACATTCAGTTATCTATAAGGCATAAAATATTCTGCTTATAATTGTTAATTTAAATTGATATTAACTATTTCTATTTTATTTTTATTTATTTTAATTTTTAAAAAATCATTTTTATTGAATTTATTGGGGTGACATTGGTTAATGAAATTATAGGTTTCAGGTATACAGTTCTATAATACATCATCTGTATATCATATTGTGTTTACCACCCCAAGTCAAGTCTCCGTTCATCACCATTTATACCCCCTTTACCCTCTTCTACCTCTCCTCACTCCCATTTCACTCTGGTAATCACCATACTGTTGTCTGTCTGTGAGGGTTTTTTGTTGTTGTTAATTCCGTCATCTTTTTTCATCCAGACCCCAACCCATCTCCCTACTGACAGCTGTAAGTCTGTTCTTTGTATTTATGAGTCTGTTTCTACTTTGTTTGAGGACAACAAGAAACTCCAGAGTAACTAGAAGGAAGAAACTAATAAAGATCAGAGCAGAAATAAATGACAAAGAGACTTAAAAAACACAATACAAAAAATCAATGAAACTAAGAGCTGGTTCTTTGGAAAGATAAAAAAGATTGATGAACCTGTAGCCAGACTCATCAAGAAACAGAGAGAACCCAAATAAGTAAAATCAGAAATGAAAGACGTGAAATAACAACTGACACCACAGAAATACAAAGGATTGTAAGCAAATACTATGAACAATTATATGCCAACAAGATGGACAACCTGGATGAAATGGACAAATTCCTAGAAAAATACAACCTTCCAAAATTGAATCAGGAAGAATCAGAAAACCTGAATAGGCCAATAACTACTAATGAAATTGAAGCAGTAATAATAATAAAAAAAAAACTCCCAGCAAACAAAAACCCCTGTTCTAGATGGCTTCACAGAGGAGTTTTTACCAAATATTCAAAGAATTAATAGCTATCCTCCTCAAACTATTCCAAAAAATCCAAGAGGAAGGAACACTTCAAAGCTCTTTGTATGAGGCCAGCATTATCCTAATTCTAAAACAAGATGAAGACACTACAAAGAAAGATAACTACAGGCCAATCTGAACATAGATGCTAAAATCCACAACAGAATATTAGCAAATTGGATCCAGCAATATATTAAAAAGATCATACACCATGACCAAGTAGGATTTATTCCAGGGATGCAAGGCTGGTACAGTATTCACAAATCAATAAATATGAGACATCAAATTAAGAAATTGAAAGACAAAAATCACAGGATCATATCAATAGATACAGAAAAAGCATTCAACAAAATCCAACACATTGACAAAAACTCTCAGCAAAGTGGTAATAGAGGGATCATGCCTCAACATAACAAAGGCCATATATGACAAACCTATAGTCAACATCATATTCAGTGGGCAAAGACTAAAACCATTTCCCCTAAAATAGGAATGAGACAGGGTTGTTTGCTTTTCACCACTTTTAGTCAACACTAGAAGCCCAGTGCACAAAATTTGTGCATGAGTAGGGTCCCTAGGCCTGGCCAGCAATCGGGGCCAATCTGTGGGGTGACCGGCGGGGCGATCGGGGGGCTCCTGCTGGCACCTGCCTTGGCAGGCCTGGCACTGCCTGCTTTCTGGCTGCCGCCAGTCGCCTCAGGCGACCATCAGGGCATTCGGGGTGGGGGTGGGGCAGTGCCAGCCCGATCACCAGCTGCCCTCGTCCACTGATTGCCCCACTGTTGCCGCAGGTTGCCTCCCTCTGCGGGGCGACTGGAGGGGCAATCAGGGGGGCCTCTGTTGGCACCCGCCTTGGCTGGCCTGGGGCCTGCAGGTGGGGGCAGCTCCTGTGTTGAGCATCTGCCCCCTGGTGGTCAGTGTGCATCACAGTGACCACTTGTTCCACCGGTCGTTCTGCCATTCAATCGATTTGCATATTAGGCTTTTATTATATAGGATAGTACTAGAAGCCCTAGCCACAGCAATCAGAGAAGAAGAAAAAATAAAAGGCATTCAAATTGGAAAGAAGGATGTAAAGCTGTCATTATTCACAGATGACATTATATTGTACATAAAAAAACCTAAAAATTCCACCAAAAAACTACTAGATTTAACAAATGAATTCAGCAATGTAGCAGGATACAAAATTAACACCCAGAAATTAATGTCATTTTTATACACCAATAATGAACTCTCAGAAAAAGAAACTAAAAAGTAATCCCATTGATCATTGCAAAAACAAAAAAAATTAAGATACTTAGGGATAAAAATAACCAAGAAGGTAAAAAACCTTTGGAAAACTATAAAACATTGAAAAAAAGACATCAAAGGAGATATAAACAACTGGAAGAATATACCATGTTCATTAAAATGTCCATACTACCCAAAGCAACCTGAAATTCAATGCAATCCCTATTAAAATACCAATGGCATATTTCACAGACCTAGAACAAATAGTCCAAAAATTCATATGGAACCGAAAAAGACCCCAAATAGGTGTAGCAATCTTGAGAAAAACAAAGCTGGAGGGATCATAATACCAGATAGAAAGTTATACTAAAAAGCCACTGTAATCAAAACAACCTGGTACTGCACAAGAACAGACATATGGCTCAATAGAAGATAGTTTCTTCAATAAATGGTAGGATAATTGGACATGTTATAAAATGAAACTAGACCACCAACTTACACCACACACAAGAATAAACTCAAAATGGATGAAAGATTTAAATGTGAGTCATGAAACCATAAAAATCTTTGAAGAAAGCATAGGCAGCAAAATATCAGACATCTCAGGTAGCAAATTTTTTAAAAATATATATTTTATTGATTTTTTTACAGAGAGGAAGAGAGAGGGATAGAGAGTTAGAAACATCTATGAGAGAGAAACATCGATCAGCTGCCTCTTGCACACCCCCTTACTGGGGATGTGCCTGCAACCAAGATACATGCCCTTGACCGGAATCGAACCTGGGACCCTTGAGTCCGCAGGCCGATGCTCTATCCACTGAGCCAAACTAGTTTCGGCCTCACGTAGCAAATTTTTCACTGACACAATGCCTAGGGCAAGAGAGACCAAGGAAAAAATAAACAATTGAGACTACTTCAAAATAAAAAGCTTCTACACAGCAAAAGAAATCAGCATCAAAATGAAAAGGGAACCAACTGTATGGGAGAACATATTTGCCAGTGATACATTTGATAAGGGGTTAATGTCCAAAATATGTAACATATTCATACAACTCAATAAAAGGAAGACAAACAATCCAATCAAAAAGTGGGCAGAAGACCTAAATAGACATTTACCCAAAAAGGACATGGATATTATTGAAATCCCCAGTGAAATGATTTGTAATGGATCTATTATTAAAGCTAACTTTGGAAATAGTATATCTATAGATAATATTAAAAATATATCTAAACATGTGATTCTTTGCCCTAAAAATGAGCACATTCATAAATGAAGAAATTTTGGATATACTCGATGGAGCTTTTCACACCTATTTGAGTGATGATTCCATCGATTCAAGGGATGATGCTGAAAAGGAAAATTTTCCCATCGAATTTATTAATAGTATTACTCCTTTGGGAATGCCATGTCATGAATTAAAATTGAAAGTAGGTGCAATCATCATGCTACTGAGAAATCTCAATAGTAAATGGGGTCTTTGTAATGGTACTAGATTTATTATCAAAAAATTGCAACCTAACATAATAGAAGCTAAAGTATTAACAAGATCTGCAGAAGAAGAGTTTGTTCTGATTCCAAGAATTTATTTGTCCCCGTCTGACACTGGCCTCCCATTTAAATCAGCAGTCGCCAACCTTTCAGACCTCACGGACCACCAGTGGTCCTTGGACCACCAGTTGGCGACCACTGATTTAAATTAATTCAAAGACCGTTTCCTGTGATGCCAGCATTTGTGATGACTATTAATAAATCACAAGGACAAACTTTAGACGGAGTAGGGATATTCCTACCTGATCCCGTTTTCGGACATGATCAGTTATATGTTGCTTTCTCTCGCGTTCGAAGAGCATGTGACGTTAAAGTTGTAAATACTTCATCACAAGGGAAATTAGTCAAGCACTCTGAAAGTGTTTTTACTCTTAATGTGGTATACAGGGAGATCTTATAATAAGTTTAATCAATTTATCAGGCATTGTTTTTTTTATCAATGTTGTTATTATATCATGTTTTTATTGTTTTTATATCATTTTATTGTTTTTATATAGTTTTTATATCATGTCTTATATCATATTGTTTAATAAAAATGGCCCTGTTAAATATTGGGGCCCATGTCACTGTCATTCCAGGCAATCCTTCTAAATTCCCAAAAGGAACCCTTCTACTTATAAGGCATTGCTAGTGAAATAAGAAAAGGTGTACGAACTCATTCAGTTATAACTATTAGGACCATTCACCACAAACAGCTTCCTATGGCATTGGACCTCCTTGCTCTTTATTTCCTCCTTATAGGCATGGATGCATTGACACTATGCCATGCCTCATGGCACAAGCACAAATCCTTGGCTTTTCTGGTGGGACTCCCCGAATGGATGCCAAGGACTCACTCCTCCAGTCAAGATAGTACACACTCCCTAATACGCACTCAAAGAGGGGCCCTGACCTGGGAAGGCACCTGAGCATTCTAAATTGTCCCCTCTTGCCCTTTTGGCCAAGAGGGACCCGCTTCTCACAATCCAATTGTCCACAGCTGTTGCCTGAGCTTCTGTTCATGCCAAGGGTGAAACCTCATGATGGCTGATACCATGGATCTGTCTCTCGCCCAGTGGGGTGAGCTGGGCCACCTTGGAGAAGAAACCTGGGTTCCACAAGATATGTGATCAGTGCTGGGACCCTGCCAGCAGGCGAGGGGATCCCAAGGCAGGTGCTGGGCATGGAGGCCATGGGGGCATAGGCGACCAAGGAGACAGAAATAAACCTGACATCACCCTGCTTGGCCCCGGAGGATGGCTGGTTAGCCAGAGACGGGTAAGATTCCTCAGGGAAGGAACAACCTAAGACAGGCACAGTCGCATAGGGGCCATCAGGAGAGAACTTGGGGGTCAACAGAGGTGGGGCACAGATCTTCACCCCCCCCAAGTTTGCAGGGGCCTGAACCCTCACCCCTGCTGAAGGAGATCTCCTGCCCCCATGGCTGCTCAGCTTCACATGCCCAGCTCAAATCGGGACCCAGGTAACAGAGACTTGGCCGACAGCAGATGCCCTCTCACTGCAACAAGACTTGATGGAGATGTCTTGCACCCATGACCTGGGGAACTGGGGTCTATGATATCTAAATCCAGCCTAGCACCAGGAATGCTCAGGGCCTACTCAAGAAGGCAAATAATCCTCTCCACTAATAATTATAGGGTAAAACAAGATGGTTGTTAGAGTATTAAATTTGACAATAAAATAGTAGTCAAGTTTTCAGACTAATTTAAATTGGCCAATCGAAATAAGCAAATAGTCTAGAAAAATCAATTGTTTACTGGACAAAAAAGCTGTTCCTAAAGTGTTAACTAAATTTTAATTGGTGAGAAGATGGCGGCGGAGGTGAACGGCTGATCTGTTGCCTCGCATGGCAGTTTCGGAAATACAACTAAAAGATGGACTGGTGAGCGTGGCGACTCCTGCTCCCATCTCCCCAGGCCAGGCGGCTGCTTCTCTCAGTCAGCACCGCAGCCGGGGTCATGGGCTCGTGGGCGGCCGTGGAATCTGCTGCGGCGGCGGCCGCGGACTCAGCGCAGTGGCTCTCGATGAAGGTAGAGACCATCTTTCTGCAGGAGGGGCCCATCCGCGTCACCGACCTGGCCGAGTTGCCCAGTGAGATCCTCAGGGCCCCGGAGGCCGCCGACACCGACTTGGAGGATTTTTAGGATTTCCCGTCTTACATTCAAGTCCTTTAGCCATTTTGAGAGAGGAAAACCAAGAAGGCGGCAAAGTTAAACAAATGAACTGCGCCGCGCATAGCAATTTCAAAAATACAACTGGAGGGCAGATGATCTGCCACCCAGAACCATAAAAGAGCTGGCTGAATGGTGGATTTACAGCTGAGAGGGAAGAGGAAAGAGCGAACTCGGAGGGGATAAGGTGCGGAGGCACGTGGGTCGGACTGGTGGCGGGGGAAGGGTTGTGCCGCTTTTTTTCCAAACCTTGGGGAGATTAGCTCCCCATCACCCTGAAATCCAGTTTCTGGGGACTGGCGGGAGACCCAGACACCTGCGGGGAGAGGCTGGACTCTTGGCCTTCGTGTCGGAGAGTAGGAGTAACTTCCTTGCGGAGGTGCGCCCAGCAATCAGTGTTTTCTGCGCTGGAGTGTGGAACGAGGGGGCTTAGAAATGTGGAAAGCAGAAAAAGCAGACTTGCAGCCATTGCGGTTCGCCACGCCAGGGCCTGGTGGCGCCTTGAGACCCCGCCCCACCCTGGAACCCGTCCCGCACGTTTCGCAGGCCCACCTGGGCTCCAAGCAGCGGCTTTTGCATGTGGTTGGCCTGCCCTGTGGCAGCTTGACCAGATAAACTGCGGTTCTAGTCGGACTGCTCCAGGGCCGCTCAGAGAGGAGGAGGAAACTGCAGTTTTTGCTGTAATTACTGCTGAGTGGCCTCAGGCAGTAGCTGACCTACACTCCATTGGAGACCCAGAAACGAGGGCATCTAGTGGTCGGTGTGAGATGACACCAGATTTCAACCACTCGCATGAGGGACACATTCAAGAGGCAGACTCAGTGAGCGCCAAAGCCTTGCTGCACCAAGACCCGGCCCATAAACGTGTCTCCTGCACAGCAACTCTTCCTTTATAGACACAGAGGGTCCTCACGGCCAATTGGCCTGGAGGACAATTCCTCCCAGTGACACAAACAACAATCAAGACTTAACTATACAAAGGAGGACCAAGATGGAGGCATAGGGCGGAAGCCTGATTGTTGCCTACCACAACAATTTTGAGACTATGACGGGAGAGCAGAGCAGACACTATCCAGAACCACCGGAGGGCTGGCTGAGCAGATGATCTACAACTAGAATAAAAGGGGTACGCGGGATGATGCTGATGCCAGTGACCCAAAGACCACACTTTAAGAACTACGGCTCAGGCGACACAATGGCGGCCTGGAACGTGGTCGGCGCAGTTTCCCGGTGGTCTCCGGCTGAGGGGACGGCTCCACTCGCTGCCAAGCATGCACAGACGAGCCCCTGGGAGACATAGGGTGGGAGACTCCATGCTTGCTGACCTCCGAGTCCTTCAAGAATCTCAACGCCCCGGAAGCGGCCAGGTGCTCACGCTCGGCGACCAGCCACCGCTGCAGACCCAAGGGCCGACGCAGCGACACCAGACCAGCCTGCCGCCGCGCATGGGGCACACCGGAGCTTTGCCGAGCCCGCCGCCCAACGAGTTCTGTGGCAGCCGCCCTGGAACTCTCAGAAAATGGCCGAAGGAATTGCTGAGAGGGAATTGACCAACAGGAATTGGGATCAAGAAGACGAAACCCCGCTGGGTCCCGGGTCTGGGTGAGGCCGCACGCCCATGGGTCCGGGTGAGACTGGGAACTGGGTCAGGGTGAGGCTGGGTCCCAGGTCCAGGCGAGGCCACATGCCCCTGGATCCGGGTAAGGCCGCACACTCCTGGGTCCGGGTGAGGCTGGGGCCAGGGTCCGGGTGGGGCCACCCCCCTCGGTCCGGGTGAGGCTATGCGCCCCTGGGTCCAGGTGAAGCTGGATCCCGGGTCCGGGTGAGGCCGTGTGCCCCTGGATCCGGGTGAGGCTGGGTCCCGGGTCCGGGTGAGGCCGCGCGCACCTGGGTCCGGGTGAGGCCACGTTGCCCCTGGGTCCGGGTGAGGCCACGCGCCCCTGGGTCCGGGTGAAGCTGGATCCCGGGTCCGGGTGAGGCCGTGTGCCCTGGATCCGGGTGAGGCTGGGTCCCGGGTCAGGGTGAGGCCGTGCGCCCCTGGGTCCAGGTGAGGCCACGTGCCCCTGGGTCCGGGTGAGGCCATGCGCCCCTGGGTCCGGGTGAAGCTGGATCCCGGGTCCAGTTGAGGCCGTGTGACCCTGGATCCAGTGAGGCTGGGTCCCGGGTCCGGAATAGGCCGCGTGAACCTGGGTCCAGGTGAGGCCTCGCGCCCCTGGGTCTGGGAGAGGCCACGCACCCCTAGGTCCGGGTGAGGCCACGCGCCCCTGGGTTGGGGTGAGGCCACATGCCCCTGGGTCCGGATGAGGCCACGCGCCCCTGGGTCCGGGTGAAGCTGGATTCTGGGTCCGGGTGAGGCCATGTGGCCCTGGATCTGGGTGAGGCTGGGTCCCGGGTCCGGATGAGGCCGTGCGAACTTGGGTCCAGGTGAGGCCTCGTGCCCCTGGGTCTGGGAGAGGCCACGCACCCCTAGGTCCGGGTGAGGCCACGCGCCCCTGGGTTGGGGTGAGGCCACATGCCCCTGGGTCCGGATGAGGCCACGTGCCCCTGGGTCCGGGTGAAGCTGGATTCTGGGTCCGGGTGAGGCCGTGTGCCCCTGGATCTGGGTGAGGCTAGGTCCCGGGTCCGGGTGAGGCCGCGCGAACCTGGGTCCAGGTGAGGCCTCGCGCCCCTGGGTCTGGGAGAGGCCACACACCCCTGGGTCCGGGTGAGCCACGCGCCCCTGGGTCCGGGTGAAGCTGGATCCCGGGTCCGGGTGAGGCCGTGTGCCCCTGGATCTGGGTGAGGCTGGGTCCCGGGTCTGGGTGAGGCTGCGTGAACCTGGGTCCAGGTGAGGCCACGTGCCCCTGGTCTGGGAGAGGCAAGGCACCCCTGGGTCCAGGTGAGGCCACGCGCCCCTGGGTCTGGGTGAGGCCACATGCCCCTGGGTCTGGGTGAGGCCACGCCCCCCTGGGTCCGGGTGAAGCTGGATCCTGGGTCCGGGTGAAACCGTGTGCCCCTGGATCAGGGTGAGGCTGGGTCCCGGGTCCGGGTGAGGCCGCCCGAACCTGGGTCCAGGTGAGGCCATGTGCCCCTGGTCTGGGAGAGGCCACGCACCCCTGGGTCCGGGTGAGGCCACCCGCCCCTTGGTCCGGGTGAGGCCACATGCCGCTGGGTCTGGGAGAGGCCACGCACCCCTGGGTCCGGGTGAGGCCATGCTCACCTGGGTCTGGGAGAGGCCACGCGCCCCTGGGTCCGGGTGAAGCTGGAGCCCGGGTAGGTGAGGCCGTGTGACCCTGGATCCAGTGAGGCTGGGTCCCGGGTCCGGGTGAGGCCGTGCGCCCCTGGGTCCAGGTGAGGCCTCGCGCCCCTGGGTCTGGGAGAGGCCACGCACCCCTGGGTCCGGGTGAGGCCACGCGCCCCTGGGTCCGGGTGAGGCCACATGCCCCTGGGTCCGGGTGAGGCCACACGCCCCTGGGTCTGGGTGAAGCTGGATCCCGGGCCCAGGTGAGGCCGTGTGCCCCTGAATCTGGGTGAGGCTGGGTCCCGGGTCCGGGTGAGGCCGCACGAACCTGGGTCCAGGTGAGGCCACGTGCCCCTGGTCTCGGAGAGGCCACGTGCCCCTGGGTCTGGGAGAGGCCACGCGCCCCTGGGTCCTGGTGAAGCTGGATCCCGGGTCCAGGTGAGGCCGTGTGCCCCTGGATCCGGTTGAGGCTGGGTCCCGTGTCCGGGTGAGGCTGCGCGCACCTGGGTCCAGTGAGGCCACGCGCCCCCTGGGTCTGGGTGAGGCCATGTGCCCCTGAGTCCAGGTGAAGCTTGCCCCTGTGTCCGGCTGAAACCAAACCAGAGGGAGTCGGACCTGCATTACCACCATTTGTCCACCATCCAGAGCTGAGGCATCAGTGCCAACATGTACACATAAGGAACTGGTGGACATTGATATTGGGTCTCAAATGAACTGTTGGTCCAGAAAGAAACTCACTACAGACTGATTCATTTGCCTGTCAGCTTAACTATTATTGCTCGTCTCACGTTCAGTTCTTATAAGTATATATCTAGTGACACATGATCTCGCTCATCTAGGGGAAATGATGAACAACATAGACTGATGAACAAGAAGAAAACCAGAAACAAGGAGGCATAGATCGGACTATCGGGCCTCAGAGGGAGGATAGGGGAGGTTGGGTGGAGGGGGGAGAGATCAACCAAAGGACTTGTGTGTATGCATATGAGCCTAACCAACGGTAAGTTCAACAGGGGGTTGGAACATCCGTGGGGAGGGGTGTGGGATGGGAATGGGGGGATGAGGACAAATATGTGACACCTTAATCAATAAAGAAATTTTTAAAAAAATAAATAAATAAAATTTAATTGCTAGTTCATCTCATGGTAAAATTGCGTAACATATAATGAACCTAAAGCAGTCACATTTTAGTGCAAAAACGTAAAATTTAAAAGCTATCAAGATTACAGCATAAAATTTCCAAAAGCCTCCCAATATTAAACCAAAAAAGGTGGGATAGTAGAAGAATATCATGTAAGGAAAAATATCCTGTAAATAAATTACATCTAGAAAATTTTTACTTTAGAAAATTAACTTTCATTTGTAATGCTAATAGCAAGACACCCAGGTAAAACATACATGGTGTCAAAACAAGCCAAAGGAAAATCGTTTGGACAAAAAAATGAAAAAGGATCGCAAGTCAAATTTATAGAAAATATTCCTTTATTAACTTTTGGTTGAGAATATATTTGTATATTTTCAGAAAACAACTCCGAGACCATGTGGATTCCTGCAACAGAGAGGGATTGACAGGAGTGCTCCAGCCATGAAGACAGAAGAGAAACAGTCTAGAGATGGAAGACGCTGACCATGCCTTGCCATACTAGCAGTCAGCAGATGTGCCTCACTGCAGATTGCCCAGGACCAAACCAGAGAGGGTCGGACCTGTATTACCACCATTTGTCCACCATCCAGAACTGAAATATCATTGCTGTTATGAACACATAAACAACTGTTGGACATAGAAACTGGAACTCAAAAGAACTGTTGGCCCAGAAAGAAACTCACTATAGACTGATTAATTTGCCTCTCAGCATAACTATTATTGCTTGTCTCATTTTCGGTTCCTATAAATGTATTCCTAGTATCACATGAGCTCACTCATCTAGGGGAAAAGATGAACAACATAGACTGAAGAACAAGAACAGCATTGATCAGACTGTCAGACCTCAGAGGGAAGGTAGGGGAGGGTGGGGACAAGGGTGATAGATCAACCAAAGGACTTGTGTGCTTGCATATGACCCTAACCAGTGATCACGGACAACAGGGGGAGGGGAGCATGTGTGTGTGGGGTTTTGGGAAGGGAATGGGGGGGTTGATGACAAATATGTGATACCTTAATCAATAAAGTGATTTAAAAAAATAAATAAATAAAATTAAAAAAAAGAAAACAAAAACAAAAAAACAAAGAGGGGCCCTGATACCCTGGCTTGTGTGGTTCAGTTGGTTGGGCGTCGTCCCATGCACCAAAAGGTCACTGGTTTGATTACTGGTCAGAGCACATTCCCAAGTTGTGGGTTCAATCCCCTGTAAGGGCACATATGGAGATAACTGATCTCTCTCTCTCTCTCTCTCTCTCTCTCTCTCTCTCTCCTCTCTCTCTCTCTCTCTCTCTCTCTCTCTCTCTCTCTCTCTCTTCCTCTCTCTCTCTCTCTCTCTCTCTCTCTTCCCCCCTCGCTCTCTCTCCCTCTCCCTATCCTTATCCATTCCTCTCTCTCTAAAATCAATAAAAACATATTTTAAAAAATAGAGGGGCACTGAAGGCCTACACACTCTGTCATTAGCAATTTGCTTGAGTCACTTATGATTTGCTTGAGATAGAATTTATCCTATCTAATAAAAGAGTAATATGCAAATTGTCCATCATTCCAACACAAGATGGCCACCCCCATGTGATCAAAGTTGGCTGCCCCCATGTGGACACAAGATGGCTGCCACAAGATGGCCATCAGGGGAGGGCAGTTGTGGGCGATCAGGCCAGCAGGGGAGGACAGTTGGGAGGGACCAGGCCACAAGGGAGGGCTGTTGGGAGGGACCAGGCCTGGAAGGGAGGACAGTTGGGGGCAATCAGGCCTGCAGGGGAGGGCAGTTAGGGGTGACCGGGCCAGCAGGGGAGGGCAGTTGGCAGTGACCAGGCCAGAAGGGGAGGGCAGTTAGGGGTTACCTGGCCAGCAGGGGAGGGCAGTTGGGAGCAATCAGGCCAGCAGGGGAGCAGTTAGGCGTCGATCAGGCTGGCAGAGAAGTGGTTAGGGGGTGATCAGGCTGGCAGGCAGAAGCGGTTAAGGGCAATCAGGCAGGCAGGCAGGCAGGCAAGCAGTTGGGAGCAGGCAGTCCTGGATTGTGAGAGGGATGTCCAACTGTCCTACTGGGGATCAAGCCTGCAACTCAGGCATGTGCCCTGACCAGAATTGAACCTGAGACCCTTCAGTCCACAGGCTGACGCTCTATCCACTGA
This sequence comes from Eptesicus fuscus, assembly GCF_027574615.1. Taxonomy (NCBI): domain Eukaryota; kingdom Metazoa; phylum Chordata; class Mammalia; order Chiroptera; family Vespertilionidae; genus Eptesicus; species Eptesicus fuscus. The sequence goes on along the minus strand of NC_072473.1, from coordinate 70,143,590 downwards.
GCCAAACCGGCCTGGGCTGCTTGGTAGATTTGAGCCATTTTCAGAGATGAGAGTATGGTAAGAAAGCTACAAGTCATGCATTTACCCCGTGCTAGACAAGGTAACTCATGACTTTCTCCCTGAGAGCAACTGCACTCAACCATTAATAATACACAAATATTTCAGCCAGAAGGAACCCAAACCAAGCTTATTAAATGTCAATGCTCTATATCATCATTTTTAACTGGTGTGCTACAAGAATTTTTAAAACATGCAACACTTGACTATATTGTTAGAGGCACTGACCTCTTTTCCCTCAGATTCTCAAATAAAAAATGATAACAGCCAACACAACAATAGCCATTGGGTGTGAGTGAATAAAAATTATACCTATTTTTTTGTCAGGTCAGCCAGGTCAGCAAAAACTATACTTTTTGGTGTGCCACAGAATTTTAATAATTAGTTTATGTGTGCCATGAGATGAAAAAGGTTGAAAATTAATGCGCTCCATAGCTGTGGCTATTATTATTGTTTTGCATGGCCTGGATGATAGGGTTACTGGTAGATCCCTCAGGCTTAACCATCACATAGATACAATGCTGGAGCAATACCATTACAGCCTGCAATTGCACTACAGGTTGGAAAAACAGGGAATGTTGGAGAGGCATTTTGGAAGGATTCAGGCCAGCATGCCACTGAATCTGGGCAACCAAAAGATTGAATCCCTTTACAGGCAATGGGCTCTCTGGAACTGATGTCTGAAAACACTCACCACCTGATTTCTTTTTTAAATTTAATTAATTTATTTTTATTTATTTTTAAATTTAATCTTTATTGTTCAGATTATTACAGTTGTTCCTCCCCCCCCCCATAGCTCCCCTCCACCTGGTTCTCATCCCACCCTCTTCCCTTACCTCCCCCCCGCCACTGTCCTCATCCATAGGTGTATGGTTTTTGTCCAGTCTCTTCCTGCACCCCCACACTCCTTTCCCCCTGAGAGTTTTCAGTCCACGCCCTTTCTAGGCCTCTGATTCTATTATATTCACCAGTTTATTCTATACATCATATTTTTAATTCACTTGGTTTTAGATTCACTTGTTGACAGATATGTGTTTGTTGTTCATAATTTTTACCTTTACCTTTTTCTTCTTCCTCCTCTTCTTAGAGAATACCTTTCAGCATTTCATATAATACTGGTTTGGTGTTGATGAACTCCTTTAGCTTTTTCTTATCTGTGAAGCTCTTTAGCTCCCCTTCAATTCTGAATGTCAGCTTGGCTGGGTTAAGTACTCTTGGTTGTAGGTTCTTGCTATTCATCACTTTGACTATTTCTTGCCACTCCCGTCTGGCCTGCATAGTTTCTGTTGAGAAATCAGCTGACTATCGTATGGGTGCTCCCTTGTAGGTAATTAACTATTTTTCTCTTGCTGCTTTTAAGATTCTCTCTTTGTCTTTTGCCCTTGGCATTTTAATTATGATGTGTCTTGGTGTGGTCCTCTTTGGATTCCTTTTGTTTGGGGTTCTGTGTGCTTCCTTGATTTGTAAGTCTATTTCTTTCACCAGGTGGGGGAGTTTTCAGTCATTATTTCTTCAAATAGGTTTTCAGTGTCTTGCTCTCTCTTTTCTTCTAGCACCCCCATAATTCTGATGTTGGTACGCTTGAAGTTGTCCCAGAGGCTTCTTACACTATCTTCAAATTTTTGGATCCTTTTTTCTTTCAGCTTTTCCAGTTGAGTGATTTTTGCTTCTTTGTATTTCAAATCTTTGACTTGATTCTTGTGTTCCTCTAGTTTGCTGTTGGGTGTCTGTATATTTTTTATTTCAGTCAGTGTATGTTTAATTTCTAGTTGGTCCTTTTCCATATCCTTGAAGGTCTCTCGCATATCCTTGAGGGTCTCGCTAAATTTATCAGCCTTTTCTAGGAAATTCTTGAAAACCTTATAACAGTGGTTTTGAACTCTATGTCCAGTAGTTTGTTTTCCTCCATTTCTTTGGTTTGTGATCTCTTTCTTTGTCTCCCCATTTTTGCTGCTTCCTTGAGTTGATAGGGTAGCTTTGTAGGATCAGCTGTGTCTATGCCAGGAGACAGCCTTATTCAACTAAACTTGTAAAATTGTAAGAGCCTCTGTGCTCAGCTTGGATGGGGTGGAGTTTCAGGGTGGAGCTTCAGGGTGGAGCCTACAGCCTTGGCTTCCCGTTGGCCCCACCCTATGAGGTTCCTGGGTCTCAGTGTCCCTCAGTTCTCGCTGCAAGCACCTCTGAGAGAAAGGCGCCCTCGAGTTTCGCCCACTGCCAAACAGTCTAGTCTCTCCCCCAATGAATCTGGATTCCCAGATTCTTGCCCGGAACTGGGGTTCAGTGAAATCGGAACTGGGGTTCAGCGTAGTCTGGAGCTTTTGTCTCCTTCCCGCTAGAGCAATCCTGCGGCACACTCAACAGTCCGTCCTCTGCGCGCATTTACGTGCATGCCCTGGAGCTCTGCCTTTCGCCGCTCCCCTGAGCTTCCGCCTTACAGCCCAGATTTCCCCAGTATGAGCCTGGGTCCCCAGGGTCTCGCCCGGTACTGGGGTTCGGTGCAGTCGGAGCTGGGGTTCAGCGCAATCTGGAGCTTTTATTTCCTTCCCACTAGAGAACGCCTGCCAGGCACTCAGCTGCCCATCCTCTCCAGCTCCGTCCTCTCCAGCTCCGTCCTCTCCGCACACACACGCCCGTGTCTCCGTACCTCAGGCTTTCACAGCTCCTCTGATTTTCCTTGTGGTTTTCTCTTCTAGTTGTAGAATTTTCAGTCAGCCAGCTTTCCTGTGGATCTGGATGATGTCCGTTTTGTCTTTTAGTTGTATTTTTGAAATTGTTGTGCGAGGCTGCAGTTTAGGTGTTTACCTATGCCACCATCTTGGTTTCTCCACCACCTAATTTCTGAACATAAAATATCTCCACAAGCTAATTGGCCCTATGATAGCCCATAAATAAAACCCACCTAGTTACAGGGATTGTGCTATTATAATTTTTCCTCGTAGGTCGGTCTTGGAAATGTCTAAATAGCATTTATAATATACTAGAGGCCCAGTGCACGAAATTCATGCACAGAGGGGGATTGTCCCTCAGCCCAGCCTGTACCCTCTCCAATATGGGACCCCTCGAGGGATGTCCGACTGCCCATTTAGGCCCGATCCCGGTGGGCAGTTGGATCCCTAAACGGGCAGTCAGACATCCCTCTCACAATCCAGGACTGCTGGCTCCCAACTGCTTGCCTGCCTGCCTTCCTAATTGCCCCTAACTGCTTCTGCCTGCCAGCCTGATCACCCCCTAACCACTCTGCTGCCAGCCTGTTTGCCCCCAACTTCCTTCCTCTGCCGGCCTGGTCACCCCTAACTGCCCTCTCCTGCAGGGTTGATCACCTCCAACTGCCCTCCCTTGCAGGCTTGGTCCCTCTCAACTGCCCTCCCTTGCAGGCCGGGTGCCTCCCAACTGCCCTCTCCTGCTGGCCATCTTGTGGTGGCCATCTTGTGTCCACATGGGGGCAGGATCTTTGACCACATGGGGGCAGCTATATTGTGTGTTGCAGTGATGATCAATCTGCATATTACTCTTTTATTAGATAGGATAGAGGCCTGGTACAGGGGTGGGGGCCAGCTGGTTTGCCCTTAAGGGCATCCCAGATCAGGTGGGGGTTCCCTTGGGGCATGGGGAGGCCTGAGTGAGGGGCCTGTGGTGGTTTGCAGGCCGGCCACGCCCCCTGGCAAACGAAGCAGAGGCCCTGGTATCTGGAATTTATTTTCCTTCTACAATTGAAACTTTGTAGCCTGGAGCGGAGCCAAGCCTGGGGCTCCCTCCAAGTCCGGCAGCCATTTGTGTTGGGGTTATAATTGAAACTTTGTTGCCTTAAGCGGGTGGGCCCGGCCAGGGTGTGACGAAAGCTTTGCTTCCCCTGTTGCTGGCGGTAACCCTTGCCTTCTCTCTCAAGCTCCATTCTGCCACCATTTGTTTGAATTTGTTTACCTTCTATAATTGAAACTTTGTAGCTTGAGTGGAGGCTTAGGCCTGGCCTGGGCAGGCGGAAAGCTTGGCTTCCTCTGTTACCTAGGAAACCTTGCTCTCTGTGGCTGTAGCCATCTTGGTTTGGGTTAATTTGCATACTCGCTCTGATTGGATGGTGGGCGTGGCTTGTGGGTGTGTCAGCGGTATGGTCAATTTGCATATTTGCCTATTATTAGATAAGATTCTTTAGCCTGGGATATAAATGTGCCTAGAATCTTTATGTGCTTTAGATTAGCTCCTCAGGGAATGAAGGGGCAGCCACCTGTTCTGTTGCTGATTGTGCCTCTGATGACCGCAGGGAGCTCTTAATTTGTTCCACCAGCAGCAAGCATCAGATACACAACTCAGTTATATCAGTCTGGCTAGCCTATCTCCAGCCCATAACCAATACCCCAACTGGATAGCCACATGGGAGGATCACCTGTCCCTGGGTGGCCACCAGTGAGTTGGACTCATCACTGGAGATGCCTATGCTTCCTACACCAGAGATGACATCTCATGGACATGTCACCAACTTGCTGCTCACCAAGTTTATGCTACTTCCCCATTTACATTGAACTCAGCCTAACTCAATAATGGAGACTAAGATGTACTGGGAACAATGGACTACGTAAATAAACTTCACTGATGGAATTAAACTGGAATATTATTTTGCCAAATTTGCTCGGTGCTTGCCTGATGACCATACTCTATACTAAGGGCCCTGTCAGACTGTGAATACATTCCCTGCTGACTACAGGGCAGCATTGTATCACATTTCCCCATAATGGTTGACCAAAATATGCATTCAGAAACAAAGTTCCTCTGCCTACAAATACTGTTCACTTAGACTGTTTGTCCTCATCTGCTCCTCTTCCCCGTCCTCTTCTGTGTGCTTATACGGGAATTCCCAACCACGACTTCTGCTGGCCACAGAAAGCCCTCATCACAGTTTCCCCTGAAATTATTATAACCTCTTCAACCACACCTCACCCTTGTACCTTCTGAGACACTGGCAAGACAGTTCACAAACACCTCCACCATTTTTATCTAATGGGCTAAGAAAGCTACCCACATTTGAGAATCAAAAATGGTTGGACTTGTCATATGGTCTCCAATTGCCTATTCAATTTCAGCCAACTCCAATAAACAACATTTTTGCCCTGGGTGTTTCTTCCATTAGGTGCCCCACCCATTTTCTGCCCCAAATGCTCCTCAAGGAATCATTTTGGAGTAGCCTTCAAGGCCAACTTGGTGATTCTGTGCCCAAGCACAAATAGCTCTTATCTCACAGATCTCTTTAACAGCACCACTAGGACTCATATAGCAGAGATAGCTGATGAATGGGTACAAGTTCCCAGATGGGGAGTCTGCAGGTGAGGCACACCATGGGGCTCATGAGTGGGGCTTCTGGTGCAGTTCATGAGCTGACTGAGGATCTAGTAGGATCTGCATCCAGCTGTTGAGTTCCTCATACTGACTGCTGAGAGTATTCACTCTTTTTCCTTGCTCCTAGCTGCCCCCACATTCTTCAGTTGTGTTGATGCCTTCAGTGTTCTGAGTGGGAGGAAAGGCTGGGAAACTTGGGACCTCATTTTTCTCGTCCTTTCCCCTGGAAAGAAAATGAGGGCCAAAGGGATCTCTCTTAACACGGACCTGTGCCACATTAAGGGAGGGGGTAAATGTTCTTCTTACCCTCTTTGTTTAGTCTATCCTCAGATAATTTTGCTTCATTATGGTGTTGAAACTTCTCCACTGGACTCCTAGGCTCCCACAAAGGAATTCTCCTCTGTAGTTGGTTGTTAAAATTAATGTTTCTGTGGAGATTTGAGGGCTCAAATATACTATTCTACCATCTTACTGGCATCTTCTGCTAAACTACCTTGTAATCACTGTATTCTTTGTCCTATGTGGCAAATTCCCAGGTTTTTCACTGGAGGCTCTGATGGGAACTAATGCCTTTGGAATTTATTGCAAGACCACATTGCAAGGCTCACATATAGTGCATTATTCTGTCCCCTAGTCATGATGAGGGGAGTTGTGCACAGAACGCTTGGAGCAAAAGTCTTTGTTTTGTTACCTAGGTGGTCAGCTGATATTTTGACAGGATTTCACTTATGCCTGGAGCTAAGAAAAGAGAAAAAAAAAGAGAATGGAAAAAAAATACTGAGTCTTTGCAATTTATTGCTGAATAATATTCCATTATATGGCTATACCATATTTTATTTATTCATTCATCACTTGATAAACATTTGTGTTATTTTCAATTTTTTAAAATATATTTTATTGATTTTTTACAGAGAGGAAAGGAGAGGGATAGAGAGTTAGAAACATCGATGAGAGAGAAACATCGATCAGCTGCCTCCTGCACACCCCTCACTGGGGATGTGCCCGCAACCAAGGTACATGCCCTTGACTGGAATCGAACCTGGGACCCTTCAGTCCACCAGCTGACGCTCTATCCACTGAGCCAAACTGGTCAGGGCTATTTTTCAATTTTTATTTATTATGAAAAATGCTGCTATGAATACTCATGTCCAGGTTTTTGTGTGAACACACTTCCAAATTGCTTGTGTATATATATACATAGGAGTGGAATTACTGGGTCATACAGTAATTCTATGTTTAACTTTTAAAAAATGTATATTTTTTATTGATTTCAGAGAGGAAGAGAGAGAGATAGAAACATCAATGATAAGAGAAAAATCATTGATTGGCTACCTCCTTCACACCCCACACTAGGGATTGAGCCTGCAACCTGGCCATGTTCCCTGACCAGGAATTGAACCAGTGACATCCTGGTTCATAAGTCAACATTCAACCACTGAGAAACACCAGCAAGGCATCTATGTCTAACTTTTTGAGAAACTGTCAGACTGTTTCCCATAGTGGCTGCACCATTTTACTATATCCCCACCACCAGTGTATAAAGGTTTCAATTTCTCTACATCCTCACCAGCACTTGATATTATCTGTTTGTTTTTTATTGTAGATATTTCAGTGTGTGTGAAGTGTATCTCTTCATGATTTTGATTAGGATTTCCCTAATGACTAATGACATTGAATATTTATTCATGTGTTTGTTGACTATTTGTATATCTTTTTGGAGAAATGTGTATTCATATTTTGTACCTATTTTTTAAGTTGTCTTTTTGTTGTTGAGTTGAAAGAGTTCCTTATATATTCTAGATATTTATCTTTTGTCAGAGATAAGATTTGCAAATATTTTCTCTCATTCCATGTATTGTCTTTTTATTTTCTTGATATTGTCCTTTGAGGCACAAAGTTTTTACTTTTGATTAATTTTTATTTGTCTATTTTTTATTCCTTTAAGTGTCATATCCAAGAGATCATAACATGATCCAAGGTCATGAATATTTATGTCTTCTAAGAACTTAAAAGTTTTAGTTCTTACATTTAGATATTTGATTTATTTTGAGTTAATTTTTATAAATGGTATATGAGGTAAGAAGTCTAACTTCATTGTTTTGCATGTGGATATCCAATTGTACTATTACCATTTGTTAAAAAGACTATTCTTTTCCCATTACATTTCCTTGACATTTGTTGTTTATGTTTGTCTTTATGCCAGTATAATACTGCCTTGATTCTAAAGGTTTGTAATGAGTTTTAAAATCAGGAAATATGAGTCCTCCAATTTTGTTCTTTTCTGAGATTATTTTGGCTATGCTGAGTTCCTTGAATTTCCATATTAATTTCAGAGTCAGCTTATCAATTTCTTCACAGAAGGCACCTGGGATTTTGATAGAAATTGTATTGAATTTGTAGATCAATTTGGGAAGTGTTGCTATATTAACAATATTAAGTCTTCTGATCTATGAACATGGGTTGTTTTTCATTGGTTTCTTATTGCAGGTGTAACAAATTTCCACAAACATAGTGACATAAAACAATGCAAATTTATTATCTTACTAGTGGCCTGGTGCACGAAATTTATGTACATTAAAAGGGGATTAATTAGAGGAAATAATTTAATATTGCTATTTGCCCTTTCTCTATAATGGAAGTGTCAGAGATGAAAGAAAATTAGTAAAATGTATATGAAAACCTTCCTCCTGTCAGAGTCTGGGGCACACAACAGGACCCAGAGTCAAGTCCCTGCCCACCCACATGCGCCTCAAAATCGCGTGAGACCCAGCCCGTCCCACCCTTGTCAAGCCCCACCAGGCAAGGGGCGTAGCCTCAGGTCCCCTTGCCTGGCGCCAGGATGGGGGGTGTGGCCTGAGGTCCCCCATCCCAGACTGGGGCAGGGGGCATGCCTTGAAGTCCCCCGTCAAGCCCCACCGGCGGGGGGGGGCACAGCCTCAGGTCCTCCATCAAGCCCCACCAGCAGGGGGCACAGACTCAGGTCCCCGCCAAGCCCCACTGGCAGGGGAGCGCAGCCTCAGGTCCCCCATCAAGCCCTGCTGGGCGGGGGGGGCGCAGCCTGAGTTCCCCCGACCCAGCACTGAGGGTGCACCTTGAGGTCCCCCATCAAGCCCTGCTGGGTGGGTAGCATGGCTTGAGGTCCCCTTTCAAGCCCCGCCAGGCAGGGGGGTGCAGCCTCAGGTCCCCTGGCCCAGTGCTGGTGCGGGGGGGCAAGGCCTAAGGTCCCCTGTCAAGCCCCGCCGGGTGGGGGTTGCGGTCTGAGGTCCCCTGGTCTGGTGCCGGGGTGGGGGGCATGGCCTGAGGTCCCCGGCCTGGCGCTGGGGTGGGAGGAGCAGCCTGAGGTCCCCTAGCCCAGCACCAGGGCAAGAAGTGCACCTTGAAGTCCCCCATCAAGCCCCACCAGGTGGGGGGCATGGCCTGAGGTCCCCTGTCAAGCCCTGCCAGGTGGGGGGCATGGCCTGAGGTCCCCTGTCAAGCCCTGCCAGGTGGGGGGCATGGCCTGAGGTCCCCCGGCCTGGCACTGGGGAAGGGGGAGCAGCCTGAGGTGCCCAAACCCAGCACCAGACAGGAAGCGCACCTTGAGGTCCCCTGTCAAGCCTTGCTGGGTGGGGGGTGCAGCCTGAGGTCCCCCAACCCAGCACTGGGGGTGCACCTTGAGGTCCCACATCAAGCCCCGCTGGGTGGGGGGCATGGCCTGAGGTCACCTGTCAAGCCCAGCCAGGCAGGGGGGTTCAGCCTCAGGTCCCCTGGCCCGGTGCTGGGGGTGCACCTTGAAGTTCCCTGTCAAGCCGCGCTGGGTGGAGGGTGTGGCCTCAGGTCCCCTGGTCTGGCGCTGGGGCGGGGGGTGCGGCCTGAGGTCCCCCAGCCTGACGCCAGGGTGGGGGGCACAGCCTGAGGTCCCCTGTCAAGCCCCATGGGGGCGGGGGAGGACGTAGACTCAGGTCCCTGCTGATTGCTCATTAAGGCTCCTTATGGGAACTTTGGCCTCAGCTATGAGTGCAGCCATCTTTGTGATGGAGTGATGGTCAATTAGCATATTCCCTCTTTATTACATAGGATAGTTCTGCAGGTCAGAAATTTGTAATGGGTTTAACTGGGGGGAAATAAAGATGTCTGTGTGTGGGAAATCCATTTTCTTGCCTTTTTCAGATTCTAGAAGCCACCTCTATTCCTCATGGCTTTTGGCTCATGGCCCTTACTCCATCTTAAAAGCCAATAGTGTAGCATGTTTTAATTTCTCTAACTCTTATCCTTCTGCCTCCCTCTTAAAAGAAACAACAAATAACCTGGTATTGCTCACTAGTTAAAGCATCGGCCTATGCACCAAAGGATTGCAGGTTTGATTTCCGAGCTAGGGCATGTACCTGGGTTGCAGGTCCGATCCCAGGCCTGGTTGGGCCCTGTGCTGGAAGCAGCCAATTGATGCGTCTGTGTCTTTCTTACATGTATGTGTTTCTTTTCTTTTCTTTTCTTTTCTTTTCTTTTCTTTTCTTTTCTTTTCTTTTCTTTTCTTTTCTTTTCTTTTCTTTTCTTTTCTTTTCTTCTCTTCTCTTCTCTTCTCTTCTCTTCTCTTCTCTTCTCTTCTCTTTTTCTCTTCTCTCTCTTCCTTCTTTCCTTTCCTTCCTCTCTCTCTCTCTCTCTCTCTCGCTCTCGCTCTCGCTCTCGCTCTCACTCTCTGTTTCACTCTTTCTCTTCCTTCCTCCCTTCCATTCTCTCTAAAAAAACCAATGGAAAAAATAGAGGATTAACAACAAAATAAATAAACAAACAAACAAATAAAATTTCAGATCACATTGGGCCGACCAAGGTAACTAGGATAATCTTCCCATCACAAGATGCTTTACAAATCACATCTGCAAAGTCCCTTTTGCTTTTTTAATTTTTTTAAATTGATTTTTGAAGAGAAAGGAAGGGAGAGAGGGTGAAAGGGAAAGAGATTTGTTGTTCCAACTATTTGGTTGATTCTTATATGTTCCCTGACTTGGGATCGAACCCATAGCCTTGGTTAATTGGGACGATGCTCTAACCAACTGAGCTACCTGGTGGCCATAGCAGCAATGTATCTTTTTCCGTGTAAGGTAACATATTTACTGGTTTTTCAGATTAAGGTATTGACATCTTCAGAGGCCATTATTGTCTACCACAGATATTTTCCACTTATTTAGATTGTATTTAATGTCTTTTCAGAATGTTTTATAGTTTTCAGAGAATAGGTTTTGCAATTCTTCTGTTAAATTTATTCCTAAATATTCTCTTGGTTGTTTTTATAAATAGAATTGTTTTCTTAGTTTCAATTTCAAATAGTTCATTGCAGAAATACAATTTTTTGTATTTACAGAAATGCAATTGATTTTGTATATTGCTCTTGTATCCTGAAACCTTGGTGAACCCATTTATTAGTTCCAGTAGTTCTTTTGTGGAACATCTGTAAGAAGAGGATGGGTGATGAACTATCACAAAATTCAAGGCCTGGACAATGCTATAAAGTTTTGGGAGTCATTTGGTCAGGTAAGACACATATTATTGCAGAAGATGGGAATGATAAGGTGCAAGACTATCCAACCTCTGGTGTAAGGCTCTGTAGGGATTTAGGGATTTGGGAGCACTTTTATTCCCCACCTGGCATACTGCCTTTATCCCTCATATTACCTGGTAAAGAAAGGGCACGTGTGGGACTGGGGATCAGTAGCTCCATTGGTTAGAGCATTATCCCATATGCCAAGGATGCAGGTTTAATCCCCAGTCAAGGCAAATATGGGAGGCAACTTATTAATGTCTCTCTCATTTTAAAAAATCAATCAATAGAAAAAATGGCGACGGAATAGAGTCGGGTTTGGAGTCTGTTCCTGGGGCGGAGAGTCGGAGCAGCAGAGGCTCGCAGAGGGAGTGTATGTGGGCAAGCCAAGGGACAGCTAAACTCCAGGAGAAGGCGGGGGAGTGCTGGGCAGTGTTCCTCTGACCGCGCAGCACCCACAGGGGCTGGGTCCCCTCCGGGAGCTGCGGGCTCGCCGGGCGCCTCGCCATCTTGCAAGGAAAGGAGGATTTTAGTGGAAACCTGACTTTCTGCGACAACTGCAAACACTGAACTGCTGGGAGCACCAGACCACCGGTCCCCTATCAGCGCAAACATTTGGATTCAAAGAAACTCTTCACTGCACCACTGAAAGGTCAGATTTTGTCTGAAATAAGCTGCGGTTTCTAATCCCCACGGTGGGTGAGGGAAGCGCTGGGTGAGGGAAGTGCGGCAGCCGCAGGACCAGCAGGAGCCGGGAGGTCTCTGCCTAGAAAAATCGGCGGCAGTTGGAACTGCCGTGATCCGTGAATGAGGAGGGGGGTCTTCTGAGCTGCTGACAGAAGTGACCTCTTGAAAGCAACTCATTTTAATCTGACGAGGAGGGTCAGACTAAGATTTTTCAAAGGAGTGCAGGCTCCTTAGCCTGGTGCACAGACCCACGGTCCGCACACCTGGGCTCTTTCCGACTCTGATTGCTAAGCCCAATACAGAGGTAAACCCAGGTGGAAACCCTGAAAGACTGCAGGGGGAAGGTGTTTTTTCGGAACCTGGGGCCAGAGCTGCGTGTGACCATCAGAGAGGCAGCTCTGAGGCGCACACCTCCACAAACCGTTAGTGAGTGCCATAGAAGGGGGAAAAAAAAAAAGAAAAAAGAGCTAGAGAGGCCCGGAAGTCAATTCAGAAACACTGCCACCCAGGGGCTGAAACGCTAATTGTCTCTGGTGTAATCAAAAATAAATACGAGAAATTAAGACACGGCTGGCTTAAAAAGCAGGACTGGCTTCCAACACTGAGGAGCCCTGGAATGAAGCTGAACTGAAATACCGCCCAGACTGGGAAAAAGGCGTACCAAACAGAATAATAGAGGAAGTGAATGACAGCCGCTACTGCACATTTTAGTCTTCCTATTTTTTAATTTTCAATTCTTTTTTCAATTTTTTAAATTTTTTATTCTCATATTTTTTTATTTTCATTTTTTGCATCTTTTACTTAAGAAACTAATATTTTTTTCTTTTTCCTCACTTGATTTTCACCTTTTTAATTATTACATTTTTATTTTCAATCAGCACTATTATTACTATTATTTTACTTTTTTTTTTTTTAAATGTCATTTGATTTTCTCTTTCTTTTATTTTTGGATTAGTGTCCTACATTCGATTTGCATCTTTCCCTTACAATCGCTTTACCCTATCTCAAAGCTAACATTATGCCATCACTCTCCTCCTAACCTTTCCCTTTTTGGTCCCCAGTTTATCTTAACCCTTTCTGGCTTTAGATTTTCCCTACTTTTTCAGTTTACTCCCTGCTAAAACTTCACCCTACTTATATATCTAATTCCCAACCCCCTGTTCCAAATCCATACAAACCTCTCTCTACGCTACCTTTAAAAAATTATTTTTCTCTCGGGCCTTTTGTTGTTGTTTGCTTGAATGTTGATTAGATTGAATTTTTATGCTTTTTTATGAGATTGTTTTGATTATTCTTTTTGTTGGTTTGGTTGGTTCTTTTGTTTGCTTTGTTTTTGTTTGTTTTTTACTTTTGTTTTCCCTTGCCTCACTTGATATTAGCTGCTGTTGTAGTTTGTATTAATCTCCAGGCTCGTGTTGCTGGAATTTGCTGGGAATAGCGGTTGTTCTAGTGGAGTTTACTCCCCATATATATAGTTTGTTCCCCTTTTCTCTCTTAGTATCATTCTTGTCTCTCTTACTTTTTTTTTTCTTTTCTTATTCTTTTCTGTTATTTCTTTTCTTTCTTTCTGCTCTTTTCCCAAGTTCAGATTCACACTCTTTGTTGTTGTTTTTTTCTTTGTTGTTGTTCTTTCTTTTTACTCTCCCTCTTCCACTCCTATTCCCTAATTTGTCTTTCTCTGGTGGTTACCTTTATTGGAGGTTATTAATATCGTGAATACAATTCTGTTCAGTGCCTTGTCTGTTGTGCCTGGTTGTGTTGTATTTTATACCTTTAAATCAACGCCAGAGAGAGAAATCTATATAACCAGACATCCGGAGAAGAGAGACCATGAGGAGACAAAGAAACAGCCCCCACAGGAAAGAGAAACAGGCATCACCAGAAAAGGAAGTAAACGATTTAGAGGCAAACAACCTATCAGAGAAAGAATTCAGAGAAATGGTCATAAAGTGGCTGAAAAGGATGGAAGACAAATTCGACAATATGAGTAAGAACCAAGAAGAAATGAAGAAGAACCAAGAAGAAATGAAAAATGACATCGCTGCTGTAAAGAACTCAATAGAAAGCATCAAGAGTAGACTAGATGAAGCAGAGGACCGCATAAGTGAGCTAGAAGACAAGATGGAAAAAAATACCCAATTACAACAGCTTCTAGAAACAAAAATTAGAAAGATTGAGGAGAGCGTAAGGGAACTTCGGGACAATACAAAACAAAACAACATCAGGATAATAGGGGTGCCAGAAGGAAAGGAAACTGAGCAAGGAATAGAAAACCTGTTTGAAGAAATAATGACAGAAAACTTCCCTGATATAGGGAAGAAAAAACCCACACAAATACAAGAAGCTCACAGAGTTCCAAGCAAAATGAACCCCAAAAGACCAACGCCAAGGCACATTATAGTTAAGTTGGCAAACACCAACGACAAAGTAAGAATCTTACAAGCGGCCAGAGAGAGACAGACAGTTACATACAAAGGAACCCCCATCAGACTAGCAACTGATTTCTCAACAGAAACTCATCAAGCCAGAAGGGAATGGAATGAAATATACCAAGTCATGCAAAGGAAGGGTCTAAATCCAAGAATACTGTACCCAGCAAGGCTATCAATCAAAATTGAAGGTGAAATCAGGAGCTTCAGAGACAAAAAAGGACTAAGGGAGTTTATCACCACCAAACCAGCAATGAAAGAAATGCTAAAGGGTCTGCTGTAAAAAAAAAAAAAAAAAAAAAAAAAAAAAAAAAAAAAAGAAAGAAATAGGAAGCAAAGAAGGTACACAGGGGTATAGAATAAAAATGGCGTCAAATAAGTACCTATCAATAATAACTTTAAATGTAAATGGATTGAATGCCCCAATCAAAAGACACAGGGTAACAGACTGGATAAGAAAACAAAACCCAGATATCTGCTGTCTACAGGAAACCCACCTCAAAAAAAAGGATGCATACAGACTGAGAGTAAAGGGATGGAAAAAGGTTTTCCAGGCAAATGGAAATGAAAAAAAAGCTGGGGTTGCAATACTTATATCTGACAAATTAGATCTCAAAGTGAAGGGCATAACAAGAGATAATGAAGGCCACTTCATAATACTAAAGGGAGAAATCCAACAAGAAGAAATAACTCTGGTAAACATATATGCACCCAATACAGGAGCACCAAGATACATTAAAAAACTCCTGGAAGATATCAAAGGAGAGATTGACAGTAATACAATCATAGTAGGAGACTTCAATACCCCACTATCACCATTGGACAAATCCTCTAAACAAAAAATCAGCAAAGAAACATCAATCCTAAATGACTCACTAGAACAGATGGAATTAATCGACATCTTCAGAACATTTCACCCCAAAGCCACAGAATATACATTCTTCTCAAGTGCACATGGGTCATTTTCAAAGATAGACCATATGTTAGGACATAGGCAAAGTCTCTCCAAATTCAAGAAGATAGAAATCATATCAAGTATCTTCTCAGATCACAGTGGCATAAAACTGGAAATCAACTACAATAAAAACAACCCAAAGAAATCAAACACTTGGAGACTAAACAGCATGTTATTAAACCATGACTGGGTTACCAAAGACATCAAGGAAGAAATAAAAAACATCATGGCAACAAACGACAATGAAAACACAACAATCCAAAATCTATGGGACACAATGAAAGCAGTCCTGAGAGGGAAGTTCATAGCTCTACAAGCCTACTTCAAAAAACAAGAAACAATGGTAATAAATTACCTAACCCAACAACTCAAAGAGTTAGAGAGAGAGCAGCAAGATAAGCCCAGTGTAAGCAGAAGGAAAGAAATAATAAAGATCAGAGCGGAGATAAACGACATAGAGACCAAAGAAACAATACAAAAGATCAACAAAACCAAGAGCTGGTTCTTTGAAAGGATAAACAAGATTGATGGACCTCTAGCCAGGCTCACCAAGAAGCAAAGAGAGAGGACCCAAATAAACAAAATCAGAAATGAAAGAGGTGAAATAACAACAGACCCCGACGAAATACAAAGGATTGTTACAAAATACTACGAACAACTCTATTCCAACAAACTGGACAACCTAGAGGAAATCGACATATTCCTAGAAAAATACAACCTTCCAAAACTCAATCAGGAAGATTCTAAACAGCTCAACATGCCAGTAACTATGGAAGAAATTGAAGCAGTCATCAAAAAGCTTCCGGCAAACAAAAGCCCGGGGCCAGATGGCTTCACAGGAGAGTTTTATCAAACTTTCAAGGAAGAACTAAAACCTATCCTCCTCAGACTATTCCAAAAAATTCAAGAGGAAGGAACACTTCCAGGCTCCTTCTATGAAGCCAGCATAACCCTAATACCAAAACCAGATAAAGACAACTCAATGAAAGAGAATTACAGGCCAATATCCCTCATGAACATTGATGCCAAAATCCTCAACAAAATTCTAGCAAATCGGCTCCAGCAGTACATCAGAAAGATCATACACCATGACCAAGTAGGATTTATTCCAGGAATGCAAGGATGGTACAATATCCGCAAATCAATAAACGTGATACAGCACATAAACAAATTGAGAGATAAAAATCACATAGTCATATCAATAGATGCAGAAAAAGCATTTGACAAAATCCAACACCCTTTCTTGATAAAAACTCTCAACAAGGTGGGAATAGAAGGCTCATACCTCAACATAATAAAAGCTATTTATGATAAACCCACAGCAAACATCATACTCAATGGGCAAAAACTAAAACCATTTCCCCTAAGAACAGGAACAAGACAGGGATGCCCACTCTCACCACTCCTGTTTGACATAGTACTGGAAGTATTAGCTATCGCAATTAGGCAAGAAGAAGAAATAAGAGGCATCCAAATTGGAAAAGAAGAAGTGAAGCTGTCCTTATTTGCAGATGACATGATATTGTACATAAAAAACCCAAAAGATTCCATCAAAAAACTAATAGACTTAATAAATGAATTCGGCAATGTAGCGGGATACAAAATTAACGCCAAGAAATCTATGGCTTTTCTATACACCAATAATGAACTTACAGAAAGAGAGACTAAAAAAGCAATCCCATTTACCATCGCACCAAAAAAATTAAGATACCTAGGAATAAACTTAACCAAGGAGGTAAAAGACCTATACGCAGAAAACTACAGGACACTGAAAAAAGAGATAGAGGAAGACATAAACAGATGGAAGAACATACCATGTTCCTGGATTGGTAGAATCAACATCATTAAAATGTCCATACTACCCAAAGCAATCTACAGATTCAAGGCACTCCCCATCAAAATACCAACAGCATATTTCACAGACCTAGAAAGAACTCTCCAAAAATTCATCTGGAATAAAAAAAGACCCCGACTAGCCTCAGCAATCCTCAGAAAGAAGAATAAAGTAGGTGGGATCTCAATACCAGATTTCAAGCTGTATTACAAAGCCACTGTTCTCAAAACAGCCTGGTACTGGCACAAGAACAGACATATTGATCAATGGAACAGAATAGAGAACCCAGATATCGACCCAAACCACTATGCTCAATTAATATTTGACAAAGGAGGCATGAACATACAATGGAGTCAAGACAGTCTCTTCAATAAATGGTGTTGGGAAAACTGGACAGATACATGCAAAAAAATGAAACTAGATCACCAACTTACACCATACACAAAAATAAACTCAAAATGGATACAGGACTTAAACATAAGACGGGAAACCATAAAAATACTAGAGGAATCCACAGGCAACAAAATCTCAGACATATGCCAAAAGAACTTCTTCACTGACACTGCCCCTAGGGCAATGGAAGCTAAAGAGAAAATTAACAAATGGGACTACATCAAAATAAAAAGCTTTTTTACAGCAAAAGAAACCATCAACAAAACAACAAGAAAGCCCACTGCATGGGAAAACATATTTGCAAATGCTATCACTGATAAAGGTTTAATCTCCAACATCTACAGGCAGCTTATGCAACTCAATAAGAGGAAGATAAATGATCCAATAAAAAAATGGGCAACAGACCTAAACAGAATATTTTCAAAAGAAGACAGAAGGAAGGCCAAGAGACACATGAAAACATGTTCAAAGTCACTTATTATCCGAGAGATGCAAATCAAAACAACAATGAGGTACCATCTCTCACCTGTCAGAATGGCTATCATCAACAAATCAACAAACAACAAGTGTTGGCGAGGATGCGGAGAAAAAGGAACCCTCGTGCACTGCTGGTGGGAATGCAGACTGGTGCAGCCACTGTGGAGAACAGTATGGAGTTTCCTCAAAAAACTGAAAATGGAACTCCCATTTGACCCAGTAATCCCACTCCTGGGAATATATCCGAAGAAACTAGAAACACCAATCAGAAAGGATATATGCACCACTATGTTCATAGCAGCACAATTTACAATAGCTAAGATTTGGAAACAGCCTAGGTGCCCATCAGCAGATGACTGGATCGGAAAACTGTGGTACATCTACACAATGGAATACTATGCTGCCATAAAAAAGAAGGAATTCTCATCATTTGCAGCAACCTGGATGGAATTGGAGAACATTATGCTAAGTGAAATAAGCCAGTCAATGAAAGAAAAATACCACATGATCTCACTCATTTAGGGATAGTAAAGAACATTATAAAGTGGTGAACAAAAAGATAGATACAGAGACAGTAAAACATCAAACAGACTTTCAAAGTACAGGGGGAAAGTTTGGGAAAGGTGGGGGAGTTATGAAATCAAACGAAGGACTTGTATGCATGCATATAAGCATAAACAATGGATGCAAAACTCTGGGGGGGGAGGGCATGTGTGGGTGTGGGGTGGGGGGAGTAATAGTAAGATATGTACACATATAATACCTCAATAAAAATATTTAAAAAAAATAAAAAAAATCAATCAATAAAAAAGAATTTTAAAGCAAGTTTCCTTTGAGGAAGCACAAATACTAGTATAGCATATTAAAGCCCTGAGCATCTCACAAGCAGGGCTACTATTTGAGTTAGATGTGTCTGTGACTCCAGAGTTAAGGGTCAGACACTGAAAAGTACCCTTAAGATTTTGGTTTGCCAAAAGAAGTCTGGGCCATCCACCAGAGTTCTTAATATGTGTGAGTTTAGCAAACTGATTATACTGGCCCCCCTTCCTGAAAGTGAGGGTTGTAAATATGCCTTGGTTTGTATAGATGTTGTCTGGTTTAACTCAAACTTTCCCAGTAGTCATGCAAACCAAGCTGCCACCATTAGGGGTTTAGAGAAGCTGAGTACCACATATGGTTACCCTTGTCAAATAGACAGTAATTGCATGGGGGGGGGGTATCACACTTCAAAGGTTATGATATGTA
The DNA here is from genome assembly GCF_027574615.1 of Eptesicus fuscus. Taxonomy (NCBI): domain Eukaryota; kingdom Metazoa; phylum Chordata; class Mammalia; order Chiroptera; family Vespertilionidae; genus Eptesicus; species Eptesicus fuscus. The sequence continues at coordinate 70,124,670 of NC_072473.1, read as the reverse complement.
AGACTGAGAAAAAGAAAAGGACACTGAATGAAGGTTCCATCTCCCCTATAGCCCACAAGCAGCAGGGTTGGTAGAAAGGAAGAATGGACTATTAAGGTAGCAGAATACATTACTAACAAGTAAAACATCCAAAAGTACCACCCCAGGATTTAATATATTTGAATAATCACCCAATAGGTCCTACTACTGCATTTGCCAGACTGGGGACCCCAGTGGAGACACCCAACACCATGAAGGTATATGAAGGTATGGAAGTTGCAAGAGACAGCCATAGCTCCAACTCTCATTGTGGATCAATGTGTCATGCTGCTGAGAACGCCTAAAATCAGGAACATGACAATGTTTTTGCTCTTACCACTTCTAATCAACACTATATTGCAGATTCTAGCTAGGCCAATTAGAATAGACAAAGAAACAAAAGGTATACAGTTTAAAATAAAGAACTAAAACACTCTATTTGTAGATGGAATAAGCTTGCAAACGTCTACAGAGAGTTCTGCAACAGAAGCAAGTCTTCACATGTTAACATTATGGCATTAATGTTATGAGTCTATTTTACTGATACAGGGAAGGAGAACAGGGACAGGTCTCAGGCTCCCATTCCATAACTTTTTAAAAAAATTCTTTATTGATTAAGGTATCACATATTTGTCCTCATCCCCCCATTCCCATCCCACACCCCTCCCCACACATGCCCCCACCCCCCTGTTGTCCTTAACCACTGGTTAGGCTCATATGCTTGCACACATGTCCTTTGGTTGATCTCTCCCCTTTACCCCCACCCTTCCCTACCCTCCCTCTGAGGCCCGACAGTCTGATCCATGCCTCCTTGTTTCTGGGTATGTTCTTGTTCATCAGTCTATGTTGTTCATTATTTACCTTAGATGAGTGAGATCATGTGCTATTAGAAATACACTTATAAGAACCGAAAATGAGACAAGCAATAATGGTTATGGTGACAGGCAAATGAATCAGCCTGTAGTGAGTTTCTTTCTGGGCCAACAGTTCTTTTGAGACCCAGTTTCAATGTCCAACAGTTCCTTATGTGTACATGTCAGCACTGACATTACAGTTCTGGATGGTGGACAAATGGTGGTAATGCAGGTCCTACTCTCTCTGGTTTGGTCCTGGGCAACCTGCAGTGACGCACAGCTGCTAACTGCAAGTATAGGAAGGCCACATCAGCGTCTTCGTCTCTGGACTGCTTCTCTTCTGTCTTCATGGCTGGAGTAGTCCTGTCGATTCCTCTCTGTTGCTGGAATCCACATGGTCTTGGAGTTGTTTTCTGAAAATATACAAACATATTCTCGACCAAAAGTTAATAAAGGAATTTTTTCTATAAATTTGACTTGGGATCCTATTTCATTTTTTGCCCAAATGATTTTCCTCTGGCTTGTTTTGTCACCTTGTGTGTTTTTCATGGGTGTCTTGCTTTTAGCCTTACAATTAATTTTCTAAAGTATTAATTTTCTAGATGTAATTTACTTACAGAATATTTTTCCTTACATGATATTCCTCTACTATCCCCTCCTTTTTGATTTAAATGTTAGGAGGCTTTTGAAAATTTTATAATGTAGTCTTGATGGCTTTTAAATTTTAATTTTTTGTACTATAATATTACTGTTTTAGGTTCATTACATGGTGCACAATTTTATCATGAGATGAAGTACCAATAAAAATTTTAGTTAACACTTTAGGAACACCTTTTTGTCCAGTACAATTAATTTTTCTAGAATATTTGCTTGTTTCAACTAGCCAATTTAAATATGCCTGAAAACTTGACTACTATTTTACTGTCAAATTTATTACTCTAACAACAATCTTATTTTACCCTGTAAATATTGGTAGAAGAGATTATTTGCCTTCTTGAGTAGGTCCTGAGCATTCCTGGTGGTAGGCTGGATTTACATATCGTAAACCCACTTCCCCACACCATGGGTACAAGACAACTCAAACAATTCTTGTTGGAATGAGAGGGCAGCTGCTGTTGGCCAAGTCTCTGTAGGTCACCTGGGTCCTGATCTGAGCTGGGCATGGGAAGCACGAAGCAGCCATGGGGGCAAGAGACCTCCCTCAGAAGGGGGTAGGGTTCAGGCCCCTGCAATGTTGGGGGGGTGAGGGTCTGTGTCTCGCCTCTGTTGATCCCCAAATTCTCTCCTGATGGCCGCTCTGCAACTGTGCCTGTCTTAGGTTGTTCCTTCCTTAAGGAATCTTACCCGTCTCTGGCTAACCAGCCATCCTCCAGGGCTAAGCAGGGTGATGTGAGGTTCAGTTTTGTCTCCTTGGTAGACTATGCCCCCGTGGCCTCCATGCCCAGCACCTGCCTTCATTCCATAACTTTTGAAGGGCTGTGTAAGTAGTCTTGGGGAAGCACTTGAAGGGCTTATTGTTGGCCCTCCCAAATAAAGGCAGATTGAACTTAGTTATCAGAAACTTGTAGTTGTCAGAATACTTTCATGAATCTCCTTGAAGATGAAGTACCTTGGAAGAATGCTTTTGTAAAAACATCAGAGTAAAACAATAACTGTCTGCAGGTGACAGAAGACTTCAAAATGGCCATAAACACCTGGTTAGAGTTCACATATACACACACAATGATTCATTTGTCTTAGTTATGCATTCCAATCTTAGCTTGACCACATATAAAATTCCATTCTCAAGATTTCTTTTCTACAAACCTTCAGCAACTTCTACAAACCCTTTGCAATGTTTGTACCCATTTTAGCTTTCATAGTATATTTTCCCTTTTTATTTTGATACAATCATTTTACTTTAGGACAAAATTACTTTCTTTTCTTTACCAACCTCCTTCCCCTCATGTCCTTTATATATTTCCTTATTAGAAAAAAAATTTTGTTTTCCTTTTACTCAACAAAAATGCATCTCCCTGTCAACTGAAGGTCGTGCCAATTCAACGCCAACAGGAATCCCCAATTTGCAATGTAGCAAAGAAGGAAACTTTACTCAGTGCAAACAGCTCAATTGTGAAACAGCATGGCTGTGAGGCAGACCTGGGGCAAGGCAGCCCTGGAATAAGGCCCTTCTCCAGCTAGACAGCTCTTCTCCACAATGCCCTGCACTGGTCTTCAGCCAGATGCATTTTTCAGTCTTTGGTAGAAAGGGAAAGTGTGCTCTGCTGTCTGAGCCAGATGGGAATTAACTTATATAAACAGAAGTTCCCACCACTGGTCTCTGATTTGTCCATCTTCATGCAAATGAGGACTCCAAATCCTTGCAGTTTGATTGGTTAAAAAAACACTCCTGATTGGTCAGAGCTTCACTGCTCTGATTGGATGGGAAAAGCCTCAGTCCTATTGGTTGAAACAGAATTCCATGTACTGCTTTATAATGGCTGGCTCAGATGGCAGAAAAACAGTGTAGAAAGGCAGCTTTGCAATGTGAGCTTGCAATAAAATCCCTTTTATTTCAGGCCATTTTTATCTTTGAATCTAAAGTATGCCTTCTATACTAGACCTATTTTTTTTTAATCCAGTCTGACAATCTCTGCCTTTGGGTTAGATTGCTTGATATATTCACATTTAAAGTTATTAATGATATAGTTGGATTTATATCTGCCATTTGCAATTTTGTGTTCTCCAAATCTTGTGGTTTTTGTTTTTCTATTTTGCTTTTACTGCTTTCTTTTGTATTATGTGAATATTTCTAATGGAACATTTCAATTCCTTTAATGAATTTTCTCTATATTCTTTGAGTTATTTTTTTCCATGATTGCACTAGAAGTTATCATATACATCTTAACTGATCAGAATCTATTTCAAACTTTTACTAAAATTTAAATGAGTATAGAAATGTTACCCCTATATAACCCTATCTACTCTTCCCTCTTTATTATGTGATTTTTGTTGTATTATTACATATACACTGAGTGGCCACATTATTATGATCTCTGAACACATAATAATCTGGCCACTCAGTATATGCATGAATTCGTGCATGGGTGGGGTCCGGCCAGTCTGGCCAGGGTGAGGGGACATGGATGGTTGGCCGGCCTGCCTGCTGGTCAAACTCCTGGTCGAGGGTACAATTTGCATATTAGCCTTTTATTATATAGGATATACACTGAGTGGCCAGATTATTATGCGTTCAAAGATCATAATAATCTGGCCACATTTTCTTAAGAAGCCTCCAAGATGGTGGCTGGCAGGACGGAGGTGAGGGAGAGGAAGTGAGTGAGTGAGGGTATGAAAGGAGAGTGTGTGGATGTGTGTGGTGTGTGTGTGAGTGAGTGAGGGAAGTTAAATCTCACAGGAACAGCAGGAGCTGGCAGACAGGCTCTCCTTGACAAGTAGAGACTACCACCGCTGCGGGCACTCCCCCGCTGGACAGCGGGACTCAGGCACGGAGCACATGCCATCTTGAAGGGGAAAACGGCCTTTTCCAGGAACTCATCAGCAGCACCACCAGACGGGCCTTGGAACTGCCCCGCGACCCAGTAGCCACTCCAGCCAAAATCCTGCTGCCCTACCTGCAGACCCGCAGACCCTGGGACCTCCACCTCCAAAGGTGTACCACTTCCACAGCAGTAAGTGCAACCTCCCCCTCCCCAGCAGCAGAACTCCAGACAAAACATTCGTGCGTTTCCAATGTGCGCAGACATCCAGGGCACACCACTCCATAGGCAGCGCCTCGGAGCCACCGGGAGCCCCTGCAGGTGTAATTTTGTACAGACAAGGGCATGCGGCCCTGCAGTAGAAATTCTGAACTCCCTCTTCCTGAATAACAGCCAACAGACACCCCAGCTGTGCAACTTCAGTGCCAGGACCCCTCAAAGTGCATCAGAGCTCTGCGCAGGCAAAGGCACCTCCACAAAGGATCAGGACCCCTGAGCCCATCTATCCACAGTGCACTCTGGTAGCAGATGTGAGACTCTGCATGGTGTGATTCTGCACAGACAAGGATGTGCTGCCCCGCAGTAGAAATTCTGAATTCCCTCTTCCTGAATAACTGCCCATATTCACCCCAGTGGCTCAACCTCAGTGCCAGGACCCCTCAGAGTGCGTCAGAGCTCTGTGCCAGCAAACGCACCTCCACAGATGCGAAGTTCCAACAGACAGGCACCCTGAGCCCATCTACCCACAGGGCGCTTGTGGAAGCCACTGTGAGCTCTCCCTGGGAGCAATCTTGAACAAACAGGGGTGTACTCCCCCCCAGCAGTAGAAATTTTGAATTCACTCATCCTGGATACCGGCCCACAGGCACCTCAATTACGCGGCTACACTGTCAGGGCCCTTCAGAGTGCTTCAGTGTGCTTCACTGGTAAATGTACCACGGGTGCTCCTGTGAGCCGCCGCTGGGAGTAAGCGCCTATCCACCACAGGTACAACAGCAAAAGCTGAGTCTGCCCACCCCACAACTACAGAACTCTGGGCACCACAGTCACGCCTTTCCAGAGAGCAGGCCCTGTGAGCCCCATCACCCCAACAGATGGTTCCTGGTTGCCACTGTGAGTCCCTGCTGGGCACGCATGATTTCAATTAAGGGTGCAAGACAGCAAAAATTGGGACACTCCCCTCCATGGCTGCTGACTTCTAGACACTGCAGTTGTGTCCCTCAAGCTCACAGGCCTACATCAAGAGAACCCAAATAGCTCAAGTAGGGAGCTACACTAGATTAACAAGCCCAGGAGAACTGAGAGATTACACCAGTAGCACCATCCCCAAAAGAACCTGGGTAGCAAAGCAATTGGATCTACAATTAAAACATTATAGGAAAACATGGGAAGACAAAAAAAGCAATCCCCAAAGGAAAGAAAAGGAGGAATCACCAGAAAGGGAGTTAAATGAAATTGAGGCTAGCAGCTTATCAGAGAAAGAATTCAGAATAATGGTTATAAGGATGTTTAAATGGCCGGATGACAAATACACACAACTCAATGACAAATACACACAACTCAATGAGACCTATAAGGAGCTGAATGAGAATGTCACCAACATGAAAAGAAACCAAGAGGAGATGAAGAATGACATAGCTACAATAAAGAACACAATGGAAGGCTTAAACAGTAGACTAGAAGAGGCTGGGGACCATATCAGCGAATTAGAAGACAAGGTAGGAAAAAACACACAAACACAGCAGCAACTGGAAAGAAGACTTAAAAGAATAAGAGAGGAGCCTAAGGGAGCTTTGGGACAACACAAAACGAAACAACATTCGCATAATAGGGATACCAGAAAGAGAGGAAGAGAAGCAAGGAATAGAAAACCTGTTTGAGGAAATAATGAGAGAAAACTTCCCTGATATTGGCAAAAAAAAAAAAACTATGCAAGTCCAAGAAGTACATAGAGTCCCAAACAAGTTGAACCCCAAAAGACCGACACCAAGACACATCATAATTAAATTGGCAAACACTAACGACAAAGTAAGAATCTTAAAGGCTGCCAGAGAGAGACAGAAAGTGACCTACAAGGGATCTCCTATTAGAATATCAACTGATTTCTCAACAGAAACACACCAGGCCAGAAGGGAATGGAATGAAATATACAAAGTGATGCAAAGCAAGGGACTGAATCCAAGAATACTATACCCAGCAAGGCTATCATTCAAAATTGAAGGTGGAATCAGGAGCTTCACAGATAAAAAAGGGCTAAGAGAGTTTATCACTACCAAGCCAGCAATGCAAGAAATACTAAAGGGACTGCTGTAAAGATAAGAAAGAGAAAGGCAAGAAGAAACACAAATGCTAAGGAAAAATATGACAACAAACATGTACTTGTCAATAATAACATTAAACGTAAATGGATTAAATGCACCAATAAAAAGACATAGGATAGCTGAATGGATAAGAAAACATGACCCATATATTTTCTGTCTACAAGAGACCCACTTCAGAGCAAAGGATTCACACAGACTGAGAGTGAGGGGATGGAAAAACATTTTTCAGGCAAATAGAAATGAGAAAAAAGCTGGGGTTGCAATACATATATCAGATAAAATAGACCTCAAAGTAAAGGCCATAACAAGAGATAAGGAAGGCCACTGCATAATACTAAAGGGAGCAATGCAACAAGAAGATATAACTCTGCTAAACATATATGCACCCAATGCAGGAGCACCCAAATACATAAAAAAAACTCCTGGAAGATATCAAGGGAGATATCGACAACAATACAATCATAGTAGGGGACTTTAATACAACACTGACATCACTGAATAAATCCTGTAGACAAAAAATCAGCAAGGAAACAGCAATTCTAAATGACTCACCTCATCAGATGGACATAATTGACATCTTCAGAGCATTTCACCCCAAAGCCATGGAATATACGTTCTTCTCAAGTGAACATGGGACATTTTCAGAAATAGACCACATATTGGGTCACAAGCAAAGTCTCCCCAAATTCAAAAAGATTGGAATCATATCAAGCATTTTTCTCAGACCACAATGGCATAATATTAGAAACAAACTACAATAAAAACATTCCAAAAAATTTAAACACTTGGAAGCTGAATAGCATGCTATTAAACAATGTTTGGGTTATCAATGAGATCAAATAAGAAATTAAAAATATCCTGGAGACTAATGACAATAAAAACACAACAATGCAAATGCTATGGGACACAATGAAAGCAGTCCTGAGAGGGAAGTTTATAGCTCTACAGGCCTACCTCAAAAAACAAGAAAAAATGGTAATAAAGCATCTAACTCAACAACTCAAAGAATTAGAAAGAGAGCTACAAGAAAAGCCCAGAGTGAGTAGAAGGAAGGAGATAATAAAGATCAGAGCAGAAATGAATGACATAGAGACCAAAAAAAATATATATATAAAAGATCAATGAAACCAAGAGCTGATTCTTTGAAAGGATAAACAAGATTGATGAACCTCTAGCCAGGCACACCAAGAACCAAAGATAGAGGACTCAAATGAACAAAATCAGAAATGAAAGAGGAGAAATAACAACAGACACCACAGAAATACAAAGGATTGTTTAAAAATACTATGAACAACTCTATTCCAGCAAACTAAACAACCATGAGGAAATGGACACATTCCTAGAAAAATACAACCTTCCAAAACGCACTCAGGAAGATTCTAAAAATCTCAATAGGCTGAAAACTATGGAAGAAATTGAAGTGATCATCAAAAAGCTTCCAGCAAACAAAAGCCCTGGGGCCAGATGGCTTCACAGGGGAGTTTTACCAAACATTCAAGGAAGAACTAAAACCTATCCTCCTCAGACTATTCCAAAAAATTCAAGAGGAAGGAACACTTCCAAGGTCCTTCTATGAAGCCAGCATCACCGCAATACAAAAACCAGATAAAGATAACCCAATGAAAGAGAATTATACGCCAATATCCCTCATGAACATAGATGCCAAAATCTTCAACAAAATTCTAGCAAATCGAATCCAGCAGTACATCAGAAAGATCATACACCATGACCAAGTAGGATTTATCCCTGGAATGCAAGGATGGTACAATATCTGCAAATCAATAAATGTGATACATCACATAAACAAACTGAGAGATATCCATTGATGCAGAAAAAGCATTTGACAAAATCCAACACCCTTTCTTGATAAAAACTCTCAGCAAGGTGGGAATAGAAGGATCATACCTCAACATAATAAAAGCCATATATGACAAACCACAGCCAACATCATACTCAATGGGACAAAAACTAAAACCATTTCCCATAAGAAGAGGAACAAGACAGGGATGTCCACTCTTACCACTCCTGTTCAACATAGTGCTGGAAGTACTAGCCATTGCGATCAGACAAGAAGAAGAAATAAAAGGCATCCAAATTGGAAAAGAAGAAATAAAACTGTCCTTATTCGAAGATGACATGATACTGTATATAGAAAACCCTAAAGACTCCATCAAAAAATTAATAGACTTAATAAATTAATTCAGCAATGTAGCGGGATGCAAAATTAACGCTAGGAAATCTATGGCATTTCTATACACCAATAATGAACTTACAGAAAGAGAGACTAAAAAAGCAATCCCATTTACCATTGCACCAAAAAAATTAAGATACCTAGGAATAAACTTAACTAAGGAGGTAAAAGACCTATACTTGGAAAACTACACAACACTGCAAAAAGAGATAGAGGAAGACATAAACAGATAGAAGAACATACCATGTTCATGGATTGGTAGAATCAGCATCATCAAAATGTCCATACTACCCAAAGCAATCTATAATTTCAATGCACTCCCCTATGAAATAGCATATTTCACAGACCTAGAATGAACTTTCCAAAAATTCATCTGGAATAAAAAAAGACCCCGAATAGCTGCAGCAATCCTGAGAAAGAAGAACAAAGTAGGATGGATCTGAATACCAGATATCAAGCTGTATTACAAAGCCACTGTTCTTAAAATAGCCTGGTACTGGCACAAGAACAGACATATAGATCAATGGAATAGAATAGAGAACCCAGAAATTGACCCAAACCACTATGCCTAATTAATGTTTGACAAAGGAGGCATGAACATACAATGGAATAAATACAGTCTCTTCAACAAATGGTGTTGGGAAAATTGGATAGATAAATGCAAAAAAATGAAACTAGATCACCAACTTACACCATACACAAAAATAAACTCAAAATGGATCAAGGACTTAAAGATAAGACAGGAAACCATAAAAATACTAGAGGAATCCACAGGCAGCAAAATCTCAGACATATGCTGAAGGAACTTCTTCACTGATACTGCTCCTAGGGCAATGGAAACTAAAGAGAAAATAAACAAATGGGACTACATCAAAATAAAAATCTTTTGCACAGCAAAGGAAACCATCAATAAAACAACAAGAAATCCCACTGCATGGGAGAACATATTTGCCAATGATATCAATGATAAGGGTTTAATCTCCAACATTTACAAAGAACTCATACAACTTAACAAAAAGAAGATAAACAACCCAATCAAAAAACGGGCAACTGATCTAAATAGACACTTTTCGAAAGAAGACAGAAGGAAGGCCAAGAGACATATGAAAACCTGCTCAAAGTCACTAATCATCAGAGAGATGCAAATCAAAACAACCATGTGGTAACATCTTACACCTGGCAGAATGGCTATCATCAATAAATCAACAAACGACAAGTGTTGGCAAGGATGCGGAGAAAAAGAAACCCTCGTGCACTGCTGGTGGGAATGCAGACTGGTGCAGCCACTGTGGAGAACAGTATGGAGTTTCCTGAAAAAGTTAAAAATGAAACTCCCATTTATCCCACTTCTAGGAATATATCCCAAGAAACTAGAAACACCAATCAGAAAGGATATATGCACCCCTATGTTCATGGCAGCACAATTCACCATAGCTAAGATTTGGAAACAGCCTAAGTGCCCTTCAGCAGTTGAGTGGATTAAAAAACCCTGGTACATCTACACAATGGAATACTATGCTGCGGTAAAAAAGAAGGAGTTCCTACCATTTGCCACAACATGGATGGAGATGGAGAGCATTATGCTAAGTGAAATAAGCCAGGCAGAGAAAGATAAATATCACATGATCTCACTCATTTGTATAATATAAACTGAATGGCATAAACTGATGAACAAGAATAGATCCAGAGACCGAGAAACGTCGATCAGAACGTCAAACCTCAGGGAAGTGGGGGTCGGTGGGAGTAAGGGGGAGAGATCAATCAAGGGACTTGTGTGCATGCATATGAGCCTAATCAATGGACACAGACAAGAGGGGGGTTGGGCATTAGTGGGGGGTGGGAGGTAATGGGGGAATAGGACACATATGTAAAAAATTTAAAAAAATAATAATCTGGCCACTCAGTATATATGTTACCAACTCAGAGTACATTATTATAATTACTTTATATAATTTTATGTCTATTAAAGTAGCTGAGAAAAGAGGAGATCAAGCATGTATTTGTAGAATTTGTGATATTAACTTTCTTATTTACTATTTCTGGTTGTCTTCACTTATTCTTGTAGATTTGAGTTACAGTTTATTGTCATTTCCTAACTCTAGTACCACTTTTCTCTCACCCACTTCTTTGTGCTGTTATCATATTATATTACTGTATGTAATAGGCTACATAATACAATTGTATAGTAATTGTTTTATATATTTCTTTTATATAAGTCCATTGTATAATTGTTTGATATATTTCTTTTAATATAAGAAAGAAAAGAGAAGAAGTAAACAATTATACCATCTTTTAAAATGCATAATTAACTTAACCAGTAATGTTTTCTTTGAGTGGTTTTGAATTATCTGTTTTTATTGGCTTTTAGCTTGATGAACTTTCTTTAATATTTCTTACTTATTTATTTATTTATTTATTTAATATCTGGGAGGGACTAGGTGGGGTAGATTATGGAAAACTCAATTATGTATTTATATATTTACTAGAGGCCTGGTGCATGAAATTCATGCATGGGCGTGGGGGTGGGGGGAAGAGTCCCTTGCCCGGCCTGTACACTTTTGCAATCTGGGACCCCTCGGGGGATGTCCAACTGCCAATTTAGGCCTGATCCCACAGTAATCCCTACAGGATCGGGCCTAAACTGGCAGTTGGACATCCCTTTTGCAATCTGGGACCTGCTGGCTCCTAACTGCTCACCTGCCTGCCTGCCTGATTTCCCCTAACCACTCTGCCTGTCACCTGCCTGCCTCATCGCCCCTAACTGCCTCTGCCTGCCTGCCTCATCGCCCCTAACTGCCTCTGCCTTCTTGCCTCATCACTCCTAACTGCCTCTGCCTGCCTGCCTGCCTCATCGCCCCTTACTGCCTCTGCCTTGGACCCCGCCGCAGTGGCTTCGTCTGGAAGGACATCCGGAATGACGTCAAGAAGGTCATTCAGCTGTCTGATTTAATTAGTATATTATGCTTTTATTATTATAGATATTTGACTTGTTAAATTGTTGGTGGCACAAAAATAGCACCAGGTGTTAGACTGGTGGAGTGAGACCAGACCTCAGTACTTGAGATCTGGCTAAGAAATAATTCAAAGCTAAGACTCAAACTATAAGAGAAAATTTATGTAGGAAGTCATAGAGGTAGAAGAAGTGAGCTGTACAAGTAATGGGTTCAGGAAACAAGTTACAGAGGCGAAATAAGGGCCCTTAGAGCTTAGGAGAGAGAAAGGTAAAGGTAATGTGCCTAAGGGGAAGAAGAGTGGGATAGGAAAGGTAAGGGCATGTTCCCAGGAGGGAGAGTACCTCATTAATATTTCTTATAAGCTGCATCTACAGCTCTAAATTCTCTCAGTTCAAATTATCTTGGAATGTCTTTATTTCACCATCATTTGAAAGATAGTTTTGCTGAGATATGTGATTCTTGGTTGGAGGATTTTTGTTTTTTATTTTATTTATTTATTTATTTATTTAAATTTCTTTATTGATTAAGGTGTCACATATTTGTCCTCATCCCCCCATTCCCATCCCACACCCCTCCCCACGGATGCCCCAACCCCCTGTTGGACTTAACCGTTGGATAGGCTCATATGCATGCACACAAGTCTTTTGGTTGATCTCTCCCCCCTCCACCCAACCTCCCCTATCCTCCCTCTGAGGCCCGATAGTCCGATCGATGCCTCCTTGTTTCTGGTTCTGTTCTTGTTCCTCAGTCTATGTTGTTCATCATTTCCCCTAGATGAGCGAGATCATGTGTCACTAGATATACACTTATAAGAACTGAATGTGAGACGAGCAATAATAGTTATGCTGACAGGCCGAAACTGGTTTGGCTCAGTGGATAGAGCGTCGGTCTGCGGACTCAAGGGTCCCGGGTTCGATTCCGGTCAAGGCATGTACCTTGGTTGCGGGCACATCCTCAGTGGGGGGTGTGCAAGAGGCAGCTGATCGATGTTTCTCTCTCATCGATGTTTCTGGCTCTCTATCCCTCTCTCTTCCTCTCTGTAAAAAACCAATAAAATATATTTAAAAAAAAAAAGAAAGTTCTTTAAAAAAAAAAAATAGTTATGCTGACAGGCAAATGAATCAGTCTGTAGTGAGTTTCTTTCTGGACCAACAGTTCTTTTGAGACCCAATTTCAATGTCCACCAGTTCCTTATGTGTACAGGGGCGCGTGTCCTTACCCGGGGCCAGGGACCCAGCCTCACCTGGGACCAGGGGCGCAAGGCCTCACCTGGACCCAGGGGCGCGTGGCCTCACCCGGATCCAGGGGCGCGTGGCCTCTCCCAGACCCAGGAGCGCGTGGCCTCACCAGGACCTAGGTGCGCGAGGCCTCACCCGGATCCAGGGACCCATAGCCTCACCCGGACCCAGGGGCGCTTGGCCTCTCCCAGACCCAGGGGCACATGGCCTCACCCGGACCCGGGACTCAGCCTCACCTGGATCCAGGGACACATGGCCAAGGACCCGGGGGCGCATGGCCTCTCCTAGACCCAGGGGCACGTGGCCTCACCCGGGCCTAGGTGCGCGAGGCCTCACCCGGATCCAGGGACACATGGCCTCACCCGGACCCGGGATCCGGCTTCATCCGGACCCAGAGGCGCGTGGCCTCAGCCAGACCAGGGGCGTATGGCCTCACCCGGACCTGGCATCCAGCTTCACCCGGACCCAGGGGCACATGGCCTCACCCGGACCCGGAATCCGGCTTCACTTGTACCCAGGGGCACGTGGCCTCACCCAGACCCAGGGACGTGAGGCCTCACCTAGACCCAGAGGCGTGTGACCACACCCGAGTCCAGAGGCGCGCAACCTCGCCTGCATCCGGGTCCCAGCGGAGTTTCGTCTTCTTGATCCCAATTCCTGTTGGTCAATTCCCTCTCAGCAATTCCTTCGGCCATTTTCCCAGAGCTCCAGGACGGCTGCCACAGAACTCGTTGGGCAGCGGGCTCAGCGAAGCTCCGGTGTGCCCGGTGCATGGCGGCGGGCTGGTCCGGTGTCTCTGCATCGGCCCTTGGGTCTGCAGCGGTGGCCGGTCGCTGAGCGTGCGCACCTGGCCGCTTCTGGGGCGTTGAGATTCTTGAAGGACTCGGAGGTCAGCAAGCGCGGAGTCTTCCACCCCATGTCTCCCATGGGCTCGTCTGTCCATGCTCGGCAGCCAGTGGAGCCGTCCCCTCAGCCGGAGACCACCGGGGGAACTGCGCCGAGCACGTTCCAGGCCGCCATTGTGTCGCCTGAGCTGTAGTTCTCAAAGTGTGGTCTTTGGGTCACCGGCATCAGCATCATCCTGCATACCCCTCTTTTATTCTAGTTGTAGAGCATCTGCTCAGCCAGCCCTCTGGTGGTTCTGGATGGTGTCTGCTCTGCTCTCCCGTCGTAGTCTCAAAATTGTTGTGGTAGGCAACAATCAGGCTTCCGCCCTGTGCCTCCATCTTGGTCCTCCTTTGTATAGCTAAGTCTTGACTGTTGTTGGCGTCACCGGGAGGAATTGTCTTCCAGGCCAATTGGCCGTGAGGGCCCTCTTTGTCTACAAAGGAAGAGTTGTTTCGCAGGAGACACGCCTATGGGCCGGGTCTTGGTGCAGCAAGGCCCCGGCGCTCACTGAATCTGCCTCCCGAATGTGTCCCCTATGCGCGTGGTTGAAATCTGGTGTCATCTCACACAGACCACTAGATGCCCTCGTTTCTGGGTCTCCAATGGGGTGTAGGTCAGCTACTGCCTTAGGCCCTCAGCAGGGATTACTGCAAAAACTGTAGTTTCCTCCTCCTGTCTGAGTGGCCCTGGAGCAGTCCGACTAGAACCGCAGTTCATCTGGTCAAGCTGCCAGAGGGCAGGCCACCCACATGCACAAGCCGTTGCTTGGAGCGCAGGTGCGCCTGCAAGACTTGCGGGGCGGGTCTTCAAAAAGTGCGGGGCGGGTCCCAGGGCGGGGCGGGTCTCAGGGCGCCAACAGGCCATGGCGCGGCGAACCGCAATGGCTAGAAGTCTGCTCCTTCTGCCTTCCACGTTTCTAAGCCCCCTCGTTCCGCACTCCAGCGCAGCAAACACTGATTGCTGGGCACACCTCCGCAAGAGTCCCGCCTCTCCCCGCAGGCATTTGGGTCTCTCGCGCATCCCCAGAAGCTGGGTTTCAGGGTGATGGGGAGCTAATCTCCCCTAGGGTTGGAACAAAAGCCGCGCCCCTTCCCCCGCCACCAGCCCGACCCACGCGCCTCAGCACCTCATCCCCTCCGATTTCGCTGGTTTCCTCTTCCCTCTTAGCTGTAAATCTACCATTCAGCCATCTCTCCTGTAGTTCTGGGTGGCAGACGCTCTGTCCTCCAGTCGTGCCCCTGAAATTGCTGTGCGCGGCGCAGTTCGCAGTTCATTTGTTTAACTTTGCCGCCTTCTTGGTTCTCCTCTGTCAAAATGGCTAGAGGACTTGAATGTAAGATGGGAAATCCTAAGAATCCTCCAAATCGGTGTTGGCGGCCTCCGGGGCCCCGAGGATCTCCCTGGGCAGCTCGGCCAGGTCGGTGGTGCGGATGAGCCCCTCCTGCAGAAAGATAGTCTCTTCCTTCACCGAGAGCCGCTGCGCCGAGTCCGCGGCCGCCACCACAGCAGCTGCCGCGGCGCCCACGAGCCCATGGCCCCGGCTGCGGTGCTGACTGAGAGGAGCAGCCGCCTGGTCTGGGGAGACGCGAGCAGCAGTCGCCACCCTCACCAGTCCATGTTTCAGTTGTAGTTCCGAAACTGCCATGTGAGGCAACAGATCAGCCTTTCACCTCCGCCGCCATCTTGCCTCTCTCGATTCTCGGATTTTTGTTTTTTAATAAGTCTTTATTATTCAAATTATTACAGATGTTCCTCTTTTTTCCTCCCATAGCTCCCCTCCACCCTGTTTCCACCCCACCCCATGCCCTTACCACTCCCACTGACCTCGTCCATAAGTGTAAGATTTTTGTCCAAATTCTTCCCACACCCCCCAGCTTTCTTGTGGTTCTGGATGATATTTGTTTTGTCTTTTAGTTGTAGTTTTGATGTGGTTGTAAGAGGAAGCAAGTGTAGGTGTTTACCTATGCCACCATATTGGTTCTCTCTGGAGGATTTTTGTTTTTCATTCAGCACTTGGAAATGTTATCCCACAGCCTTTTGGCCTTCATTCTTTGGTATCGGAAGTCAGCTCTTAATTTTATTGGGCTTTCCTCCTAAGTGATAAATTGCTTTTCTCTTGCAGCTTTCAATATTTCTCTCTCTCTCTCTCTCTCTCTCTCTCTCTCTCTCTCTCTCTTTCTTTTTCTTTCAGCATTTTTACTACATGCATTTTAGTGTAGAGTATTTTGTTTTGATTTTTTTTTTTTTGCATTTGTTCTATTGAAGTTCCCAGAGTCTTGGATATGTATATCAATGTTTTTATTAAATTTGGAAGGTATCAGTCATTATTTCTTTTTCTGCTTTTTTTCTCATATCCTCCCAGCATACCCATTTTGTGTGTGTGTTGGTTTAGTGGTATCCCACATTTCTCTTAGACTCAGTATATTTTGCTCTATTCTTCAGATTACTATAATTACTATCAACTAATCTTCAGGTTTGCTCATTCTTTCTTCTCCCAGTACAAACCTACTATTGAACCCCTCTAGTGATTTTTTTTTTCCATTTAGAATATTGTACTTTTAACTTCAAAATTTCTATTTGGTTGTTTTTGTATAATTTTGTATATTAAGTGATATTCTCTATTTGATGCAATGTCATCATCACAACTTCATTTCTTTAAGCATGATTTACTTTTAATTTATTTAAATATATTTATGATAGCTAATTTGAAGTTTTTTTTTCCTGTTAAATCCAACATTTGATCACTCTTTCAGCACTCTCTTTTGCCTACATTTTTCTTGTATATGGGTCACTCCTTCCTGTTTTTATGCATGTCTGATAAATTTTTGTTGAAAACTGGACATTTTTGGTAAAATATTGTAGTATGTCTAGATACTGATTATTCTGTCCTATACTTATGGCTTGTTTTGTTTGTTTGTTGATGTTTGTTTATCTGTTCATATACTTGACTACACTATTTTAGTGAAGTGTATTTTCCATGCAGTGTGAAGCCTTTCATGTTACTCCTCAGAAAGTGCAGACTTGAGCATATATTTCAGCAGGGTTGTCTTTGAATATATCTCTCCCTGTTTTCTCTGTTAAGTTGTCTACCTCTGTTGGTATTACACTCAGCTGTTAGGCTCCAATGATTTCTGGCTGATTGCTCTATTATTTTAGACAATGCCCTGGGGCTTTAATTGTTCCAGTTTGATCCAATTAAATTTGGACCATTTTATAGAGGTAGTTTTTGAGGCACATGTTTAGGTTTGTTTTGATCCCTGTAGGGTTAGTATTAGCTTTCTATTTTTCTGGTTCTTTCTGATAAGTTTTTTTGGCCTACAGTTTACCTGTTGCTCTTTTGGAGTTACTCTTGTTAATTGCTTACTACCAAAATGTGCATTGTTTCAAAGAACACCCTTAGTTTTGAACTTCCCCACATATGGTTTCAAATTCAGTCAGTTCCTATGAAGAGAACTTGGGAGCTCTCTGTTATTATGTAATACCTCTCCCTTGAGGAAAATCTCTGAGCCATACTTTGGGCACGTTTTGGATGCAGCAGCCTCTGGTCTTCTCCTCTTGCTTCTCCTATCATGGAGCCTTTACTTTTTTTAAAATTTAAATTCTTTATTGTTTTAAGTATTACATAAGTCTCCTTTTTCCCCCATTGACCACTCCCTGGCCACTCCCACCCCCAGCACATGCCCTCACCCTTGGCCTGTCTGTGTTCATTGGTTATGCATGCATACAAGTCCTTTGGTCAATCTCTTACCCCCTCACTCCACCTCCCCCACCTTCCCTCATAGGTTGGACAGTCTGTTCAATGCTACTATGACTATGGTTCTATTTTTCATTAGTTTATGTTGTTCATTATATTCCACAAATGAGTGATATTTATCTTTCTCTGACTGATCCTTTACTTTTTAAAAAATTCTTTATTGTCTAAAGTATTATGTAAGTCTCTTCCCCCCCACCATTGATCTCTTCCTGGCCGCCCCCACCCCCCAGCACATGCCCTCAACCCCCCACCCCCAGTCTGTGTCCATTGGTTATGCTCATATGCTTGCATATGAGTTCTTTGGTTGATCTCTTACCCCCTCACCCCCTGCCTTCCCTCATAGGTTGGACAGTCTGTTCGATGCTTCTATGACTCTGGTTCTATTTTTGCTCATCAGTTTATGTTGTTTAGAGTGAGCTGGAGCAAGGGCAATTGGTGCCACAGTATTCTGGTCTGCCATACCAAGTGCACAGCCTCTGCCCTGTGATTGGGAGTGGGGTGAAGGAGCAGTGCCCCAACTTCTTGGCCATATTCACCAGAAACGTAGCTTCTTCAACTTGGAATAAGAGGATATGAGAAGTGCTGGTGGCTTGCCTCTCCCAATGAAATATGGTAACCTTTGATTTGGAGCTGAGGGGTGAGAGAAACCTTTCTTTTTGTCCACATTCTCCTCTCTTTTTGTCCACAAACTTCATTAAACCAATTTGGGAGGTGGGGAGGGAGGGAATTGGTCTTGGCAAACTGCCACATATTCTTGCTGATCTAGTTGAGTTTTAGTAGATTTTCTTGAAGAAATGTTTCTGCATTTGCTGTTTTCCCTATGGCAATTTCCAGGGACTTTAAATAATTGGTTTTTTAAATGATTTCATCAGTTATGATTGTTTTACTTTGGAGTAGATCCACAATGCCCCTCACATGTTATTCTAAATGTGGAATTCCTTCACCTCCACCTTTAACAAAATGCTGCTCTTTCTGAGAAATTTTATTGTTTGGTGGATCCAATAACACTCAGTTCATGAAGACAGGTTTGGACTGTATAGCCATTTTGTGTCCAATCTATCAGGGCCCAGTTGTAAACCAGTAGCTAGTTTTCAAGTGGAGACTTATCAAAAGAGGAGAGCATGGTCTTACTCATAATCCATAATGATGTTAACAGTGATTTTCTATTGGGGCTTGTCAGAGGTTTCATACTCTTTCTCTGCCTGCTACAAACATGACATTTTGAATAGCATTGGGTCTGCTGGGTCGTAAGACCCAAGTGGCAAATCAGCTTCCATTGCATTTAGGACCTGCTCCAAAGCTGTTTCCTGCTCTGAGATTCACTAAAAAGTATAGCCTTATAAGGTTCCTGATAAATGGGACAGAACAGTATATCAAAATACAGTATGATAAATATTAGCTTCAAAATCCAAAGAGGCTCACCAATCATTGTGCCCCTTTCTTCATGGTAATGATGCAAGTGCAGGGGCTTATATCCTCTTTTATAAAGAATATTCAGCCCTCCCGGGTCCGGGTGAGGCTGTGTGCCCCTGGATCCAGGTGAGGCCATGCCCCTGGGTCCGGGAGAGGCCACGCGCCCCTGGGTCCAGGTGAGGCCACGCACCCCTGGGTCCGGGTGAAGCTGGATCCTGGGTCCGGGTTAGGCCATGCGCCCCTGGATCTGGGTGAGGCTGGGTCCCAGGTCCGGGTGAGACCGTGCCCCTGGGTCCGGGAGAGGCCACACACCCCTGGGTCCGGGTGAGGCCACGCGCCCCTGGGTCCGGGTGAGGCCACGTGCCCCTGGGACCGGGTGAAGCTGGATCCCGGGTCCGGGTGAGGCCGTGCGCCCCTGAATCTGGGTGAGGCTGGATCCTGGGTCCGGGTGAGGCCGTGCACACCTGGGTCCAGGTGAGGCCACGTGCCCCTGGGTCCGGGTGAGGCTGCGCACCCCTGAGTCCGGGTGAAGCCGTGCCCCTGGGTCCAGGCGAGACCAAACCAGAGGGAGTCGGACCTGCATTACCACCATTTGTCCACCATCCAGAGCTGAGGGGTCAGTGCCGACATGTACACATAAGGAACTGGTGGACATTGAATTTGGGCCTCAGAAGAACTGTTGGTCCAGAAAGAAACTCACTACAGACTGATTCATTTGCCTGTCAGCATAACTATTATTGCTCATCTCACATTCGGTTCATATAAGTATATTTCTAGTAACACATGATCTCGCTCATCTAGGGGAAATGATGAACAACATAGACTGATGAACAAGAACAGACCCAGAAACAAGGAGGTATCGATTGGACTGTCGGGCCTCAGAGGGAGGGTAGGGGAAGGTGGGAGTAGGGGGGAGAGATCAACCAAAGGACTTGTGTGCATGCATACGAGCCTAACCAATGGTTAAGGACAACAGGGGGGTGGGGGCATGTGTGGGGAGGGGTGTGGGATGGGAATGGGGGGATGAGGACAAATATGTGACACCTTAATCAATAAAGAAATTAAAAAAAAAGAATATTCAGCCCTAACCAGTTTGGCTCAGTGGATAAGGCATTGGCCTGCGGAATGAAGGGTCCCAGGTTTGATTCTGGCAAGGGCATGTACCTTGATTGCAGGCCCATCCCCAGTAGGGGGTGTTCAGGAGGCAGCTGATTGATGTTTCTCTATCATCGATGTTTCTAACTCTTTATCCCTCTCCCTTCCTCTCTGTAAAAAAAAAAAAATCAATAAAATATTTCTTTTAAAAAAAAAGAATATTCAGATATGTCCCCCATACTACTGGACCCTTAGAAACTTCAACAATCTGGCAGGCTCTTATACTTCTCCAAGTTTCATCCCCCCTCCTTTGACATAGTGTGTTTTGCTAAGGTATTTATTTATTTGCTATTTCCTATTCACTAGGTTCACTTAGCATAATATCATAAATGTAATGAACCAGTGTGATGTTCTTTGAGATATAAAGACAATCAAGTATACTCTGGATTATGTATGATAGTGAGCAGAAAAGTTAACATAGCTCTGGGGAAACAATAAAGGTATACTGCTATTCTGTTGTCCCTGCCCTGTAAATGTAAACTGTTTCTAATTTTGTTTATTGATAGAAATAATAAAGAATGCATTTTTCAGGTCAATAACTGCATAACAATAGAGATGTCACATATGGACCCTCAGCTGCAATTGACCTCACTTGATTAAATTTGTTATAATTTTTCACAAACCATCTGACTTACAATGGCCAAACAAGTGTGTTAAATGAGGATCTGGTAGAAATTGCCTTTATAGCATTTTTCAATTTTTGATATGGCATTGATCTCTGCAGTTCCTCCAGGGACACAATATTGATTTTGGTTTAATTATCATGGTAAGTGTGGGGGAAGTTCCGGGGCTCTCCACTTGGATTTTCATCATGTAATAATTCTCACTCCATGGGTCAGGGAATCAATTTGGGTGTTCTGCCAGTGAATAAATATATCTATTACCACTATATATTCTGAGTCTTCAGAAATAACCATAGGCTGCATCCTTAGTCCCACCATAAAACATATTCAAGCCCAGACTCCAAAGCATCTAAAGTCCACAGATTCCCCATTATCAGTGGATAATAGTAATTTTGGTTGTTTAGGAAAACCATACCTTCACAGCCAGTATCTAACAATCTCCAGAAGGTTTGCTTATTTCTTGTTCTCCAGCACAATTACCCTGATAAATTACCACAAGACATTTGGAGGAAGATTCATGATACACATCTGTAGATGCATTGCAGGATTTTTCCATGGTCAGGGGACTCTGTGTCTGTGATCTGGCTTATGATTGTGAACTGGCAAAGAAGCCATGAGTTTTCTTTATGGTGACCAAAGGAATTTAGGTTTCTTCCCAACAGACCTGTAATTTTTACTCTTATATATCTCAAAAGGAACTTTAGTAGACTAACCATATACACTGAGTGGCCAGATTATTATGATCTCTGAATGCATAATAATCTGGCCACTCAGTGTATATCCTATATAATAAAAGGCGAATATGCAAATTGTCCCCTCGACCAGGAGTTCGACCAGCAGTCAGGCCGGCCAACTGCCCATGTCCCCTCCCCCTGGCCAGGCTGGCCGGACCCCACCCATGCACAAATTCATGCTCCGGGCCTCTAATACACACACACACACACACACACACACACACACACACACACACACACTCTGAGTGGCCAGATTATTATGCGTTCAGAGATCATAATAATCTGGCCACTCAGTGTATTTCATTTCTAGGAATCCTATGATAAATTAACCATTATCACAGATCCTTGAGGATCAAAACCTCAGATTACCATTCAGTTCCTGTGTGTTATTGTGCTAATGATTCCTATTTTGTGATTAGGCTGTCACCTGATATTTATAATTTGGTGATCCAATTAGGCCCCACTATTTGAGATCAGGGAATGAAATTTCACTGCAGTATCCCCCATCATCGTCTCTGGACTTCAGAGTATGGCCAATACAGAGCTTGTCAAGGTTACAGGTGCTCCTCTTATCAATGTATATTTTTATGAATTTAAAAAATTTTTAACCAAAAGTGTACAGAAAACTTATAGAAAAGTGGCAAATACAACTTTTTTTTCTTGGAATCTTTATAGAGTAAGTTGCCAACCTGCTTCCCCTCTACCTCAGAATGCTATTTACACAGATACTTAGGCGTGTACTTCTGATTTGTAAGGAGCGGCTCTAGGGTCAAGTCCCAGCATGGAGAGCAGAGCTCTCCTAGCATAATTAAGCCTGACCTTGTAGCCCTCCCTAATTCCTTCCTAAGTAGCTAATAGGCTGTGGGAGGTGCAGCAAGTGTTGCCAAAACAAGAACATTTGTCTACATGTTAATCTACCCTTGTTTTAATCAGACTATAAAATAAAGCATCGGCTTGCAGGCTGGGTCTTTTGTGTCCTCATCCAGGCATGGGAGATCCACCGAGCCACAGCTGTATTTTCTTATCTGTCTTTTCTTCAATCCTTCACTGCTCCTCCTCAGGTTCACCCTTGGCCATGCTGGCGTGGCACATGTGGTGTCCAACATGGGGCCTGAGTATGGGGGAACTACAGTTGCAAGGTGAAAGGATGCTCCAGTGAAGCATGTGTAGGAAGCAAAAAGTAAGGTAAGGAGTGCAGTTTACACGGTTTAGTAATAGCTAGGTGTAAAAAATGGGAAATTCAGGATCACAGGAAAATAATTTATATGTATCTATGCTTAAAGCTATGCTCCAAGCAAGGGGTTGTTCTGTTAGACATCAACAGCTCCTTGATTTGTTGGATTTTGTAAATAAAACTTTCCCATGGTTTCCCGAGGAAGGAAAGGTAAATGTAGAGACATGGGAGGAGGTAGGAAAGAAGCTTAGAGATCATTATATAGCTGAAGGCCCAGAGGGAATTCCTACCTCTGCTTTCAGTCTGTGGTCCCTGCCTGATTCAGGACTACCTAGAGCCCACTCCGGAAAAGGAATGGATGAATGTGGCAGGGGAACTAAGAGTGGAAAGCTATCAGAGGCTTCTGACTCCACCTGTACCATCGGTGCTTCCGCTGCCTCTTCTAGTCCCTGGAGCTACAGCTCCTGTAGGGGAGAGCCCTCCGAACAATGTGTTTCCTCTCCAAAATGAACGAGAATTAGAGGAGGAGGCAGCAAGGGAACAGAGCCGGCGGGAATGGGATGGTGGGGGTCAGATGCAAGCATTCGGGGAGTTTACTGTTGCTCATAAGCTTCTCCTTTTACCCCCAAAACAAGCAGAAACAAATATGGTGCCTTTGTCTCTACTCCAGTGGACTCTGCATGAGGCCAGGCAGGCTGGGGAAGATACTTCAGGGTTCAGTCTATACCCTATATTTGAGCAGCCTGATCCTCAGAATCCAGGTCAGATGCTCTGTGGCCATCAGTCTATACCTTTTAAAACTTTGAAGGAGTTGAAAACTTCTTGTTATATGTATGGACCAACTTCCCCTTTTGTGCTAAGGTTACTCGATACAATATCAGAGGAAGCTATGGCTCCTAGTGTTTGGAATACGGTCGCAAAGGCTTGTCTCTCACCTGGAGATTACTTATTATGGAAATCTAATTGGGCAGAGCAGGCTAACAGAAACCAAGCTCATGGGATACCCATTACAATTAATTTGCTCATGGACACCAGACCTCAATGGGCTTTGCAGGATCAGTTAGTATACCTCATGCAAGCTTATCAGCAGATAAATATCTGTACCACCAAAGCCTGGAGGCAACTGCCAACAAAAAGGGAAAAATCTCTAGACATAAGTAAAATTAGGCAAGGCTCAGAGGAGCCATATCAGGATTTTGTGGCTCGCTTGTTCTAAGCCGAAAGGCAGGGTTGTGGATGACCCTGAGGCTGGAATGATACTCGTGAAACTATTAACTGTAGCACGCATATAAGCATAACCAATGGACTGAGACAGCAAGGGGGTGAGGGCATGTACGGGAGTGGGGTGGGGGGCAATGGGGGGATATGGACACATATATAATACCTTAATCAAAAAAATTAATAATAATAATAAATAAAATAAAGAAAAAAAATTTTAAATGCAAATGGAGTATGTCAAGAGACTTTACATTCCTACAGGAAGAATGGTACTGTATATGATTTTATTCGTATTTGTGCTGACATTAGACCAGGCTACGTTCAAGGAGCAGTATTAGCTGCTGCATTAAAAGAAATGTTGTTTGCTGGTCAGCAGAAAAAGAAAGGGGGATGTTTTAACTGTGGTAAACTAGGGCATTTTGCTAAAGACTGTAATGATAGAAATGGAAGTCAAAAGGCAATGGGGAGTGGAAACAAGCAGCCTGGGCTATGTCCAAGATGCAGGAGAGGAAAGCATTGGGTAAATGAATGCCGATCCAAGCTCCAAGACTGATGTTGATAATAAACCAATGCCCTCTAAGCAGGAAAACTTCAAGCAGGGCCAGCCCCAGCCCCAGCCCCACCAAACAGTAAGGGCCTTATCTTTGACTCCACTGCAGCCTTTCCAGCTGGCTCAGTCCCAAATCCAACTGTTTGAAACCTTTACCATGCCACCCCAGGAAGTGCAGAATTAGACCTCAGTCCCACCTCCCAATATTGCTACAGGAGTGTATGGTCCCCTTCCCCCGGCATGATGGGATTAATTTTAGGGAGGAGCAATTTGACATTGAAAGCATTTCAAGTTTTCCCTGGGGTGATAGATCAGGACTATACTGGAGAAATTCAAGTAATGGGACAAACAATTAATACTATAATTCAGGTCTTACCAGAAACAAAAATAGCACAAATTCTTCTTCTGCCCTACTATCCAGAAGGGTGGCCTTTAACCAGTCAGCCCCGTGGTGCAGCAGTCTTTGGGTCCAGGGATTCGGTATACTGGGCAAGAATAGTTAATCAGGGCCGGCCTGGGCTAGAACTAAGGATTAATGGGAAGCCTTTTAAACGGGTTATAGATACTGGAGCTGATGTGTCAGTAATCGCTTTCAGACATTGGCCGCAGGCCTGGTCTTTAAACCCCACGGCTTCTGAATTGCAAGGAGTAGGGCATGTTACTCAACCCTTGCAGAGTGCTCAACTCCTTCGATGGGAAGATCCTGATGGAAATACAGGCTATTTTCAACCTTATGTATTGCAACATTTACCTGTTAACCTATGGGGTCGGGAGATGCTAGAGCCGATGGGGGTTTTAATAATAAGTCCCAGTTCCATCGGGAGATGCTAGAGCCGATGGGGGTTTTAATAATAAGTCCCAGTTCCATATTTTAATAATAAGTCCCAGTTCTCAAATGCTTAATCAAGGATTTCACCCCCTAAAGGGACTAGGAAAGAATCAGCAAGGGAGACATTCATCTATCCTGATGTCCACTCAAAAGGAGAGGCACGGATTAGGTTACCAGAATTTTCAAAGGGGCCTTGATTGTCTCTTCCACCCAGCATACAGCAGCTAAAATTACCTGGCTTGCAGATACTCCTGTCTGGATTGATCAATGGCCCCTATTAGGAGAGAAGTTAAAAGCTGCACAAGAGATGGTTTGAGAACAGCTTGAGGCAGGGTATATTGAGCCCACTCACAGTCCATGGAACACACCCATATTTGTAATAAAGAAAAAATCTGGTAAACGGATACTATTGCAAGACCTAAGAGCAATTAATAAAACCATGGAGATTATGGGGCCCCTTCAGTCAGGGTTACCATTGCCTATAGGTATCCCACTGCAATATCATTTATTGGTATTAGATCTTAAGGACTGCTTTTTTTTACTGTTCCTCTTCATCCTGAGGATTGCAAAAGATTTGCATTTAGTGTCCCTGTAATAAAATTTAACAAGCCCATAAAAAGGTATCAATGGAAAGTATTGCCTCAAGGCATGGCCAATGGTCTCACATTATGTCAGGATTTTGTGGCCACAGCCATACATCTTATAAGGAAAAAATATTCCAAGGCTTATATTATTCATTATATGGATGATATTCTCTTAGCTCATAACAATGAAATGCTTCTAAATACTATATATATAGATTTGCAGGATTCCCTGCATTGTGCTGGATTATGCATAGCACCTGAAAAGGTTCAAAGGACATTTCCTTTTTCTTATCTTGAAAGCATTATTGAGGGAAAAACAATAAAATCTCAGAAAATTCAAATTCAGACTGACACTTTACTTAGATTAAATGACTTCCAGAAATTATTAGGAGATATTAACTGAGTTCGACCTGCTTTAAAATTAACCACTGCTGACTTAAGCCCTTTATTTCATATACTTAGGGAAGATTCATCTCCATCATCCCCACGCTGCTTGACAGAGGAAGCCAAGACAGTCTTATATAAAGTTGAGGATGCCTTAAGTTCAGCACAACTTACAAGATTTGATTACTCCTTTCCTTTGCAGGTTTTAATTTTCCCTACTACACATACACCCACTGGGGTCATTTGGCAAGCTCCTGGAGTTGTTGAATGGCTATATTGGCTCATTCTCCAACTAAGGTATTAACTCCTTTCCATGATTCCGTTTCCCAGCTAATAACTCGAGCCCGCCTTTGAACAGGCCAATTAGTGGACCAAGACCCTGACCTCATTGTAGTGCCATTTACAGCTATACAGCAAGACTGGCTCTGACACCGATCAACAAGTTGGTAAGTTGCACTTGCTAATTACTCCAGACATGTTGATAACCATTATTCTGCAAACAAAGTCTTACATTTTCTCTCAGTTACTACCTTTACCTTCCCAAAGCTAGTGACGTCACAACCTATACCTCAGGCACTAACCATTTTTACAGATGGATCCAGTTCTGGAAAGGCTGGAAACTACTTCAGCAGGGCAGCAAAAGTCCTTCAAACCCCTTATATTTCAGCACAACAGGTAGAAATACAAGCTCTTATTTATGCCTTGACAGACTTTGCTACAGAGCCTATCCTATCTAATAAAAGAGTAATATGCAAATTGACTGTCACTCCAAGACACAAGATTGCCGCCCCCATGTGGTCAAAGATGGCTGCCCCCATGTGGACACAAGATGGCCACCATAAGATGGCCTGCAGGGGAGGGCAGTTGTGGGCAGTTAGGGGTGACCAGGCCAGGAAGAGAGGGCAGTTGGGGGGAGACCCAGGCCTGCAGGGGTGGGCAGTTGGGGGGGGACAAGGTCAGCAGGGGAGGGCAGTTGTGGGTGATCAGGCCAGCAGGGAAGGTAGTTAGGGGTGACCAGGTCAGCAGAGGAGGGCAGTTGGGGGTGACAAGGCCAGCAGAGGAGGGCAGTTAGGGAAGACCAGGCCTGCAGGGGAGGGCAGTTAGGGGTGACCAGGCCTGCAGGGGAGGGCAGTTAGGGGTGACCAGGCCTGCAGGGGAGGGCAGTTGGGGGGGAACCAGGCTTTCAGGGGATGGCAGTTGGCGGGGACCAGGCCTGCAGGAGAGGGCAGTTGGGGGGGACCAGGCCTGCAGTGGAGGGCAGTTGGGGAGGGACCAGGCCTGCAGGGGAAGGCAGTTGTGGGTGATCTGGCCACCAGGGAGGGCAGTTAGGGGTGATCAGGTCAGCAGAGGAGGTCAGTTGGGGGGTGACAAGGCCAGCAAAGGAAGGCAGTTAGGGGAGACCAGGCCAGCAAGGGTGGGCAGTTGGGGGGGACCAGGCCTACAGGGGAAGGTAGTTGGGGGGACCACGCCTGCATGAGAGAGCAGTTGTGGGCGATCAGGCAAGCAGGGAGATCAGTTAGGGGTGACTGGGCCAGCAGAGGAGGGCAGTTGGGGGAGACCCAGGTCAGCAGGGGAGGGCAGTTGGGGAACACCAGGACTGCAGAGGAGGGCAGTTGGGGGGACCCAGGCTTACAGGGAAGGGCAGTTGTGGGCTATCAGGCCAGTAGGGAGGGCAGTGGAGGGGAGACCAGGCCAGGAGCGGAGGGCAGTTAGGGGTGACCAGACTGTGTATTCTTGGTTCCCTTGCCTGTTGGTTACTGTTGGACTTGATAAGGAGGTAGAAATGGTAAGAGAACTAATAATGGTAAGAGAGGGGGTCAGAGTATTTTCCCCAGTCCCTTCCTGCACTGGCACTGCATCTCTGGCAGTAGCTGCACACCTGCACAAGTAGAGCACCTACTGGGCTCTTCCTCCTTCATGGTTCTAGTATTCACTGGGCTCTGATAACTCTGTTGCTTCCCTTGACCCCTTAGCTCTAGGGATGGTAATGGTTTCCTACTCATACTTCACTAACCTTGTTATTTCCTGTAACTCTGAACACTCACTGTAAATAGTATTTTCACAAACTCTATTCATCAGAATCACCTAGAGTGAAGTATTTTCCTCCTGAGGCCCTGATGATAAAGTCAGTTCATATCTTCATCCTTTGCCCTATCTCTCCATGATTTTAAAGAACAATAATGCTGAAACTGGAAAACTCCCCATTTGGGTGTTTTTCTGTACACTTTCTGGGCTGTTCTACAGTACTTGGAGATAGAGCACCAGGGAAATAAAAATGACTCATTGAGGAAGGTTACCTTTTAAAAAGAAGTTTAAAATGTACACAAATAATGCATGGTCATAATGTAAAATTTAGCAAACCACAAAGAGAAAATAAAATCCTCCAGTAATCCCACTCTACAGAAATAACTATTGTTAATATTTCTAAGTTACACACTTTAAAATATTCACAACTCCTGAAGCAATGCCAGCTTGAAGTTTTGGGCTTCTGGAATTTTCACAGCTGCCCCCACCTGTGGTAATATGCACAAAACAGGAGCAATTGAAGAAAAAAGAAGCACAGGGGAGGAGGAAGCAGACCTCGGGTAGTTTCAGTGTTCAGTCCCTTTCTGGACTGTCATATTTGATGCACTGCATGGACCCCACCCACACTAAGTCCTGTTGTGCTGGGCTGGGCTTGTGTGTTCTCTGGGATGGGCTGTCTTCTCCAGTTCTCACACTCAGAGGAATCTAAGCCAGAAGCATAAGTAAATAAGCCACAGTTGCACAGCTGGCTGCCCTGTACAAAGCTCCTTGGTATACTAAATGTAAACCTCTAGAGCCTAAGGCAGCTTAGAGAGAGAAGTTAAGACCCAATTAATTCCCCAGCAGTACTGAAAAGGTTAATCCTAAATGGACTGAAGACACTTATGTATTTCCACAGGGCAGAATGTAATCTTATTGTGGGTAATAATTTCAGTCTTTGAAACTTATTTTTTAGATTCAAGGTCATTTTGTTTTCCCTCAGAATCCTAAGAGCCAAACATTTCTGCCATTTGATTCCTGTCTCCTTAAAAGAAATTATACTATTATGTATGTGTAGAACATATTGTCCCTATCCCCTGTATTTGATTTTTCATTTTCCAGTGTTATGCTGACCTCAAATAATAAACCATTTGACATAAATTTTATAAATTAAGCTGGGAAATAAATCCTAGAGAGGGGGTATCTGACAAGCAGAGATTTACACAGAGAGGAGGCTACTCTGAGCTGGCCGATTGGTGCCAGTACACAGTTTTGCTTCCTGAGGGATGTCCCATCTGATTATTTGTCTCACTAATTCAGAGAAACGGAAGCATCAACTTTCTACCAGTTTCCTCTCCTATATAGTTACCAGTAGCAACAGAAGGATGGAATTTTGGATCATCCTTCAAGCTTGTTCTTTTTTTCTTGTTATATTATTCTTTAAGCACCTAGTGTCATTCTAATAAGATCCTGTTGTGAGTCTGCTTCTTAAAATACATAAAGAAAGATATGTGAAAAATTTGTTACAGGTCAATCATAGGATTTACACTGAGTGGCCAGATTATTATGATCTCTGAATGCATAATAATCTGGCCACTCAGTGTGTGTGTGTGTGTGTGTGTGTGTGTGTGTGTGTGTGTGTGTCCTACCTTATAATAGACAAATATGCAAATTGACCACACCTTCGCTATGCCCAAGCCACGCCCACCAACCAATCAGGACGAGTATGCAAATTACCCCAACAAAGATGGTGGCTAGTTTGCATATCAAGACAGCATAGAAAGAAGCCAAGAGATGCTGAAGGGAGCAAAGCTGCGGAGAAGCAAGCAAGCCGGGGGGAGGAGAAGGGAGGAGCAGAGGCGGGGCCTGGGGAGAAGGAAGGAGAGCGGGGCGGGCTGGTGGAGAAGGCGGGCCGGGGGACAAGGGAGGAGCGGAGGCGGGGTGGGGTAGAGTGCAGCAGGAAACCCTATTGCAGGATTTTTCCTGCAACGGGAACGCTAGTGTATATATATATATATATATATATATATATATATATAATTAGAGGCCTGGTGCATGAATTTGTGCATGGGTGGGGTCCGGCCAGACTGGCCAGGGGGAGGGGACATGGGTGGTTGGCTGGCCTTCCTGCTGGTCAAACTCTTGGTCAAGGGGACAATTTGCATATTAGCCTTTTATTATATAGGATATACACTGAGTGGCCAGATTATTATGCATTCAGAGATCATAATAATCTGGCCACTCAGTGTATAGTTCAGAGGAAAACAATCTTCTTATTTTAAAAAGAAGACTGCTTTACACTTTAATTCTGCTAGTCAAATGCTTTTCTTTTTGGAAATCTTGTTGCACCTTTTCAGTTCATGCTGAGGTGAGATAGTTGCAGGTTTACTGAGCTTCAAATAGAAAGGTATTTGGGAAGGGTAGACTCTCAATACAGTTGTTCGCTCAAAATGAGTGCTAGGACTAAACAAATATGCTGAAGCTTCTTACTAACTGCCTGTACATTTTATTACAGTTAATTTTTTTTAGGCTTTATTCTCACATACCTTCTTTGGCTACACATTAAGAATAGCCCCATGATTGTCAAACAGAAGTTCAAGAAGAACCACAAAGAGACTTTTAGGAGAAGGAGGCAGAGATTAAACCCATGTGAAGAGATGTGCAGACAGTTCCTCTATGTAAGTCTGAAGAAGAAAATTTTTAACTGAATTATCAAAAAGAAATGCCAACAGCAAGATAGGTGGGAATGTGACTTCAAGATCTCTGAAGATGAAGCCTGTAATATTAGAGTAGGTATAAGTAGAGTGCGGGAAGGGTAGTAATGCAGGTTATGGTGCGCAATGGTCAGATTATGTGCCACAGCATCAACACAAACTGTCTTTTGCATTGGGGCAACTGTTGATGATTGAATAATTGAGGCATTATAAGGTAGGCACAAGTCTCTTACAATGACCACCATTCATTCCTATGAAGCATTACATATGGTGCCAGAGCAGTCTTTAATGGTGTTCTTAATAGCAACAGAAACATTGCATGATTCATGCTTTCATCTGATTCTGGACCATGCAATAGTCACTACTTGTAAGGGAAGGATGCATTTATTAATGATATAACAGGTTACATAAAAAAACTTCTATGATTGTCTTCTGGAGTATTGAGATTGTTTCTCACTCTGCAGAATGGGGGAAGGGGAATATTGATGAGAAAGAATTCCAAGGGGATATAAATGGTGAAAACACTTGGAAAGTGGAAAAGGCAGACTGAATCCTAGGTTTTGGCTAGGGAGTGGGTCTGGTCCTGCGAAGGGACCTTGAAGTTGAGTACAGCATTACAATGGTCTATGTGTGGGATATTTCACATCTATCATAACCTGTTGTTATCATAATGAAACTTTATAATTTTGTAGGTAAATTATAGACCAAGGAATAGTGAGGTAAATATCCCAGTCAATTTTTCAACTACATGTGATTAATTTAATGAGTTCATATATTTTAATTCCCAGCCCAGGCATGATCCTATTAGATTATAGTGCCTTCAAATGGAAATGTACCAAAATAAGATGGGTCCTACTCAAGTGTGAAGCAAACAAAAGGTCAACTCGACTTAGTGTGGATGGCAAAGTACATTTTGCTTTTTAAGTTTGAAAGCAACAAAAAAAGTGTTGAAAGTATTAGAAGGTATGTTCTGCCTTGAGAACTTGATTTTTATGTGCCTTGAACACGGAATCATCCTAAGCATGGTGCAATAGAAAGACATTGGATTTAAGTACTTATTTCTTCACTTAGTGTTAATGTTACAACAGTTTTCTCATCTGTAAAATGGAAAGAAAAAGAGTGTCTAATTTATAGTGCTATTGTGAGGATTAAAAGAGATAATGCACACAACACATTTTTTACAGTGTTTGGCATGTAGAAATAGCTTAAAATGTTCATTAATCTTTCCTTTTCTACTTGTACAGGAGTTTGTCTAGTATGCTTAGCTTGAGTAAAAAATAATGGCTCTACAGAGTTCTCTGAATTCAGTGGAAGCCTTTTAGACCATTTGTAGAATGGTCTATCTCTCTGTAAGTGAGCATTTTCCCAAATATGGGTTTTAGCATATATTCAAATGTGTTTTTGCTCATCTAGCAAAACCCCAGCCCACAAGAACTTTATCTTTATGACTCCTTTTTCCTCTTCCTTATTATCTTAGACCCAGAAGACAGGCCTGAATTTCACAGGCAGCTCTGTAATTCAGCATGAAAATTCACCATAGTTGAGGGGTTTTGCTTGCCCTCAGACAGGGTTTATTAGCCTCTGCACTATTAATGTTTTCATCTGGATACTTCTTTGTTATGTGTGTGTGGGGGGGTGGGGGGCACACTGTTCCATGCACTACAGGAGGTTTAGTAGCATCCCTGACCTCTACAAACTAGTTTCCAGTAGCACCCCACTCCTTCCCTGAGTTGTCACAACCAAAAGTGTCTCCAGACATTGCCAAATGTCTCCTAAGGAAAGGGGCAACATTGTTCCTGGTTAAGAAGCAGCCCTAGGAGGAACAAATCTGCTAGCTATTTAACATACAAACATCCTGAAGGGGTATAATAACAGAATCTTTAGGACCTACTGAAAATTTAAAGGATGAGGACGAGTGTGGAAAAGAAGAGTTCAGGCAGAGGAACTGTCTGTATTTTGAAAGAGAACCTATTTTATATGCCAGGCATTATGGATACAGAGATTAATGGCAAAGGTCCTATTCTGGACATTTCAGTAGGGGGGGCCAACCATGTGAACAATGAGAATGCAAAAGAGTTAAGTGCAATGTCACAAATATATAAATGGTGCTAATGGACAATGGGAGCACAGAGGAGGGACACTGATCTTAGTTGGTGCAGAGAAGCCTTTCCAGAAAAGATCACATCTGAGTTGGAGAATGAGTAAGGATTAGCCTGGAGAAGATAAGGGTAGGACAGATGAGACATAGAGAATTTGGAGTTTGGAGGAAAGTGCAAATAATTTAGATTGGTTTGGAGGGGGTGCTAAAGAGCAAGGAATTGTGGAAGAGACAGATTGTAAGATAGATAGGAAGCAGATCATGAAAGTCCTTCTAAGCCACATGAAACAAATTCTAAGAACGATCAGAATCCTATTTGGATTTAGGGATGATTACTTTAGCAACAGTATAGAAAACACATTAGAAGTAGGGTGACTAGTCGGGAGGCTATTATTGTAGTCCAGGTGAGAGATGATTACATCTTGAGTTAGGGTAGTGGCAGTGGGAAAGCATTCAAGATCTATTTAGGCGATGAGAACAATATGATATAGGGATTAGTTAGGTTTGGGGACAGTTTCTAGCTTGTGCTACTTGTAGTACTATTCATTAAAGATGAAAAACATTGGAGTCAGAGAGGTTTGAAGGGAAGATTACATTAGGAAAAGTTGAATTTGAGGTGGTTGTAATCATTGAGGTGGGGCTATCTGGTAGGCATTAAGTATATGAGTCTGAAGATCAGGAGAAAATTTAGAGTAGTGATACAAGGTTGTGAGTCATCAGGGCAAATTGAAGCCTTGCAAATAGATGAAATCATCCAAAAAGAATGTGTATACTGAAAAGAGATGAAGGCTTGGTCTTCAATTATTTTGTGCCATATCCTCTGAGATGTTTTCCTTGACTAACATATATAAAATATCACTCCTATCACTATCTATTCCTTTATTGTGCTTTTTTTGGTAACATATCATTATCCCTTATTATGTTATGCAATGTAATCTATTAACTTTTTGGTTACTCTCAGATATTTGTAATAGTTTAATTCATAGGCATTAAAATGTTCAACCATTTGAAATAAAATATTTTAAAAATCTTATTCAATTTAAAGCTTCTCCTTTAGCTGCCAACCTCCAGTGCAGAACCTCCTACAGATCTCTAGTAAAGGAAAGTGACTTGGTCTGTTCTTTCACTCACCTTGCTTCACCTCCTCCCCTACTTGCTCTGCTGCTACTGGCTCCTCCAACATTCAGGGGTGGTGGATAGAGAGAGGGAGTCTTAAAGGGACAGTGAGAGGTTTAATTTTCTGGGACCAATGTAATCTAGCTATCAATACCCTTCATGAGGGAGATGCCCAAATACTGCTTTTTGTGTGTGATATGTTTTTGTGGTTTCTTCAGGGATCCCATTCACTTCCTATCCCCCTACTGGGGGCCTCTTCCCTGGACTACTCCTAATGTACCATCTGACTGTCTTCCCCCTTGGCTCTTATCTACACAACTTTCTTTTCATGGGATCCTCATTTTTCTGTTGGAGTTGCCAGGTACAGTCAGAGAAAACTACCTGGCCCATAGAAAATCTGGTACCTTAGAAGTCTAGACCTTTGCTATGCCATTGTAAACAACTTCAACCAGCCTTCTGCCTTTAGATTTCTTCAGGTTAAAGTCAAGCACAAGTATCTATCTTCTGTAAACACCAAAAGACACATGTAAGGTTCTCCCATGATATCTTCCTGCTTCCGTGGCAATGCAGGCAAGAAACCTATCATTTTTTTTCTGTAGTGCAACAAGACTCCAGCCTGGGAGTAGGAAACCAGTCTCTCCTCTTGAAAATTTAATTGGGGATTTTTTGCTTGGCTTGATCATGGGAATAATAGCACTCTCTACTCTCATGAATTCTCATAAAAAATCCTTTCTCTTCCTCCAGTTGATCACTAGAATTCTCTTATATAGACTGGAGTTGAATGGTGAGGAATGTTCATTGAAATACTAGTTTGGCTACCTCTTAGCAAGTACTAGTTGATATATTTATTTTTGACAGGCAACATAGAGAATTAGTGAAAAAACTTAACTCTGGAGTCATAACTTTTAGCTTCAATTCCTGACTTAACCATTTGGCCTCTGTGCCTCAGTTTCTTTATTTGTAAAATGGGGATAATAATAGTATTTACATCATAGAATTTTTGTGAAGACTAAATGTGTGTGTATCTTAGATTAGTACCTTAAAACAGCATGTAGAATAATAGTGCTATATGTGTTTGCTATTATGTTAGTAGTGCTATTACTTATTTTTCATTGACTTAGAATGTAAGCTCTATGCATTCAAGGTCTTTTTTATTGACTGCTACATTTCCAGCTTTTAAAAACAGTGCATATAATAGGCATTAGTAAACGTTAGTGCCCTCAGACTTCTTCTGAACAAATTAATGAGGCATTGGAGCTTTAGAAATTAAGGTGTGAACAGGGAAAGTAGGGTCTGAGTAGATAAAGAAAGATAGCCAGGAAGCTTTGATGTTTCAGAAATCACAGGAGAGGAGACTTTAACAAGGAGGGAATGGGCAAAAGTGTCAAACATTGCTAGTGTTAAAGAAAAATAAAATATGGTCATTGTGCTTTGTAATAAGGGGCCCCTATCTTTTTGTTTTTATATCCTGACAAGTAAGGGTTTTCTTCCCCCCAGAGATTCTTTTATTAGAATGAATTACCACTCAGAATGAATCTTTGAATAGGTCTTAAAAGTTTTAACCATGCATTATTAACCTCCAAAGAACAAACCAGTCCTGTACTTACTTAGTTTTGGCCATAACCACAAAGGACCCATTCTTAATACGATTCAGTCCATTTTCCCTGACCCGGGCTCTCATCTTGAATAAAACAGCAAAGATTGCTGTTGACATATCCACGCCAGTTCCCCACCTAAGAATGTTCTTACCCTTTTATCCCACCCACCTTTGCTTTTCAAGAGTACAAGTAGAACATATACAGAACTGTTACAACTCAATAATAAAAAGACAATTTAAAATGGACAAAAGCCCTGACCGGTTTGGCTCAGTGGATAGAGCATTGGCCTGCAGACTGAAGGGTCCCAGGTTCAAATCCGGTCAAGGACATGTACCTTGGTTGCAGGCACATCCCCAGTAGGGGGTGTGCAGGAGGCAGCTGATCGATGTTTCTCTCTCATTGATGTTTCTAACTCTCTATCCCTCTCCCTTCCTCTCTGTAAAAAATCAATAAAATATATTTTAAAATGGACAAACAATTTGAATAGGCATTTCTTCAAAGAAAATATACTAATGGTTAAATATATATAAAAAGATAGTCAACATCATTAGTTGTTAGGGAAATGCAAGTTAAAACTACAATCAGGTACCATTTCACACCTACTGGGATGTCTATAATAAAAAACACACCCAATAACAAATGTTACCAAGGATGTAGATAAATTGGAACCCTCAATCTTTGCTGATTAAAATGTAAAATGGTGCAGCCACTATGGTAAGCAGTTTGGCAATTCATCAAAAGGTTAAACATAGAGTTACTATATGACCGAGCTATTCCACTTCTAGGTACACACACAAGACATTTTAAACATAGTTAAAAAAATAACAACCCTGACACATGAATATTTACATCAGCATTGTTCACAATAGTTAAAATGTGAAAACAACCCAAATGTCCATCAACTGATGAATGACTAAGCAAAATGTGGCATATTCATATAGTGGAATATTATCCTATATAATAAAAGCCCAATATGCTAAATATCTGGTCAACAGGTAGGCCATTCAACCAATCAAAGCGTGATATGCTAATGATATGCTAAGGCTGCTCAACCCCTAGCTATGATGTGCACTGACCACCAGGAGGCAGACGCTCCAACCTGTAGGTTAGCTTGCTGCTAGGATCCCTCCCTGGCTGGCCCACCTCCAGTGTATCTCCCCAGCCCCGATCAAGCACTGGTGGGGTCCATCAGCTTGGCCTGCACCCTCTCGCAATGTGGGATCCCTTGGGGGATGTCAGAGAGCCGGTTTCAGCCCGATCCCACAGGCCAGGCCAACGGACCCCACTGGTGCACAAATTCATGCACCAGGCCTCTAGTTTAGTCATAAAAGAATGAAAAATGATTTCAATGATGTCACTAAAAATGATGGAGTAAAGAACTCCAGGGCTCTTTGAAAGGCTGTAATTAGTTACTGAATAAAGTCCATATTCTTTAACATGGCTCACAAGGCCTCTGAAATTCTAATCCTTACCCATCTGTTATGGGTGAAATTATGTGCCTTTCTAAAATTCATATGTTAAATCCTAAACTCAAGTACCTCAGGATGTGCCCTAATTTGAAAATAAGATAATTACAGATGTAATTAGCTAAGATGAGGTCATTAGGCTGGGCCCTAATACAATATGATTGATATCTTTATAAAAAGGGGAAATTTGGACACTGGGAAACATGCACAGGGAAAATGCCATGTGGAGATGAAGGCAGAGAAGGGGGTGATGCTTTTATAATCCTAGAAATCACAAAGATTGCCAACAGACAATTAGAAGCTACAAGAGGGGAACTGGTTTGCAGGATTAGTTTGTTCTTTGGAGGTTGATAATGCAGAGCTAAAAATTTTAAAGATTCTTCCTCATACCCTTCAGAAACAGCTAACCCTGCAGACACTTTGATCTCAGACTTCTAACCTCCAGAACTATGATACAGTAAGTTTCTGTTGTTTATGCCACTTAGTTTGTGGTACTTTTTTATGCAGCCCTTGCACACTAATACACCATCTTTATAGACCCATCTGTGATCATTTTTTTCCTTACAGGTTATGCTCCACCACCACCACCATCCTTCTGTACTTCCTTTGGATAGGCCTAGTGTTCTAGCCTTTTGTTCTTGCTTATGCTATTCTTCTGCCTGAAATGCCCTTTTGGTCTAGCTAATTCCTATTCATATTTTAAGATTACTTTTTCAAGGGACCATTCACTGACCACTTTCCACCAGGCTGGTGTAAGTGGTCTTGCTAGGTACTCCCACATATTCTGTGCATCTACCCAGCTCTTCACTTTACACATTGTATTATAATTGTATGTTTATGGTTTGTCTGTCTCCACCTACCCCATGTCATAAATAGTGAACACTGTGAGGAAAGAGTCACTAAAATCCCAGTATCTATCGAAGTATACTTTCCACATAGTATATGCTCAATACATATCTTTGAATAAAAGGACTTTTAAAAAATTTCAGTGTCTATTCATCTTTCATCTGATTTCTTCCCATAGCACCTACCAAAGTGCTTTGCATATAATGGATGCTCAATACATCTTGACCAGTGGTTCTAAACTGAGAACATATGGCAATAGCTGGAGACATTTTTGGTTGTCACTATTGGCATCTAGTGATTAGATGTCATAGATTCTGCTAACCACCATACAATGCACAGGCTAGCCCCCAACAGCAAAGCATTATCTGGTCCAAAATGTTAATAGTGTGGAGGTGGAGAAACCCTGATCTTGACTGAATAAGAGACTGAATCTACTTTTTACACCCTGAACTCCCTATAGGCCACTAGTACACTAAATATGCTTGGTCAAGAAGCCTTCTATTTGTTGTTCATTCATTTTTTTCAAAAGTAAACTATTACACAACAAGAAAGGAAAAGGAAGTGTCCCAGCATCCAGAAGTAAGATTTGGTAATTGAAGAGTACTTGATCAATAAGAGAACACATAAAATTATAATATTATTATGCTTGGAATGCTCTGTAGCAGTGAAAATGAATTAGAGCTACATCTATCAACAGGGATAAAACTCATAAGCATAATGGTGAGTGAGGAAAGTAAATTGCGGAAAGTACAGACAGAGTTATTTATGTAAAGTAGTACATATTGTTTAGGAATAGATGCATATGTAGTAAATGTATAAAAACACACATGGAAATGATCAAGATCAAATCTGGGAGAGTAAAATCCTTGGGATGGAGATGTATACAGAAGTCTTGGATTGCAGTGGTAATGCCTTCTTTCTTAAGCTGGGGGATGGGAATATGTTGTTATATTATTCATTATACATGTATATATTTTTGAAATATTTAATACTTTTCAAAAAGAGCAATTGCTCAATATTGAGGCATCCTGTCACCTGGGACTGAGGAAAAACTCCATCTTATCACTTTGCGCTAGCCAGAACTCCTTCAAAGTGGTAAAACTGAACCACTCATTGAATCCAGTCATTTACTATGGGACAAGAGCTTACATACTATACATAGGGTAATAATCCATAAGTTCCTGTTTACATTATTGCATAGGATGATGCCTGGGTTTGCTTGAATTAAAGCCTTTACAATAGGTGGCATAAGAATTTGAGCACAGAATGCTTGTGGCAAACATAGAGCATCAAACAGAAATGGACAGCAGTTTGCAAAACATAGATAGAATCTGTGGAAACAGTCCATTGACTAATTTTGTTTTGGTTCATTGTTTATGTTTGTCTCTGTATTTGCAGCTGGTTTAGTGATACTGTCTTAGAATAAATGAATCAGATACACATCCTATTTAATGAGGTGGATCTTGGAGAATGAGAAACTGCGCAGGTATAAAGAAGTACAAACTTGAAATGATATCTGGAAATTTTTATGTGGAATAAGAAGATTGAACTGAATGTTTTCTGAAGTCTCTTTTGGCTAAGGGTATTTCCAACTCCTGCCAAGCACCTCCTACAAAGAAGGAGCAGAGAAGTGCTTGGTCTGAATTCCTACAGACCAGGTTAAGAAAGTGTAAACAAGACAAAAAATCATCGAAGAAACAGCAATCCTACATGACTTATTAGAACAGATGGAATTAATTGACAGCTTCAGAACGTTTCACCCCAAAGCTACATAATCTACATTCTGTGCACATGGGACATTTTCAAAGATAGACCACATATTAGGGCACAGGCCAAGTCTCTATAAATTCAAGAAGATTGAAATCATATCAGCATCTTCTCAGATCACAATGGCATAAAATTAGAAATCAACTACAATAAAAACAATAAAAAATAACGAAACACATGGAAGCTAAATAGCATGCTATTAAACAATGAATGGGTTACCAAAGAGATCAAAGAAGAAATAAAAAAACATGCTGGAAACAAATGAAAATGAAAACACAACAATCCAAAATCTATGGGACACAATAAAAGCAGTCCTGAGAGGGAAGTTCATAGCACTACAGGCCTACCTCAAAAAATAAGAAAAACTGGTAAGTTATCTAACCCTACAACTAGAAAGAGAGCAACAAGAAAAGCCCAAAGTAGAAGGAAGGAAATAATAAAGATCAGAGCAGATATAAATGACATAAAGACCAAAAAAAAAAAACCATACAAAAGATCAATAGAACCAAGAGCTGGTTCTTTGAAAGGATAAACAAGATTGATGAACCTCTAGCACGGCTCACCAAAAAACAAAGAGAGCAAACTCAAATAAACAAAATCAGAAATGAAAGAGGTAAAGTAACAACCAACCCCACAGAAATACAAAGGATTGTAAAAAAATACTATGAACAACTCTACTCCAACAAACTGGACAATCTAGAAAAAAAAAGTACATATTATTAGAAAAATACAAGCTTCCAAAACTCAATCAGGAAGAATAAAAATAATGGAATAGGCCAATAACTACTGATGAAATTGAAGCAGTAAACAAAAAACTTCCAGCAAACAAAAGCTCTAGTCCACATGGCTTCACAGGGGAGTTTTACCAAACATTCAAAGAAGACCTAACACTGATCCTCCTCAGACTATTCAAAAATATTCAAAAGGAAGGAACACTTCCAAGCTCTTTCTATGAAGCCAGCATTACCCTAATCCCAAAATCAGATAAATACACTACAAAGAAAGAGAATTACAGGCCTATATTCCTGATGAACATAGATGCTAAAATCCTCAACAAAATATTAGCAAATTGCATCCAGCAATATATTAAAAAGATCATACACAATGAACAAGTGGGATTTATTCTGGGGATGCAAGGCTGGTAGAATACCCACAAATCAATAAACATGATACATCACATAAAACATTGAAAGACAAAAACTACATGATTACATCTATTGATGCAGAAAAGCATTTGACAAATTCCGACACCCTTTTTTGATAAAAAATTTCAGCAAAGTGGGAATAAAGGGATCATACATCAACATAATAAAAGCCTTGCCCAAACCGGTTTGGCTCAGTGGATAGAGCATCGGCCTGCGGACTGAAAGGTCCCAGGTTTGATTCCGGTCAAGGGCATGTACCTTGGTTGCGGGCACATCCCCAGTAGGGAGTGTGCAGGAGGCAGCTGATCGATGTTTCTCTCATCGATGTTTCTAGCTTTCTATCCCTCTCCCTTCCTCTCTGTAAAAAAAAAATCAATAAAATATATAAAAAAAAATAAATAAATAAAAGCCTTATATGACAAACCTATGGCCAACATCATCTTCAATGAGCAAATACTAAATCCATTTCCCCTAAGAACAAGAACATACAGGGATGCCGACTTTCACCACTCCTGTTCGAAGTGCTAGCCATAGCGATCAGACAAGAAGAAAAAAAGGCATCGAAATTGGAAAAGAAGAAGTAAAACTGCCATTATTCACAGATGACATGATATTGTACACAGAAAACCCTAAAGACTTCATCAAAAAACTACTAGATTTAATAAATGCATTCAGCAATGTATCAGGATACAAAATTAACACCCAGAAATCTATGGCATTTTTATACACCGATAATGAACTCACAGAAAGAGAAACTAAAAACA
The DNA here is from genome assembly GCF_027574615.1 of Eptesicus fuscus. Taxonomy (NCBI): domain Eukaryota; kingdom Metazoa; phylum Chordata; class Mammalia; order Chiroptera; family Vespertilionidae; genus Eptesicus; species Eptesicus fuscus. The sequence goes on along the minus strand of NC_072473.1, from coordinate 70,082,791 downwards.
AACAAACAAAAACAATTTCATTTACCATTGCAACAAAAAAATTAAGATACCTAGAAATAAACTTAATTAAGGAGGTAAAAGACCTGTACTCAGAAAACTACAGGACATTCAAAAAAGAGATAGAGGAAGATATAAACAAGTGGAAAAATATACCATGTTTATGGATTGGTAGAATCACCATCATTAAAATGTCCACACTACCCAAAGCAATCTATACATTCAATGCAATCCCTATTAAAATACCAACAGCATGTTTCACAGACTTAGAGCAAACTCTCCAAAAATTTATATCCTATATAATTAAAGGCTAATATGCAAATTTCCCCCTCCACCAGGAGTTCAACCAGGGGGCAGGGCCAGCGGCCAATGAACTTCAGCCCCACCCCCGCCAGCCCCGCCTCCGATCAGCGCCCCCACCCCAATCGGGGGTGTGGCTGGCCAGGCAACCACCTGTGGCCCTTCTCCCAGGCCAGCCCAGCCCAATCGGCTCCAATCGGGGCAGGCCAAACAGACCCCACCTGTACACAAATCTGTGCACCAGTCCTCTAGTGAAATAATAATAATTAAAAAAAAAAAAACCGAATAGCCACAGCAGTCCTGAGAAAGAAGGACAAAGTAGGAGGGATCAGATATCAAACTATGTTACAAAGCCACAGTTCTCAAAACTGCCTGGTACTGGCACAAGAACAGACATATAGACCAATGGCACAGAACAGAGAACCCAGAAATCAACACAAGCCAGTATGCTCAATTACTATTTGACAAAGGAGGCAAGGCAGTCTCTTCAGTAAATGGTGCTGGGAAAATTGGTCAGATACATGCAAAAAAATGAAACTAGACCACCAACTTAGACCATACACAAAAATAAACTCAAAATGGATAAAGGACTTAAACGTAAGACGGGAAACCATAAAAATATTAGAAGAATCCATAGGCAGAAAAATATCAGACATATCTTGTAGCAATATGTTTACTGGTAGATCTCCTAGGATGATGTAAACTAAGGAGAAAAAAAGCAAATGGGACTATATCAAAATAAAAAGCTTCTGCATAGCAAAAGAAACCATCAACAAAACAATAAGAGAGTCCACTCCTTGGGAGAACATGTTTGTCAATGTTACATCTGATAAGAGATAAATCTCCAAAATTTATAGGGAACACATACAACTTAACAAAAAGAAGATAAACAACCCAATCAAAAAAATGGGCAAAGAATCTAAATAGACATTTTTCAAAAGTGGAATACCGAAGGCGAAAGACATTTGAAAAAAATGCTCCAAGTCACTAATCATCTGAGAGATGCAAATCAAAATGACAATGAGTTACCATCTCACACCTGTCAGAATGGCTGTCATCAACAAATCAACAAAGGACAAGTGCTGGTGAGAATGTGGAGAAAAAGGAACCCTCGTGAACTGCTGGTGGGAATGCAGACTGGTGCAGCCATTGTGGAAAACAGTATGAAGTTTCCTCAAAAAATTAAAAATGGAACTTCCATTTGACCCAGTGGTCATACTTCTAGGAATATATCCCAAGAGATCAGAAACACCAATCAGAAAGAATATATTCACCCCTATGTTCATAGCAGCACAATTTACAATAGCTACGATTTAGAAACAGTCTAAGTGCCCATCAGCAGATGAGTGGATTAGAAAACTGTGGTACATCTACACAATGGGATACTACGCTGCTGTAAAAAAGAAAGAACTCTTACCATTTGCAACAGCATGGGTGAACCTGGAGAGCATTATGCTAAGTGAAATAAGGCAGTCAGAGAAAGATAAATATTACATGACCTCTCTCATTTGTGGAATATAATGAACAACATAAAGTGATGAAGAAAAATAGATACAGAGACATAGAAGTATTGAACAGACTGTCAAACCTCAGAGGGAAGGCAGGGAAGGGGGATGGAAGAGGTAATAGACCAAAAGGACTTGTATGCATGCATATAAGCATACCCCATGGACAAAGACAGTAAGGGAGTGAGGGCATGTGCTGGGGGGTGGGAGTGTCCAGGGAGAGGACCATGGGGGTGGGGAAAGGAGACATCGGTAATACTTTCAACAATAAAGAATTTAAATTAAAAAAAAATTTTTGAAGAGAAAAAAAGGTGAAAATACGCAATGCCTAGGGCTGAGCAGAGAGCTCCCTAGGATGGAGTTGGGGAAGCTAGACAAAACAAAAGGATTTTCTTTTTGAAGTGGCTTCTTTGCACTTCAGGCTGTAGGCAGAGTATTGAAGAATTCAAGTATGGAGAAAACACTTGGGCTGAAGATGGCAGGAAGTTATGGAGGGAGAGAGTGTGAGAGAGTGAGGGAGCGATAGAGGAGTTTGTGGACATGTGTGGTGTGTGTGTGTATGAGCTAGGGACAGTTAGATCCTGCAGGTCTTCCAAGGAGCTGTCAAACCGGGCAGTCTTAGGCTGTGGAGCACCATTGCCATCGCGGACACTCTGGGGGCAGCCAGCGTGGGCACAGAGACCACACCATTTTGAAAAACAGAGCTTCTTGAGACTAGGATCCTGGCCTCAGCACCACCCAGTCTGGTCCCAGACGCAAACTGGGATCCTGCAGCCACTGGGGACAGAGACTTGCGACCACAGCTGCAGACCCACAGACACCAAAAATCCAGACATCCCAGCAGCAGATTTCTGTGAATCACAGAGCCCATCCCCCTTCCCGCAGGCAGTGCCATAATAACTGCTAGACCCGCCCCTTGCACAGGGCCACAGCGCTGCTACAGGAATTTGAGCCTGGGAGCATGTGGTCACTGGGAATCTGTTCCTCGCAATGCAATTGCGTGACCAAACCCCATGCCCACGCAGGGTGGCAGTGCTACCTGACTTCGATTCTGGGCAAGCGCACATGGAAGTCTGTTTTTCGCAGCGCAGGAGTGGACCTCCTGCCAAGACAGTGTTAACTGTGCAACCTGGTCCCCCAAGCTGACCGGGACCCTGATTCTTGACGCTGTTTCTCATTGCGTGTGCCTGGGATCCCTGATTCCCAGTGCATTCACACTAAGAGCCAATGACTCCAATTCTTGGAGCATGTGCACACAGGAACCCTGATTCTCGGTGTGAAGCCACACCAAGCAACAGAGACTCTGACACTCTATTCTTCGTGCGGGCACAAGGAAACTCTGACTCCTGGCACATGTTAGGGGACTCTGATTTTCGGCACACACCAGCGGGGTCTCTGTTTCAGTGCAGCACAGGTGAGGTCCCTGATTCTACATGTGCACATGAGGCCACACTGAGCGCTAGTGACTCTGATCCTGGGTGAGCGTGGCTCCCACCAAACCAAAGCAGCCACACTTCTTGGTGTCAGAGCTCTTCAATGACACTCGGGGGGGGGGGGGGGGCGGGGGGCGGTGGTGCGAAGCTTCCACTGCACATGGCCCAGGCCCATGCAACTTGACGTTTGAACCTTCTGGTGATAGTCAGAATGGCAAGATGACACAATCCCCAGAGGAAAGAAAATGAGGAGTCCCCAAGAAAGGAAATAAGTGAAACAGAAGCATGCAACATGTCAGAAAAAGTATTCAGAGTAATGGTCGTACAGTTCATACACCTGATGGATGAGAAAATCAACAACCTATGCAAAAATCAGGAAGAAATCAAAAGTGATATAACTACAATCAAAAACACCATGGAAGGTTTCAACAGCAGACTAGAAGAAGCAGAGAACCAAATTAGTGAGTTAGAAGATAAGGGAGAGAAGCTCAATCTGAACAGCAACTGGAGAAAAAAATTAAAAAGCAGGAGGAGAGTCAAAGGGAGCTTTGGGACAACACGAAATGAAGTAACATATGTATAATAGGGCTGTCAGAAGGACAAGAAGAGCAGCAAGGATTAGAAAATCTATTTGAAGAAATAATGACAGAAAACTTCCTGGATATGGGGAAGAAAAAAGTTACACAAGTACAGAGTCCCAAGCAAGATGAATCCCAAAAGACCCACAGCAAAACACGTCATAATTATAATGGCAAATGATAATGACAAAGAGAGAATCTTAAAGGCTGCAAGAGAGAGACAGAGAGTTACCTACAAAGACTCCCCCATCAGTTATCAAATAATTTCTCAACAGAAACACATCAAGCTAGAAGGGAATGGAAGGAGGCATAAAAAGTGATGCAAAACAAAGGACTGAATCCAAGAATACTCCATCCAGAAAGACTATCAATCAAAATTGAAGGGGAAATCAGGAGCTTCACAGACAAAAAAAAAAAAAAAAAAAAAAGGCTAAGGGAGTCTATCACTACCAAGCCAGCAAAGCAAGAAATGCTAAAGGGAATGCTGTAAAAATAAGAAATAGAAATGGAGGAAGGAACACAGGCTTAAAGTACAGAAATGGTTACAAACAAGTACCTATCAATAATAACATTAAAGGAAAATGGATTAAATGCTCCAATAAAAAGACATCGAGTGAGTTAATGGATAAGAAAACATGACCCATATATATGCTGTCTACAGGAGACCCACTGCAGAACAAGGGACTCACACAGTCTGAAAATGAAGGGATGGAAAAATATCTATCAAGCAAATGGAAATAAAAAAAATGCTGGGATAGCAATACTTATATCTGACAAAATAGACTTCAAATTAAAGACCATAATAAGAGACAATAAAGGCCACTTCATAATTCTAAAAGGATCGATACATCAAGAGGACATAACTTTGGTAAACATTTATGCACCCAATGCAGGAGCACCCAAATACATAAAAAAACTTCTGGAAGATATCAGAGGAGAGATTCACAGCAACACAATCATAGTAGGAAACTTTAATACCCCATTAACATCACTGGATAAATCCTCTAGAGAAAAAATTAGCAAAGAAACATTAATCTTAAATGACTCACTAGATCAGATGAACTTAATTGACATCTTTAGAACATTCCACCCCAAAAGTACAGAATATACATTCTTCTCAAGTGCACATGGGACATTTTCAAAAATAGACCACATATTGGGACACAGGCAAAGTCTCTCCAAATTCAAGAGGATTGAAATCATATCAAGCATCTTCACATATCACAATGGCATAAAAGTAGAAATCAATTACAGTAAAAACAATCACAAAAATTCAAAGACTTGGAGGCTGAATAGCATACTATTAAATAATGAGTGGGTTACCAAAGAGATCAAAGAAGAAATAAAACACATCCTGGAAACAAATGACAATGAAAACATAACAATCCAAAATCTTTGGGCACAGTGAAAGCAATCCTGAGAGGGAAGTTCATAGCATTACAGGCCTACCTCAAAAAAACAAGAAAAACTGGTAATAAACCATCTAACTCTGCAACTTGAAGAATTACAAAGAGATCAAGAAGAAAACCCCAGTGTGATCAAAAGGAAGGAAATAATGAAGACCAGAGCAGAAATAAATGACATAGAAACCAAAAAATCAATACAAAAGATCAATGAAACCAAGAGATGGTTCTTTGAAAGGATAAACGAGACTGATGAACCACTGGCCAGACTCACCAAGAAGCAGAGAGAGGACCCAAATAAACAAAATCAGAAATGAAAGAGTTGAAATAACAACAGATCCCACAGAAATATGAAGAATCGTAAAAAAAATACTATGAGCAACTCTACTCCAACAAACTGGTCAACCTAGAAGAAATGGACATATTCCTTTAAAAATACGACCTTCCAAAACTCAACCAGGAGGAATAAAAAAATCTGAATAGGCTGATAACTATGGAGGAAATTGAAGCAGTAATAAAAAAATTACCAACAAACAAAAGCCCTGGACCAGATGGCTTTACATGGGAGTTTTATCAAACATTCAAAGAAGAAATAAAACCTATCTTTCTCAGACTATTAAAAAAAGTTCAAGGGAGAGGAACCAAGATGGCGGCATAGTTAAACAACTAATCTGCTGCCTCACACAACAATTTCAAAAATACCACTAAAAGACAAAAACGTCTACCACCCAGAACCACGGGAAAGCTGGCTGAGTGGAAGATTTACAACTAAGAAGAGAAAGAAGCACAATCGCTGAAAAGCTGAGGTACGGAGGCACGCGAATCGGGCCGGCGGCGGGCGTCTGGGTGCGCGGCTTTTCTTCAACCCGCAGGGAGACAAGCTCCCGATCACTCTGAAATCCAGTTTCTGGGGACACTCGGGGGACCCAGGCATCTACGGGGAGAAGCTGGACTCTCGGCCATAGGGTCAGAAAGTGAGAGTGACTTTTTTGCAGTGGTGCGCCCAGCAATCATTGTTTACTGCACTGGAGCGCGGGGCGCAGGGACTTGGAAACGTGGAAAGGCAGAGACGGCTGACAGCAGCCATCGCCGTTGGCCACGCCCCAGCCTAGTGACGTACTGAGACCCCACCCAGCCCTGAGACCCCGCCCTGAGGCCCCGCCCCGCACATTCTACAAACCCGCCCCGGCTCCACACAGCGGCTTTTGCATATAAATGGCCTGTTCTGGAGCAGCTTAACCAACTGCAGCTCCAGTCAGACTGCTCCAAAACCGCCCAAGCAAAGGAGGAGAAAACTAGCCCTTGCTGTAGCTCCTGCTGGGGGACACACAGTACACAAGGGTACACCAAGAGTGTCCACCTCAAGTAACTGGGAGGCTGACCCGTTGAACCAATAGGACACCTAGTACACAAAACTACCCTACCAACTTAGGGAAGCAGAGAATATGAGAAGGCAAGGAAACAGATCACAAACCAAAGAAATGGAGGAGAACAAGCGACTGGACATAGAGTTCAAAACCACGGTTATAAGGTTTTTCAAGAATTTCATGGAAAAGGCTGATAAATTCCATGAGGACCAACTAGAAATTAAACATACACTGACTGAGATAAAAAATATTATACAGAGACCCAAAAGCAGACTAGAGGATTGCAAGAATCAACTCAAAGATTTGGAATACAAAGAGGCCAAGGACACTCCTCCAGAGAAGCATGAAGAGAAGAGAATTCAGAAAGTTGAAGGTAGTGTAAGAAGCCTCTGGGACAACTTCAAGCGAACCAACATCAGAATTATGGGGGTACCAGAAGAAGAGAGAGAGCAAGATGCTGAAAACCTATTTGAAGAAATAATGAACGAAAACTTCCCCCACCTGATGAAAGAAATAGACTTACAAGTCCAAGAAGCGCACAGAACCCCAAACAAAAGGAATCCAAAGAGGACCACACCAAGACACATCATAATTAAAATGCCAAGAGCAAAAGACAAAGAGAGAATCTTACAAGCAGCAAGAGAAAAACAGTTAGTTACCTACAAGGGAGCTCCCATACGATTATCAGCTAATTTCTCAACAGAAACCATGCAGGCCAGACGGGAGTGGCAAGAAATATTCAAAGTGATGAATAGCAGGAACCTACAACCAAGACTACTCTACCCAGCAAAGTTATCATTCAGAATTGAAGGGCAGATAAAGAGCTTCACAGATAAGAAAAAGCTAAAGGAGTTCATCACCACCAAACCAGCATTATATGAAATGCTGAAAGGTATTCTTTAAAAAGAGGAAAAAGAAGAAGAAAGATAAAAATTATGAACAACAAATACATATCTATCAACATGAATCTAAAAGTCAAGTGAATTAAAAATCTGAGGAACAGAATAAACTGGTGAACTTAATAGAATCAGGCATAGAATGGGAGTGGATTGATAATTCTCAGGGGGAAAGGGGTGTCTGTGTGGGGAGTATGGGAAGAGACTGGACAAAAATCATACACCTATGGATAAGGACAGCAGGGGGGGGGGAGGTAGGGGCAGAGGGGAGGTGGGAACTGAGTGGTGGGGAGATATGTGGGGAAAAAGGAGAAACAATTGTAATCTGAACAATAAAGATTCATTAAAAAAAAAAAGTTCAAGAGGAAGGAGTACTTCCAAGCTCTTTCTACAAAACCAGCACTACCCTAATCCCAAAACCAGATAAAGACAATTCAAAGAAAGAGAATTACAGACCAATATCCCTCATGAACATAGACGCCAAAATCCTCAACAAAATTCTAGCAAATCAAATCCAGCATTGCATTAGAAAGATCATACACCATGACCAAGTAGGATTTATCTTAGGGATGCAAGAGTGGTACAACATCCGCAAATCAATAAATGTGGTACATCACATAAACAAACTGAGAGACAAAGACCATATAATCATATCCATTGATGCAGAAAAAGCATTTGACAAAATCCAACAACCTTTCTTGATAAAAACTCTCAGCAAGGTGGGAATAGAAGGATCATACCTCAACATAATAAAAGCCATATATGACAAACTCGCAGCCAACATCACACTCAATGGGAAAAAAACTAAAACCATTTCCCCTACAAAAAGGAACAAGACAGGATGTCCACTCTCACCACTCCTCTTCGACATAGTACTGGAAGTTCTAGTCTTTGTGATTACACAAGAAGAAACAAAGGGAATTCAAATTGGAAAAGGAGAAGTACAACTGTCCTTATTCGCAGATGACATGATATTGTACATAGAAAACCCCAAAGACTCCATCAAAAAACTACTAGACTTAATAAATGAATTCGGCAAAGTAGAAGGATACAAAATTAACACCCAGAAATCTATGGCTTTTCTATACACCAATAATGAACTAACAGAAAGATAAATTAAAAAAGCAATCCCATGTACCATTGCAACAAAAAAATTAAGATACCTAAAAATAAAATTAACCAAGGAGACAAAGGACCTGTACTCAGAAAATTTCAGGACGCTAAAAAAAGAGATAGAGGAAGACATTAACAAATGGAAAAATATACCATGCACATGGATCGGTAGAATCAACATCATTAAAATGTCCATACTACCCAAAGCAATCTATAAATTTAACGCAATTCCCATTAAAATACCATCGACATACTTCAAAGACCTAGAACAAATTCTCCAAAAATTCATCTGGAATAAAAAAAGATCCCGAATAGCTGCAGCAATCTTGAGAAAGAAGAACAATGTTGGAGGGATCACAATACCAGATATCAAGCTATACTACAAAGCCACTGTTCTCATAAGTGCCTGGTACTGGCACAAGAACAGACATATAGACCAGTGGAACAGAACAGAGAACCCAGAGATCGACACAAGCCAGTATGCTCAATTAATATTTGACAAAGGAGGCAAGAACATACAATGGAGACAAGACAGTCTCTTCAGTAAATGGTGTTGGGAAAACTGGACAGATACTTGCAAAAAAAATAAAACTAGACCACCAACTTACACCCTGCACAAAAATAAACTCAAAATGGATAAAGTACTTAAATGTAAGATGGGAAACTATAAAAATCTTAGAAAAAGCCATAGGCAACAAAATAGCAGATATTTGTCGTAACAATATCTTTACTGATACAGCTCCTAGGGCAATGGAAACTAAAGAGGAAATAAACAAATGGGACTACATCAAAATAAAAAGCTTCTGCACTGCAAAAGAAACCATCAACAAAACAACAAGAATGTCCACTGCATGGGAGAACATATTTGCCAATGTTACCTGATAAGAGTTTAATCTCCAACATTTACAAGGAACTCATACAACTTAATAAAAGGAAGATAAATGATCCAATAAAAAAATGGGCAACGGACCTAAATAGATACTTTTCGAAAGAAGACAGAAGGAAGGCCAAGAGACATATGAAAACATGCTCAAAGTCACTAATCATCTGAGAGATGCAAATCAAAACAACAATGCGGTACCATCTCACACCTGTCAGAATGGCAATCATCAACAAATCAACGAACGACAAGTGCTCTAGAGGATGTGGAGAAAAAGAAACCCTCATACACTGCTCGTGGGAATGCAGACTGGTGCAGCCACTGTGGAGAACAGTATGGAGTTTCCTCAGAAAATTAAAAATGGAACTGCCATTTGACCCAGTAATACCACTTCTAGGAATATATCCCAAGAAAACAGAAACACCAATCAGAAAGGATATATGCATCCCTATGTTCATTGCAACGCAATTTACAATAGCTAAGATTTGGAAATAGCCTAAATGCCCATAAGCTGATGAATGGATTAGTAAACTGTGGTACATCTACACAATGGAATACTATGCTGCTGTAAAAAGAAGGAATTCTTACCATTTGCAACAGCATGGATGGATTTGGAGAGCATTATGCTAAGTGAAATAAGCCAGTCAGTGAAAGGTAAATACCACATGATCTCACTCATTTATGGATAATAAAGAACATTACAAACTGTTGAACAAAAAGAGACAGAGGCAAAGAAGCATTGAACAGACTGTCAAACTACAGCAGGAAGGTAGGGGAGGGTTGGGGGGTAAGAGATCAACTGAAGGATTTGTATGCATGCATATAAGCACAACCAACAGACGCAAGACACTGGGGGCGGGCAATGAGGGTAAGTGCCGGGTGGTAGGGGAGGCTGAGGGGACATCAGTGGAGGGGGGGGGAAGGAGACATATGCACTACTATTTGTAATACCTTAAACAATAAAATTAAAAAAGAAAATATATGAGAACAAAATGTTCAAACTGAGAAAAATTCTATCTAATAAAAGACTAATATGCAAATTGACCATCACTCCAACACACAAGATGGCTGCCCCCATGTGGTCAAAGATGGCCACCCCCATGTGGACACAAGATGACTGCCACAAGATAGCCGGCAGGGGAGGGCAGTTGTGGGTGACCAGGCCTGCAGGGGAGGGCAGTTAGGGGAGACCAGGCCTGCAGGGGAAGGCAGTTAGGGGTGACCAGGCAGGCAGGGGAGGGCAGTGAAGGGCAATTGGGCCAGCAGGGGAGGGCAGTTCAGGGTGACCAGGCTGGCAAGGCAGGGAAGTTAAGGGTGACTGGACCAGCAGGAGAGGGCAGTCGGGGGTGACCAGGCCTGCAGGGGAGGGCAGTTAGGGGCGACCAGGCTGTCAAGGGAGGGGGCAGTTATGGGTGACCGGACCAGCAGGGGAGGGCAGTTGGGGGCATCCAGGCAGGCCTGCAAGAGAGGACAGTTAGGGGCGACCAGGCCAGCAGGCGAGGGCAGTTAAGGGCAATCAGGCTGGCAGGAGAGCAGTTAGGCATTGATCAGGCTGGCTGGGGAGTGGTTAGGGGATGATCAGGCTGGCAGGTAGAAGTGGTTAGGGGCAATCAGGCAGGAAGGCAGGCGAGCATTTAGGAGCCAGCAGTCCTGGATTTTGAGAGGGATGTCTGACTGGGATCGGGCCTAAACGGGCAGTCAGACATCCCTCGAGGGGTCCCAGATTGGAGAAGATGCAGGCTGGGCTGAGGGCCACCACCCCTCATGCACGAATTTCGTGCACTGGGCCTCTAGTAAAATAAAATAAAAAGCTTATGTCCTCAAAAAAAAAAAAATAGAAAACACTTTGGTAGACCCTGGGAACTGAATTTTACTGTTTTGTCTTCTAGAAATAAAAAGATTTTTTTCTTTCTCTATTAAAGAGTTTAAAAAAATATGTTTTCTATTATCAAAGCTACACATGCTTATTTTAAGAAAGTTGACAAATATAGAAAAGTAGGAGGGAAAGGAAAAATGCATTTACTTCCACCACCTAGAGATGGCCATTATTAATATTTTGCACATTTCTTTGTAGATTTTTTTCATTAATATCTTCCCATTTCCATTAGTTGTGATTATATTTTATATTAAATGTTGTATCCTACTTTCAATTAATATTAGACATAAGCATTTTCTTGTCATTATGAGCTGTGTGTAAACACAGTAGTCCCCATTATCTGCCAATTTGCTTTCTATGGTTTCAGCTACCCGAGGTCAACTGCCGTTGGCAAATATTAAATGGAAAATTCCAATAATAAACAATTAATAAGTTTTACATTGTGTGCAATTCTGAGTAGTGTGATGAAATCTCATGCTGTCCTGCTCCATCCCATCCAGGATATGAATCATCCCTTTGTTTAGTGTATCCATACTGTAAATACACTATCTGGCCATTATTAATGTCTGGCTGTCTAGATTATCAGATCAACTGTTATGGTATTGCAGTGCTTGTGTTCAAGTAACCCTTATTGTACTTAATAATGGCCACAAAGTGCAAGAATAGTGATGCTGGCAATTTAAATATACCAAAGAGAAGCCATAAAGTGCTTCCTTTAAATGAAAAGGTATGTATGTATAGGAAAAAATCATAGTGTATATATGTGTGTGTATATATATGGTTCAGTACTATTTGTGGTTTCAGGCATCCCCTGGGTGCATTGGAATATATCTCTCATGGACAGGGAGGGACTACTGTGCCAGTTTTATTGGCTATATAATATTCCATTGTATGATTACACTAATTTACTTAACTATTGAACCATTAGGTCTATCCTCTAGTATTTGATTATTCTAAGTAATATTTCAATTAACATTGTAATACAAAAAGTCTGTGAAATACACATTCATTCATTATACAACTGTTGGTGAGGGCCTCCTATGTGTCAGGGATTATGTTAGGTGCCAAGTTTCTGCCTTGGTTTTTTATTTTGAGATAGGAAACACTGGATGAGGAGCAAATTTAAGAGAATAGATGGTAGGTTTATCTTTGGATGTTTTGAGTTTGCCTGCAAGACATTCAAGTGGAGACGTCCCGAAAGCAGCGCTCAGTGGCAAGGGCTAGATAGATACATAAAATACTGTTGTGGCCATATAGTTGTGGTAAATACAATCAAATGAGTGAAAGAGATCATTAGGAAGACAGTATAGGTAGCCTCGCCCAGAGAATGTCTGACTTTCACAGGTTAGATAGCAGAGTGGAATCTACAAAAGAGACTGAGGAGAGGGCAAAGGTGTACGAGGAACAGCAGAAGAGTATGGTGTCATAGATGCCACAGAAAGACTTTCAAGGAGAAGGAAATTGTTGACAGCATTAAATGTAGGAGAGAGGTCAAGCAAGGTAAGGACTGAAAATGCCTTATTTATTTATTTATTTATTTATTCATTCATTCATTCATTCATTCATTTATTTACTTATTTATTGGCATGGTTGAGTATCTTGTTGAACACAGTTTCAGTGGAGTGTTAGAGAAGGAAGCCAAGAAGAAAGGGAATGGAGATTGAAAATGCACATTTTCAATTAAATTTGCCTATAAAGAGGAGCTGGGGAGGTACCTACTGTGAAAGGAGGAGGACTTTTTTTTTTTTTTAACATGGTAAGAGACTTGAGTGTATTTAATTGCTAATGACATTTGAGAGGGACTTGAGTTTGGTTAATGGGTGATGAGAAGGGAGGGAAAGAGAGGAAGGGAGGAAAAGAAGGGGAGAGGAGTCTACAATTACTGGGTAGATATGAACATTTTACTGTCTCTTGATATATTGCTCACATGCTTTCTAAAAGGGTTTTTAACCAACATACACTCCCACTAGCAATTATGATATAATTTGCCTGGTGGCCCCTATGTCATCATTATTATGAAAACAAGCAAAAAACCTTTACCAAAGAATCTCATTGTTATTCTAATTTACTCTTCTTTGATTATTCTGAGTTGGATGTACCAATTGTGTCCGTGTGTGAATTTAGTCTTATGTCCTTTGCTCAAAATATTTCTATTTTAGACGGACATTTTTCTTTGCCATAAAAGACGGAAAGTCAAATTATCAGAATGGTATCATATTTTATTTCTCCAAATTATATGGTCTAGAGTCTTCATCTTCCTAAAAGAACACGACAAAAGTTTGATAACTGCCTGCAGAGGCAGGTAATTTATCATCTGAGAGAGTGACCACAGATGGAAGTGAAAGCGGGGTCCGGTCTAGTCTTAGACCCCTCTTCTTAGCCCTCAAGCTCCCTTTCCTAACCCGGGAGGACATCTGTCCAGTGCTTTAAAGCTTTGTCTCCAAGTGCTCCCCTTGGAGTGGCGCGATCCCCTACTAAGGAGCCCGGAGCCCTGTGCGGCCCCTTTAAGAGTCCAGCTCCTCCCCGCTCCAGGGAAAGTTGCAGCTTTTTCCGCCTCCCAGGAGGGTGAGAAGGGCCGGCCGCCTGAGCGAGATTGCAGTCTTCCCGGAGCTGTAGACCCTGTCCTGAATCGGACACTGGGACGTCTCGCCCTCTCGTGGCACCTGTTGCAGGTGACAGGTAGGTCCGCAGCCAGAGGCCGCCACTTTGCCGGGTCCCCACTCCTCCCGGGCCCCCAACCCTTTTGCGCTGCGCCCCCACCCCCATCTCCGGGACCTGTGCCCTACTGGCTCTCCCAGTCTTTCCTGTCCCTTCCCTTGCCTGCCTCTCAGGACCGCAAGTCCCAAGCCTTCACTCCAGTCTGCTTGGGGTGATCCCTCCCCGCCAGTTGGCTTTCTCGCGGGCCCCTTCCTTTTCCCGGCCGTCGCTAGGCAGGCTGTGCCCCTCGGTGTACCCTGTCTCGCCTCGCGCGGAGTGGCTGGCTTTTCCCGCCTGCGGGAGCTGAGGCACTTCCCAAGAGCTGGCCCTGGGGCGGAGGTGGGGCCGAGTTCCTAGCCGGAGCTTCGCCCTCGGAGGCGTCGAGTCACCTTTCGCTGGTTCCTCTGGCAGCGCCCAGCCTTCCCGCGTGGTCTCAGCCCCGCGCTTCTTCCGGACGGGCCGACGTCTGGTAGCGTCCGCTTCCTTGGCCAGCCGACCAGCCTGCTGCAGGTAACGGCTGCCGGCCCCAGTCCTGCCTTAGTGGGCTTCCTCAGTACTTGGGGCCCGGACGGAGCTGCTTTTACCTGCTAACCTTCAAGCAGGCTTCAGGGATTTGCTCCTGGAGGAGGGTCTCCAGAACCCCCAGAAAAGGCACAGAACACTTCTGTCTTCTGTTATGGTTTGTAAAGGGGTAGATGAACGCCTTCAGCCCTTAATGTAGAATGAAATGGTTGATTTTTGGTGGGGAAATCATTTGGTTAGAATTCTGGTGGCTTGAACAAGTGATCTGTTTGTCATTAACCTTTTCTTCCCCCAGTACCCTGCTTCTTTAGAACCAGAGGACCTAGCATTCCAGAATACAGCCTTTACCAGGGTTGGCCCCAGACCTTGAACATTTGTGGCAGAAATTAGTCTTCAGTACATCCTAGACCTCCTATTTTTAACTGGCTTCTTTTCTGCTTTTTCAGGTTCCCATCTCCACCCTTCAATAAATCCATTAATATTGCAGTATTAATGACCTAATGTGTTTACCCGCTGGTTTGTGGAGAGAACAATGTCTATTGCAAAGAATTGGGGCCCTGAGAAAGTATTTTGTTGTAGTTGTAGTTGACTTTTTTTTTTTTTTTTTAGCACCTGCTGGAAATCCTAGTAGGAAAAGACCACCAACTTGGTGTTCGAGACTTTTCCTGGCAGTGGGTGAACATTTCTGGTAACACAGCTTCCAGATACTAGCTCTAGGTCAGAGTATGTTGAGGGATATGTAGCATTCTGGATAATACTCTCTGAGCTTTTACCCTTAAAGGTTGTTACTAATAATGGTTGTTAGAATCCACTGAGCCAGGCGCTTTGATAAGTTCTTGACATAATTATCTCATATAATCCTCATAACTCTATGCAGTAGGCACTACAATTATAACTGTGTTGTGATGAAAAGGAGACTCAAAGGTTAAGTGCCTTGCCCCAAGTTATCCAATAGATGAGGGGCAGAGCTGGGTCATCTGACTGAACTGCTGTGTTCCTATCCCCTGTCATATCACCTCTGCTGTCTTAGATGTTAGAAACACTAAATAGCTCACAAGTGAAAACAAGTGATTAAAAATTTCCCAAGCTGAAGTAGACATAAGTTTTGGTCCTTGATTCCACCCTGGATGCACTGTGGAGACTTTGGACCACTTACCTCACTGGTGTCTTATCCACTTCACCATTTCACTTCCAATAGGGGTCCAATCACCACATTGCTACCATAAGCATACAACCCTGAATGTACCCAGCTGAACGAAACATCTGGGGCTCTTAGCTCAATAGTAATTGTCCTGAAGTTAGGAATGGGTAACTCTGGATTCTAGGGATGTGTGTTCTTGACTCAACTTCTTCCTTTTTTCCTGGCTAGGGGAGAAATAAGGATGTGAAATGTGAAAAGGTTTCCCCAACAGCCAGTCCAGAGAGCCTGAGGGGGAGTGTTTGCTTGTTTTATGGTGGGATGGATGGGGTACCTTAGGCAGGGACAGTCCAGTAGAAAATGTACTCACAGATCTCATCTCTGGGCCTTTGCTCAAACTTCTCTTCTCCCCCGCCCCCCTGAAAAGCTAACTTGCTAACCATAACACTCCCCTGCCATTAAATCCTATTCATCTTTCAAGATTTAGCTCTAAAGTCGATCACTTTGTTTACACCTCAGGAAAGCCCTTAACCCATCTTAATTGTGTGTTTTTTTTTCACCTGGAATGCTGTATCCTCTTTAAGGGCAAGGTCTGGATCTTAGGGCTCCCTTTGTTTTAGGCACAAGAAATTAACAAATATTTGTGCTAGGAATTGGGGATACCATGCCTTCAAGGGCCTGAGGTCTGGTGATGGTGGGGTTGAAGTACAAAAGAGGCACTTTAAATCTGACAGCTAGGAGTTTGTATTTAAATGTCATCTCCGTGGGACCTTCCCTAATCATTCTGTTTAACTTGCAACCCTTCCCTGAACATCCTATTTGCCCCTTCCTTACTTATTACTATAATGTATCATAGAGCGTATTTTATCCATTTTTCTTTCTTATTGTCTGTTCTTCTCCTCTCTCCATAATGTAAGTTCCATGTGGGTAGGATTTTGTTTGTTTTATTCACCAGTGAACCACAGCATCCATAAGAGGGCTTGGCACATAGGTGCTTACTAATATTGTTAAATGAATTAATGCATGACATTACTGTTCTAGGAATTGGCACTTTTTTTTTTGTGGTCTCCCAGAACTGAAATCGAGTGAACCCTGGCTGTCACCCTACAGCTGTAAGGTTGCCCTGGGCCCAGTTCTCACTGTTTTCCTTCTGCTGAGTTTTGCTTTGAGATTGCATTCCTGATAACAACTTTGACCTAGTTGGAAGTACTTCCTCTCTCTTTTTTAAGGTACAAGTCTCTGAATGGCAACTTCTGAAATTTAAAGTGGAAATGTAAAGATACTGTGCTTCAAGTGGATAGGGAGGGAGGCTGCACTGAAAGGATGGGGAGTGGATTGTCAGATGTCTCTAGGCATTTGGTGAGCTCAGTAGAAGCTGGAGAAAGTTACTGTGCAATAGGGAAGTAAATAGCCCAAAATAATAAAAGATGTCACAAATTAAGCATCTGGTCTCAAGTCACCTTTAGCTTTTTAGGTCTGAGGTAATTACTGGATTATGAACTTCATGGAAAGCCAATGCTGAGCACTGTATAGTACTTGACTAGTTTTTTAAAATTGATTTTTAGAGAGGGAGGGAGGAGAGACAGACAGACAGACAGACACACACACACACACACACACACACACACACACACACACAGAAAGAGAGAGAGACAGAGACAGAGAGAGACAGAGACAGAGAGAGAGATCAGTTGGTTATGTCCTATATATGTCTTGACCAGGGATATAACCCACAACCTAGGTATGTACCCTGATTGGGAATCACACCCGTGACCTTCTGGTGCACAGGCCGATGCTCCAACCAACTGAGCCACACTGGCCAGGGCAGTACTTGACTAATTTTATATTAGAATTATACTGTGAGGAAACTATAGGGAACATAAAAGAAAAAAGTACTGTTCTGTTTAAATGTGCTTTGCAATATTCAGAAAAAAAGGGCTAGAATCTCTTAAAAGACAAGCTTGCAAGGAATTAGGCCCTTGACATGGTGGTAAATATGTGATTCTTCACCATTTGATGTGTGTTAGTTAACTTATTTGATACTCAAGTTTGTACAGAAAACTTCTGCTTGGCCCCCCTATTCTACTAAATTTATCTCCCCAACCTTTGAACATTGGAGTGACATAGGACTCAGTTCATGGACTTTTCACCATCCAAAATCTTCCTAGAAGCATTCATCCAGCTCTATGGCTTTAAATACCATGTATATATACACTCATCACTCAGAAATTTATGTCTCTCACCTAAGCCTTTCTTCTAAGCTACAGCCTCATATATCCAATGGCCTATTCGACATCTCAAATGTAACATGGCCAAAACAGTACTCCTGGTTCCTCTCACATCCCCAGCCCCTTCCCTCAACTTCCCCTATCTCAGTAAAATGGCACCAACATCCATTCAGTTGCTCAAACTAAGAATTTGGGGTCACCCTTCATTCCTGTCTTTCTCTCAACCTCTCAACATCCAATTCATCAGCAAGTCCTGTTGACCTGAACTTCTAAGTGTGTCATATATTCTGTCATATGTATCCATCTAATTTGCCTATCACTCTAGTCTGAGCCATCACAATGCTGAAATAAATATCTTTGCACAATGCTTAAGGGGGGATATAGATATAAGATGCACACACACATACAAATATTTATGTAGGATAACTTTCTATTAGGAGAATTGTTGTATCAAAGGATATGTATTTTTAAAAATGTGAGTAGGCACTGCTGAAGTGGCATCTAAGAAGGTTTATACTGTCACCATTGAAAGTGGCTTTTCTTATGTCCTTGCAAAGATGGACATTCTTTTTAATTTTTGCCAATCTGATAGGTGAAAAAACAGTATATAACTGACTTAATTTGCATTTTTCTGATCACTGGTGTTATCTTTTCATGTGTGTTAACTATTTGTATTTTTCCCGAGACTTGCTTCTTAATATCCTTTGCACATATTTCTTTTGGCTTATATGTTTAATTTGTTTGCAAGAACTCTGTGTTTATTAGGGATATTTACCCATTGCCTGTTATATAGTGCAAGTTTTTTTTTCTCTCTAGTCTGTCATATGTCATACTTTGTTCATGATGTGTATCACTCCTGTAATCAGATAAAACACACTATAAAACATTTGAAAACATGTTCATTAGATTTGGCAATTAGGAGGTCAATGACGACATCGGTGCAGCAGGAGGAGAGAAAGGCAAATTGTAGAGAGTTGGGAGTGAGCACTGAGGACTGATAAGGAATATGGTATACACTTTGAAGGGGCTTGGCTATGATGGGAAGGAGATAGTGTTTCTTATAGATGGTCAAGAAATGTTGTTAATTAATTTTGTTTTTTTTAACCCTTTGCACTCGCTTGCTTTTTTCTCGATTCCTTTATTCTAATGCTAACTGTGTCGAGTCACACTCGACATCTGAGTGCAAAAGGTTAAATATAGAAGAGAGGTGAGCCCATTTATGTGTAGATGGCACAGAGCTTGATGATGCAAGGTTGTTGAGAAAGCAAGAGGATGGGAGCTCCAGATTAAAAGAGGTGAAAAGACTGGCCTTAGAGAAAGGGAGGTGGCTTTTCCATTGAGTCAGGAAGGAAAGAAGGTAGTATTGGCGAAGCTGTGGAGAAGGAAGGAGCTGTGGAAGGACAGGGTTTTGAGAGAGGTCCCATCTGTTGAGAGTGGTGAGGGGTTGGAAAGGCATTTGAGAGGGATGGAAAGAGGAGCCCTTTAAAGGCATATCATCCAGATTGCCACTTCTTAGCAACCCAAGAAAGGTTTGGATAACTTGAATGCGTTTCTGCCCCAAGTCATAGAACCCTGTATCCATTCTCTCTAGCACTCACCAGCCTAGGTGTAGAAACAGAGTGTAGAGACAGTCTAGTTTGAGGGATTTTTCTGGGTGGCTGTGACAGAAATATAAGAAGGCACGAGATTGGACACTGCTGCAGAATAGTTGAAATGATGGACCACTGTGGCTTTCATATCTGTGACTATCTAAATCTACCTTGAACTTGAGTAATTCTTAAGGCCTGGGAAATTTCCATGGCATCTACACTCTTTCTTGTTTGTAGCTCTTATCACTTCAAGTATCAGAATAGCTTTAGTATCAGTGTCTTTAAACTATTGCTTGCAACTTTTAAGAAAATATGGGTTGATTTACTGAGGGCCTACAATATGCCAGTTTCTAGGCTAGGTGCTTAAGATGTAGTGGAGAAGAACATAGATGATGGCCTTTTTAAATGGAACGTATTTTAGCAGGGGAAATATGTGTTAAACAATGTATCACATAATCAATAATTTAATCACAATTGTGATAGTTCTCTGAAGTTCAGTTTTTTAGAAATCAATTGTTACATTACTTACTCTAACAGGTTTTACCAATTTACATTGTATTTATTTTATTATTGACACTATTACAGATGTCCCCTGTCCCCTCCCTTTGCCCACCTCTACCCAGTCTCCCCCCCCCCTTTGGCTGTCACCACACTTGTCTGTGTCTATGTGCTATGCATATATGCATATACTTTCTTTGGTTAACCTCTCCCCATCATCCCCCTTCCCTCTGAGATCTGTTAGTCTTTTCCATGCTTCCATGTCTCTGGACCTACTTAGTTTGTCAGTTTATTTTGTTCATTAGATTTCACATACAAGTGAGATTATATGGTATTTGTCTTTCTCTGACTGGCTTATTTCACTTAGCATAATAATCTCCAGGTCTATCCAGGCTGTCACAAAAAGTAAGAGTTCCTTCTTTTTTACAGCTGTGTAGTATTCCATTGTGTAAATATACCACAGCTTTTTTATCTACTCCTCTATTGATGGACATTTGGGATCAATGTCACCAATTTACATTTGCAAACAAAGTATGAGAGTACCTCCTACATCTTCCTTCTTTAATATTGAATATTGTCTTTTTTTAAATTTGCTGAATTGATAGGTAAATATAAAAAAAATCTTATTACTAGTAAGAGTGAAACTTTTACTTTTTTATATCTATTGGTCATTTGATCTTCCTCCTTTAAGGATTATCTGTTCATTCTCTTTGTGTATTGGATACTTATCTCTCCTTGTTTTTAGTGTATCTCTATTTCCACGTTTGAAATCATTAATCACCCTTTTCTTTCTCCTCCCTTAGCTTTGGAAACACTAAATTAGATTTCACCCAGTCTCTCAGGCCATTCCCTTTTGATCTCCTTTGAACTTCTTTCTTAATTATTTTGGAAATGTTGGTGTGCTTAGGGACTGACTATATTTTTTATTACTTGACCCAATAAAAGATAACATAAATCTTCTGTTCTCCTCGCCACATTCCACTCCCTAGAGGTAACGATATTAAATATCTATGTCTTTCCATTTATATATGACTATATAAACATTTCCTTCCTTCCTTCCTTCCTTCCTTCCTTCCTTCCTTCCTTCCTTCCTTCCAGCCAGTATGCACATAAATGTTAAAAAAATACAAATGGAATAATAATATATATTTTGCAGTGTATTGTTTCCTTAATATTTATGACAAGTTTTCAATGTCAGTATATATAGAACTACATCTCTCTTTTTAACAGAGACATAGTATTCCATTATATGTATGCACCATACTTTTTAAATCAGTTCCCTATTGGTAGATGTTTAAATTATTGTGTGTTTTTGGTTTTTTTTTTTTTGCTGGTTCAAACATCAAGCATTCTTATGAATATATATTTGTGCATCTACTTGAATATCACTAGGATAAGTTTTTCAAGATGGAATGACTCCATCAAAAACTGGTCATTGGTGCTAAAGATTCAGAGAGGTCTAGGAAGATAAAGACTGACTATTGTCCATTGGATTTAGAAGGTTCTTGGTGACAGAGTAATTTCAAGGGAATGGGGGGATGAGATTCTAAACTTTGGTGGGTTGAGAAATGATTGGGATATGAAGGAGTAGAGGCAGTGAACATGGATCATTCCTTAGAGAAATTTGGCTCTGAAGAGCAGAGAGAGGGTGGTAGTAGGGGAAGGGTTGAGAGCTGGGGAATTTTTTTTTCAAGTTTAGAAGGAACTTAGAAGTCTTTAAAAGTTGATGGTAAGGAAGGGATAATTGATAGAGCAAAGTCCTCACAGGCCAGAGTCCTTATGCCAGATGGAAAAGGATCCAGAATGAGGTGAAGGGATTATTCTTAAATAAAAGTAAGGTCATTAGTGTTGGGAAAAACAAAAAGTGAATAGATATAGATGAAAATAAGTTTATAGATTTGACAGAAGGAACTTACTTGAAAGCATTTTTATTTCTCTGTGATATAAGAGAAAAGCTCATCCTTTTATAGCAGTGGTTGGGGTGGAACAAAGTTTGGGTTGGAGATTTGAGTTACTTGAGGAAGGTTTGAAATAGTTATCATGGTGACCAGGAGAGCAAATTAGGACCAGGGAAGCATACTTGGAGTGTCAGGCAGTGTTGAGGTGATCCTAGTGACTAAGCATTGATATTGATAATAATCCACCAGATTGTGATTTTTATTTTCTCTAGTAGATCTCAGGAGTCCTAGTCATAAAAGCACAAGAGTTGGGCTCTTCTAGGGTTATATGTTTTTATCAAATATTTGCAATGAAAATATGGGTTATTGAGGATATTGACAAGAGTGCAGTTGAAACAACAGAATCCAAACTGTCTAGGAAAGGAAGAGAAGACAGGAAGGAGCTGACAGGGTGAATGTAGAAGGCTCTATGGAAAGACGAACCCTCCTTCATGAGGTCTGAGAACCAGTGGGAGCAGTTTAGAAGGATAGGGGATTGTAATTGGCGTGAAGTATTTGAATTAATGATATCAAAAGTGGACAAGTTCTGGGTTATAAACTCTTAGGTGTGGCTGGATATATAGTATTTTTGATATCAGCTTATTCATTCAACAAATATTTATTGTGTGCACATTATGTGGCAGACAGTGCTCTTGGCACTGAAGGTATAGAGATGAATAAAACAAAGTCCCTTCTCTCACACAGCGTTCTACCTAGTGCAGAGAATTATTCATTTTTATAAAATAAAAGGGTATCTTCACGGATACGCTGATTATTGAATGTGTAGTTCTGTTTAGAAATAATAATAATGTCAAGGTCAAATATTTACATATATGGGGCTAGAAATTCCATCTTGACATTTTGAGTTCCTTACTTTATTATACCTTACATTAACTGAATTATGAAAATTCCTACTTCCTCCTCCTTTAGAACTTTTTAAAGTACTTTCATATGTTATGTCAGAATTGAAGATAAAACAAATATATATATACATGTAATTTAGAATTTTAGTACGTTAGTATTTTTTTATACTTCAGTATTTTCTAATGTTAGGACATTGTTTCTAGCTATAGACCAGATGTTGACAATGCATGTACTAATCTTGTTCTAGGGATTTGATGTAATGTATAAAGTAATTATGGTTAAGAAGGCAGTTTAGTGAGGAAAGAGGGCTTAAAGTATGTTAATATTTTACCTTTATTTCTTATGTTCTAATATATATCAACTGCTTTGTATATGTATACTCATGTATGTATTTATTAATATTTTATTTGAAATAAACTAGTATTTATTTTATGTTTTATTGGCCTTAAATAACAAGTTAAAATTATTTTCCATGTATACAGTTCAATTTAAGTTCAACTACAGGTTGGTTGATTGTGTTTAAGGTTTCTGTGGCCATAGCTAGATCACAGCATCCCTAAAATTAAAAAAGAAACCAAATGTGTGAAATAACAGTTATGTGTGAACATGGGTTGGATTAGTCACGAACCATCATGATTTCTCATTTAAGGGGACTGTGTGGGTGATTTTTAGGTGACATGGCCTGTAAGAAAGAATTAGATGGTAGCTAGAGTTCAATTTAGAAATCCCCACCATCTATGATCCTGGCAAGGAGAAGTGGATCTTCTCTGTGGGGGCTGCTGGTTTATCAAAGCTTGTTGACTAAGGAAAGATAATGGTGTTCCACAGTGATGAGGCTTATCATTGAAAAATGACATGTCAGGTGTCACCAGACTTGAAAAAATGTTTTATGTATATAAATGACCTGGATTTTAAAACAGTTTGTTCTTTTAGTTGGGGATTTTTTAAAAATCTTTTTAAGCTTTGACGCTATTAAGGAAAGGGACTTTGGCAGAGGAGAGGATGAACCTGCCATCCTTCACCCCATCGACTTCATGGGGCCCTTGTCAATCCACTTGGCTCATGTGAGAGGAAGCCTCAAGTGTAAGTCTTGCAAGCTGGAACACCAAATGGGATTTGTCTTTACTCTGCCCGGGAGTGGGTTGGAGGGGGGGAAGGCATGTATTTGCATGCATGGTCCCATTTTTATAATATTTTCTACTTCTATATACCATGTTTATGGAAATCTTCCTTCTAGGATTAGTGGTAGGTTTAAGGTATCTGGAGTTGCTGAGGAGCAGGAAAAAAATGTGAAATCATGAAAATAAGGCCACATTTCCATGTATTCAAGTAACCACTCTGCAGGAGAAATTTACAAACACACGCACACATACACACACACATAGGTGGGGCAAAAGTGGGTTTATAGTTATTCGTATGAAAATAATACAATAATTAATAAATAATAATACAACAATAAATTCTGTTTCACATATATCCTCTGGGATTCACTTTAGAGAAGTATATATTATTTTCAGTGGGAATTTCTTCAAGCCATTTTTGAACAGAATTTGGTGGTATGGAAAGGTAACTTGAAATATTGGGGGAAATCACTTTATAAAGTGTATGATTATGTAACCACTATGCTGTATAACTGAAACTAATAGAAAATAAGATTGAATATCAATTGTAATTGAAAAATTAAGTTAAAAAAAGGTAGCCTTGTGGATTCAATCTGTAGGAAATTGTACATTTTTATTATTCTGAGGGCTAACAAAGGAGATTATATTTTAGTTACTCCCCCACCCCTATATTCTCCTACCATCCTTAAGGAGGAATTTCCTGGATGAGAAGAATGGTTCCTTTCCCATGCATAGAGTTAATCTGAACCTGTTATACATTATTGCATGGGAAGGTCAGAGAACTGAGAAAGTAAGCTGGACCCAGGGCCTCTCAAATGTTCATCTGTTATTAGCTAAGGACTTTTAAAAAAAACTATGCCTCTAGTTCTAGGTAGGATGTCCCCTTTCCCAAATATCACCATGTAATGAACAATATTATCAGAATACGAAGACACTGTATACCATAGTGGTTAAGAGCTCAGACTCTGGAACTAGATTGACTGGGTTCAAAAACTAGACTATTGTTACAGGGAGGATGACCTTGGGCAAGTTATTTGCTCGATGTGTGCCTCACTTTCCTCATTTGTAAGACATGATAATATAGCACCTACCTCATAATGTGATTGTGAGAACTAAATGATCTCATATATGTAAAGTGCTTAGAAAGTTCTTGGTACATAGGAAACAATACAGAAACGTTATCTGCTTTTTTCCCCTCCCCCATCCTTCCTCTTTCTCTTCCATCATTATCATCATCATCATCCTCATCACTATTATTTAAAAGGAGATAAAACTGCAAAATACCTCAGTACATGCAAACTCCTCTTTTGTAGAGCCTGCTTTAAAAAGGATTGTGGGGGCAAAAGAAAGTGGAAAACCAAAATCAGAATTTTGTAAAATTGAGAGCTAGTTATAAACATTTTGTTGTTAGAGGGGAAAAAACTTGGCTACCATAATACTTTTGAGAATGGACCCTGTGTGGGCAGGCCTAAGGTATGTTGTTTGAGGCAATGGTGTGCTCCATGGGTGGGCTTGCTAAAACTCAGATGACCACTGGGAAGCCTAATTTGCCCTTTGGTTTTAGAGCCTTAATTCTGATTCTGTGTTCCTACTCTTGTTTTTTTTTCTTCTTTTTGAATCTATTTAAAATTTATGCTATTTTGTTATGTTTTATGTATTTTGGTAAGTCACTTTAAATCCTGTCTGGAACAGTGTATAAATAAGTACCTTTTAAACTGATCATATCTAATTACTAACCTTTGCTTAATATTTATGCTTGTCAGCCTACTTCTGTGCAGAGAGGTACAGTGGCTTTCCATCTGGGCAAGAATACTGATTAGATTTCTCAAATTTCATAGTAAGATGTCAAAAGAGCCATATGTTCATATATTTTCCAAAGCATATGGTTAATAATAATTCAAATTAAATAGCTACCAACATTGGGTGCTTATTCTAGACCAGGCTCTATTTTATGCCCTTTAATCATGATGTATACTTGAATCATCATAGCCTTAGGCAGGAGCTCTTGTTATTAATCACTGTTTTTACAACTGTGGAAGATGAGACTCAGGGAGGTTGAATAACTTGCCCATTGGTCACACAGCTAAAAAATAGTGAAGCTATGATTTCAACCCAGGCAGTCTGGTCCCAGATCCAGTGTTCACCTGCACTAGTCCGTGCTATACTACTCTTGATAAGAAATCCAGCGCACCAGAGCTCTAAGACTTAGTAGAAGCAACTGTTCTGTGTTAGAAAGCAGTCATAGGTTCTGCACATTTTAACTCTGTGTTATGTCTTAAATATGCCCCTTTCCATCTCTACTACCACAGCCCTGTACTTTGGGCTTTCACCATCTTTCCCTTGCATTTACAGCCACTTCAAATCTGTATTCTGCATAATTGTCACAGTGATCTAACATGGCCTTGCCTTATCTAAAATACTTCAATGATTTCCATTGTCTAAGGCTAATTAGCCATGTTGCTGAGCATAGCCTATCAAAATCCTCTGACCACGTGATATGACTCCCACCTATCTCTTCCACATCCTTCCTTACAATTTACTATGCAGTATCACTGCACTGCTTGCCCATACCGTGTTGCATTGTGACTCAGTGCTTTTATAAATGCTATGTACTCTACCTGGTTAACCTACCTACAATCAGCTCATATGCTATTGCTAGTATCTCTTTTTAGCCCCTTTCCTCCAAGTTGGAGTAGGTGCCCTACTTTGATATTCTCATAATACCCTGTACTCATGTTTCTTTGATTGCCATGCTCTTTTTATGATTATTTAAGTATCTCCTTTGATAAACTGTGTGCTCTTTGTGGGCAGGGTCTATTCATTATTTCTTTTGCTGCTGTTGTTGTTAATCCTCACCTGAGGATATTTTTCCATTGATTTTTTTAAAGAGAGAGAGAGAGAGAGAGAGAGAGAGAGAGAGAGAGAGAGAGAGAGAGGTATGAGAGAGAGACACATCTATTGGTTGCCTCCTGCATGTGTCCTGATCAGGGCTGGGGATCAAACCTGCAACCCAGGTACATGCCCTTGACTGAAATTGAACCCGGGACCCTTCAGTGTGTGGGTCAATGCTCTAACCACTGAGAACATCAGCCAGGGCTATGTATTATTCTTTTATCCTTAGCCAACTAGCACAACACTTAGCATAGTTGGCCCTTCTAACTAATGAGCATTGTGTAAATAGTGCAAAATACAGAACTCCAGGTCAGTGAAAGAAGTAGGGTTTTGAAGACCTGAAACCACATGCAGAGATAACTACAAGGACAGCAGAGGGAGGTTTTACAGAAGAATCTTTGAGGCCAGATACATTTACATTATTTAATCCAGGAGCTGGAAGTGGCTTGGATGA
The DNA here is from genome assembly GCF_027574615.1 of Eptesicus fuscus. NCBI lineage: Eukaryota > Metazoa > Chordata > Mammalia > Chiroptera > Vespertilionidae > Eptesicus > Eptesicus fuscus. Next base: position 70,055,503 of record NC_072473.1, on the reverse strand, counting down.
TGGAAGGGGGTCCATATCCAAAGAGAACTTGGATAGGTCTGAGAAACCAGATTTAGTAGCTTTGTAATTAGAATCTATATTAAATTTGTCTGAGTGACCTTGATTAGAAATCTAAGATAGACACATTTTAATAAACATATTTAGAATTTTTTTGTAAGGACACCACCTTAATATTGAAATGAAGAGTTGACAAAATAACCAACATAGTTTTCAATGTCAATTTTATTGACTGTAGCAATGTTGCATGCTTACTCAGCTGTCACCAACCAAAAGATATCAGTCCTGGCTGGTGTACTTGGTGGTTAGAGCATCAGCTCACACACCGAAGGGTTGCTGGGTCCCTGGTTCGATTCCCAGTCAAGGGCACATACCTGGGTTGCAGGTTTGATCCTTAGCCGCAGCTGGGGGCATGTGTGGAAGGCAGCCATCGGTGTGTCTCATCTCTCTCTCTCTCTCTCTCTCTCTCTCTCTCTCTCTCTCTCTCTCTCTCTCAAAATCAGTGGAAAATATCCTTGGGTGAGGATTAATGATAAATAAATAAATAAATGAATAAATAAATAAGATGTTATTAGTGGATACCTTTGTGCATAGGTGACTGGATCCAAACAAGGGTATTTAGGGAATACTGCATCCCTGGAAACTTTCTTTTCTTTTTCTAAATTTTTAAACATTTTAAAATTTTTATTGAATTTATTGGGGTAACATTGGTTAATAAAATTATATAGGTTTCAGGTATACAATTCTACAATACATCATCTGTATTTTTATTGTGTGTTCACTACCCAAAGTCAAGTATCCTTCCATCACCATTTATCACCCTTTTCCGTCTCCTACCTTCTCCCAACCCCCTTTCCCTCTAGTAATCACTATACTGTTGTCTGTGCTTATGAGATTTTTTTTTCTGAGTGACCTTCACCCTTTTCATCCAGCCACCAACACCCCTCCCCTCTGACAGCTGTCATTATGTTCTCTGTATCTATGAGTATGTTTCTATTTTTTGTTTGTTAGTTTATTTTGTTCATTAGATTCCACATATGAGTAAAATCATATGGTATTTGTCTTTCTCTTACTGACTTATTTCATTTAGCATAATAATCCCCAGGTCCACCCATGCTGTAGCAAAAGGTAAGATTTCCTTCTATTTTTACGGCCAAGTAGCATTCCATTGTGTAAATATACCACAGCTTTTTTATCTACTCATCTAGGGATGGTCACTTGGGCTGCTTCCAAATCTTGATTGTTATAAATAGTGATGTAATGAATGTAGGGGTGCATATATTCTTTTTAAAGTGTTTTGAGTTTCTTCAGAGATATTCCCAGAAGTGGAATCACTGGGTCATAAGGCAGTTCCATTTTCAATTTTTTGAGGTAACTTCATATTGCTTTCCATAGTGGCTGCACCAATTTGCATTCCCAACAGTGCACAAGAGTTCCCTTTTCTCCCCATCCTCACCAACACTTGTTGTTTGTTGATAGCCATTCTGACATATGTGGAGTGATATCTCATTGTGATTTTAATTTGATGATTAGTGATTTGAACATATTTTCCTGTTTATTGGCCATTTGTATGTCTTCTTTGGAAAAGTGTCTATTCATGTCCTTTGCCCATTTAAAAATATTTTTTATTGATTTCAGAGAGGAAGGGAGAGGGAGAGAGAGATAGAAACATCAATGAGGAGAGTCATTGATCGGCTGCCTCCTGCATGCCCTCCATTGGGGATCGAGCCCGCAACCTGGGCATGTGCCCTTGACTGGAATTGAACCCGGGACTCTTCAGTCTGCAGAATGATGCTCTATACAGTAAGCCAAACCAGCTAGGGCTTCTCTTTCCATTTTTAATTAGATTGTTTGTTTTTGGTGTTGAGATCTCTGAGTTCTTTATAAATTTTGGATATTAACCCCTTATCAGATGTATCATTGGTGAATATGTTCCCCCATTCAGTAGGTTGTTTTTTCCTGTTGTTGAAGGTTTCCTATATTGTGCAAAATCTTTTTGGTTTGATGTAGTCTCATTTGTTTATTTTTTCTTTTGTATCCCTTGCCCGAGGTGATATATAAAAATGTCAGAGATTTTACTGCCTATGTTTTCTTCTAGGATTTTTATGTCCTAGAAACGTGTTTTTTTTTTTTTTTTTTTTTTTTTTTACGTGGAGACTTTTTTTTAAGTTTGCAGACACATAATTTGTATTTTGTCTCAGTTTTCCATACTCTAAAATCCACTCTCTTTTAGGGTAAAGAAGGAATAAATGGTGATGGAAGCAGGCTTGAATTGGTATGGTAAACACACAGTACAATATATAGATGATGTATTGTAGAATTGTATACTTGAAACCTATATAATTTTATTAACCAACTAGAGGCCCGGTGCACAAAATTCATGCACGGGGGCGGGGATGTCCCTCAGCCCAGCCTGCACCCTCCAATCTGGGATCCCTCTCACAATCCAGGACTGCTGGCTCCCAACCGCTTGCCTGCCTACCTGCCTGATTGCCCCTAACCGCTTCTGCCTGCCAGCCTGATCAACCCCTAACCACTCCCCTGTCAGCCTGATCAACGCCTAACTGCTCCCCTGCCGGCCTGGTCACCCCTAACTGCCTTTGCCTGCTGCCCTGGTCACCCCCAACTGCCCTCCCCTGCTGGCCTGGTCACCCCTAACTGTCCTACCCTGCAGGCCTGGTAGCCCCCAACTGCCCTCCCCTGCTGGCCTGGTCAACACTAACTGCCCTCCCTTGCCAGCCTGATCTCCTCTAACTGCCCTCCCCTGCCAGCCCGATTGCCCCTAACTGCCCTCTCCTGCTGGCCTGGGCACCCCTAACTGTCCTCCCCTGCAGGCCTGGTAGCCCCCAACTGCCCTCCCCTACTGGCCTGGTCACCCCTAACTGCCCTCCCTTGCCAGCCTGTTGCCCCTAACTGCCCTGCCCTGCCCTGCCAGCCTGGTCACCCCCAACTGCCCTCCCCTGCAGGCCTGGTTGCTCCCAACTGCCCTCCCCTGAAGGCCTGGTTGCCCCCAACTGCCCTCCCCTGCTGACCATCTTGTGGAGGCTATCTTGTGTCCACATGGGGGCGGCCATCTTATGTGTTGGAGTGATGGTCAATTTGCATATTACCTCTTTATTATATAGGATGACATCCCAATAAATTCAAAATTAAAGAAATAAATTGATTTTCAAATAGTTTTTTCCCCAAAGGGGGCTTTATTTTACTAGCCTTTAGTGCTATGGTTTACCCATATTTTAGAAACTCACATACATAATAGGTATTAATTCTGACAGTACTTTAGATTGATTGGTCTGCTTCAGATACTGCAATTGCCTTGGTCCCAATTAGTTAATAGAGTCCACTTTGGAATGTACCTTATGGCAGCACAAATCCTTATTCATTATCCTGCTCTACTTGCATTAGGGCAACTCCATTACATTCATCAGAATCATTTATTCTTTCCTAATTGACATACATTATAACTTTAGGCAAGCAGAATCATGATAACATATGGCAATTTGTAAGAATGGTTTGTTTCCTTTCTCCTTCCTTTGAGCAAAGGGTTTCCCAACTTTTTGGTCACTCTCCCTTACCTCCAAAAATTTTGATCAACCCAAATATACATAGGTTTATTTTTAAACAATATATTTACCACTGTGGTAATAGTATATATTATAAAGCATTCACAAAAATGAAATAAAAAGGATGAAAGATGAAATGAATACTATATACAATTAATTTTAATATTTGTTAATATTATAATAACTTTGGGTGTCATTTCAATGACAGCAGTGACATTGCATGTTTCATTTAAACAATATCTTGATTTATGATACAGCTCTTTGAAGGTCTGATTCTAAGTTCTGTTTATTTTTATACTTTATTTTAATGACTGTGGTAGCTGAGAAAGATACCTCACAAAACATATACATCTACAAATAAAAGAAGTGCATTGTTGGATGTACTCACTAAATAACTGTACTCATATTATAGTTCCAGGAAATAATTAGACATTTTGGTGCAGTTCCATCTTCCTGCTTTTTCACTTTTTAAACAAATGGTTGAAAACTCCCTGAAATTGCTCATTTGGAAGAATGGGAAAATAAAACACATATTTTAGGCAACAAAATTAAGTAATAATGGAAACTTTTTTATAGATTATACAGGTAAGTGAGATCATACAGTATTTGTCTTTCTCTGTCTGATTTATTTCACTCAGCATAAAAAGCCAAGGTCACAGATATGGAAAACAGATTGGTGATTGCCAGAGGTGGAGGATGGGGGTTGGCAAAATGGGTGAAGGGAGTAAAAAGGTACAAACTCCAGTTATAAGTCAGGGGATGTAACATACAGCATGGCTACTATAGTTAAGTTATACTGTATTGCATATCTGAAAGTTGCTTAAGAGAGTAAATCTTAGAAATTCTCATCACAAAAAAAACATTTTATAACTATGTATAGTGGCAGATAAAAACTAGACTTTTTGTGGTGATCATTTTGCAATATATACAAGTATTGAATGATTAGGGTGTACACCTGGAAATAATATAATGTATGTCAATTATACCTCAATTAAAATAATAATGGTAATATTTTCAAATCTACTCTGCTTTAGTTATTATCTATGGAAGAAAACCCACCTTTGACATAAAACATTTTATTACTTGAATGCATTTAAAGTCCCCTATTGCCTTATAGGTATTCTGAGATTATAAAACTTCTGATTATAATAATGATTAGTTACATTTAATATGAATTAAAAAACAATTAATTGAGGTATAATTTACATACAATAAATTGTGTATAATCTATACTAATAAAAGCCTAGGTGGTCGTTGCGCCCTTGTGTGACATCCTCACATCATCACAAGATGGCCACCCTCACATCATCACAGGATGACTGCCACTAGATGGCCAGCAGGAGATGGTAGTTGTGGGCTATCAGGCCAGCAGGGGAGGGTAGTTAGGGGCGAACAGGCCAGCAGGAGAGGGCAGTTGTGGGCGATTGGGCCTGCAGGAGAGGGCAGTGGGGGGCAACCAGGTCTGCAGGGGAGGGCAGTTGGGGGCAACCAGGCTGGCAGGGGAGGGCAGTTGGGGGCGACCAAGCCTGCAGGAGAGGGCAGTTGGGGGCCATCAGGCCAGCAGGGGAGGGTAGTTGTGCATGATTGGGCCAGCAGGGGAGCAGTTAGGTTTCAATCAGGCCAGCAGGGAAGCAGTTAGAGGGGAATCAGGCTGGCAGGCAGAAGTGGTTAGGGGCAATCAGGCAGGCAGGCAGGTGAATGGTTAGGAGTCAGCAGTCCTGGATTGTGAGAGGGCTGTCCCAGATTGGAGAGGGTGCAGGCCGGGCTGAGGGACACCCCCGCCTTCGTGCACGAATTTTGTGCACCAGGCCTCTAGTTAAAGTATACAATTTGATAAATTTTGATGTCTGTATATACCACGAAACCATCACCAAAATCAAGATAGTGAAAATATCCATCCCCTTCAAAAGTTTCCTTGTACCATTTCTTTCCTTCTTGTACCTCTCTGTACTATATCCCCCTGCAACCATTGATCTATTTTCTGTCACTATAAATTAGTTTGCATTTTCTAGAGTTTTATATAAATGAAATTACGTAGTATGTGTTCTTTTTGTCTGACTTTTTTCAGTCAGCATAATTATTTAGAGATACAGCCATTATTTGCTGTGTGTCAGTAGTTCACTCCCTTCTGTTGCTGAGAAGTATTCCATTGTATCGAAATACAACAAATATACCACAGTGTTTTTTTTAAATCCATTTACCACTTGATGGACATTTAAGTTGTTTCCAGTTTTTGGCTATCCTACCTAATATTAGGATATTATATTTTACTATTGCTAATATTTGGTATATTTTAAATTTTAGCCATTCTAATAAAGGGTAGAAATATCTCATTGTAGTTTTAGTTTGCATTTCTCTAATGATTAATGATCTTGAGCATCTTTTCATGTGATTATTTTGCTATTAATATATCTTTTGTTGATGTTAATTCAAATCTTTTGTCCACTTTTATTTTTTTATTTTTAAATATGCAAATTGACCACACCTTCGCTATGCCCAAGCCACGCCCACCAACCAAGCCATGCCCACCAACCAATCAGGACGAGTATGCAAATTACCCCAACAAAGATGGCGGCTAATTTGCATATCAAGACAGCGTTGAAAGAAGCCAAGAGCTGCAGAAGGGAGCAAAGCTGCGGAGAAGCAAGCAAGCCGGGGGAGGAGAAGGGAGGAGCAGAGGCGGGGCTGGGGGAGAAGGGAGAAAAGCAGGCGGGCTGGCGGAGAAGGCGGGGCAGGGGACAAGGGAGGAGCGGAGGCGGGGCCAGGGGAGAAGGGAAAAGCAGGCGGGCTGGCGAAGAAGGCGGGGCGGGGGACAAGGGAGGAGAGCAGGCAGGGCGGGGTAGAGTGCAGCAGGAAACCCTATTGCAGGATTTTTCCTGCAACGGGAACGCTAGTTACAAATAATGCTATTATTAGTGTTTATATGCAAGTCTTTGCATGACATGTGCTTTTGCTTTACTTGGGTAAATTCCTAAAAGTGAGAAGTCTGAATCATATGAGAGATATATGTTTAACTTTTTTAGAAAGTACCAAACTGTTTTCCAGTATGGTTGTAGCATTTTTACATTTCCACTTCAGTGTCTGAGAGTTCCAGTTGCTCTAAATCCTGGCTAATATTTGGTATATTTTAAATTTTAGCCATTCTAATAAAGGGTAGAAATATCTCATTGTAGTTTTAGTTTGCATTTCTCTAATGATTAATGATCTTGAGCATCTTTTCATGTGATTATTTTGCTATTAATATATCTTTTGTTGATGTTAATTCAAATCTTTTGTCCACTTTTATTTTTTTATTTTTAAAAAAATATATTTTATTGTTTTTTTACAGAGAGGAAGAGAGAGGGATAGAGAGTTAGAAACATCGATGAGAGAGAAACATCGATCAGCTGCCTGCCTCCTGCACACCCCCTACTGGGGATGTGCCTGCAACCAAGGTACATGCCCTTGACCGGAATCGAACCCGGGACCTTTGAGTCCGCAGGCCGACGCTCTATTCTTTTGTCCACTTTTAAAATCTTTTTTTTTAAGTTATAGAGTTTTTATTGTTGTTAATCCTCACTGGAGATATTTTTTCCATTGATATTTTTTAGAGAAGTAAAAGGGAGGGAGGGCAGAAGGGAGGGAGAGAGAGAGAGAAAAAAGAGGTGAGAGAGATGTGGAGAGATTTAAGAGAGACACATTGATTGGTTACCTAGTGCATGTGCCCGACCAGGACTGGGGATCAGGGATCAAATCTGCAACTCAGGTATGTGCACTTGACCCAGAATCAAACCTGCAACCTTTCAGTGTGCAGGGCAATACTCTAACCATTGAGCATACTGGCCAGTGTGTACATTATAGAGTATCTAGAGTTCTTTATATATTCTGCATGCAGGTCCTTATCAGATATACTATTTGCAAATATTTTCTTCCACCTTATGGCTTGTCTTTATTTTTATCATCTTTCAAAGAGTAGAAGTTTTTAAATTTAATTAAGTCCAATTTATCCAGTTCTGGATCATGTTTTAAGTGACATATTAGGAAGTATTTGCATTTATTTGCATATGGATATTCAGTTTTTCTAGCACCATTTGTTGAAAAGACTGTCATTTCTCCACTCCACTGAATTTCCTTGTACTTTTATGAAAAATGAAGTGACTATACTAAACATAATGATTTACTTCTGGATTCTATTCTGTTCCATTGATCTATTTGTCTATCTGTATGTCAATGCCATACTCACTTTACTACTATAGATTTAGAATAAATCTTAAAACAGGGTTTTGTAAGTTTTCAAACTTGGTTCTACATATGTTCTGAATCTCAAAATATGTTATTTAAGTATCCTTTAAGATATAATAGACTGCTTAGAGCAAAAATATTTTTATACATATAATTAACATTCCATGCATTTTTCATTCTTTTTTTGTAGACCCATATTTCTACCTGGTGTTATTTTTCTTCTGCCCGAAGTACTTCCTTTAATATATTTATAGTACGGGTCTGCTGGTAATTAACTATTTCAACTTTTGCATGTTTGAAAAGTCTGTATTTTACCTCGGTTTTTAAATATTTCACTGGGCTTAGAATTCTAGGTTGATATGTGTGTTTTTTTTCCTTTCAGTATTTTAGAGGTGTTCCACTGTCTTCTCATTTGCATTGTTTTCAGTGATAAATTTGCTTTAATCAGTATCTTCCACTGTATGTAATGACCTCCTTCCCTTGGGTTCCTTTTAAGATTTTCTCATTATCTTTGATTTTAAGCAATTTGACTATTATATGCCATATAGTGTAGTTTCCTTTATAGTCTTGTGCATGAAGTTGATTGAGCTGCTGGATCTGTGAGTTTATAATGTTCATTAAATTTATAAAAATTTTGGCCATTACTTACTCAAATATTTTTTCAGTCTCCCCAATTCCTTTGGTGACTTCAGTTACATGTACATTATGCACCTTAAAGTTGTTACACAGCTCATTAGTGCTCTGATCTCCTTTTTCAGTCTTTTTTCTTTTTGTTTTATGGATAGTTTCTACAGGGTATCCCCAAAAATGTATACACACTTTGAACAATTATTAATTCCATTGGGTTAAATCTGAAAAGAAAGAAGCATCAATTGAACTTTTAAGTGTATATACATTTTTTGGGACACCCTATATTGCTATGTCTCCAAGTTCACTAATTTTTTTCTATTATTATGTGTAATCTGATGTTAATCTCATCCTGTGTATTTTTTTTAATTAAAAAATTGTTTTTGTTAATCCTAACCCGAGGATATTTTTCCATTGATTTTTTTTTTTAGAGAGAGTGGAAAGGAGGGGGATAGACACACAGAGAGAAACATCTATGTGAAAAAGACACATCGATGGTTGCCTCCTGCATGTGCCCCAAACAGGGCCAGGGATCAAGCCTGCAACCAAGATATGTGCCCTTGACTAGAATTGAACCCAGGACCCTTCAGTCCCCAAGCCAGCATTCTATCCACTGAGCAAAACTGGCCAGGGCTCATTCTGTGTATGTTTCCTCAGTTTTTATCTCTATGTTTGATTTGGGGCTTTAAAAATATTTTTCATGTCTTTATTATTTTGAAATATGGAATGCAGTTATAATAAATATTTTAATGACTTTGTTTGCTAATTCTAACATCCGTATCAGTTATTGGTCAATTTTTTATTGCTTTTTCTCCTCATCATGGACTGTACTTTTCTGTATACCTATTAATTTTTTATTAGGTACCAGATATTGTCAATTTTACCTCATTGGGTGCTATATATTTTTATATTACTATACATATTCTTGAGCTCTGTTCTAGGATGCATTTGGCTTACTTGGAAACAGATTGATCCTTTCAGGCTTTGCTGTTTAGATTTGTTAAGTAGGACCAGAGCAGTGCACAGTTTAGGGCTAATTATTTCCCATTACCCAGGCAAGACCCTTCTGAGTACTCTGCCTAGTGCCCTGTGAATCATGAGGTTTTCTTTTTTTTTAAATTTCTTTATTGATTAAGGTATTACATATGTGTCCTTATTCCCCCATTACCCCCACCCCCCATTTATGCCCCCACCCCCTATTGTCTGTGTCCATTGATTAGGCTTACATGCATACATATAAGTCCTTTGGTTGATCTCTCCTCCTTACCCCCACCGTCCCCTACCTTCCCTGAGGTTTTCAAGTTTGGCTGGTGGAACAGGCAGTACTCTTGGACCTGTGTGAGTGACAGGCTGTTTTTTGAGTCATTTTATAAGTAGTTCTTTCCCTGGTACAGGTTAATATCCTCACAGGCATGCCATGCACTGATGAGTCCTTTGCTAAATACTCCAGGGAGACCTCTGCAGCTCTCTGAAGATTTATCTTTGTGTGGCTCTCATTCTCCTATGAACTGTAGCCACCTGGGTTTTCCTATACTCTCAGCTCTGTCACCTCAACTCACGAAGTTCTCCAGATTCTGCCTACACTCTTCCCTGCATAATGGCCTGTAATCTGTCTCAAGACAGTGAGCCTGGAAAATTAAGAGGGCTCACCCTATTTGTTTTCTGTCTCTTAGGGATCACATTCCTTTATTGTCTGATGTTCAGTGTCTTGGAAACCACCAGTTTCATGTATTTTATCCATTTTGGGGCGGGGGGAAGAAGTCTTGTTCCCCGCAGGGCGGAAATCCATTCTTTTTTGCTCCATCATGGCCAGAAGTAGAAGTCCATTGACATTTTATAATCCCAAATTTTCATGACCAGTCATAATTTGTAGTCCAATTTCAATTTTAATCTTTCAAAATTGTGGACACCATCAGGCTTCTTGACATAGCTAGATCAGTTCTAAATATCTATATTCAAATGTATACAAAATCTGACACCCAGCAGTATTTATCTTCATACATCACTAATCAGTTTGTATGTAAAACATAGTATCATTTGCTTAATAATAACAGTTTAATTCAGGGATTCATGGTTAAATGAATATCCTTTGAAAGACTCTAGTTCACTTTTTCATGTTCAGTGAGGTGTGCATTTTACCAAAATTGTCCATTGTCCTTTGTCCTTGGCCCAAACAGTAAAATGCTTTTATCACATCACTTTGGTGGGATATAACTGATAATCCAATATAATTTATATGCAAAAACAATCACATGATTACTACTTCTGAGTTTATAGGAGTAATTTAATACATGTTCAGTTGTTTTACTCTTGAGCAGGGATCACTTCTTCTGAAATTCTTCTGTTATCTCTAAAATTGTCTAAAGCTTACATTTTCACTTAAAAAATGCCTATAACTTTAAATGGTGTCTAGATGCAGTTACTCACAATTCATCTGTATTCTTTTTTTAAAAAATATATATATTAATGATTTTTTTACAGAAAGGAAGGGAAAGGGAGAGGGATAGTTAGAAATATCGATGAGAGAGAAACATAGATTCAGCTGCCTCCTGCACACCTCCTACTGGGGATGTGCCCGCAACTAAGGTACATGCCCTTGACCGGAATCGAACCTGGGACCCTTCAGTCCACAGGCCGATGCTCTATCCACGGAACCAAACTGGTTAGGGCTATCTGTATTCTTTAAGAGGAAATAAATGTCATTATGCAAGACCCAGTAACGTCTTAAAGTGCAAATGCACATATAAAAGCTGACAAAATAAAAATAGCTAATACTTAGCTTTTTCTGTATTCATATTACTCTAAGAACTTTACATATTTTTAAAATGCATTTAATATTTATAACAAGCCCATGTTATTATTTTCATCTTATAAATGAGAAATTTGAGGCACTGAAAGGTTTAGTAATTTGCCCAAGGTCACACAGTTAGTAAATGGCAAAGTTGGGATTCAAATTCAAGCAATCTGGCTCCAGAGTCCATGCTCTTAACTCATAACACCTCAGGAAAACAAAACCACCTTTCTCTCAGCTCTGTTACCACTCTTCAGATAAAGATGTTCCGTAAACATTAATTGAATTCATATTGTGTTTCAGACACTGCTAAATAAGCTCCTGGGAGTATGAAGTCCAGATAAAGTGGCTGCCCTCAAGGAGGTCACATCTGGTAGAAGATTCTAGTTTGAGCATAAATATCACCATTTTTCACATTTATATGTGTACTGCATGTTTGGAAGAGGGAGGGGTACTCATGTGTGCAACAAATTAAACAAAGCAAAATCTGTGTTATTTGCTGCCCAGTGCAGGAACATTATTTGGTGGTTTGTTTGTTTGTTTTCTTTTGAGAGGTAGGGAGAGGGAGAGAGAAACACCGATGTGAGGGAGAAACATCAATCAGTTGCCTCCTATACGCGCCACTACTGGGAATCAAACCCTCAACCTGGTATATACCCTGACCTGGAATCAAACCTGCAACACTTTGGTGCATGGGGCAATGCTCCAACCAACTGAGCCACACCAGCCAGGGCTATTTGGTGTTTTTCTGATTCAGATCAGTTTCCATTTTGGAAGCACCAACAATTATTTTAAAGTTAAATACTATTCTTACAAGGAATTCCATATTCTATATATTCTATACTAGAGGCCCGGTGCACGAAATTCGTGCACGGAGGGGGGTTGTCCCTCAGCCCAGCCTGTACCCTCGCCAATATGGGACCCCTCGAGGGATGTCCGACTGCCCTGGTGGGATCGGGCCTAAATGGGCAGTCGGACATTCCTCTCACAATCCAGGATTGCTGGCTCCCAACTGCTTGCCTGCCTGCCTTCCTGATTGCCCCTAACCACTTCTGCCTGCCAGCCTGATCACCCCCTAACCACTCTGCTGCCAGCCTGTTTGCCCCCAACTTCCCTCCTCTGCTGGCCTGGTCACCCCTAACTGCCTTCTCCTGCAGGGTTGATCACCTCCAACTGCCCTCCCTTGCAGGCTTGGTCCCTCTCAACTACCCTTCCTTGCAGGCCGGGTGCCTCCCAACTGCCCTGTCCTGCTGGCCATCTTGTGGTGGTCATCTTGTGTCCACATGGGGGCAGGATCTTTGACCACATGGGGGCAGCGATATTGTGTGTTGCAGTGATGATCAATCTGCAGATTACTCTTTTATTAGATAGGATAGAGGCCTGGTACAGGGGTGGGGGCCAGCTGGTTTGCCCTGAAGGGTGTCCCGGATCAGGTGGGGGTTCCCTTGGGGTGTGGGGCAGCCTGAGCGAGGGGCCTGTAGTGGTTTGCAGGCCGGCCACGCCCCCTGGCAAACCAAGCAGAGGCCCTGGTATCTGGAATTTATTTTCCTTCTACAATTGAAACTTTGTAGCCTGGAGCAGAGCCAAGCCTGGGGCTCCCTCCAAGGCAGGTAGCCATTTGTGTTGGGGTTATAATTGAAATTTTGTTGCCTTAAGCGGGTGGGCCCGGCCGGGGTGTGCGGAAAGCTTTGCTTCCCCTGTTGCCGGCGGCAACCCTGGCCTGCTCTCTCAAGCTCCATTCTGCTTGAATTTGTTTACCTTCTATAATTGAAACTTTGTAGCTTGAGTGGAGGCTTAGGCCTGGCCAGGGCAGGCGGAAAGCTTGGCTTCCGCTGTTACCTAGGAAACCTTGCTCTCTGTGGCTGTAGCCATCTTGGTTTGGGTTAATTTGCATACTCACTCTGATTGGATGGTGGGCGTGGCTTGTGGGTGTGTCGGAGGTATGGTCAATTTGCATATTTGTCTATTATTAGATAGGATTCTATATCTAATATTTTTTATATTCTAGGTCCTTGCCCAAGATCATATAACTAATAAGTAGAAGAGCTAGGATTTGAACCCAAGTCTGTTTTACACCTCTATATTCATTAATTCATGATTCCTATCAGTTTGGCTCAGCTTTTCATTTTAATAACTAGTCTTCAGAATTTAAAATAATTTATGATATCTCTCTCCACCCCTTTGTGAAAACTAGCTATGTTAGTGTTAGTATTAATTCTCATTTATTATTATTATCTCCTAATCTATAGGATTAGGTTATAAATGGGACATATCCATTGAATATATAATTCTACATATGCTCATTATATCAAACTTATTGTTTTGTTCAACTTGTTTATATATTTGCAAATTTTTATCTGCTTGTATGATCAGTAATTAAGTAGGGTATGTTAACCTCTCATTCTGATGGTATATTTTTCAGTTCCCCCTTTCTTTTGTAAGTATTTGCATTAAAATATTATTCTGAAGTTTTAGAAATAGATGTATGTAATTTTCTAACTAAACAAACCACCTTTTCTAAAGTATCTTTTTGTGGGCATGAAATCCCACAAGGGTGCAATATTAAGATATTTCATCTGAGTCTTGTCACCCCACCACTAACATGGAACAAATTGTCCATCAGAGCTCAGGTTTGGACACATGTAACTTGAGCTGTGGTTTTCTCGGTAGATAATCCTTGCCCTTTTATGTTTTTCTGTTTTTTTTTTTTTTTAATTTACTTATTGAATTTGTAGGGGTAACATTGGTTAATAAAATTATACAGTTTTCAGGTGTGCGATTCTATAATACATCATCTGTATATTGTATTGTGTATTCACCACCCCAACTCAAGTCTTCTTCCATCACCATTTATCCCCTTTTTACCCTCTTCTACCCGCTCCTATGCCCCTTTCCCTCTGGTAATCACCATACTGTTGTCTGTGTCTATGAGTTTTATATATGTACTAGAGGCCCGGTGCATGAAATTCATGCACGGGGTGGGTGTCCCTCAGCCCAGCCTGCACCCTCTCCAATATGAGACCCCTCGAGGGATGTCCGACTGCCCGTTTAAGCCTGATCCCAGTGGGATTGGGCCTAAATGGGCAGTTGGACATCCCTCTCACAATCCAAGACTGCTGGCTCCCAACTGCTCGCCTGCCTGCCTTCCTGATTGCCCCTAACCGCTTCTGCCTGCCAGCCTGATCACCCCTCACCACTCCCCTGCCAGCCTGATTGATGCCTAACTGCTCCCCTGCCAGCCTGTTTGCCCCTAACTGCCCTCCACTGAAGGCCTGGTCACCCCTAACTGCCCTCTCCTGCAGGCCTGGTCCCCCCCAACTGCTCTCCCCTGCAGGCCTGGGTCCCTCCCAACTGCCCTTCCCTGCAGGCCTGGTTGTCCCCAACTTCCCTCCTCTGCCAACTTGGTCACCCCTAACTGCCCTCTCCTGCAGGCTTGATCGCCCCCAACTGCCCTCCCTTGCAGGCCTGGTCCCTCTCAACTGCCCTCCCCTGATGGCCTGGTTGCCCACAACTGCCCTCCCTTGCAGGCCTGGTCCGTCCCAACTGCCCTCCCCTGCTGGCCATCTTGTGGCGGCCATCTTGTATCCACATGGGGGCAGCCATCTTGTGTGTTGGAGTGATGGTCAGTCTGCATATTACTCTTTTATTAGATAGGATATATTGTTTAAAGTATTACATATGACTCATTTTTCCCCAATTGACCCCCCCCCCCCCCGCCATTCCCCTCTCCCTAGGACAAACCCCCATTGCCCAAGTATCTGTGTCTATTGGTTATGCTAATATGCATGCATATGAGGGTTTTTTTTGTGTGTTTTTTGCTTAATCCCTTCACCCTTCTACCCCAGCCCCCAACTCCCATCCCTCTGACAGCTGTCAGTGTGTTCTCTGTATCTATGAGTCTGTTTCTATTTTGTTTGTTAGTTTATTTTATTCACAATCCTTGCCCTTTTTGCTATACACCTGTGAGGAAATTTCAGTGAAGGGCTTTAACAAGTTTTCCAGTTTTCTTGGTCTTTAGTTTTTCTACTAAACTCTAGTGTCAATTAATTGGGAATATATGAATGATCACAAGTTTTCTAATTTCAAATCTGCCTGGTTTTCTTATTTGTGCTTCCCTTCTTTTTTTGAGTTATGTATTTTGAAATGTGATATACCATTTACCATAAAAATATATCACATAACTCATTGCATGTGAAAGCATTATTATTTTTAAAATGTTTTTATTGATTTTAGAGAGAAAGGAAAGGAGAGGGGGAGAGAGAGGAAAAAAAACATTGATGTAAGAGAGAAACATTGATAGGTTGCCTCCTGCATGCCCCCTATTGGGAATCAAGCCAGCAACCCAGGCATATGCCCTGATCTGGAATCAAATCACCAACCTTCTGGTGTGCAGGACGATGCTCAGCCAACTGACCCATACTGGCCAGGGTGAAAGCATTATTTTCTATATTTTCCTTTTTTAATTTCTAGAAAATATTCTGTCCTATGGTAAAGGGGTGGTGAGGGTGGTGAGGCAGGTAGCAGGTTTCTTTTTGAAGATGTTAATGATAGATTTAGTATAGTTATGATTTGTTCTTTGAGTTATGAGTTATTAAGAAGTGTCTTTAAATTTCCAAAATGTATTGGGATTAAAAATATATTTTATTATTGAATTCATATTTAATTTTCTTGAGGTCAAAGACTGTGGTCTGTAAGATAATGATTTCTTTGAAATCACGAAGATTTGCATTATAACCTAATACAATGGTCATTTGGGGGAATAAATGTTCCATATGTGCTTGAAAAGAATGCAATTATCCAACTGGATATAGAAATCTACATATGCCCATTAAATCAAGCTTATTTTGTTGTTCAGCTTTTGCTGGGGCTCCTCACACGGGGCACCACCTTGCCAGGCCTGACCAGTAGCCCCTGAACGACAGATGAACAGATTACTCTGACACAGTTGCACTGTGAAAGAGAGGGCTAAGGGGTTGCCTGGCTCAAGGGACCAAGCAGTCTTGATTGCCTGCCTCGTTAGGCCTTTATTGTACCAGCAGTTTGAGATAAAGTTTATCTTTTAGAATAGATACAATCAGCAGGGTAAGTAATATTGGGAGGTCACATGTGTTTGCAATGTCCTTTAAGCAAGGGTATCCAGGGATTAAGCATAAGGATTTCAATAAACACCCGGGGGGTCTGCTCATGCATAGACTTGTTTGGAAAGGTCAAAGAATAATTAAGGGCACCACCTTCGACACTCCCCTAAGTCTCCCCTAAGTTGGAATTCCGATAAACAGGGCAGGTGGCCTTCCACACACTTCCCTTTTCTAAGAATGTCCTCCTAACAAACTTTCCAACCAAGTCTTGTGTTCTCCCCAACAGTCTATAGGCTTACTAATTTTTTTATCTGATTGTACTAGCAATACGGTCATGCAGTGCATAATGTTTCAGTGAATGACAGACTGTGGTGGTATACCATAGCCTAGGTGTGTAATAGACTCTCCATGTAGGTTTGTGTAAGTACACTATATGATGTTCAAATAATGACAAAATCGCCTAGTGACAAATTTCTCAGAATGTATCCATCATTAAGTGGTGAATACTATAACTGAAAGGTATATTAATCTCTCATTTTGATGGTCGATTTTTCAATTTCTCTCTCTAATTGTACATAGTCATCTTTTATATATTTGCTGGTGTTCTATTAGTGCATATGAGTTTATTTACTCTATGTAGTCATCTTTATCCTTTGTAATGCCTTTGTTTCAAAGTTTTATTTTTTAGATATTAATATATCTACCTCAATTTTTTTTGGTTAGCATTTACCTTATATATCTTTTCCCATCTTTTTTCCTTTTAATCTTTCCTCGTCCTTATGTTTTAGATGTGTCTCTTATAAAATGGCACCCTAGCTGACTTTTAAAATTGTATCTAGTGTGTTAATCTCTGTATTTTATATGGTGAGTTTTGGTAACTTATGCTTTTTATGTTTATTTATATACTAGAAAATTTGTGCACTCGGGGGGGGGGTCCCTTAGCCTGGCATGCACCCTCTCACAATCTGGGACCCCTTGGGTAGGGTCCCTAGGCCTGGCCTGAGATCAGGGCCTATCAGGACTTTCCTTATCCCAGCTGCAGGCAGCTGGCCCCACCCCCACTGCTGCCACTGCTTGCCATCTGTGCAGCACTGCTCCCCACCCCCTGACACCGGTGGCCTTCCTCTGCAGGTGACAGGCATGGGGTGTGATAGCTTGGCTGGCCTGGGCCTCCCTCTGTGTAGTGATTGCTGGCCGGCCGCACACCTGTCACAGAGTCGCCGCAGGTGGCCTGGGCCTCCCTCTTTCTTTTCTGGGGGGTGTGGCCAGCCCTGAAGGGGCTGTCTGCCTACCTGATTGTCCCTAACCACTTGCCTGCCTACCTGATTGCCCCTAACCACTTGCCTGCCTACCTGATCACCCTTAACCACTGGTCTGTCTACCTGATCACCCCTAACCGCTGGTCTGCCTACCTGATCACCCCTAACCACTCTGCCTGCTGGCCTGATAGCCCCTAACCACTTGCTTGGGGGCGGGGCCAGCCCAGTGAGGGGCCGTGGTGGTTCTAGTCTCTGGTCATGCTGGTTGTTATGCTTATGGTGGCTGGCCTTTTATTATATAGGATTGAAATTTGTTTTTACCTTCTTACCTTTTGCTTTTTATTTGTCTAATTTTTTCTATGCTTTCCTTTTTCTGCTTGCCTTTAATATTCTGTTTTCTTCTCCCCACTACTGATTCTGTAAGATCTCATTTCAAGTTAGTTGGCTGGTAACAGGATTAATGTTGGAAATCTCAGCAACCCATAGTTGAAGGTAGGGCTGGGGATGGGATGTGATTTTTCTGAAAGATTTTCAAGTGATGGGGAAGAAGAAACAGGGAGATGATTGAGGTAATGGATGACTGAAGCTAAAAATATATATATTTTGAAATTGTGAGATAAGGATGTCTGATAGGACTTGAGCAATGGGAAGTGGGAGGAGTGTGAGAGGAAACCTTAAAATAGAACCTGGCCTGGCTGGTGTCTCTCAGTGGTTGGGCATCGACCTATGAAGCAGGAGGTCACCGTTCAATTCCCGTTCAGGGCACATACCCAGTTTGTGGGCTCAGTCCCCAGTGTGGGGCATGCAGGAGGCAGCTGATCGGTGATTCTCTTCATTGATGTTTCTGTCTCTCTACCCCTCTCCCTTCCTCTCTGAAATCAATAAAATAAAATAAAAAGAACCTGAAGGGATTAGGTAGTGGAACTGAACTAAAAGCTAGTAAAAAGATAATGAGGGTCCAGCTGAGTTTGGAGATCAGGAAATTGATGATACCTGTGTAATCCAGGAGCTGCTGATTTGTTGAGCAGTGCTTCAGCCATAATCACATATATGATAATTTATTTCCACAATGCATTTGCTTGCTCTGTTCAATATTTTATAACTAGAGGCCTGGTGCACAAAATTTGTGCACAGCAATGGGAGGGACCCCTCAGCCCAGCCTGCACCCTCTCCAATCTGGGACCACTGGCTCCTAACTGCTCACCTGCCTGCCTGCCTGCCCGCCCCTAACTGCCCCCCCCCCCCGCCAGCCTGATCACCCCTAACTGCCTCTGCCTGCCAGCCTGGTTGCGCCTAACTGACTCCCCCCTGCTGGCCTGGTCACCCCCAACTGCCCCCCCCACCAGCCTGGTTACCCCCAACTGCCCACCCCCGCCAGCCTGGTCGTCCCTCACTGCCCCCCCTCAGCCAGCCTGGTCGCCCACAGCTGCCCCCCCACTGGCCTGGTTGCCCCTAACTGCCCCCCCCGCCAGCCTGGTCACCCACAACTGTCCCCTCTGCCAGCCTGGTCATCCCCAACTCCCCTCCCTGCCGGCCTGGTTGCCACCAACTGCCCCCCCTCTGCTGGCCTGGTCACCCCTCACTGCCCTCCCTGCCGGCCTGGTCACCCCATGAAGCCTGCTGTTCAGTCATTTGGTTGTCCCTCACTAACCCCCCTGCCGGCCTGGTCACCCCACGCTGCCTGCTGTTTGGTCATTACTATGAGGGTGTCCTGACCAATTTGCATATTACCCTTTTATTAGTATAGATTGCTTTTGGCCATTATCCTGCCTGATTCAGGCCAGTAAAGCACTAGCTCTAGAATCAGAATGCCTGGGTTTGAATCCCAGCAACTTCATTTACTTGCTGTTTATTTATGGGAAAATTAACCTAACCTCTCCTGAGTTCTCATTTATAAAATGAAGATTATAGTACCTCACTCTTGGAGTTTCTATAAAGATTAAATTAGTTAACATATGTAAAGTACTTGTTTCTTGGAATATAGTAAATTCTCAATAAATGGAAATGTTGGGGTGATGACAACAGTGATGATCAGTAATAGTAGTGGTATGTGCAATGCTGTGTGCCAAGTATTGTGTTAGGTTCTGGTTCAGATACATAGAATAAAATTGACAAAGTCCTTGTTCTCATGGAGAGTTTATATTTTCCTTGGGGATAAGAATTAAGATGATTTCCTCAAGACTATCTAAGAAAGGGCCTAGGAAAGAGGCTATTGTATAGTTCAATAAAGACCAGGAAATAGCCAATTTGAGAAAATGTTAAGGTTTCAGGAACTTGTATAGCTTTGCTGGCTTTATATTTCTACTAGGGGCCCAGTGCATGAATTCATGCAACTTGAAAGGAACTGTGGGCTGCAAGGCTGCGGTAGGCACAGGGGTGGGTCTCAGCCCATCCTCCGAGCCCCCACACAGCCCCTCCTGCCATGGCCCCTGGTCACCTGTCTGCTGGCAGCCCGGCTCTGGCCACCTCCGCTCTCATATGCTGACAGTGCTGGTCCTGCTCGCACCCGCTGAATGTGTGAAGCGATTGGGGCCTGCGCCAGCAGTGGGTATGAGCAGCAGCTGCTGCCCTGATCGCCCCTCAGGAGCAGAGGAAGGTGGAGAAGCGCTCAGGGGAGATCAGGGCCAGTAGCTGCCGCTCGCATCTGCTGATGGCGCTGAGTGATCGGGACCAGTGCTGAGCGCCGGCAGTGGGTGCCAGCAGTGGTTCCGGTGCTGGCTGCAAGTGTGAGCGGGGCCGGCACTGGCAGTGGGTGAGATCAGCAGCTCCTGCACTGGCAGCGGGTGCAAGTGGGGCCATCGCTGGCAGCAGGTGCGAGAGGCAGCTGCCGACCCCGATCTCCCCTCAGGAGGAGGGGAGGTGGAGAAGCTTTGGTCTGGCACCCCCGCTCACCTGCTCCACCATCCTGCTGCAGCCAATGTCTACCATGTTCCACGCATGCCCCCTGGTGGTCAGCGCATGTCATAGCGATCGGTTGTTCGGATGTTCTGGTTGTGCCACTGCTCAGTCTATTTGCATATTAGCCTTTTATTACATAGGATTATATAGGATTATCCAGTAGGGAATTAGTTAAAAAAAACAACAACTTAAGTTGAAAGAGTTTGTTGTCTAGTTTTAAGGGAGAGCAGAGAAAGTAAGTATAAACCTCATATCTCTCTCCTGGGCTCTGACTCACATGACTACCAAATATATATTTTCAAATATAGTCTCTCTTCCTAACGTCCAGCTTTGTGCCTCCAACATCCTGGGTCTAATTACCTGAATATGCTGTGTGCAGGACAAACTCAATATGACTAAAACTATGATTCTTGCCTTATTTCTAAACCCATTTCTTCTCTTATAGCATATACAAATGTTTAGATAAATACTTTACCAAAAAAGAGAATTCAATATTTTCCTGCAACTACTTCTTTTCCACTAAGGAATGTATTTTCATATAGATCTACCACCTTTTTAATGGCCAAACAGTATGCTGTTATATGGAAGTAGTATTTGGTTTAATGATTCCTTTGTTAAAGAACTTTTTTTCTCTTGCAAATGATGTTGCAGTAACATTCTTGTACATATACCCTTGCATTCACATTTGTGTGAATATTTCTACTAGGTAGATTCTTAGAAGTGGTATTGCTTGACTAAGAAGTATGCATATTTTACAATGTGTTATGTATTACCAAATTGCACTTCAGTCTGTCCTTTAAATCAGTCTTTTTTTATAAAAGATATTTTATTGATTTTTTACAGAGAGGAAGGGAGAGGGATAGAGAGCTAGAAACATCGATGAGAGAGAAACATCGATCAGCTGCCTCCTGCACACTCCCTACTAGGGATGTGCCTACAACCAAGGTACATGCCCTTGACCGGAATCAAACCTGGGACCCTTCAGTCCGCAGTCCGACGCTCTATCCATTGAGCCAAACCAGTTTCGGCTAAATCAGTCTTTTATATTATAGCTAGAGTGATCTCTGTAAAATGAATTTGATCATGTGACTTCCCAATATAAGAAACAAAGCAACAACAAAGATGTTTGATGGATTTCTATTGTCTATATAATGAATTTTAAAATTCTTAATTTTTAAGAGTATTTGAGATTTATATAATCTCCTACCATTGTCCTCTACTAGCAAACATATACTCTGTTGTATAAGACAAAATTCACCTCTTCTGTAAAGCCTTCCATGTCCCTCTCTATGCAAGTTAGAATTAGTTACTTCCTTCTCTAAGTTCCATAGCATTTAATTTATGATCCCTCTGATAGAACTTAGTACATTGTACTGTATTTTTGTGTATCTGTTTTCCCTACTACTCTGTGAACCTAAGGCAGGGACTGTTTTACGGATCTCTCTATTTCCCACACTTTGCACAATGGCTGTCAGAGTGGGTGCTCAACAAATGTGCATGAAATGGATGAAGATATCCTTGAGGTAGTGTTAGCAATAAGAGATCAACCAAAGGACTTCTATGCGTGCATATAAACATAACCAATGGATGCAAGACACTAGGGGGGGTGAGGGCATGTGCTGGAGGGTAGGGAGCCAGGGGGAGGTCAATGGAGAAAAAAAGGAGACATATGTACAACTATTTGTAATACTTCAAACAATAAAATAAAATTTAAAAAATAACTTTGGGAGATAGAGTAGGTGATGGAAGTTTTGAAATGTAGCAGAAAGCTGACTAAATCCTGGGAACATGGAAGTTGGTCAGGAAAGGAAAAATGGGCTTCAACTGGCAGGAGTCCTCATGTGGTTTTCACTTCTACTACAGAGACCAGCTATCTGATATTTTGCATTATTAGACTTGGGGCTTGAGAACATTTAAAGTATTGAAAATTGGATGATTGAGGATCTGCTTGATGGAGGGGGAGTTTGACTCATTTCATCTGAGCTCTTTCCTGACCAAGATGAAAGACCCAACCCTTTCCCAGAGTCATGAATAAGTTTTTATTTGAAAAATCAAAGCATCTTAATTTTAAATCGAAGGCCTATCTTTAATTCAGGTGGGGGTAGGAATGGTAAATAGGTCAGATAATTCTACATTGTCTCTTTTTAAAATATATTTTTATTGATTTCAGAGAGGAAGGGAGAGAGAGATAGAAACATCAGTGATGAGAGAGAATCATTGATTGGCTGCCTCCTGCATACCCCACACTGGGGATTGAGTATGCAACCCGGGCATGTGCCCTGACCAGGAATTGAACCATGATCTCCTGGCTCATAGGTTGATGCTCAACCACTGAGCCACACCAGCTGGGCTGCACTGATTGTCTCTTTAGCCTGACTCAAGGGGAAAGTGGTCTACTAAAAGCCTCTAGAGCTGTGGGCCTATTCTGGAGTAAATTATGTGTGAAATTAATTCTTAACTTATTTCAGGCAACTCTGGTAGCTCTCCTACTCTGGTTGTTTTGAAGAAAGAAGAATAGAAGAAAAAATAGAATAAGTCATGTCAGAGATGCTTGACCTCTCTTTTCTGTCTGAGATGGAAAGGGATTTGATCCTCAGTGTTCTACAGCGAGATGAGGAGCTCCGGAAAGCAGATGAGAAAAGAATTAGGTAAGAGTTCCAGAAAAAGCATGGGTTCCCAGGCTTTTGACCAATGATATCCAGACTTTTTCTTATAACTCTCATATGACTTTCAGAGGAACTTGTGTATGAGGTTTACAACTCTTCATTGGCTTAGGTTGGGCTCTGAGGTGATTGTTTTCACAGAACTAAACAGTTTTACTGTCTCTACTCCACAACCCCTCTCTCTCTAACCTGTGCAGATCCTGAATCAACTTGTTCTTCTTTTTGGGTCTCGGCAGGCGATTGAAGAATGAATTACTGGAGATAAAAAGGAAAGGGGCCAAGAGGGGCAGCCAACACTATAGTGATCGGACCTGTGCCCGGTGCCAGGAGAACCTGGGCCGTTTGACTCCTAAGACCAACACTTGTAGGGGTTGTAATCACCTGGTGTGCCGAGACTGCCGTATCCATGAAAGCAATGGTACCTGGAGGTGCAAGGTGTGCGCCAAGGAAATGTGAGTGTCACTTAGGACTGAGTAGAGAGAGGAAATGAGGCCCTAGCTATGGTGAGACTTTCTCCTCTCAGCCTTCGTTGGTTGAATAACAAGGACCATTATCTATCTGTTATTTTCTTATATTCCTTCCCAGAGAGCTGAAGAAGGCAACTGGAGACTGGTTTTACGACCAGAAAGTGAATCGCTTTGCTTACCGCACAGGCAGTGAGATAATCAGGATGTCCCTGCGCCGCAAACCTGCAGGTACAGGATCTTTCTGGAGGTGGTTCCTTTAGGTGTTTGACCTCAAGTCATAGATCCTCTGGTGTGAAATCCTCATGTATTCTTATTGGTGGTATCTTAACCTTCATGGGCTCAAACTGATTGTGGGAGAACATAAAGATTATATTGCCATCCCTTTTTCAAGTGTAATGTGTTTCCCTTTCCTCCCTCATCACCACCACTCTGCCATGTTTTTGTTTGTCTTGAAGTGAATAAAAGAGAGACTGTGGGACAGTCCCTCCATCATCAGTCACAGATGGGTGATGTCTGGCCAGGAAGAAAGATCATTCAGGAGCAACAGAAGGAGCCCAGGTAAGAACCAATCATTTCAAGAACTGATACACATCTCTTTAATTCTATTATTTTTTACTTTGTTCTGTCTCTAAAATAATAGATGTTCATTGTAGGAAAATTGGGAAAGTACAGAAAATAATAAAGAAGGAGGGGAAAAGCCCTGGTCAATGTGGCTGTTAGTTGGACATTGGCCCATGCACCAAAAGGTTGCTGGTTTGATTCCTGGTCAGGGTACATGCCTGGGTTGCAGGCTCAATCCCCAGTAGGGGTCGTGAAGGAGGTAGCCAATCGATGTTTCCCTCTCACATCAATGTTTCTCCTTCTCTCTCCCTCTCCTTTCCTCTCTCTCTAAAAATCAATGAAAATATTTTTAAGGGAGGAAAACAATATTCCTAATCCTACTACACATATGTAAACATTAATACTTTGGCATATTTACTTTATAAGGAAAAATTTAAAGATAAATACAAATAACACATACTCATTATTGAAAATTTAATCAATATCTATATATATAAAAGCCTAAGCGACCATTCAACTGCTCAACTGGTAGTTATGACATGCATTGACCACCAGGGGCCAGACGCTCAATGCACAGGCATGGAAACATGGAACAGACTGATGAATCTCAGAGGGAAGGAGGGCGGGGGGTGGGCGGGAAGAGATTAACCAAAGATCATATGCATACTAGAGGCCTGGTGCATGGATTCCTGCACCGGTGGGGTTCCTTGGCCTGGCCTCTGGGGATCGGGCCGAAACCAGCAGTCTGACATCCCCTGAGGGGTTCCAGATTGCGAAAGGGCACAGGCCAGGCTGAGGGACCCCACCGGTGCACGAATCCGTGCACCAGGCCTCTAGTAGGAAATAATAAAGAAAGCAACAAATCGCCCAAATTCCTATTTCTCAGGGTTTACATGATATGAAAATTATTTCAGATATCTTTTTTGTATATCTAGACATAGAGGCAAGAGTGAATGGGTACATAGAAAAAACTTTGTAATATAGGGTCATAATAAATTTAAAACATTTTGTTTAATTTTACTTGATTTTATCAGACTGAAATACTTAAGTTGAAGAATTGCTAATCTTCAGACAAATGTGTTTTTTAACCATCCTACCTAATAAAACAGTAATATGCAAATTGACCGTACATTCGCTCTACCCATAAGCCACGCCCACCAGCCACGCCCACCGCCATGCCCACCAGCCAATCAGGAGCAAATATACACCTTAAACCAGCAAAGATGGCGGGGGGAGGGGGCAGCGCCTGCTGCCAGTGGAATTCAAGCCATGATGGTAGACTGGGGCAGCCGGCTGACAAGGTCCTGGATAGGGGCTTCGAGTCAGCTGCCGCCAACGGCGGCTGACTCGAAGCCCTGATCAGGGATCATGGACCAGGGCAGGCGGTGTGGGTTAGTGCCTGCAGCCGCCTACCCAGGTCCGCCATCACGGATCATGGACCAGGGCAGGCGGCGTGGGTTAGTGCCGACAGCTGCCTCCCCAGGTCCGCCATCACGGATCATGGACCTGGGCAGGCGGTGTGGGTTAGCACCCGCAGCCACCTGCCCAGGTCCGCCATCATGGATCATGGACCTCGGCAGGCGGCGTGATCACGGATCACGGACCAGGGCAGGCGGCGTGGGTTAGCACCGGCAGCTGCCTGACCAGGTCCGAATAAGGGCTTCGAGTCAGCCGCCGCCAGCGGCGGCTGACTCGAAGCCCCTATCAGGGATCACGGACCAGGGCAGGCAGCATGGGTTAGCGCCCATAGCTGCCTGCCCAGGTCACGGACCAGGGCAGGCGGTGTGGGTTAGCACCGGCAGCCGCCTGCCCAGGTCCGCCATCCTGGATCACGGACCTGGGCAGGCGGCGTGATCATGGATCACGGGCGAGGGCAGGCGGCGTCGGTTAGTGCCCGCAGCCGCCTGACCAGGTCCCCGATAGGGACTTGGAGTCTAGCATAACAAAAATAATATTCAGCAAAAGCAGGAGACAAAGTTTCATAAGTTCTCCCCCAGGTCACCACTGTTCTCTTATACATTTTAATTATCCCAGACTTTGCCTGATGGGATTTGATTTGAATTATGCCTGATGGAGATTACATGGCATGAATTGTAGGCTCATTCTTTTTGTGGTTGCCTGACTGAGAAAGGCCTTGGAATGAGAGAAGGCACTTTTATTTTCCTTTTTCATTCTATAGAGACTGAGGAATTACAGTTATATGAAGTTAGTGATAGAATGAAAGTCTCATGCTGTAGTTTTTCTGTAAGTTTTATCATGTGGACTATCAAAAACTTGGTGGGATCCTTTTCAAGAGGTGTTACAAAAATTATGTTGGAATTAACATTCAAGAGTAAAAGGAGAGAAGTGAGTGGTGGGTAAAGGAAAGAACTTTGTCCTAGAAACCAAATAGAAGCCACATAAACCTTCAGATTCTTACTCATTGTGCTTTGGAGGTATTAAAGGATAATTTTTTTAAAAGGTAAAATCATAACTCATAATCTGTATAGATAAAAGGCTAAGTGACCGACATTTGTCCATCCGTCTGACCAACCAGTACATATGACGCACACTGGAAATTTAAAAATAAACTTTGACTCGCACACGTGCCATACATATAAAGCTCTCGCTGGCGCTACTTTGAATGTTGCATTTGGTGGGAAAGTTCTTTTCAGAGGGTATTTTTGTGCCACCATGCTATACGATTGGCCATAGTACAAATAAGTTTAAAGTACTGTAGTGTTTGGGGATGTTTCAGATAGTTGTCTCTTAAAACAAATATGAGATCAGAGGATTCTGCTTATAGTGAATGGTTAGTAAAACTTGGAGATGGCAAACTTGATACCAGTTTTCATTTAGGAATGGATATTATTGAAATTCCCCATGAAATGATTTTTAATGGGTCTATTATTAAAGCCACCTTTGGAAATAGTATATCTATAGATAATATTAAAAATATATCTAAACGTGCAATTCTTTGTTCAAAAAATGAGCACGTTCAAAAATTAAATGAAGAAATTTTGGATATACTTGATGGAGATTTTCACACCTATTTGAGTGATGATTCCATTGACTCAACAGATGATGCTGAAAAGGAAAATTTTCCTATTGAATTTCTTAATAGTATTACTCCTTCTGGAATGCCGTGTCATAAATTAAAATTGAAAGTGGGTGCAATCATCATGCTATTGAGAAATCTTAATAGTAAATGGGGTCTTTGTAATGGAACCAGATTTATTATCAAAAGATTGCGACCTAACATTATCAAAGCTGAAATATTAACAGGATCTGCAGAGGGAGAGATTGTTCTGATTCCAAGAATTGATTTGTCCCCATCTGACACTGGCCACCCATTTAAATTAATTCGAAGATAGTTTCCCGTTTCGCCAGCATTTGTGATGACTATTAATAAATCACAAGGACAAACTCTAGACAGAGTAGGAATATTCCTACCTGAACCCGTTTTTGGACATGGTCAGTTAATGTTGCTTTCTCTTTCTCTCTCTTTTTTTTTTTAAGTATTTTTAAAAAATATTTTATTGATTTTTTTACAGAGAAGAAGGGAGAGGGACAGAGAGTTAGAAACATCGATGCGAGAGAAACATCGATCAGCTGCCTCCTGCGCACCTCCTACGGGGGAATGTGCCCATAACCAAGGTACATGCCCTTGACTGGAATCGAACCTGGGACCTTTCAGTCCACAGGGCGACGCTCTATCCACTGAGCCAAACCAGTTACAGCTGTTGCTTTCTCTTGAGTTCAAAGAGCATGTTACGTTAAAGTTAAAGTTGTAAATACTTTATCTCAAGGGAAATTAGTCAAGCACTCTGAAAGTGTTTTTACTCTTAATGTGGTATACAGGGAGATATTAGAATAAGTTTAATCACTTTATCAGTCATTATTTGCATCAATGTTGTTTTTATATTACGAGTTTGTTATTGTTGTTATATCATTTTGTTATTGTTTAGTTATTAATAAAATTATGTATTATTTTCCTATACATTGTACTCATTTCCTTTTATCTCTCACACTTTTATTATAGAGAAAGGGCAAATAGCAATATTAAAATATTTCATCTAATTAATTCCCTTTCAATGTGCACGAATTTCGTGCACCAGGCTACTAGTAAAATATATTAGTCATTAACATCCCTCTAAGGTTAAGAAAAAATATTATTAAAACATTGAACAGTTATTAATTTTTTTCTAATATCTTTTTGTTAAGGAACTTTTCGAGATAAAATTCACTTACCATACAGTTCATCCACTTATAGTGTACAATGCAGTGGGTTTTAGTATATTTACAGAATTGTGCAGTCATTACCCCAATCGATTATAGAACTTATCATCATCTTAAAAAGAAACCCTGTGTCCTTTAGCTATCATTCCCCACAGCCTCGCTATCCTTTCCCATCCCTAAGCAATCACTGGTCTACTTTCTATTTTTATATATTTACCTATTCAGAATGTTTCACTTAAATGGAATAATAGAATATGTGGTCCTTTGTGACCATCTTCTCTCATTTAACATAATGTTTTTAAGGTTCATCTATGTGGTGGCAGGTATCAGTACTTCATTTCTTTTTATTGCCAAATAATATCCCATTATATGTAGATATCAAATTTGTTTATCCATTCATCTGTTGATGGACATGTGGGTTATTTCCACTTTTTGGCTTTTGTGAGTAATGCTGTTATGAACATTCATTACGAGTTTTTGTTTGGACATATGTTTTAATTTCTCTTAGGTAGGTAGATACCTAGGTGTAGAGTTGCTGGGTCAGTCATTTAGTCATTTTTTAAAGCTACCTATTTCAATATTGCACATTATCAGTGACTGTCTGCTATGAAAGAGGAGATTAGGTGTCTTACACTCCCTCCCAACTTTTTCTCCTACTCCCAATTTTTATTACTCAAATTATTATGGCATTTACATTCTGTTACACTATCATAAATCATTTGTTTGTTATATCTGTGTTTTTTTTATTTTTTATTTTTGGTTCATATTTGAAAGGATCATATGTTTATAAACATGCACAGTACCATGACTTCTCTGCATTTCTGAATTCTTTACTTTGATTTATTTTAGTTACCTGGATTTTTTCATTGAGAATTTCCTTCAAGAAGGGCTTGTGGGAGCTATTTTTATTTCATCCTTTCATGATGAGAGTATCTGTCTAGTGCCCTTATACTTGAACGATATCTTGGCTGGATATTATATTATTGGATCACACTTTCTTTCCCTCAGAATGTTGTAGACATCACTTTACTGTCTTCTGCCACTGGATGTAACTGTGAAGAAGTCTGAGGCTAGCTAGCTAGTTCTTATTTTTCTCCCTTGTAGGTAACTTTGTGTGTGTGTGTGTGTGTGTGTGTGTGTGTGTGTGTGCGTGTGTGTAAACAAATTCTTTTTATTTTTCTTTTAAAAATGTATTTTTATTGATTTCAGAGAGGGAGGAAGGGAGGGAGAGAGAGAGTGAGAGAGAGGGAGGGAAGGGGGAAGAGAGAGAGAGAGAGAGAGAGAGAGAGAGAGAGAGAGAGAGAGAGAGAGAGAGAGAGAGAGAGAGAGAGAGAGAGAGAGAGAGAGAGAGATGAGAGAAAATCACTGATCGGCTGCCTCTTGCATGCCCCCTACTGGGAATTGAATCATGACCTCCTGGTTCATAGGTCAATGCTCAACCACTGAGCCACACCAGCCAGGCTAGTTTTCTTGAAGTTTAGTAACTTAGCAAGGATATGTCTCAGTGGTGTATCATTTTCCCCTAATATGTGGTGTACCCTTGATGAGTTCTTTCTTCATTGCTGGACAAATTTTTTGTACTGTGTACTCTGAACTTTTTTTCTGTTTTCATTAGTTAAGTTCTCCACCTCAGGGACATTGGATTTCCTTGTTCTTCATTTTTGTCCTTTTCTTTTACTGTTAAATGCAAGAGATAAAATAGAAAGATGAATACAATTAAGCATGATTAGTCCAACCCTTTCCTCTGTGCTATTACTTTGATTTTTCAGCCAGTTTTCTCTTCCCCTCCTTCCCTTATTTCCTCCCTCCCTTCCTTTTTGCTGTTTCTAATTATTTGAATGAATTATCTTATTTAGGTTTTAATTTGTTCTCTTATTTCAATCTTCCTTTTCCTTTAATTTTGTTACTTTATCAGCTAGTATTTGAACTCTTGCATTTCATCAAATCTATATTCTTATTCAATTCCTGTGCAATGTAAAAGACTCACAAGAAACCTACTTATTTTCCTAGGGTTATATTCTTCTCCAGAATGGGTTCTTTGTTCATTTTTCAAGTTATTTCTTTCCCCCCACCTAATGGCATATTTATATATTTGCAAGATCATTTCTTTTTATTTTACTCATGCTTAACATGGGAAGTTCTGCCTATATATTTCCTTTGCTCTGATATAGTGTGTGAATTCTTCTTGACAGGCTTCTCACCTCAACTTGAAACAATTTATCTCTTCCCCACTCCCCACTACATTTTGATTTAAAGATAGAATATTGCTTTCTATATACTTTTTTTTGTAACCCTAGGGGAGGGGCAAAAGGCAAGTTGGGGGTTGAGGATTACAGTCTCCTAAAATTATCCTAAATGTCCCAGCTCACTCAGCCCAGTTCCAGATGTGTCCTCTAGCTCATACCAGTGCCCTGAGAGATGACATGCCCCAGTGGTCTTGTCTGCCTCAGTTGAGGTTCCCCAGGGATATCTGGGACTACAATCTCAAGGATTCTGTTTTCCTTGACTTATCCCAGGACTGCTTGGTCACTCACTCAGTTTGCACATCTCCATATTGGAAGGAGTTTTACTGAGCTATATCTTTATTCTGTTTCTTAGCCATAATCTTTTGAACTTTATGACTTGAGACTTGACTCCTTTCCTCATTTGGTTGCTGCTGGTGAATTTTTGGCTTTTTATTTGTGTTTTATTTATAACTTTCCCTCAGCCAGAGACAAATAACTTTCTCACATTTTATATGATTGTTGAAAAGCAGTATGGAAATATATTAAATGTGTACCCACACCGCTTCTGCCACAGACAAGAGTTGTTAATAATTTTGGTATATGGACTATCAGACTGTCTAAATGTACACATATGGGATAGATTCTTAAAACTTTTTTTAGTTTTATTTTTCAATTACAGTTTATATTTGATATTATTTTATATTAGTTTCACATGTACAACATAGTGGTAAGACAATCATATACTTTACAAAGTATTCCCCCTGATATTTCCAGTACCCACATGGCACCATATGTAGTTATTAAAATATTATTGATTACATTTTCTATGCTGGCACCACACGTAGTTATTAAAATATTATTGATTACATTTCTATGCTGTATTTACATCCTCATGACTATTTTATAACTACCAATTTGTACTTCTTTTTTTCCAATAAGTACTTCTTAATCCCTCCACCTTTTCCACTCAGTCCCCCAAACCCCTCCTCTCTGATAACCATCAGTCTGTTCTCTGTATCTGAGTCTGTTTCTATTTTGTTCATTTATATTGTTCTTTAAATTCCACATGTAAGTGAAATAATATGGTATTTGTCTTTCTCTGACTGACTTATCTTACCTTTAGTGACAGTATGGATGGACCTAGAGGGTTTCTTAAATTTTTAATTTACTTTTTAAAATGTTATTCTAAATGCACATTAAGTGAATGAGGAAGAACTTCAAAAACTCAATAATACAGATAATTCGATAGAAAATGGACAAAAGATTCGAACAGACATTTCACTAAAGACAATATACAGATGTGCAATAAGCACTTTAAAAGATGCTCAACATCATTAGTTACTACAGAAATGCAAATTAAGATTACAGTAAGATGCTACCATATACTGACTATAATGGCTAAAATGAAAAATACTGAGCATTCCAGTTGTCTGTAAGGATGTAGAGCAACTGGAATACTCATACACTGCTAGTGGGAATGTACAACAGTCAAGCCACTTTGAAAAACAGTTTAGTAGTGTCTTAGCAAGTTAAAGGTACACTTATTTTGTGATTCAATCATTCCATTCCTAGGAGTTTACTCAAGAGAAGTGATCGCATATGTTCATATAAAGACTTATACATGAATGTTCATAGCAGCTTTATTTGTAATATCCAAAACCTAGAAACATCCCAAAGGGATAAATTGGCATTTGTTTATACAGTGCAGTACTACTCAGCAATGAAAAGGAATGGACTACTGATACATGCAGCAACATGGATGAATCTCAGAATAATCATGGTGAGTGAAAGAATCCAAACAAAAAAGACATACTGTATGATTCTGTTTATAGAAAATGCAAACTAAATTTGAGTGACGGAAAGGTGGATGGATTACAAAGGGGCACAAGGAAAGTTTGGGTAGTGATATATGTGTTCACTAACTTAATTGTGGTAATAGTTTCACGAGTGTATACACATGTCAAAACTCATCAAATTACACACTTAAACATGCAGTTTATGTCAGTTATAATTCAAGTTGTAAAAAGGAAAAAAATATATGATAATATAACCTTGATATCTTTCTATGTCAGCACCAAGGGTTTACGTCATTCATTTCGCTATCTGTGTAGTATTTCCTTGTATGTATATACAACAAATTCTTAAATAACATTTTTTCATTCAACGTCATTTCCTTATAGTGTTGATGACAAAAAACTTGATTCCAGCCCAAGGCTACTGTCTATGTGGCATTTGCATGTTCTCCCCATGTCTGTGTGGGTTTTCTCTGGATACTCCAGTTTCCTCCCACATCCCAATTCTGTGTATGTTAGGTTAAGTGGTGTATAAATTTTCCCATTGTGAGTGAGTGTAGCTGGGTGTGAGTGCGCCCTGTGATGGAAGGGCATCCTGTCCAGTGCAGGTTCCTGTCCTGCACTCTGAGCTGAGTCTCTGGCCACCAGTGACCATGAACTGGAATAAGTAGGTTGAAAATAATTTTCTTACTTGTTCTTTTTAATCTTTCTTAAATGTTGTATAGCTCACATTTATTTCAGTGTTTAATATTAGAAGTGCTGTGGGTCTTTATTTAGAAGTTTGGTCATGTTTTTGTGATCAGAAATATGCCTTAAGTACTTAACCATTGTTTATATCAATTAGCCTGTGGTAAAATTGGTTTTGTTATACATCATTTCACTTAAAGTCACAGTTTCCAAGAACCTATGGATGACACAAAGTGAGGAGTTACTGTATGTAGTGTGATTTTATCCACACAGCCTTAGGTAGGTGACTCATCTGTTTTAGGTGATGAGGCCCCTTTTCCTTTGTGGATAAGGCTAAGAATGACTTTTTTATTTCCTGAACCTGATTAACACATCTGACATCATTGGTTAGAATGTAATTTCTGAATCCTATTGCTTCTGGCTGTCTATGACTTTCTGTCTCATTGGATCCAGAAAACTCCTATTTATTCTAAACATGAAAACAGATTAAGTGGCCATAAATGATATTTTCCATAAAATTATGGAGCTTAAGAGATAACCTAATTCAACCCCCTTATTTTTTATAGAAAAGAGGTCAGGATAAGTGATTTACTTGAGATCATACAGATAGTTAGAGCCCAGGACTCCCATCTCTTAGTTTATGTTTTTACTGCACAGATGTCAAATAATTGCTTTTTACCCCTAGGGTTGTTTGTATTAGCTCTGGATCTGTATGTATTAATCTTTACGGAAAAATACAAGCAGAAAAACACTCTCCATGGACCATTGTTAAACTACCTCTCTGGAGGAATGGTTTTACTTTGGGTTATTTATTCTATGTAGAAAAGATGAAAAAAGAAGAATTTTAAAGTAAAAATAAAATCAAGCTCCCTGCTGTGTCTTGGACTTTAAAGCTAATACATCTCTTTAAAAAATGACTGCTGTTTCACTTTGTGCATTCCCTAGGATTTCAACCACTCCTGTTTTCACAGAGCTACCTTAAACACCAGTTGATAACTTGGAAAGTTTAATGTTTACTGCCTAAGACATAGATTTTGCTTACTTCAATCTTAGTTCATTTACTGTTTAGTTTATTTGTTAATAAATACCTATGAATGCCTACTATTTGCCAGGCATTGTTTTAAGAAGTCTGACACACTGGTGAATACAACAAAGTCCCTTGCTTGTGGAGCTTAAATTTGGGGATAGGAAACACAGACAGTAAATAATCAAATAAATATATTGTATATAAGATGTTGACAAGTGCTATGGAGAAAATGAAGTAGGCTAAAAGGATATGGGATGCCAGGAAAGCATGTGTGTACATATGCTGTTTTACTAAGGATATCCAGGGAAAAGTCTTAATAAGGTGACATTTGAACAAAGATGTGAAGCAAATGAGGGAGCAAACCCTGAGAGTATCTGGGGGGAAAGCATTCTAAGCAGAGAAAGCAAAAGATATAAAGACCTAAGGTGAGTTTGTATTTGACATGTTAGAGTATTCTGGAACTGCATTGGAAGCGGGGAGGGGTAGGATATGAAGACAGAGATGGGGTGAAAAGCAGATCATGTAAGACTTTGTTGACACTGTAAGGACTCTGTCTTTTACTCCAAGTGAGATGGAGGGCTCTGAATGACTGATATTTTTTTCTTTTTCTAAATTGAAGTAAAATTCACGTAGTATAAAATTAATAATTTTAAAAGTATGTATTTTAGAACATTTTCATCAATCCAAAAAGAAAACCTGGACCTATTAAGCAGTCATTCCACATTTCTCCAAGCTCCTAACCTACTTTCATTCTCTATGGATTTGTTTATTGTGATTTCGTATAAATGGAGTCAACAAAATGTGGCCATTTATGTCTGGCTTTTTTAAATTAACATAATTTTTCAAGGTTTATCCATGTTGTAGCATGTATTAGAACTTCATTCCTTCTTACTGTTGATAATATTTCAGTTTATATATAGGCCACATTTCATTTATCCATTCATCCATTGATGGATATTTGGGCTGTTGGCTATTGGGAATAATGCTGCTATAAACATTTGTGAACAAGTTTTTTTGTGGAAATATGTTTTCATTTCTCTTGAGTATATACCTAAGAGTGGGATTGCTAGGTCATATGGTAATTCCATATTGGATTTATATTTTAAAAGCTCATTTTAGCTGTTGAGTTGAGGATACATTGTGCAGGACAAGGGCAGAAGTAGGGAGTTCGGTTAGAAGGCTATTGCAATCATCCAGGAGCTAGTGATGGTGGTTTGGATCAGAGTAATAGCAGTGGAGGGGGTGAGAACTGGTTAGATTTTAGACATACATTGAAGATATAGCCAAGAAACTTTGGTAACACGTTGCTTTTGTATTGTGAAAGAACAATGGGAATCAAGGATGATTCTTAAAAATTTTGACCTGAGAAATGAAAGGAGAGAGTTGCCACTTGATGAGATTGAGAGAAGAGAAGGTATGGGGAGGATTAGGGCTTTGGTTTAAGATTTGCTATGTTTGAACATTCAAGCAGTCAATTAGGCTCTTGGAAATATAAGTCTGGCATTTGATTGAGATATAAATCCAGGAATTATTAATTGCTAATAATATGTAAAGAATATGAGATTAGATAAGATCATGTAGGAGTAACTCTGGATAGTGAAGAGAAGCAGTCCAAGGAATAAGCCTGAACACATCCAAAGTTTAGAGGTCTAGAACATGAGGAAGGACCAGCACAGGAGACTGAGGAGTAGACTGTGAAGTCAGAGGACTAGGAGAGTTTGGAGTCCTGGCAGCCAAATGATATTACTTCAAATCCTTGAGGAAGATACTTTTTTTTCTTTTCTTGCTGCTCTCACAAATTCCTAAAAGTGACGGGTCTAGGAATTGTGTTCTTTCCTTTAGAGATGAGGACTGCTCTTTTGAATGCCTCGGTCATCTTCATTAAGGTGAAAAAAATTCTGGTCTTCTGAATACTGTCTTCAAACCATATTGCTTATTTGTATATATACTTTAAGCCCCACTGAGGGCAGTTAGTCAAGAATGTAGTCAACAAATATGTGAGTGCCCACTCTATGCTAGTTTCTCTTCTAGCCATTGGGAACACACAGTGAACAAGATGCATGCTCACTGATCTCACAGAACTTAGGCTAATTGAGAAATACATTAAACAAATCATTTGTTTAAATTATTGAACAAATAAGTTCTCTAAAAGACATAATTAGAAATAATTAGATATGTGATGACCGTTACCAAGAAATCAGGATGCTTTAAGAGCACATAGGAAAGTTACTAATGCAGACTTGGAGCAGCATGACCAGAGAGATCTGGAAGGATTAACATATAAGGAGAGTCCTGAAGGAGTAGATTTAGCCAGATGAAGAAAAATGGCCATTGTGAAATAATATCCAAGGCAGAGAAAAGAAGGAGAGTGTTGTTATATTCAGGGAACCAAAAGAGCTTCATCATTCTGGAATGTAAAGTATAAGGCAAAGTGGAGGGTGAAAAATGAGTCTGGAGAGGTGAGCTGGGGTAAAGTCATAAGGATTTTCTTGACATGCTGAGTTTGAACTCAATCCCAATAGTAGTGGGAACTGCTGAACAATTTTAAAAGTATACTGAGATAATTATTCTAGAAAGATCACTTAGGCTACCATTGTGAATAGGTTGGAAGGAAGGCTGATACTCATCAGGAGAGCCCACTTCCTTTATATGTTGGCTCTTGGGTTTTATTCTAGTGTACCAATCGAAGTGCCCAAGCTGAAAAGTGGAAAGAGTGCACTGGAGGCTGAGAGTGAGAGTCTGGATAGCTACACAGCTGACTCAGATAGCACATCCAGGTGAGATACCCGCAAATCCCTGAACATCTGTTCAACCAAAGTTCCCATTTTGTTCTCTAGCATCAGAATGTAGGGCTCCTATGCCTTCAGTGATACTGACTTCTCTTCAGCAAGTTGAATGAAGTCTTCTCACTGACTTTGCTAAGTCTTTCATTAGCACTTCAACTGTTGTCTCCAATCACAGCCTTCCACAGGCTACTGTGCCTTGGAGGAGTGTTCTTGGACCAGCAGCAACAGATGCTGCTGTCCTTTAGGAATGGGGGTGGGGGGTGTTTGTGTTTGTGCAAAGTTGCTTATCTAATCATCTGCATTACTTCAAGGAAAATCTGATGTTAAGTTTATCTTACGGATTTGGTGAGAGCAAGGCAGTTGCTTTCCTTCCCTAGAGCTTGGGTCTTTAGAAGAGGAAGGGGAGGAGGTGGTTTTGGTTTTGTTATAATTTCTGTATCTACCTACAGGAGAGACTCTCTGGATAAATCTGGCCTCTTTCCAGAATGGAAGAAGATGTCTGCTCCCAAATCTCAAATAGAAAAGGTATAATCTCTCTCTCTCTCTCTGTCTCTCTCTCTGTCTCTCTCTCTGTCTCTCTGTCTGTCTCTCTCTCTGTCTCTCTCTCTCTCTCTCTCTCTCTCCCTCCCTCCCTCCCTCCCTCCCTCCCTCCCTTCCTCCCTCCCTCCCTTCCTTCCTTCCTCCCTTCCTCCCTCCTTCTCTCCCATCTTCCCTCTCTCTCTCCCTCTTTCTCTGCTCTTTCATTTCTCAGGAAGAATTTAAATTAAAAAATTCAACTAAAAAATTTTAGTTCTGATTCACTTGGGGACATTTTCTAAGGTTTTGCTTGAAACATGTGAGAAAATAGGTTTTATACTACTTCCTAGGATTAAATTAAATTCCTAAGATTAAGCTTTCCTTTATGTTTGTAATAGTTTAGTGAAACTCTAAGCCTTATTCTTTTTAATTTTTATTATTAAAAATTTTTCCATTACAGTTTACATTCAATATTATTTTGTTTTAGTTTCAGGTATACAACATAGTGGTTACATAATCATGTACTTTGCAAAGTGATATCCTTGATATTTCAAGTACCAACCTGCTACCATTAATAGTTATTACAATATTATTGACTATATTCTCTATGCTGTAATTTATACCTCTGTGACTATTCTGTAACTACCAATTTATACTTCTTAATCCATTTTCCTTTTTCACTCAATCCTCAAACCCTTCCCCTGTGGCAACCGTCAGCTGTTCTCTGTATCTATGAGTCTATTTCTACTTTGTTTGTTCTTTTTTTGTACTTTAGATTCCACATTTAAGTGAAATCATATGGTATTTTTCTTTCTGTGTCTCACTTATTTCACTTAACATAATATCATCTAGGTCCATCCATGTTGTTACAAATGGTAAGATTTCATTCTTTTTTATGGCCAAGTGTGTGTGTGTGTGTGTGTGTGTGTGTGTGTGTGTGTGTGTGTGTGTGTATAGTACTTATAGTGGTATATATATATACCACTACTTATCCACTTATTTATAGATGAGCACTCAGGTTGCTTATGTATATTTCATGTTGTAAATAATACTGAAATAAACATAGGGATGTATATATTCTTTCAAATTACTGTTTTCAGTTTCTTCAGATAAATCCCCAGAAGTAGAATCACTGGGTCATAAGGAAGTTCCATTGTTTTGTTTTGTTAATCCTCGCCAAGTATATTTTTTCCCATTGATTTTTAGAGAGAGAGAGAGAGAGAGAGAGAGAGAGAGAGAGAGAGAGAGAGAGAGACATCGATGTGAGAGAGATACAGCAATTGGTTGCCTCCTACATGTGCTCTGACTGTGCCCTTGCAACACAAGTATGTGCCCTTGACTAGAATGGAACTCATGACCTTGCAGTGCATGAGTTGATGCTCTAGCCATTTAGCCACACTGGCCAGGGAGGAAATTCTATTTTTTACTTTAAATGTTTGGGGAACTTCCACAATGTTTTCCAAAATGGATGCACCACCAACAGTGCCTGAGGGTTCCCTTTTTTCCACATCTTTGCCAACACTTTTTGTTTATTGATGATTTATTGATGATAACCATTCTAAGAAGTGTGAGGTGATATCTCATTGTGGTTTTAATTTGCATCTCTCTGATGATTAGTGACGTTGAACATCTTTTCATATGTCTTTGGGCATCTGATGTTCTCTTTGGAGAAGTGTCTATTCAGGTCCTTAGCCAATTTTCTAACTGTGTTCTTTGTTTTTGTTGTTGCTGAGTTGTATATTAGTAAGTTCTTTATATATTTTTATATTAACCCTTTATCAGATGTATCATTAGCAAATAGATTCTCCCATTCAGTAGATATTCTTTTCATTTTGTTGGTTGTTTCCTATGCTTTACAAAACTTTTTTAGTTTGATGAGTGCCACTTGCTTGTGTTTTCTTTTGTTTCCTTTGCCTGAGGAGATATATCAGAAAAAATATATTATTAAGAACAATGTCAGACAGTTTACTGCCTATGTTTTCTTTTAGGAGTTTTATGGTTTCCAGTCTTACACTTAAGTCTTTAAACCATTTTGAGTTTATACTTATATGTGGTATAAGAAGGTGGTCTAGTTCCTTTATTATTATTTTTTTTTGCATTTATCTGCCCAGTTTTTCCAGCACCATTTATTTATTTTTAATTTGTTTCTTTATTGATTAAGGTATTACATATGTGTCCTTATGGCTCCATTTTCCCCCACCCCCCACTCATGCCCTCACCCCCAGTTGTCTGTGTCCATTGGTTAGGCTTATATGCATGCATACAAGCCCTTTGGTTGATTTCTCCCCCTTACCCTCCCCCTCCCCTACATTCCCTTTGAGGTTTGATGGTCTGATTGATGCTTCTCTATCTCTGGATCTGTTTTTGATCTTCAGTTTATGTTGTTCATTATATTCCATAAATGAGTAAGATCATGTGATATTTATCTTTCTCTGAATGGCTTATTTCGCTTAGCATAATGCTCCCCAGTTCCATCCATGCTGTTGCAAATGGTAAGAACTCCTTCTTTTTTACTGCAGCATAGTATTCCATTGTGTAGATGTAGCACAGTTTTTTAATCCACTCATCTGCTGATGGACACTTAGGCTGTTTTCAAATCTTAGCTATTGTAAATTGTGCTGCTATGAACATAGGGGTGCATATATCCTTTCTGATTGGTGTTTATAGTTTCTTGGGATATATTGCTAGAAGTGGAATCACTGAGTCAAATGGGAGTTCCATTTTTACTTTTTTGAGGAATCTCCATACTGTTCTCCACAGTGGCTGCACCAGTTTGCATTCACACCAGCAGGGTCCTTTTTCTCCACATTTTTGCCAGCACTTGTCATTTGTTGATTTGTTGATGATAGCCATTCTGACAGGTGTGAGATGGTACGGCATTGTCGTTTTGATTTGCATCTCTGGGATGATTAGTGACTTTGAGCATGTTTTCATATGTCTCTTGGCCTTCCTTATGTCTTCTTTCGAAAAGTATCTATTTAGGTTCATTGACCATTTTTGATTGGGTTGTTTATCTTCCTTTTGTTAAGTTGTATGAGTTCTCTGTAAATGTTGGAGATTAAACCCTTATAGGTGATAACATTGGCAAATGTATTCTCCCATGCAGTGGGCTTTCTTGTTGTTTTGTTGATGGTTTCTTTTGCTGTGCAGAAGCTTTTTATTTTGATGTAGTCCCATTTGTTTATTTTCTCTTTAGTTTCCATTGCCCTAGGAGCTGTATTGGTGAAGAAATTGTTTCGGCATATGTCTGAGATTTCTCTGCCTGTGGATTCCTCTAGTATTTTTATGGTTTCCCGTCTTATGTTTAAGTCCTTTATCCATTTTGAGTTTATTTTTGTGTAGGGTGTAAATTGGTGGTCTAGTTTCATTTTTTTGCATGTATCTGTCCAATTTTCCCAACACCATTTATTGAAGAGACTGCCTTGACTCCATTGTATGTTCTTGCCTCCTTTGTCAAATATTAATTGAGCATAGGGGTTTGCTTCGATTTCTGCTATTCTATTCCATTGGTCTATATGTCTCTTCTTGTGCCAATACCAGGCAGTTTTGAGAACAGTGGCTTTATAATACAGCTTGATATCTGGTATTGAGATCCTACCTACTTTGTTCTTCTTTCTCAGGATTGCTGCAGCTATTCGGAGTCTTTGTTTATTCCAGATGAAATTTTGGAGGGTTCATTCTTTGTCTGTGAAATATGCCATTGGTATTTTAATGGGGAGTGCATTGAATCAATAGATTGCTTTGGGTAGTATGGACATTTTAATGATGTTGATTCTCCCAATCCATGAACATGGTATGTTCTGCTATCTGTTTATATCTTCCGCTATCTCTTTTTTTAGTGTCCTTTAGTTTTCCGAGTACAGTTCTTTTACATCCTTAGTTAAGTTTATTCCTAGGTATCTTAATTTTCTTGGCCCAGCATCATTTATTGACCAGACTGTTTTTACCCCATTCTTGCCTCCTCTGTTAATTGACCATATAGTTGTGGTTTTATTTCTGGACTCTCTATTCTGTTCCATTGGTGTGTGATTTTAAGCCAGTCCTGGTTTGCTGGTTTGATTACTATGGCCTTGAGGTAATGTTTTATATCAGATAGTGTGATAGGTCCAACTTTGTTCTTCTTTCTCAAGATTCCTGAGGCTATTAAGGGTCTTTTGTGGTTCCATAGAAATTGTTGGATGATTTGTTTTAGTTCTGTGAAATGTACCGTTGGTATTTTGATACGAATTGCATTGAAACTATAGATTGATTTAGGTGGTATGCATATTTTATTTTATTTATTTATTAATTTAATAAATCTTTATTTTTCAGATTATTACAGTTGTTCCTCTTTCCCCCCCCCCATAGCTCCCCTCCACCCAGTTCCCACCCCACCCTCTGCCCTTACCTCCCCCTCACTTTCCTCATCCATAGGTGTACGATTTTTGTCCAGTATCTTCCCGCACCCCCCACACCCCTTTCCCCCTGAGGATTGCCAGTCCACTCCCTTTCTATGCCCCTGATTCTATTATATTCACCAGTTTATTCTGTTCATCAGATTTTTAATTCACTTGATTTTTAGATTCACTTGTTGATAGATATGTATTTGTTGTTCATAATTTTTATCTTTACCTTTTTATTCTTCTTCTTCTTAAAGAATACCTTTCAACATTTCACATAATATTGGTTTGGTGTTGATGAACTCCTTTAGCTTTTTCTTATCTGTGGAGCTCTTTATCTGACCTTCAATTCTGAATGATAGCTTTGCTGGGTAGAGTAATCTTGGT
The DNA here is from genome assembly GCF_027574615.1 of Eptesicus fuscus. NCBI lineage: Eukaryota > Metazoa > Chordata > Mammalia > Chiroptera > Vespertilionidae > Eptesicus > Eptesicus fuscus. The sequence goes on along the minus strand of NC_072473.1, from coordinate 70,013,360 downwards.
TGTAGGTTCTTGCTATTCATCACTTTGAATATTTCTTGCCACTCCCATCTGGCCTGCATAGTTTCTGTTGAGAAATCAGCTGACAGTCGTATGGGTGCTCCCTTGTAGGTAATTAACTGTTTTTCTCTTGCTGCTTTTAATATTCTCTCTTTGTCTTTTGCTCTTGGCATTTTAATTATGATGTGTCTTGGTGTGGTCTCTTTGGATTCCTTTTGTTTGGGATTCTGTGCACTTCCTGGACTTGTAAGTCTATTTCTTTTACCAGGTGGGGGAAGTTTTCAGTCATTATTTCTTCAAATAGGTTTTCAGTATCTTGCTCTCTCTCTTCTTCTGGCAACCCCATAATTCTGATGTTGGTACACTTGAAGTTGTCCCAGAGGCTCCTTATACTATTTTCAAATTTTTGGATTCTTTTTTTCTTTTTTCTTTTCCAGTTGAGTGTTTTTTGCTTCTTTGTATTTTAAATATTTGACTTGATTCTTGCGTTCCTCTAGTCTGCTGTTAGGTCTCTGTATAATATTTTTTATTTCAGTCAGTGTATGTTTAATTTCTAGTTGGTCCTTTTTCATATCCTCGAGGGTCTCGCTAAATTTATCTGCCTTTTCTAGGAAATTCTTGAGTAACCTTATAACCGTGGTTTTGAACTCTATATCCCGTCATTTGCTTTCCTCCCTTTCTTTCATTTGTCATATGTTTCTTTGTCTCTGCATTTTCGCTGCTTCCTGAATTGGTAGAGTAGCTTTGTATGCTAGGTGTCCTATAGAGCCCAGTGGCTCAGCCTCCCCAGTTACCTGAGGTGGAAACTCTTGGTGCACCTCTTTGTGGACTATGTGTACAGCCTTGTTGTAGTTAAGTCTTGATTGTTGTTGGTATCACTGGGAGATATTGACCTCTAGGCCAATTGGCTGTGAGGATCAGCTGTGTTTACGCCAGGAGAACTTCTGTGCTGGAGACAGCTTTAAGAGACAATACTTGCAAAATTGTAAAAGCCTCTGTGCTCAGCTTGGATGGGGCGGAATCTCAGGGCTGAGCAGACAGTCTTGGCTTCCTGTCAGCTCTGCCCTATGAGGCCCCTGGGTCTCAGTGTCCCTCGGTAAACGCTGCAAGCACCTCTGAGAGAAAGCTGCCCTCAAGTTTCGCCCGCTGCTAGACAGTCCAGCTTCTCCCACAGTGAATCTGGATTCCCAGATTCTCGCCCGGAACTGGAGTTCAGCGCAGTTGAGAGCTTCCGTCTCCCTCCTGCTAGAGAAAGCCAGCAGCACACTCAGCAATCAGTCCTCTCTGCATGCACTCCCACGTGCGCCTCCTGACCTCTGCCTTTCATGGCTCCCCTGAGTTTCCGTGTGCTTTTCTCTTTTCCTGACAGTCCAGATTCCCCCTGTATGAGCCTGGTTCCCCAAGGTTTCGCCCAGAACTGGGGTTCAGTGCAGTCGGAACTGGAGTTCAATGCAGTCGGGAGCTTCCGTCTCCCTCCCGCTAGAGAAAGCCAGCCAGGCCTCAGCTGCCCGTCCTCTCCGTGCACGTGTCTCTATACCTCAGCCTTTTGCAGCTCCTCTGATTCTCCATGTGGTTTTCTCTTTCCTTCTAGTTGTAGAATTTCCACTCAGCCAGCTTTCCTGTGGTTCTGGATGATGTCCATTTTGTTTTTAGTTGTAGTTTTGAAATTGTTGTGCGAGACAGCAGTTTAGGTGTTTACTTATGCCACCATCTTGGTTTCTCTTCAGGTAGTATGGATATTTTAATGATGTTAATTCTTCTTGAGTATGGCATATACTTCATTTATTTGTATGCTTTTCAATTTATTTCTTTAGTGTTTTCTAATTTTCTGAGTACGGGTCTTTTATCTTTGGTTAAATTAGTTCTTAGGTATTTTATTTTTTGATGTAATTATAAATGGTATTGTTTTCTCAGTTTCCCTTTCTGATATTTCATTATTGGTGTAAAAATGCAACCAACTCTTGAATATTTATTTTGTATCCTACTACTTTACTGAATTCATTTATCAGTTCTTGTAGTTTTTCTGATGGAATCTTAAGGTTCTCTATATATAATATCATGTCATCTGCGAATAAGGACAGCTTTACTTCCTCTTTTCCAATTTGGATGCCTTTTATTTCTTCTTCTTGTCTGATAGCAATGGCTAATACTTCCAGTACTATGTCGAACAGGAGTGGTGAGAGTGGGCATCCTTGTCTTATTCTTGTTCTTAGGGGAAATGGTTTTAGTTTTTGCTCATTGAGTATGATGTTGGCTGTGGGTTTGTCATATATGGCCTTTATTATGTTGAGGTGTGTTCCCTGTGTACCTCTGGAACCCCCAAGCTTGCCTGAAATTCCTCAAAAGTTTTTTAAGGAAGACTATAATGAAGGTTCAGGCTGGTCGCCACCAGCAGATCCCACAACCTTTTTTGAACTTGGTTGGGTGGGGCTTCAGGGAGTCGGCAGGGTTGGGCTAACATAGTTCTTCAGGCTGATGCTGAGATGGGTATTTGGGGACCCAACACAGCAACAGTAGTACCAGTAAGGCATGCGAGGGGAGGGGCCTGGGGGGATGGCCCTAGCCCTAAAGCCACACAACTTAGTCTCTCCCTGTGTGTTTCTGGCACCTCCTGAGGTTGCCCTGAATTTCTCGAGAGTTTTTTTGTTTTTTTTTAAGAAAGACTGATGCAGGCCCAGACTGGTTGCTGTCAGTAAAGCCCACAGCTGAGTGCAAGCTAGGCAGGGTGGTGCCTAAGGAAGTTGGCAGGGTGGGGTTTGTGTAACTCTCTCCTGGCTAATGCCATATGGAGGGGAGTGCTTGACCCAGGATCAGATGACATCTGTGTGCAGTGTGGGAGAGGGACTCAACACAGGGACATTGGTGGTTTTCCCTCTAGCCCTGTCCTTAAAGCCACACAACTCAATTTCTCCCTGCATGATGTCAGCATCCTATGAGTTGCCATCCCTCCATTGGAGCTCAGGGTGAGTGCTTGTGAGTGAGATTTTGCACACTGCTTTTTTTCAGAAGGTGCCTGAGTTTCCAGTAGTCTCTCATCTCATCTGGGTGGTCGGAATCCCCACTGATTTTCAAAAACAGATGTTATGTGTACTGGTGCCCTGGTCTCAAAAGACTGACATGGGGTTGAGACCTCTCGCTCCTCAGGGGGAAACTCTGAAGCTGAGATATCCTTCTAGATTCTCAGCCATGGCACATGGGTGCAGGACCAGCCTTTTTTGTATTTCCACCCTTCCTACCAGTTTTGAAGTAGCTTCTTATATAAATCTTTAGTTATAAGACTTCTATTCAGCTAGTCTTAAAATGGTTATCCAGGTTGATTGTTCTATAATTTAGTTATAATTTTGATGTGGCCCTGGGAGGAGTTGAGTGTAACTTCCATCTACTCTGCCATCTTGGGTCAGTTCCCCGAGCCTTATTCTTTATGACATTATCCTTCCTTATTCCATCCTTTCACTTATCCAACTGTCCTTTTGCATTTCCTTGCCCTATTCTTTCCTAGGAAACTCAGTCTGGAGGTCAAAATGTGGTATCTGTCAATGAGGGTGAAATGATATTCAAGAAGAACACCAGAAAAATCTTCAGGCCTTCAGGTAGCTTTCTTCCCTTCATGGCCTTTTGAGATTGAAATTGTGAGTGCCCTTGATGGGTTTTTAGTATGGAGAATAGTATGTCTCTTTTGATTTGGGATTTTGGTCTTCCACTTAGAATATACTAAGTCTGTGATTGATCTTCGCCCAGAAGATGTGGAACATGAATGTGGCTCTTTGGGAGACAGAAGCAAATCTGTCCCTGGACTCAGTGTGGATATGGTAAGTACCTTTCTATTTCACATGGTCACTAGGTGTAATTTTATATATTTAGAGTAGACTTTAGTACCTGATAATCTCAATCAACCTTAATTATTGAGGAAATGGTAACATGAATCTTTATTTTCCCAAATTACTAAAGTAAATCTGTTTGCTGAATTGCTTAAAGAAAGACTGTCTTTATTGTCTTTATCTTCTAATACAATTTTTTTGATATATGGTTGGGTGCTCGTATAAATACTTATTTTTTATTAAAATGTAAATGATTGGGGCAGTCGAATGGGAAAGAGATATTCTTTTTTTATTGTTTAAAGTAATATAGTAGTACATATATCTCCTTTTTTCCCCTATTGACCTTCCCCCAGCTTCCCCTACCCCCTGTCGCATGCCCTCATCCCACCCACCCCAGTGTCTTGTGTCCATTGGTGTGCTTATATGCATGCATATAAGTCCTTTGGTTGAACTCTTTCCCCCTCTCCCCAACACTCCCCAGCCTTCCCACTGTAATTTGACAGTCTGTTCGGTGCTTTACTGCTTCTGTATCTATCTTTTTGTTCATCCTATCTAATGATAGACAAATATGCAAATTGACCATACCTCCGACACACCCACAAGCCACATCCAAAGCCACGCCCACCATCTAATCAGAGCGAGTATGCAAATTAACCCAAACCAAGATGGCTACAGCCACAGAGAGCAAGGTTTCCTAGGTAACAGAGGAAGCCAAGCTTTCCGCCTGCCCTGGCCAGGCCTAAGCCTCCACTCAAGCTACAAAGTTTCAATTATAGAAGGTAAACAAATTCAAACAAATGGCGGCAGAATGGAGCTTGAGAGAGCAGGCCAGGGTTGCCGCCGGCAACAGGGGAAGCAAAGCTTTCATCACACCCTGGCTGGGCCCACCCGCTTAAGGCTACAAAGTTTCAATTATAACCCCAACACAAATGGCTGCCAACCTTGGAAGGAGCCCCAGGCTTGGCTCCGCTCCAGGCTACAAAGTTTCAATTGTAGAAGGAAAATAAATTCCAGATACCAGGGCCTCTGCTTGGTTTGCCAGGGGGCGTGGCCGGCCTGCAAACCACCACAGGCCCCTTGCTCAGGCCACCCAATGCACCAAGGGAACCCCCACCTGATCTGGGACACCCTTCAGGGCAAACCAGCTGGCCCAGACCCCTGTACCAGGCCTCTATCCTATCTAATAAAAGAGTAATCTGCAGATTGATCATCACTGCAACACACAATATCACTGCCCCCATGTGGTCAAAGATCCTGCCCCCATGTGGACACAAGATGGCCACCACAAGATGGCCAGCAGGAGAGGGCAGTTGGGAGGCACCCAGCCTGCAAGGGAGGGCAGTTGAGAGGGACCAAGCCTACAAGGGAGGGCAGTTGGAGGTGATCAACCCTGCAGGAGAGGGCAGTTAGGGGTGACCAGGCCGGCAGAGGAGGGAAGTTGGGGGCAAACAGGCTGACAGCAGAGTGGTTAGGAGGTGATCAGGCTGGCAGGCAGAAGTGGTTAGGGGCAATCAGGAAGGCAGGCAGGCAAGCAGTTGGGAGCCAGCAGTCCTAGATTGTGAGAGGGATGTCTGACTGCCCGTTTAGGGATCTGACTGCCCACTGGGATCGGGCCTAAACGGGCAGTCGGACATCCCTCGAGGGGTCCCATATTGGAGAGGGTACAGGCTGGGCTGAGGGACAACCCCCCTCTGTGCACGAATTTTGTGCACCGGGCCTCTAGTCAGGTTATAATGTTCTTTATTTTCCATAAATGAGTGAGATCATGTGGTATTTTTCTTTTATTGCCTGGCTTATTTCACTTAACATAATGCTCTCCAGGTTCATTCATGCTGCTGCAAATGATAAAAGTTCCTTCTTTTTTATAGCAGCGTAGTATTCCATTGTGTAGATGTACCATAGTTTTCTAATCCACTCATCTGCTAATGGGCATTTAGGCTGTTTCCAAATCTTAGCTATGGTGAATTGTGCTGCTATGAACATAGGGGTGCATGTATCCTTTCTGATTGGTGTTTCTAGTTTCTTGGGATATATTCCTAGAAGTGGGATTACTGGGTCAAAAGGCAGTTCCATTTTTAGTTTTTTGAGAAGACTCCATACCGTTCTCCATAGTGGCTGCACCAGTCTGCATTCCTACCAGCAGTGCACGAGGCTTCCTTTTTCTCCACATCCTCACCAGCACTTGTCGTTTGTTGATTTGTTGATGATTGCCATTCTGACAGGTGTGAGATGCTACCGCATTGTCATTTTGATTTGCACCTCTAGGATAATTAGTGACTTTGAGCATATTTTCATATATCTCTTGGCCTTCCTTCTGTCTTCTTTTGAAAATATTCTATTTAGGTCCGTTGCCCATTTTTTTATTGGATCATTTATCTTCCTTTTATTAAGTTGTATAAGTTCCCTGTAGATGTTGGAGATTAAACTTTTATCAGTGATAACATTTGCAAATATGTTCTCCCATACAGTGGGCTTTCTTGTTGTTTTGTTGATGGTTTCTTTTGCCTTGCAAAAGCTTTTTATTTTGATGTAGTCCCATTTGTTTATTTTCTCTTTAGTTTCCATTGCCCTAGGAGCGGTATCAGTGAAGAAATTGTTTCGGCATATATCTGAGATTTCTCTGTCTGTGGATTCCTCTAATATTTTTATGGGGGAAAGAGATAGTCTTAATCTTATTCTTTGATATTTGAGAATGATGGTTGGAATATTGTTTGAAGCCTGAAATGGGGGGACAAAAATAAGGTTATGTGCATACATGTTCACATACACCTCAGGGCTTAGCAACAATTATGGCTTCCACTAAAGGAAGAATACTAGTCTTTGAGATATTTCTTATTTTTATTAACTCTGAATTTATATTTATTGCTTTAGGAAGAAGAAGAAGAAGAGGAAGAAGAAGAAGAAGAAGAAGACATTGACCACCTGGTGAAGTTGCATCGCCAGAAACTAGCCAGAAGCAGCCTGAGAAGTGGCTCCTCCATGGTAAGTTCTATTAGTTCTTTGACTGTAGACACATTTGGATACCAGGAAGGAAGAAAGCACCACCTTGGAGCAGAGTCAGGACCTGGGGAAATATTCTAGTCACTCTTTCCAGGTAACCTAGATGCATTTGTTCCTGTCCTCCATTTAGACCGTGGTTGCTTATTGCACAGCTAGGTGTCTTCCTCAGCTTCTCTCCTAGAGATTATTATGTCAGGTAAGAATTAGGGATAGAGACGTGCTTCATCACAGCTTTTGAACAGTAACCCTTAACTTCTTTCTTAAAGAGTTACTCAGGCCATAAAGTGAGCAAGATCAGATTTCTTTATCAGGACCCAACCCAGATCTCACATTCAAGGATAGTGAGTGTCATGAGAAGGGCCTTGGCAGTATTAATTGGCATTAGGGTGTGATTAAGGAGCAATAGTACTAACCATAATCATGAAGTTGAAAAGAACATTTAAGAATCAAGGCCTAGTTACATCATAAGTATAAAGATTGATGTTTAGGAGGAACAAGAGTCAGGAACCAGAGTGATTAGAGTTTGTTCCTGCTCACACACAGGAAGAGAATAGCAGGCTTGCAGAGTTTATCACAACCTGAGAAAATGTATTTTTACCTCTGGTGGTATTTTGATCCATTCACTTTTTTTCTGTAGCCCTTTATAGGAATACTAGCTTTCCCGTTGCAGGAAAAATCCTGCAATAGGATTTCCTGCTGCACTCTACCCCGCCTCCATTCCTCCCTTGTCGTCTGCCTCACCTTCTCCTCCAGCCCGCCCGAGTTTCCCTTCTTCCCCGGCCCCGCCTCCGCCTCCGCTCCGCCCTAGTCACCCAGCTCACCTTCTCCTCCAGCCCGCCCTCGTTTCTCTTCACCCCCGGCCCCGCCTCCGCCCCGCCCTTGTCACCCGGCTCACCTTCTCCTCCAGCCCGCCCGCGTTTCCCTTCGCCCCCGGCCCCGCCTCCGCCTCCGCCTCCGCTCAGCCCTTGTCACCCGGCTCATCTTCTCCTCCAGCCCGCCCGAGTTTCCCTTTGCCCCTGGCCCCGCCTCCGCCCCGCCCTTCTCCTCTCCCCCGCCCTCGGCTTGCTTGTTTCTTCGAAGCTTTACTCCCTTCTGCAGCTCTTGGCTTCTTTGGACGCTGTCTTGATATGCAAATTAGCCATCTTTGTTGGGGTAATTTGCATACTCGTCCTGATTGGTTGGTGGGCGTGGCTTGGCTGGTGGGCGTGGATTAGGTGTAGCGAAGGTGTGGTCAATTTGCATATTTGCCTATTATTAGATTAGAAGATAGATAAAAGAAACACACAGATAATTAAGGCACTTTGTTTTAAGTATAACTGTCCCCTTCTAGCGAGTGTTTTAGCATATATAACAAATAACAGAAGTGAAGTTACGTCCACCTTACCTGTATACTTTTCCCACCTTCTAAGGCAGGTGAAAATTAACAATAAAATATATGAAAAGAAGGGAAGAGGAGAAACTAAGAACCTATAGAAGCCATGAGCTGAAGTAAGAGTGCTACTAGATGTCTCTTATACTCTATTTACAAGAGTGTTGGTATACTGGCTTGTTGTAGGAACTTTGGAAACTTTTGTTTAATTCAGTGACTGTGGTTGTATCATGAGGAAAGATGTGAGCCATGTGGATGGGGGAGTATGCCTTCACCAGATGTTTGTGGGTGCTTTATCTTCAGAGTACAATAGGCAGCATGATGAGCATCTATAGTGAAGCTGGTGATTTCGGGAACATCTCTGTGACTGGCAAGATTGCCTTTTCCCTGAAGTATGAACAGCAAACACAGACTTTGGTCATTCACGTGAAGGAATGCCACCAGCTGGCTTATGCTGATGAAGCTAAGAAGCGCTCTAATCCGTGAGTGTTTCTAGAATCTGACTGATGCTCTGAAATGAGAGCTCAGACCCTGTCATCTGTTTTGGAACTCTTGAACTGAGATTATCCCTTCCTGGACGAATAGGAATGTGTGACTGAGAGTGGGTAGGAGAGATGTGGGAAAGGGACCACGATTGGGAAAATATAAGAATGGCATATCTAAGAGAGTTTGATATGACCTTTTAATTTCCTCATGGCATATGTATATGGAGAGCATGGAAATGAAGAATATGTTGAGAAAAGATGGTGAATTACTAAGTACTCTCCTTGGTTTCCAGATATGTGAAGACTTATCTGCTGCCTGACAAGTCCAGGCAAGGAAAAAGAAAAACCAGCATTAAGAGGGACACCATAAATCCACTATATGATGAGATCCTCAAAGTAAGTATCCAGATCTAGAGGGAAGGGGAACATGTTCTGTCTTGTGCACTAAGTAAGCTGTAGCTGTTCTCCTGCAACATGGCTGGTTGACATGGTTTTCAGTGGCCATGGCTGTGTCTGGGAATACACTGTAGGCATCTGTTCACATCCTGATTTCCAGAGAAGAGAACAAAGGTGATCTGGCTTTCTTGGAATATTGTGAAGTTAGATATTCACATGGCCACAAATCTCCATTTAAGAAGTCATTTGGTGGATCAAAGATGGCGCCAGAATAGATAGAAGTTACACTTACCTTCTCTCAGGACCATATCAAAATTACAACTAAACTACAAAACAATCAACCTGAATACCCAATTGAAGACCAGCTGAACAGAAGTCATAACTTAGGATATACAGAAGATGGCACGTTGAGACTGGTAAGAGGGGCAGAGACATGAAAAGGACTGACCCTGTACTCAATTGCTGAGGTTTAGAATCTGAAGGGATATTTCTGCTGAAGCGGTACCCTTATAGGTGCAAGAGACCTCAACTACATACCAGCTCCCTAGCCTAGAGTACCATAGTTGGGAAAAGGAGCTCACATAATATCTGGCTGTGAAAATCAGCAGGGAATCCATCCACCAAGGTATGATGGGAGACTACTAGAAACCCAGGAACCCTCTTAAAGAACCAGTACACAAAATCTCACTTTCAGGCACTCACCCTGGGCACTATGGAAGGGATGATGGCTCGAAGGAGGGAGGAGACTGGTTTCATACAGGGAGAGATTGGGAAAGGGCTGGAGGGATAGCCACCAATTGTGCTGAGTCTCTCTTTTATACTGCCCATTGATGCCATCTTTCCTGGGTTGAGCACTTTCATCCATACAGCATTAGCCAGGAGAGATGCACTTGCCCCTCCCCACTGACTACCTGAGATCCGCTCTGCCAAGATAACTCCAATGGAGGTATCTACTCATGGTCTCCAGCCTGGACCTGCATTGCAGTCTTTCTTGAAAAACTCTCAAGGAAGTTCAGAAAAACTCAGGGAATGCCACACACACACACACACACACACACACACACACACACACACAGGGAGAAACTGAGTTGTGTAGCTTTGGGGTGAGGGCCATTTTTTCCCCACATGCACAAGGAGGCACTACAATTCCTGTGTTTGGACAGTCTCCATGATCACACAGCATCATCCTAGGGAGAGGCATTAGCCCCTCTCTGCCAACTCCCTCAGGACCCACCCCACTGCAAAGGTTTGCAGGCCTCAAGCAGGTAGCAGCTGGCCTTGGCATACTCTGAGACTTCTGCTGAGTGGCCTTAGACCCAGCACTGGTGCCTACTTTGTATGAAACACTCACCTCTACCAGATAACTCACTGAGAACTTGCCTCATGCAGCTCAAGTACTGCCAGAGGCTCTTTTAGAGGCTGAGTCTAATAGGCAGCCAGCAGGTGGTGATGAGTTTTGGGGTGCCTTGGGACTTTTGGTGACCTGCCCCAGACTCAGTACTGGTGTCAGCCAGCCTTGATGCACAGCTTGGCCCCTCCAGTAAGAACTCAGGCCATGCAAGAGCAGCTACTAACTGTGGATTTCCTTGTGGGGCCGAACAGGTAACCTGGGACCCGCTACAGACTATCTAAATTGACGTGCACTGGAGTCCCTTCGAAGAGGCCTCAGAACCTTAACACCCCATGACATTAATGGATAGATCTTCCAGATGGAAAATCAACAAGGAAACACCAGATCACCGGTGGCTAGCTTGAGGCCACATCAGAACATGGCACATAGAAAGGGAGGTCTTGGCATGTACCAGAACCTGCAGGTGCAAGTTCCACCTCAGGGGTCAACAGCTCATATACTGTGGTTGGGGTCAATTCTCACAGGCTGAACCTGCCTGAGGGTCAACTCCACCCACAGTTGGGCCAACATCATTCAAGACTCAAATGTAATAGGAGGGATCACATAACCTACTCAAGACACACTTCTAAATCACCCAGCTCAGGTAGTCATAAAACTGCACTGATAAGACCCACAGAACACCTACTACATAAGGCCACTCTACAAAAACTGGGAGAAATAACTTATCTACCAAATACTTAGAAACAAACACACAGAGGCAGCCAAAATTGGAAGATAAAGACACATGTCACAAATAAAAGAACAGAAAAAATCTCCAGAAAAAGAAATAAATGGAATGGAAGCAAACAATAAAGTGATACAGAGTTCCAAGTAATGGTTATAAAGATGCTGAAGGAACTTAGAGGAAGAATGGATGAACTCAGTGAGAATTTCAAAAAAAGAGCTACTAAGCATAAGAAAGGACATAGAAACCATAAAAAAAAAAAACAGTCAAAATGAGTAATACAATATCTAAAATGAAGAATAAACTATCAGAAATCAATAGCAAATTAGATGAAGAAGAGGATTGAATCAGTGATTTGGAATACAATGTAGCAGAAAATACACAATCAGAGAATTGAAAGGAAAAAAAGAATTTAAAAAAAAGGAGATTCAGGGACCTCTGTGAAGACATCAAGTTTAACAACATCCATATCATCTGGGAACTAGAAGGAGAAGAGAGAGAATAAGGGATTGAAAACCTATTTGAAAAAATAAAGACTGAAAACTTTCCTACCCTGATGAATGAAAAAGTCACACAGGTCCAGGAAGTACAGAGTCCTAAATAAGATGAACCCAAACAGACCCATACCAATACACATCATAATTAGAATGGCAAAGAGAAAATCATAAAATCAGCAAGAGAAAGACAGTTACCTGCAAAGGTGCCCCAATAAGACTGTCAGCTGATTCCACAACAGAAACTTTTCAGGCCGGAAGTGACTGACATGAAATATTCAAAGTGGTGATAAAAACCTAGAACCAGGATTACTGTACCTGGCAAGGCTACCATTTAAAACTGAAGGAAAATAAAGGGCTTCCCAGAGAAGAAAAAGCTAAAGGAGTTCATCACCACCAAACTGGTATTACAAGATAGGTTCAAGGGAGTTAAAGAAAAAAGAAAGTAAAAACAGAAAAATAAATATGAATGAAAATAGCAATAAATATGTACCTATAAATAATCACTTTATATTTAAATGGATTAGATGCACCAATCAAAAGACATATGGTAGCTGGATGGATAAGAAAATAAGATCCTTCTGTCTACAAGAGGTCTACTTCAGATCAAAAGACACACAGACTGAAGTCAAGGATGGAAAAAGATATTTCATGCAAATAGAAATGTAAAAAAGGCTTGTATATCAGTACTTATATCAGACAAATAGATTTTAAAGGCTATAAAAAAAGACAAAGAAGACCATTACATACAAATAATGGGATCAATCCAACAAGAGGATATAACCCTTGTTAACATTTATGCACCCAACACAGGAGCATGTAAATATATAAAGGAAATATTTATGGACATAAAGGGAGAGGTCAAGAGTAATACAGTCATAGCAGGCTACCTTAACACCCCATGACATTAATGGATAGATCTTCCAGATGGAAAATCAACAAGGAAACAGCAGCCTTGACACATTACACTAGATGGATTTAATTAATATTTTCAGATCATTTTACTTCAAAATGGCAGAATATACATTCTTTTCAAGTGCACATGGAACTTTTTTTTGCAAAATAGACCACACGTTAAAACGTCTCAATAAATTTAAAAAAGATTGAAATCATATCAAGTATCTTCTGCAATCACAATCTTTTGAAACTAGAAATCAATTACAAGAAAAAATGAAAAACACACAAACACATGGAGGTTAAATAACATATTACTAAATAATAAATTGATTAACAATAAGATCAAGGAAGAAATAAAAAAATACCTTGAGAAAAATAAAAACAGAACAACCCCAAATTTATGAGACACAGTGAAAGCAGTCTCAGTAGGGAAATTCATAGTAATACAGGCCTACCTCAAGAAAAATCTCAATAGTGCACAAGAGTTCCCTTTTCTCCGCATCATCACCAGTACTTGTTATTTGTTGATGATAGCCATTCTTACAGGTGTGAAGTGCTACCTTGTTGTCGTTTTGATTTGCATCTCTCAGATGATCAGTGACTTTGAGCACATTTTCATATGCCTTTTGGCCTTCTGTATGTCCACTTTGGGGAATGCAGACTGGTGCAGCCTCTGTAGAAAACAGTTTGGAGTTTCCTCAAAAAATTAAAAATGGAACTCCCATTTGACCCAGTGATCCCACTTCTAGGTATATATCCCAAGAGATCAGAAATACCTATCAGAAAGAATATATGCACCCCTATATTCATAGTAGCACAATTTACAATAGCTGAGATTTAGAAACAGCCTAAGTGCCCATCAGTAGATGGGGGGATTAAAAACCTATGGTACATCTATACGATGGAATACTAGGCAGCTATGAAAAAGAAAGAACTCTTACCATTTGCTACAGCATGAATGGACCTAGTGAGCATTATGCTAAGCAAAATAAGCCAGTTAGAGAAAGATAAGTATCACATGATCTTACTCATGTGGAATCTAATGACCATCATAAACTGATGAACAAAAATAGACCCAGAGACATAGAAACATCAAACAAACTGTCAAACCTCAGAGGGAAGGCAGAGGAGGGTAAAGGGGGTGGGGGGAGGATATCAACCAATGCACTCATATGCATATATGCATAACCCAAGGACACAGACAGAGGGTGGTGAAGGCTTGGGGTGGGGGTGGGAGAGGGCAATGGGGAACAAAAGGGACATATGTAATACTTTCAACAATAAAGATTTCTTTTTTTTAAAAAAAGAAAAATCTCAAATAAACAATCTAACCTTACACCTAAAGGAACCATAAAAAGAACAACAAACAAAGCCCAAGTTGAATAGAAGGAAATAATAATCATAGCAGAAATAAATGAAATAGAGATTAAAATAAACAACACAGCTTTCTTCCAGTAGACGCCAATGAGTAAGCATCATTAAAGTCCCCCACCCCTTGGGAAAAGGGGACCACGCAGGCTTGCGCGCAGCACTGGAGTTTGCACACTTGCGTTTTTTCCTCTTTGAATCCTTGCTTCTGATTACTGAGCCCAATACATAGGATCACCCAGTTGGGGACACCCTAGGAGACTGCAGGGGAAAGTTGTTTTTCCGGAACCTGGGGATCAGAGTGGGGAGGACCATCGGAGAACCAGCTCTGGGGCAGCCCACTCCCACAAACCTGTATTGAATGCCACAGGGAAAGCAGGATCTAAGCACAGGCTAGAGAGGACCTATAGACCCGGAGATCAATCCAGAAACACTGCCACCCAGGGGCTGAATCACAAATTGACTCTTGCGTAATCACAAATAAAGGAATACAAGAAAGTAAGACACACTGCCTGCTTAAAAATCAGGACTGGCTTACAACACTGAGGAGCAGTGGAATGCAGGGAACTGCAATACTGTCCTGACTGGGAAACAGGTGTGCCAAACAGAACAATAGAGGAAGTGAATGACCTTCACTACTGCACATTTTATTTTTATTTATTTTATTTATTTATTATTTTTTTTCTCTTTCATCTTTTACTTAAGAAACGAATTTTTTTTCCTCACTTGATTTTACCTTTTTAATTATTACAATTTTATTTTCAATCACTATTATTACTACTACTATTTTACCTTTTTTTAAAAAAAGTGTCATTTCATTTTCTCTTTATTTGACTTTGAGATTAGTGTTCTACATTCTATTTTCATCTTTCCTTTAGCATCATTCTACTCTATCTAAACTCTACCTTTATGCTATCACTCTCTTCCTAACTTTTCCCCTTTTGTTGTTCTGTTTCTCTTACCCTTTTCCTGCTTTAGATTTTCCCTATTCTTTCTTTTTACCCCCTGTTAAAATTTCACCATACTTATATATCTAATTTCCAATTGCCTGCTCCGTATTCATACACACCTCTCTCTTCTTTGTCTTCACTATCCAAAAAATTGTTTTTCTCTCTGTCCTTTTGTTGTTGTTGGCTTGAATGTTAATTATGTCTATTTTTTATGCTTGTTTGTGAGATTGTTTTGCCTATTCTTTTTGTTTTGTATTTTTTGTTTGCTTTGTTTTTGTTTGTTGTTTTTTTTTTTTTTTTTCTTCTGTTTTCCCTCACCTCGCTTGATATTAGTTGTTATTTGTAGTTTGAATTCATCTCCAGGTACTTGTTGTTGGCATTTGCTGGGATTAGTGGCTATTCTATTGGAGTTTTCTCCTCATATACATAATTTGTTCCCTTTTTCTTTCCTATTCCCTTTCTTTTCTCTCTTACTTTTTTCCTTTTCTCAATTTCATTTTGGCACTCCTTTCTTTTTTTTTTTTCTCTTCTTTCTCTCCTATCCCCTAATTTGCCTTTCTCTGGTGGTCACCTTTATTTGGGGTTATTAATATCGTGAATACATTTCTGTTCAGTGCCTTGTGTGTTGTACCTGGTTGTGTTGTATTTTGTGCCTTTAAATCAATGCAGGAGAGAGAGAACTACATAACCAACACCCGGAGAAGAGAGATCATGGGGAGACAAAGAAACAGCCTGCATATGAAAGTAAAGCAGGCATCACCAGAAAAGGAAGTAAATGAAATGGAGGCAATCAACCTGTCAGAGAAAGAATTCAGAGAAATGGTCATAAGGTGGCTGAAAAGAATGGAAGACAAATTCGACAATATGAGTAAGAACCAAGAGGAAATGAAGAAGAACCAAGAAGAAATGAAAAATGACATTGCTTCTGTAAAGAACTCAATAGAAAGCATCAAGAGTAGACTAGAAGTAGCAGAGGACCGCATCAGTGAGGTAGAAGACAAGGTAGGAAAAAATACCCAAGTAGAGCAGCTTCTAGAAAAAAAAATGAAAAAGCAGGAGGAGAGCCTAAGGGAACTTTGGGACAACACGATACGAAACATAATAGGAGTTCCAGGAGGAGAGGAAACTGAGCAAGGAATAGAAAACCTGTTTGAAGAAATAATGACAAAAACTTCCCTGATATAGGGAAGAAAAAACGCACACAA
The DNA here is from genome assembly GCF_027574615.1 of Eptesicus fuscus. Classification (NCBI taxonomy): domain Eukaryota; kingdom Metazoa; phylum Chordata; class Mammalia; order Chiroptera; family Vespertilionidae; genus Eptesicus; species Eptesicus fuscus. The sequence continues at coordinate 69,997,306 of NC_072473.1, read as the reverse complement.
ATCCAAGAAGCTCACAGAGTCCCAAGCAAAATGAACCCCAAAAGACCAACGCCAAAGCACATTATAATTAAATTGGCAAACACCAACGACAAAGTAAAAATCTTAAAAGCATCCGGAGAGAGACAGAAAGTTACCTACAAAGGAACCCCCATCAGACTAGCAACTGATTTCTCAACAGAAACTCATCAGGCCAGAAGGGAATGGAATGAAATATACAAAGTCATGCAAAGGAAGGGTCTCAATCCAAGAATATTGTACCCAGAAAGGCTATCAATCAAAATTGAGGATGAAATCAGGAGCTTCACAGACAAAAAAGGACTAAGGGAATTTATTACCACCAAACCAGCAATGCAAGAAAAGCTAAAGGGTCTGCTGTAAAAGGAAAAAAAAAAAAGAACTAGAAAGCAAAGAAGAAACACAGGAGTATAGAATAAAAATGGCGACAAATAAGTACCTATCAATAATAACTTTAAATGTAAATGGATTAAATGCCCCAATCAAAAGACATAGAGTAATGGATTGGATAAGAAAACACATCCCATATATCTTCTGTCTACAACAAACCCACCTCAGAAAAAAAGATGGACACAGATTGAGGGTGAAAGGATGGAAAAAGTGTTTTTCAGGCGAATGGAAAGGAAAAAAAGCTGGGGTAGCAATACTTATATCTGACAAATTAGATCTCAAAGTGAAGGACATAACAAAAGATAAGGAAGGCCACTTCATAATACTAAAGAGAGCAATCCAACAAGAAGAAATAACTCTGGTAAACATATACGCACCCAATACAGGAGCACCCAAATACATAAAAAACTCCTTGAGGATATCAAAGGAGAGATTGACAGCAATACAATCATAGTAGGAGACTTTAATACCCCACTATCACCATTGGACAAATCCTCTAAACAAAAAATCAGCAAAGAAACATCAATCCTAAATGACTTACTAGACCAGATGGAATTAATCGACATCTTCAGAACATTTCACCCCAAAGCCACAGAATATACATTCTTCTCAAGTGCACATGGGTCATTTTCAAAGATAGACCATATGTTGGGTCATACACAAAGTCTCTTCAAATTCAAAAAGATAAAAATCATATCAAGCATCTTCTCAGATCACAGTGGCATAAAACTGGAAATCAACTACAATAAAAACAATCCAAAGAAATCAAACACATGGAGACTAAACAGCATGCTATTAAACAATGACTGCATTACCAGAGAGATCAAGGAAGAAATAAAAAACATCATGGCAACAAATGACAATGAAAACACAACAATCCAAAATCTATGGGACACAGCGAAAGCAGTCTTGAGAGGGAAGTTCATAGCTCTACAAGCCTATTGCAAAAAAAAAGAAACAATGGTAATAAATTACCTAACCCTACAACTTAAAGAGTTAGAAAGAGAGCAAAAATAAAAGCCCAGTGTAAGCAGCAGGAAGGAAATAATAAAGATCAGAACAGAGATAAAGGACATTGAGACAAAAAACACACACAACAAAAACGATACAAAAGATCAACAAAAACAAGAGCTGGTTCTTTGAAAGGATAAACAAGATTGATGAACCTCTAGCCAGGCTCACCAAGAAGCAAAGAGAGAGGAACCAAATAAACAAAATCAGAAATGAAAGAGGTGAAATAACTACAGACCCCACCGAAATAAAAAAGATTGTTAAAAAATACTATGAACAACTCTATTCCAACAATCTGGACAACCTGGAGGAAATGGACATATTCCTAGAAAAATATAACCTTCCAAAACTTAATCAGGAAGAATCTAAATATCTCAATAGGCCAATAACTGTGGAAGAAATTGAAGCAGTCATCAAAAAGCTTCCAGCAAACAAAAGCCCGAGGCCAGACAGCTTCACAGGGGAGTTTTACCAAACAATCAAGGAAGAAGTAAAACCTATCCTCCTCAGACTATTCCAAAAAATTCAAGAGGAAGGAACATTTCCAAGCTCCTTCTATGAAGCCAGCATCACCCTAATACCAAAACCAGATAAAGACAACACAATGAAAGAGAATTACAGGCCAATATCCCTCATGAACGCAGATGCCAAAATCCTCAACAAAATTCTAGCAAATCAGTTCCAGCAGTACATCACAAAGATCATACACCATGACCAAGTAGGATTTATCCCAGGAATGCAAGGATGGTACAATATCCACAAATCAATAAACGTGATACATCACATAAACAAATTGAGAGATAAAAATCACAGTCATATCAATTGATGCAGAAAAAGCATTTGTCAAAATCCAACACCCTTTCTTGATAAAAAACTCTTAACAAGGTGGGAATAGAAGGATCATACCTCAACATAATAAAGGCTATATATGGTAAACCCACAGCAAACATCATACTCAATGGGCAAAAACTAAAACCATTTCCCCTAAGAACAGGAACAAGACAAGGATGCCCACCCTCACCACTCCTGTTTGACATAGTACTGGAAGTATTAGCCATTGCAATTAGACAAGAAGTAGAAATAAAAGGCATTCAAATTGGAAAAGGAGAAGTAAAACTGTCCTTATTTGCAGATGACATGATATTGTACATAAAAAACCCGAAAGACTCCATAAAAAATTATAGACTTAATAAATGAATTTGGCAATGTAGCAGGATACAAAATTAACTCCAAGAAATCTATGGCATTTCTATACACCAATAGTGAACTTACAGGAAGAGACACTAAAAAAGCAATCCCATTTACCATTGCACCAAAAAAATTAAGATACCTAGGAATAAACTTAACTAAGGAGGTAAAAGACCTATTCGTGGAAAACTATGGGGCACTGAAAAAAGAGATAGAGGAAGATGTAAACAGTTGGAAGAACATACCATGTTCATTGATTGGGAGAATCAACATCATTAAAATGTCCATACTTCCCAAACCAATCTATAGATTCAATGCACTCCCCATTAAAATACCAACAGCATATTTCACAGACCTAGAAAGAACTCTCCAAAAATTCATCTGGAATAAAAAAAGACCCTGAATAGCCACAGCAATCCTGAAAAAGAAGATCAAAGTAGGTGGGATCTCAATACCAGATATCAAGCTGTATTACAAAGCAACTGTTCTCAAAACTACCTGGTACTGGCACAAGAACAGACATATAGATCAATGGAATAGAATAGAGAACCCAGAAATCGACCCAAATCACTACACTCAATTAATATTTGACAAAGGAGGCATGGACATACAATGGAGTCAAGACAATCCCTTCAATAAACGGTGTTGGGAAAATTGGACAGATACATGCAAAAAAAAATGAATCTAGACCACCAACTTACTCCATACACAACAATAAACTCAAAATGGATCAAGGACTTAAACATACGACAAGAAGCCATCAAAATACTAGAGGAATCCACAGGCAGAGAAATCTCAGACATATGCCGAAACAATTTCTTCACTGATACTGCTCCTAGGGCAATGGAAACTAAAGAGAAAATAAACAAATGGGACTATATCAAAGTAAAAAGCTTTTGTACAGCAAAGGAGACCAGTAAAACTATAAGAAAGCCCACTGCATGGGAGAACATATTTGCCAATGATATCAACGATAGGGTTTAATCTCCAACATTTACAGGGAACTCATGCAGCTTAACAAAAAAAAAAGATAACCCAATGAAAAAATGGGCAACTGATCTAAATACACACTTTTTGAAAGAAGACAGAAGGAAGGCCAAGAGACATATGAAAAACCTGCTCAAAGTCATTAATCATCAGAGAGATGTAAATCAAAACAACAATGTGATACCATCTCACACCTGTCAGAATGGCTATTATCAACAAATCAACAAATGACAAGTGCTGGCGAGGATGCGGAGAAAAACGGACCCTCGTGCACTGCTGGTGGGAATGCAGACTGGTGCAGCCACTGTGGAGAACAGTATGTAGTTTCCTCAAAAAACTAAAAGTGGAACTCCCATTTGACCCAGTGATCCCACTTCTAGGAATATATCCCAAGAAACTATAAACACCAATCAGAAGGATTTATACACCCCTATGTTCATAGCAGCACAATTCACCATAGCTAAGATTTGGAAACAGCCTAAGTGCCCATCAGCAGATGAGTGTATTAAAAAACTGTGGTACATCTACACAATGGAATACTACGCTGTGGTAAAAAAGAAGGAGTTCTTACCATTTGCAACAGCATGGATGGAGATGGATAGCATTATGCTAAGTGAAGTATGCCAGGCAGTGAAAGATAAATATCACATGATCTCACTCATTTGTGGAATATAATGAACAACATAAACGGATGAACAAAAAAAGATCCAGAGACAGAGAAACATCAATCAGAACGTCAAACCTCAGGAAAGGTATGGTAGTGTGGGGTTAAGGGGGAGAGATCAACCAAAGGACTTATATGAATGCATATAAGCCTAATCAATGGACACAGACAACAGGGGGGGTGGGGGTATGAATGGTAGGTCGGGGGTAATGGGCGAATAAGGACACATATGTAATACCTTAATCAATAAAGAAATTTAAAAATGCCCCCCCCCTTGCAGTCCTCATGTCTATGTCAAAGTCTCCCCAAAAGCCTGAACAGATGCAGAAGCTCTTTAACAGAGCTTTGTGCTTTGGAACAACCATCGAGAGTCTGAGAAGTGAATATGAGCAATGGGGAATGTTCACAGACTGTGTGGTGATGAGAGATCCTAACACCAAGCACTCCAGAGGCTTAAGGTCTGTCATTTATACCACTGTGGAGGTGGTGGATGCAGCCATGAATGCCAGGTCACACAAGGTGGCTGGAAGAATTGTGGAACTAAAGAATGCTGTCTCAAGAGAAGATGCTCAACAACCTGATGGCCACTTAACTATGAAAAATATTTTTGTCAATGGTATTAAAGAAGACATTGAAGAACATCACCTAAGAGATTATTTTGAACAGTATGAGAAAATTGAAGTGATTGAAATTATGACTGATTGAGGCAGTGGCAAGTAGAGGTTTGCTTTTGTAACCTTTAATGACCATGACTCTGTAGACAAGACTGTCATTCAGAAATACCATAATGTGAATGGCCATAACTGTGAATTAAGGAAATCCTATCTAAACAAGAGATGGCTAGTGCTTCACCCTTCCAAAAAGATCAAAGTGGTTCTGGAAACTTTGGTGATGGTTACAGAGGTGGCTTTGATGGGAACGACAACTTTGGTTATGGAGGAAACTTCAGTGGTTGAAGTGACTTTGGTGGCAGCCATGGTAGTGGTAGCTGGGATCGCTATAGTGTATTTGGTAATTATGGAAGCAATTTTGGAGGTCGTTGAAGCTACAGTGATTCTGGCAATTACAACAATCAATCTTCAAAGTTTGGACCCATGAAATGAGGAAACTTGGAGGCAGAAACTCTGGCCCCTATGGTGGTGAAGACCAATCCTTTGCCAACCCATGAAACCAAGGTGTCTATGGTGGTTCTAGCAGCAGCATAAGTTTTTAATTACTGACAGGAAACAAAGCTTAGCCGGGGAGGAGAGTCTGGGAACTGACAGGGAAGCTACAGGTTACAAGAGATTTGTGAACTCAGGCAAGCACAGTAGAGGCAGGACCTAGCTACTACCAAGAAGACATGTTTTAGACAATACTAATCTGTATGGGCAAAGGAAACCATCAACAAAATGAAAAGGGAACACACTGAATGAGAGAACATATTTGTCAATGATACATATGATAAGGGGTTAATTTCCAAAATGTGTAAAGAGCTTATACTACCTAACACCAAGAAGACAAACAACCCAATTTAAAAGTGGGCAAAGGACCTGCATAGACACTTTCCCAAAGAGGACATACAGATGGCTAATATACATGAAAAGATGCTCCATATCACTAATATACATGAAAAGATGCTCCATATCACTAATCATCAAAGGGATGCAAATTGAAACCACACTGAGATAGCACCTCATGCCTGTCAGAATGGCTCATCAATAAATTAACAAGTGCTGGTGAGGATGTGGAGAAAGGGAATCCCTGGGGAACTGCTGGTAGGAATGCAGACTGGCACAGGCACTGTGGAAAACAGTATGCAATTTCTTCAAAAAATTAAAAATGGAACTGCCTTCTGATCCAGTGATCCCACTTCTGGGAATATATCCAAAGAAACTCGAATTTGTAGCAGGTTAAGAGCCCTTGAGCGACCTCAGTTTTCCCAGCAGCCCCATTCAAAGAGCCCAAACTGAATGAAGCACTGGTTTAGCCCAGTACTAGCCCCAAAATCCTACAAGGGAGGCATTACCATAATTCTATTTTACATATGAAGGAACTGAAGTCCAGAGTGGTTCAACCATGTTTGTAAAGTCACACAGAAAGTGAGAAGGCTGGATGCCTGATTCCAAATTCATTGCTCTTTCAGCCATACCAGAATTGTCTGGAGCAGGATCAGGACCTAGTAGGTGCTAGTGAGAGAAGACAGTCAAGAATAGGAGCAGGGAGATTGGGTACATTATTCAAGGCGGGGTGGGGGGGATACATGGGATTCAACTAGAGTTTAAAAAAAAGAAGAAAGTAAACAAAGAAAATAGAAACAGACTTACAGGTACAGAGAACACAGTGATGGGTGCCAGAAAGAAGTGGGGGTTGGGGGAGCTGGGTGAAAAAGGTGAAGAGATTAAGTACTAGTTGGGCCCTAGCCGGTTTGACTCAGTGGATAAAGCATCAGCCCATGGACTGAAGGGTCACAGGATCCATTCTGATTAAGGGTACAAACCTCCGTTGCAGGCTCAGTCCCCAGTTGGTGCGCATGCAGGAGACAATCAATCAATGTGTCTCTCTCACATGGATGTTTCTCTCTCTGTTTTGCCCCCTCCCTTCCACTCTCTCTAAAAAGCAATGGAATCCACATGTCTTGGAGTTGTTTTCTGAAAATATACAAACATATTCTCGACCAAAAGTTAATAAGGGAATATTTTCTATGAATTTGATTTGCGATCCTTTTTCATTTTTTTGCCCAAATGATTTTCCTTTGGCTTGTTTTGACACCATGTATGTTTTACCTGGGTGACTTGCTGTTAGCATTACAAATGAAAGTTAATTTTCTAAAGTAAAAATTTTCTAGATGTAATTTATTTGCAGGATATTTTTCCTTACATGATATTCTTCTACTATCCCCCCTTTTTTGGTTTAAATATTGGGAGGCTTTTGGAAATTTTATGCTGTAATCTTGATAGTTTTTAAATTTTACTGTTTTGCACTAAAATGTGACTGCTTTAGGTTCATTATATGTTATGCAATTTTACCATGAGATGAACTACCAATAAAAATTTTAGTTAACACTTTAGTAACAGCTTTTTTGTCCAGTACAATTGATTTTTCTAGAGTATTTGCTTATTTTGGTTGGCCAATTTAAATTAGTCTGAAAACTTGACTACTATTTTACTGTCAAATTTAATATTCTAACAACCATCTTGTTTTACCTTGTAATTATTAGTGGAGAGGATTATTTGCCTTCTTGAGTAGGCCCTGAACATTCCTGGTGCTATGCTGGATTTAGATATCCTAGACCCCAGTTCCCCGGATCATGGGTGCAAGACATCTCCATCAAGTCTTGTTGCGGTGAGAGGGCATCTGCTGTCGGCCAAGTCTCTGTTACCTGGGTCCCGATTTGAGCTGGGCATGTGAAGCTGAGCAGCCACGGGGGCAGGAGATCTCCTTCAGCAGGGGTGAGGGTTCAGGCCCCTGAAAACTTGGGGGGGTGAAGGTCTGTGCCCCACCTCTGTTGACCCCCAAGTTCTCTCCTGATGGCCCCTGTGCGACTGTGCCTGTCTTAGGTTGTTCCTTCCCTGAGGAATCTTACCCGTCTCTGGCTAACCAGCCATCCTCCGGGGCCAAGCAGGGTGATGTGAGGTTTAGTTCTGTCTCCTTGGTCGCCTATGCCCCCATGGCCTCCGCGCCCAGCACCTGTCTTGGGATCCCCTCGCCTGCTGGCAGGGTCCCAGCACTGATCACATATCTTGTGGAACCCAGGTTTCTTCTCCAGGGAGGCCCAGCTCACCCCACTGGGCGAGAGACACATCCATGGTACCAGCCATCATGAGGTTTCACCCTTGGCATGAACAGAAGCTCAGGCAATAGCTGTGGACAATTGGATTGTGAGAAGCAGGTCCCTCTTGGCTAAACTCCGAGACATGTGGATTCCTGCAATAGAGAGGAATTGACAGGAGTGCTCCAGCCATGAAGTCAGAAGAGAAACAGTCCAGAGATGGAAGACGCTGACGATGCCTTGCCATACTAGCAGTCAGCAGATATGCATCACTGCAGATTGCCCAGGACCAAACCAGAGAGGGTCAGACCTGCAATACTACCATTTGTCCACCATCCAGAACTGAAATATCATTGCTGTTATGAACACATTAACAACTGTTGGACATAGAAACCGGGACTCAAAAGAACTGTTGGCCCAGAAAGAAACTCACTACAGACTGATTCATTTGCCTCTCAGCATAACCATTATTGCTTGTCTCATTTTCAGTTCCTATAAGTGTATTCCTAGTATCACATGAGCTCACTCATCTAGGGGAAAAGATGAACAACATAGACTGAAGAACAAGAACAGCATCCATCAGACTGTCAGACCTCAGAGGGAAAGTAGGGGAGGGTGGGGACAAGGGAGATAGATCAACCAAAGGACTTGTGTGCTTGCATATGAGCCTAACCAATGATCACGGACAACAGGGGGAGGGGGGCTTGCGTGTGGGGGGGATTGGGAAGGGAACGGGGGGAGGGGGTTGAGGACAAATATGTGATACCTTAATCAATAAAGTAATTAAAAAAAAAGCAATGGAAAAATGTCCTCAGGTGAGGATTAGCAACAATAAAAAGAAGTACTAATTGGTAGTTACAAAATAGTCATGGGGATGTAAGGTACAGCACAGAGAATATAGTGAACAATATTGTAATAACTTATGTATGGTGCCAGGTGGGTACTTGAAATATTGGGGGGGGGGGCACTTTGTAAAACTTATGATTGTCTAACCGCTGTGCTATATACCAGAAAGTGATACAAAATAATGTTGAATATAATCTGTAATTATAAGATAAAATTTAAATAGCATCATTTGGGATCAGGAGTCTCTGTGCAGTTTTTTTAATGTTCCAGTATTCTCTTACCCACTCAAGGAAAATTAATTTCCAGGTTCTCCCATGGAATATGGTAGGTTTTTTTGGTCAAATGGGGTAAGTGGAGGCTTTGAGTGAGGAAACTCATAGTGCTTAGGGACTAGAGTAATGTGATGTTTGATACTATGGACTTTGGGTATGGTTGCTCAGATTTTGGAGTAATCTTTGCTGAGGAATTATCACTAATTATCTTGGTCTTCTCCTTGTTTTTCACAGTATGAGATCCCAGAATCTCTCCTGGCCCAGAGAACGTTGCAGTTCTCAGTTTGGCATCATGGTCGTTTTGGTAGAAACACTTTTCTTGGAGAGGCAGATGTCCAGATGGATTCCTGGAAGCTTGATAAGAAACTGGATCATTGCCTTCCTTTGCATGGAAAGGTAGTCTGCTTTTACAACTCGGGCAGTTTGCATTTGAGGTGGAGTTGTCTGCAGTGTCCTCTGCTGGTACTTGTTGGTACTGTCTTTGAATGTAGTCTGTTGTATAGTTCTAGTGCACTCTGCTGGAGTTTCCGAGTTTGACAGTAATTTCATATGCACTTGTATGACCAGCAGATGAAGCCATAGTTTTCTTTGAGAAGTCTTTCATATGTGTGCCACACTTTTCCTCCTAAACTTCCAGAGTCTGGGTATATCCTAACATCCTAAATTGCACCTCGTCTCCAAGCTAACCTTTTCGGTGTATCCTAATCTGCACTCCTTTCCCAAGCTAACTTTTTCACTAAAGAAGTGGGAAGTAAAACAATTAATGGAGTTCCAATTGCTGTGCTCTTGGTAACACAAGCCATGGAAATGGAGATGGCACCTCAGGTAAGAGTTTATCAGTGTGTATAATAGTGGCTGGGATTTGAGTACAGACCTAGATTTGAATCCTGGTCCTGCTATTTGCCAGGTAGTTAAGTCATCTAATTTATAAAATAACTTAGGTAAGTCACCTAACTTCTGTGAACCTTAGTTTTTTCATTTGTAAAATGAAGATAATAATATTCCTCGTTTGAAGGATTGCATTCAAAGTACCGATTAGTGCCTGGTACATAATGAACATTCAATAGGTTGCTGTCATTCTGGTTAAGATGAAGTTGCTAAAACAGAGTTAGGACTTCTTGATTATCAGAACTATTCAGTTTCAAGGTCCTTCAGTAACACTTTTTTTATACTAGCATTTTAATTGCTAAAAATAGGACATGGCACATAGAATATTTCTGGAAAGGTAGACAAGAAACTAGTAATAGTGGCTGCCTCCAGGAGGAGAGACTGAGGTGGGAGGGCAATTTAGTTTTCTCTATCTGCCCTTTTAAAGTGCTTGAACTTTTTACTGTGTGTGTGTGTGTGTGTGTGTGTGTGTGTGTGTGTGTGTGTGTGATACCACTCATTTAAAAATTAAGAATAAAAGAATTTATATGTTCATGGTTAAAAATTAAAACAACATAGACATGTATAAGAAGAAAAGTAGATTCCATTCCCTAGAAATAACTGTTTATCAACTACTTGGATAACTTTATAGAAATTTTAAGCAGCACAAATGTGCACATATCGAATTACATTTTTTCCTTTTTACACAAATGGGCTCATACAAAACTCATTGTTTATATATATCTTGATTTTTTATTTATCATTTATCATGGACATCTTTCTCTGCCATCACTTACAGATCTATCTCATTTTTATTGCTGTATAATATTCTTTCATGTGCCTGTATTGTAATTTATTTACCATTCCCCCACTGATATACATTTAAATTGTTGGCCTTTTTTTTCTTTTTTGCTGTTAAACCTTTGCTGTAATATATGTGACTATAGAAGAAATTTCTGGTGACAGAACTGCTGAGTCAAAGGAAATGTACATATAATATTTTGATAGCTACTGCCCTCCAAAACCACCAGTAAAAAATAAAATTTGTCCCTTTAAATACTAGTAAAAACAGGAAAGAAATTATCACAGAACTATAACATATTGTTAGAAATTTAGAATTTCTTAAGCATTTGGCACACAGTCGTTCTCTTAAGGGCCTACAGTTGATATAATTATATTAGAAATGGTAGTACAAACCATCATGAACTACTGCCAATAAAAATGCTTCACATCAAATTAAAGCTGCATTAAAATGGAGGTATTTGCTCTTTGCAATTATTTTGAACCAGAATGAAGATATATTACTGAAACAAACACACCAATTTCCAACTAAGGCTAAATCCAATTCTTAAGAGTCCACTGAAGTTCACAGTTTAAATTTTGTAGACATTTTATAAACAATACAAAGACCATTTCAATATTACATATCTATTTTAACTTAAAACATTCTACATTTATTGTCTCTAGTTCATTTGTTTTTTCCCCCAGTAATCTTTTTGCCTCCCAATCAATATTCTCTTCCAGGCATTCACCACCTTTATTATTTTTTACATTGAATTTATTGGGGTAACATTGGTTAACAACATTATACAAATTTCATGTGTACAACTTTATAATACGAAATCTGTGTACTCTATTGTGTTCTTACCACCTGAAATCTAATTTTCCTCCATCACCTTGCATTTGACCCCCTTTACTCTCTATGTCCTCCCCGCAACCCTCTTTCCCTCTGATAACTACTATTACTTCCCTTTTCTTTCTCTCACCCATACACTAAACTTTGTGCATTCTGGGTATGCGGTACATTTTTCTAAAGTTATAAGGATTATGCCCTCCTGGCATTGATGTAGTCAACGATAAGGACCTCATTTAGAGGAGCCCTGGTGAACACAGGCAGGTGAAAGGGCATTTCTAGTGTGCATCAGCTCATGCTCAAGATACTAAAGCATAAAGAACAGAGCCATCCTGAAAGAGCCAATAGAGTAAAGCAGTTCTGCTACCCACAGCCAAAGATGAAAGACCACTTGCTGTTCATCCAGGACATTCATTCATTCACTTTTGCATTCATTCAGTAAATATTTATGGAGCATGTACTATGTGCCAGGAACTTTGCTAAGTGTTGGGTATACTAGGATGAACAGGCTTGATTCCTGTACTTCTGGCATTTATATTCTAGTGATAGAGATAGTCATTAATCAAAAGTAACATAAATAAATTTGAAATAAAAAATTGCTGCATATTCAAGTCCTTGTAACAGAGTTCCATCTAGCCCTCAATTTTTTTATGAGAAGCTTTCTTTAAGAAAATGTTTCTTTGAAGGTCATTAAAGTGATACATGCTATTCTCTATACAGAAATATACAGAATAAAATGTGAAAGCCCTCTTTTCTTTTACCATTCCATTCCCTTCCTTTGAAGAAACAAGTGTTAAGTTTGTCTGTATCCTTTGCGGGGGTTTCTGTGCAGTGTAGTAGAGTGGTTAATGCCTGAATTTGAATCCTGCCTCTGCCAATTACTGTGTAAACTTGGGCAAATTACTTAACCTCTCTGTTCCCCTGTTCCATAATCTGTAAAATGGGAACAATAGTAACTATTTAATAGGGACTATTTTGAGGATTAAACAAAATGATATACTTAGAGTACTTATAACAGTGCCTGGCACAGAGTAAGTACTATTTAAGTGATAATGATAATAATCATTTCTTACATACATATATACATATGTACAAATATGAATATATTTTAATGCTAGAGGCCTGGTGCATGAAAATTCATGCACTAGAGGGGGGTCCCTCAGCCCGGCCGGCCCCCTCTCACAGTCTGGGAGCCCTCAGGGGTGGGAGGCGACCTGGTGATCAGGGGAAGGCAGTGCCCCCATCACACCTCTGCTGCTGCCACTGCCGGCAGTGCAAGCCTCGGCTAGCCCTGTTTACCTGAGCCTTGGGTGGCCCTAGGTGGCTAGGCAGCCACCATCCAAGGCTTCCCTGCACCTCGGGCCGGCCCTGGGAGGCTGGGGGGCTGAGGGGACTGGGGGACTCTGGAGGCAGGTGTGCGGAGTGGCCAGACCCACCTGGGGGTGAACCCGGCCCTGCTGCGTGCCTGCCGCCCCAGCAGGGCTGAGGGGACTGGGTGCTGCCATCTTGTGGCTGTGAGTGCTGCTATCTTTGAGGGCGTGGCAGTCAGTTAGCATATCCCCTCCTTATTGGCTGTGGGCACCGCCATCTTTTTGAAGGTGTGATGGTCAATTAGCATATTCCATCTTTATTAGATAAGTGGGATACTTTTCTGCATCTTGCTTTAGTAACTTAACCCCACCAGACCGCTGTACCGATTTTTCGGTAATTTCTGAATCTGCCGCTATACCGCTGTACCTAATTTTCGGTACTTTGCCTGGTATATGAAAAAAATGCGTCACAAACTAAAAATAACCAACCAGTCGTGGTCAAACCTCATAGTTAGCCATTGCAAATGTCTGCCCCCATATGTTTGAATTGACTTTGTGTGGTTTGATGTGAAAAAATTCTGAAAATTCACAATGAAACGAGTGGCTGATGAACCAAGCACTTCAACAGGAAAGCGAAGTAGGTCTAGGCTTATCACAGTCCAACAGGTGGTCGATACTTTGGTTGATTCAGACTCTGAGGTGGAATATTGGCGCTAGATGAAAGGTAGACCTATTTTCTACAATGTCTCCAAGTTCCATCTTATTCTAACCACTTGTTTGCATGTGACTAACATTTTTCTATATCATGTTGCTTTTTTCTCTTTAATGCTCAGGAGCCCAGGTATAGGGGACAGTTAGGTTCAGGGCCTCATGTCTGGTAGGGTTAACATGTTGGATATCTTTCCATGTCAGTGTGTACAGATTCACCACATTCTTTTGATGATTGCATTCCATATGCCATATGAGGGCATTAAAAACACTCATTTAACCTTTCCTATATTGATTGATATGTTAAGTTGTTTCCACTTTTTGGCTATTACTAACAATACTCGTAGTAGAATCCTTCATCATGGTGTCAGTCCCCTGTGAGTTTGTGTGACAAGCTTGCTGGAAGACCTGTGAGGGTGTTTGGAATCTAGTAGGTGTATCACCAAGTAGTAAAATAGTGGGCATTGCAGAAGACTTTTAGTTGGTTCTTCTGCATCTCCTTCTGAAGAAATTGCCTTAGAAACCTGTGACTGTCATGGCCTAGGGACCCTGGATTATATTCATAAGGAGAAGGATCCTCATGCTGTGAAGCTGTTTGGGGGGATAATTTTAGAATCTCCTCAGAAAGAGGTCCCAACAACTCCTGAAAAGCCCAGCTTGACCTTGGGTTTCCTTGTGTTTCAGATCAGTGCTGAGTCCCTGACTGGCTTGCCATCACACAAAGGCGAGTTGGTGGTTTCATTGAAATACATCCCAGCCTCCAAACTCCCTGTTGGAGGTGACCGGAAAAAGAGTGAGTTTTCTTTGGGGCTCTGGGTTTAGCCCTTATCTTCTGTAAAGGATCTGTCTGAGGTGGCTAGCACTGTTGGAGAGATCACATTGAGTTGAGCCCTGGATCATCTTCTAGGGAAGATTCCTTTACTTACTAAGTAAGCCTTTTCTGCATTTTTTTAAAATATTTTATTGATTTTTTACAGAGAGGAAGAGAGAGGGATAGAGAGTTAGAAACATCGATGAGAGAGAAACATCGACCAGCTGCCTCCTGCACACCCCCTACTGGGGACGTGCCCGCAACCAAGGTACATGCCCTTGACCGGAATCGAACCCGGGACCTTTGAGTCTGCAGGCCGACGCTCTATCCACTGAGCCAAACCGGTTTCGGCGCCTTTTCTGCATTTTTTAACCAGAAGGGAATGCCTCAGGGTTGGCATTTAATTTTTTAGGTTATTAAACTAACTTGGTCTTGGTCCAGCTGTGGCAAGCTACTAAGAGGGCAGCACAGAACTGAAACCTTGGGGCTTAGAAAGGATGGCTGTAAGAGGTGTTAAAGAATGAGGGACAGGAAGTTGAAGGCTGAGGAAGAGTGAATCAACATACCAGGCACTGTGCTAGTGACTATGGATATGTAGATGAATGAGACATGATATTTGCCCCCATTGAGAAGCTTAGTTTAGCAAGAAAGTCATATGCAAAAAGAATACAGATGCAGGAGTGATAATTCTTTCTGCTTAAGTTTGGGAGAGCTTTAAAGAGAAAGTAATGATGAAACTGGACTTAAGACTTTATCAGGCATAAAAGGAAGAGGATGAGGAGAGAAAAACATTTCCAGAAGAGAAAATAGCATGATCATGGTAAATGTGGGGTGTATGTGAGTGTGAAGGAGTGAAGTCCTTTTTTCAGTGGGGCTAGAGTTATAGGATATAGATATGGGAGTGGGGCTGAAATTGTTGCTGAGGCTAGAGCTCCACTGAAAAGGGCCTTGAACCTAATAGTAAGGAGTTGAAATTTATGTATTGGTAATAGAAACCCAAAGTTCTTTAAAAAGATACCTACATCAAAGTCTAACTATAGGATGTGGGGAATCAATTACATCCCCAAGGAGGTTGTGCAAAATGACTAGAGAAGAGAGGCAAGGATAGAGCCATTTGAAATGTCACCATCATAAAGGTTGAAGAGAGAAAGAAAAGCCAGTGAGATAGGGGGTTATCAGGAGAGAGCAATGCCAGGATAGAGCTTGAAGAAGGGAGTGGGATTTGTCAACAGTACTGAAATACTACTGGGAGGTCAGGCCCAATGAGGATTGAGAAGACATGGCTTATGGATGTTAAAGCAGAAACCAGATTTCAGTAGAAACTGGGCAGAGTGAATGAGGCAAAGAAGTAGAGGTATTGAGTGTGGATTCCTTTTTTTTTTCAGGATAATTGATGGCAAAAGAAAGGAGAGACATAGAGAATAGCCTGAAAATGAGACAAGGTTGAAAGGCATTTTTCTTTTTAAAATATATTTTCAAAAGGAGAGATGAGATTAGCAGATATTTAGACAGAAGGGAAGGGACCAGTGGAAAAACAGATATTAAAAATGGGAGATGGGGGTTGAAATTAATGATGACTGATGAATCCTGTGAAGTGGGAGTAGGATCAAGAACACAGTGGAGGAGTCCTCTTGTTTTAACCATTCAACTAATATTAGGCAACTTTATTTCTCTAAGGCTCAATTTTCTCATCTATAACCCTATTTTATAGATAATAGGGTTATTTTAATAATTAAATGCTTAACATTTAATAATTAAATGCTTAATCTGACACATAGCAAGTTTTCTATAAGCATTTATTGCTGTTGTTTTTATTAATTGAGCATTTATTGCTTACTGTCAGGAACTCTGCTAGGTACTGAGAATCTGGGCCAGGTGCAGTCCAGTTATGGAGCTTGCTGCCTTCAGGAGCAAGGGAAGGAAATGCTATATAGATAAAGCTCAAGAGAAGTCTGGAGGTGTAGGGGCTCACTATTTGCTATGGCTGACATCCCTTACAGGTAAAGGTGGGGAAGGGGGAGAGCTCCAGGTATGGATCAAAGAAGCCAAGAACCTGACGGCTGCCAAATCAGGAGGGACTTCAGACAGCTTTGTCAAGGGGTGAGTCCCTGGACCAGCATGAAATTAACCAGTTTTAGGATAAGAGAGCTAAGGGAGAAGCCCAATTTAACCTTTCTCTGTGGATATTATACTTGTGTGTTCTACCACCTCCAGCAAGCAATATTTTCCCTGAAATTTACTGCAAACCCACCACTACCACATTTGTACTGGTCTAAGCTCAGTTTGGACTGGATTGTAGTGCTGAATGCCAAAGAAGAGGGTGGAGACAGATAGGTTTGGCTTTTCCTTTGTTACAGACTTATACTCTTAATTAATCCTTAATAATAAAAAACATCTGTCCCCTGACAGTTAAGATTTGGGGACTCATTACTTTGTTCCCTACAATATTTAAGCAATGCTAGCTTTCCCCAAATTATAGATCACCCCCTGAATTAAGTTCTCAAGTAAATCATGTTTGGCTATACCTATAATTACTAACATTGGTTTTATTTAAAGAAGACCTTGCCCAAAAGAAATGTAAACAGATATTTAAAATCCATTTTTAATTTAATATAATATTTTAAATAGAATAACATATTAATTTTCTCTCCAGGTTGAAGGAATTGAATCAAATGAATGATCTAGTGGGGGTAGTAGGAACTCTGCTTCAGATTCCAAGGCAGGAATATTTATATTAGGATCTGAGAGTTTTCACACATCCCTGAGCTAGGCCTGTGGTAGTGGAAAGGAGAATTTAGATACATATTGCCAAACTTGAGTAGGTTGTTGATTATTCCCCGCCCTCTGCCAGATACCTCCTTCCCATGAGGAATAAGGCCAGTAAGCGTAAAACTCCTGTGATGAAGAAGACCCTGAATCCCCACTACAACCATACATTTGTCTACAATGGTGTGAAGCTGGAAGATCTACAACACATGTGCCTGGAACTGACTGTGTGGGACCGGGAGCCCCTGGCCAGCAATGACTTCCTGGGAGGGGTCAGGCTGGGTGTTGGCACAGGTGAGAGCTTCTCCCCTTCTCAATATCTTAAAGGCCTTTTGTACATTTCACTCCCAATATAACTAACTTCCTCTCTACAAAGATTCTTTATGACAGGAGTTGTCTTCTTTTCTTTGAATTAATGTTCAACCAATATTTATTGAGTACCTACTACGTACAGGCCTAGAGGAATACAGCTCATGTACTCTTTCTTATGTGTACAGATAAATGTGACCCTGATTTCCAGGAACACCATCCATCATCTTCCCCCCAAAAATATCTGAAAACCTACTTATATCTGTACCTATAATTTCCATCTTCCATCCTGTCATAATGAAAGAAGGGTCCTTTCTAGCAAAGGCCAATCTCTTTCCAAATGTTTGAATTATATCCTCACCTCTCAATGACCTCACTTCTGGAATCTCCTATCTCTCCTGACTGATCAGTTTCATTCTCTCTTCCTCCCTACTGAGGTGAAAACAGATATGCTCTGGTATTTCTGATTTTGAAAAACATAAACCTTCCCTTAATCCTACAACTCCCCTTTAACTTATTAAAAATAATTATCTCCACTCCCTCACCTCTTCTTTAGTCTTCAATCCACTGTGAGCTGACTTCTGTCCCACCGCTCCACTGAGCAATTGCTTCTGCCAAAGTTTTGTTTTACTCTTACTAGAATTTTAAGTGCTATTCAACGTAGCTGATCACTTCCCTTTTCTTGAAATACTTAGCTTTTAATCAAACCATTATACTCTTGATTCCCTTTTAACTCACTGCTCACCTTCTCAATTTTCTTTGTAGTTTCCTCATTCTATACACAAACTCTAAATGTTGGTGTTTCTTAAGGCATAGTCTTAGATCCTTTTCTTTTCTCTATAGTCTCTGCATTCCTGTGGCCTTAAATAGTAATTATATATTAACTCATACAAAGCATTTAACACAAAACATCTAGGATGATATTTTTACATATATAAGCCAGTTCATGTCAGCTCCCTGCTTAAAACCCTTCAGTGGCTTCCTATTGCACTTAGAACAAAGTTCTCAGCATGCCTACAGGCCCCATATGATCTAGACCTTCTCTGTTCCTTTATGATCCATCTCTGTATCTCTCCTGCTTACTCACTATGCTCCAACCACAATGACTTTCTTTCTGCTCTCCAAATATATCAAGCTTATTCCCACTTTATAACCTCAGCAATTAGTGTTCTCCCTGTCTGGAAAGGCTGGCTCCTTCCTGTCCTTCAGATCTTGACTCAAATGTCTCCTTTTCATAGAGGCCCTCAGACCACTCCATCTAAAGGATGCCCTGCTCTACGCACTACAAATCACATTGTTTACTAACTTCATGACATTTACCTCCTTATCTGAATTACTCTTATTGATTTACTTGGATATTTTCTGTCTTTCCTATTCAAATGTAAGCCACCTACAGGCAAGACTTTTTCTGCTTTCCTCACCACTATATTCCCTAGAGACTAGAAGAGTACTGGCAAATAGTCGGCACTCAATAAATGTTTATTGAATGAATGTACAAGAGAATAGTAATGAGGCTACATACAATCCTAACTTCAGGCCTGGAGTTTACAGCTAGAGAAAAAAGGTGTTCAGCTTCTTTATTAAAAACATACACAGGAAGATCCAAGATGGTAGCGTAGGTAAACATTTTAACTGCTGCCGTCAATTCAATTTCATAACTACAACTAAGAGACAAAACGTTTATCGCCCAGAACCACGGGAAAAGCTGGCTGACTGGAGGCTCTATAACTAGACAGAAAGAAAAAAGGCATTCAGGGTACAAACACTGAAAAACTGAGGTACGGGGGCGCGCACGGGATATGAGCTGGTGGCGGAGCCCGGTTGGCCAGCTGGTGGAGGAGCCCGGTTGGCAGCGGGCGTTGCTTTCTTCGGCCCGAAGAGAGACAAGCTCCCGATCTCTCTGAAATCCAGTTTCTGGGGAGAAACTGGGCTGTCTGCCATCGGGTTGGAAAGTGAGGGTGGCTTGCTTGCAGAGCTGCGTGCAAGAATAACCTTTTGCTGTGCCGGGGCACGAGACGTGGGGACGCGGTCGAGACGGCTCATGGCCAGCCATCGCTGTTTGCCACACCCTAGCCTAGTGACGCCCTGAGACTCCACCCCGCACAATCCACCAAAATACCCAAGCTCCAAGCAGTGGCTTTTGCATATGAATGGCCTTCTCTATTGCAGTTTAACCTAGTAAACTGGCAACCCGGTAGAGACAGCGCCAAAGCCTCCAAGCTCCAAGCAGGGAGGAGAGGACTGTGGTTCTCACTGTAGCACCTGCAGGGCAGCCTCAGACAGTAGCTGACCTGCACCCCATTGGAGATCCAGAAGCCAATGCACCTAGTGGTCAGTGTGAGACACCAGATTTCAACTCCTCACACCCATAAGTGACACATTCGGGAGGCGGACTCAGCACCAAAGCCCCAATGAAACAAGTCCTGCACCATAAGCGTGTCTCTAGCACAGCAGTTCTCCCATTATAGACACAGCGGGTCCTCACAGCCAATTGGCCTGGAGGTCAATTCCTCCCAGTGTACCAACAGCAATCAAGACTTAACTACACCAAGACTTTACACTCAGCCCACAAAGGGGTGTACTAAGAGCGACCACCTTGGGTGATTGGGGAAACTGAGCTACTGGCCCCTATAGGTCACCTACCACACCAAGCCACTCCATCAACACAGGGAGGCAGCCAAAATGTGGAGACAGAGAAGCATATCACGAACGGGAGACATGGAGGAAAGTAAACTACTGGACGACACAGTGTTCAGAACCACATTTATAAGGTTACTCAAGAATTTTCTAAAAACCATTGAGAAACTTGAAGAGACCTCCAAGGAACTTAGTGAGACCATCAAGGACCTTAATGAGAATGCCAAAAAAATGGAAAAGGACCAGTCAGAAATTAAGCATACACTGTCTGAAATAAAGAATATACAGAAACTCAACTGTAGATCAATGTACCCCAAGAGTCAAACCAAAGAACTGGAATATGAGGAATCAAAAAACACTCAACCAGAGAGGTGGAAAGAAAGAAGAATACAAAAGTGTGAGGATAGTGTAAGGAGCCTCTGGGACAGCTTTAAGCATACCAACATCTGAATTTTTGGGGTGCCAGAAGAAGAGAGAGAGCAGGATATTAAAGGCCTATTGGAAGAAATAATGTCAGAAAACTTTCCATACCTGGTGAAAGAAATAGACTGACAAGTTCAGGAAGCATACAGAACCCCAAACGAGGAATCCAAAGAGGACCATCCAAGACACATCATAATTAAAATGCCAAGGGCAAAAGACAAAGAGAGAATCTTGAAAGCAGCAAGAGAAAAATAGTTAGTTACCTACAAGGGAGTACCCATACAACTGTCAGCTGATTTCACAACAGAAACTATGCAGGCCAGAAGGGAGTGGCAAGAAATATTCAAAGTGATGAATAGCAAGAACCTACAACCAATATTACTCTACCCAGCAAAGCTATCATTCAGAATTGAAGGTCAGACAAAGAGCTTCACAGACAAGAAAAAGCTAAAGGAGTTCATCACCACCAAACCAGGATTACAGGAAATGCTGAAGGGTATTCTTTAAGAAGAGGAAGAAGAAGAAAAAAGTAAAGGTAAAACTTATGAACAACAAAAAGACATCAAATACATACATACCAACAAGTGAATCTAAAAATCAAGTGAATAAAAATTCTGAAGAACAGAATGGACTGGTGAATATAACAGAATCAGGGACATAGAAAGGGAGTGGACTGACAATTCTCAGGGGGAAGGGGGTCTGAGGGGTGCAGGAAGAGATTGCACAAAAATCTTACACCTATGGATGAAGACAGTGGCGGGGGGTAAGGGCATGGGGTAGGGTGGAAAATCAGGTGGAGGGGAGCTATGAGGGGGAAAAAAAGAGGAACACCTGTAATAATCTGAACAATAAATATTTATTATTAAAAAAACCCACACACACCACCACACAAAACATTTAAGTCAAGTTGGCAATAACAGAAGGGCAATAGCACTGGCATGAGGTGAGTTCTCAGACACCAGAGCTCCTCACCAGCCTCAGAATAAGAGGTCTCTAACTATTGGTGTCCCAGTTGGAGTACCATTTCATTAATCAGAAGCCTCTTGACATAGTCTCAGGAATAGCTGTGCAGAATCATTGGAGAATACTTCCCAGGGAAGTCTGCTGTCCCTATTAGTCCATCTTCATAGCACACTGTCTTTTATGGGGTGGCTGGCTATCCTTGTAGTAAACCCATCTTTTCTGGTGAGCTAAGGGGTGGGGTTCCTGTTCAGCCTCCTCTGGTGTTTCTTTTCAGGGATCAGTAATGGGGAAGTGGTGGACTGGATGGACTCGACTGGGGAAGAAGTGAGCTTGTGGCAGAAGATGCGACAGTACCCAGGGTCTTGGGCAGAAGGGACTCTGCAACTTCGTTCCTCGATGGCCAAGCAGAAGCCGGTTTATGAGTTGGCCAGAGAAAGTCAGAGAAAGTGAAGAAAACCAAGAGTAAAGATTTATAATTTAATATGTGTATTATGTCTATGTGTATACAAATATGTATTTCTATAAATCTCACTATGCTAGAGTGTTGCAGACATGCTCCTCTTTTGAAAACAGGTTCAAGAATAAGGGTCTCTTCAAAATGT
Organism: Eptesicus fuscus; assembly: GCF_027574615.1. Taxonomy (NCBI): domain Eukaryota; kingdom Metazoa; phylum Chordata; class Mammalia; order Chiroptera; family Vespertilionidae; genus Eptesicus; species Eptesicus fuscus. Next base: position 69,975,153 of record NC_072473.1, on the reverse strand, counting down.
TTTTATTTGTGCGTAAGCTAGTATACTTGCCAAGTCCATTCTTATATCTTTCTGAGTTTTAATTAACTTCTAAAATGTTTTAAAATAACTTTTTTATCTTCTGTCTTATTATCCTTGTTCCTACTTCCCTAGGAAGCCCTGGCTGCCTCTGGCATTAGTAATAATCTATGTTTAAATGTGTTCCTGGTCTGAGGCCAAGGATCTGGGAAGCAGGGTTGGGTTACTAAAGACAGGAGAAGATGGTAGAAAGGTGAGTAGGTCCTCTCCTTCCTCTCTAATTTATGCTTTTAATTCCTTTTCTACCTTGACAAATTTCTAGAACTTTGCTTTTAACTCCTCTTGTTTTTTAATCAGTTTCCACCTTGCTTGAGTCTAATGATTTTTGTGAAATGGTAAGAAAATTATTCAGTTCCTTCTGGTTCTAGACACCTTCACTATACCTTATAATGGGGCTGCTTTTAAAAGAGCACTTTAATTAAATAATAGCCTTTAGACCAAGTCATGGACATGCGCAGCAAGTAGTTCTTGGTGGTTCCAGAGGACCAGAGTGACTGAGGCTGAAGTGTCTTCCAGTCTGTGTTGAATTCTTTGCATTTAAACTGTTACAGTGGTTGTTGGAGAGCTCATTTCTCTAATGAAAGGCAAGACATCTTCATTCTCAACATGTACCACATCTTTCTTAGTGTTTGTGTCCACAATGTATTACCAAACAGAATATGGTCTACATACCATTTTGTCCACCAGAATAGCCAAGTACTGTGTAAACTGGTCCAGTGTTTCTCCGGGTTGGGCACTGTTAGTTCTCCGAGATAATGTATTCTGACTTCTTTCTTGAAATGGTTTCAGATCTTATTTTTTCTATTGTTTCCTAATCTTAACCTAGATTTAACATGGGAGTGATATGTTGAGACCTTTCTAAGAAGGATTTTAATGAGCTAAGGTTCATTTTTCTAAAACTTACTGTTCCAAACTGACCTTTTTATTCTCCCATGTGTATCTACATAGTCATTTTTTGAAAGAAGTCTATACCGGAGAAGAAATACCTGTCAGTCTTGTCATGTGCTCACTCACTGACTCTGCTATATATGTGAACTGACTGGGAGTGTTTTTAAAAGGGTTATTTGGTATGGATTGATATTGTAATGGAAGGCAAACTTGAGATACTGTGCTGTAACTTGCTCCTTTGTTCTCCACCCCCTGAAATGTACTTGTTCTTCAATAAAGTGTTCTCACTTGTTAAGTGTTTGCATTTGTTGGTTCTATAGATGCTTTTGTCTCTGATGTCCTGACTTCCTATTGTTGTTTTTCATGTGGCTTGAAGGATAAGGAACAAAGTGACAAATGCCCTTCCCTAACCGTTGTATACAGATTCAAAGAAAATTTCCCTTTCCCCACATTGCTTTCCGATGCCTCCACTGAGCTCTGATCCATTGTATGTAGGGAAAGAACTGAGAAGCCATCTTAAAAGTGGCACCACTTTTCTTTTTCTCAAGTACCAAGAGAACTCCTCCTTTAGCTTTGTGCCCCCCCAACCACATGCTGGAGGGGTGTACACAGGGGAAATGTTCCAAGCTGTGTTTCTTTCTTGATCCTTCAACTTCTCTAGGAGATATAGAGCCTTTTCCTTCACTCTTACTACCATTATTTTGTTTTGAGAGATAAATAACACATATGCTAAGTAATCCATCTGAGAAATAAGGCTCTGGGTTTCTAGGTAGGTCTATGTGACTTTTGACCTCTTGTGTAAAAAGTGTGATATGCAAATCAACCAAACAGCAGAAGGACCATTCAGACGACCTTGTGGACGACCTTCCGGACGACCATGCTATGACACCCACTGGTGCCAGGCCAGCCAAGGCAGGTGTGATGTGATTGGTTGGGGGCCCAGCCATCGCTCCATGATCACCCTGCAGAGGGAGGCGAGGCCACCGGCCGGCTGGGCGATTGATTAATCGGGGGGCTCCATGATCACCCTAAAGAGGGAGGCCCAGACCACTGGCTGGCAGGCTGCAGCAGGTAGATGGGGCCTACCTCTTTGGTGCGATCGATCATGGGGCTCCCAGACTGTGAGAGGGCACAGGCCGGGCTGAGGGTCCCTACCCCCCACGAGTGCACAATTTTGTGCAGCTGGCCTCTAGTTAGTATATGTTTAATAACTTCTGTGTACAAGGCTTTATGCTAGGTATATTACATATTATTGCTTTAATTTCTCCAAGAACAATATGAAGTAGAAACATTTACCTTTTTACAGAGGAAAGTCAAGGCAAGAGTTAGGATTTGAATCAAGGTCTGACTCTATAGTACCATGCTTCTTCCTGCAAGGATGATATGTGTGTTATGGATGAAGATTCCAAGGAAGGAATGCTTCCTGTCTTCTAAAATATCCCGAAGAAATAAGTTTATTTTACAAAATAGGACAATCAGATTGCTTTGGAAGTTACCTAGCCAGCTGACTAACTGAATAGTTAGGAGGAGAGTGGCAGAGAAGGGAACAGAGAAGAACAGAAGCAGAGGTATGGACACGGTCAGGGTGGAGCTAGCCCCTTTGGGTCTGGCAGTGGGCCTAATTCTGCTCTCTCCTTTCCCTACTTAAGGAGCTGAGATTTTGTCAATTATAATTTAAAGGAGGTTGCAGTGAAACTGCCTAAAGAAAGCAAGACTGACTTGCCTTAACTATTGTAAAACAAAACAAAAGCTTTTCAATTTTTTAAAGCATTTATACGTGAGAGTCAGGCCCCGATGGGAACTCTGTTCAGGAGGCAGTATGTTATCATTGGGCCTTTGACTGCTTGTATGCCCTGGCTTGCCACTTGGCATGTTAATGATAAAGATAAGGAAGGGCATTCAATTACCTTTAGAACAATAGACTCTGTCTGACCGGAGACTTCTGACATAAACTCATTGTATTTTGCCTTTTGCCCAAAACTTGCCTCCTGCCTTTCACAACTCCTATACTTCCCTTAGGGAAGAGGAAGAAAGGGACCTTTTTGGTCCAAGTTTGATAATTTCTTCTGTGTCTCATTCCACTCAGCAACTGCCTAACTTTTTATTTTGCATTTTTAAAAGATTTCCACTAAATCTCCCACCCCCAATAGAAACAGCATTTCTATGACTTACCACTGGCCCCACATGTTCTGGGCTCATGATTTATGTCCCATTGCTCTGCTTTGGGGAATGAATTTTTACAACTTAAGAGCCTCTCCTCCTGGGTCCACACTGAAGTCTTGTGTCTGAGTAAGATTATATATAGAAGGTGAAATATTTCTCCTTGCTTCGAGTTGTCAGCTGTCTTTAAATGAAAAGTAGAAAAAGAGGTAGGGGCAGTATAGCATAATATTTAAGAACATTGACTCTAGAGCCAGACTACTTTTGTTTAAATCCTGACTCTGCCACTTACTAGCTGTCTGGTCTTAGGCAAGTTGCCTAACTTCGCTGTGCTTCAGTTTCCTCATCTGAAAAATGGGAATAATAATAGTGCCTATCTTATAAGTTTCTTGTTAACATTTCAGAGTCAATCAATAGAATGTTTAGAATGGCACCTGGCATATAGTGAATGCTCAAACATCATAAGCTCTGCCTCTCTACCCAGCCTGCTTCCTTTTCTCCTCTAATTTTTCACTGATGACCCCCTGGGAAGAGCTAAATCAGAAAGTGTGCTGGCTCTTAACCATGACACTAGGTCCCTTCCATGAGTGTGGAACAGAAGGTCCTCTGCAGCACAGAGAAGAACACTTTTCTTTAAAACACTGACAGACTGTTAAGTGTGCCTGAAGCCAGAGCAGGGGTCTGAGTATAGCCACACTTCCCAATAGCCCTGCCTTAAATTTACTTTCATGCCTGGCCCCTAAGGCTAGATTTGTGCTGCTGTAGCTCCCATCTGCTCTATGCTCATCTCTTAAAAGTGATTATCTGATGAACTTAATAAATTAGGCTATCTTTTTTGTGCCTTTTCCATTGTTTAGTTTTACTGAGGCTTGCAGTGGTGCTTTCAAGTGTTCCTAGATCATGAGCTTGGAGCTCCTCTGAGAGCTTGACCACCTTTGACCACCTTTTACTATGGGACTAGAGGCTCAGTAAGAAGAGGTTGGGTGGGGCCAAAGAAAGCATTCTGCTCTGGCCTGATTTTTCTTCCTAAGCTCCCACTCATAGTAGCATTTTCCCAACTCTTAGATGAAGCAATGGTAAACATAGCATTTGTAGACTAATGCCCTAAAAGGTGAAATGACAAGTCCAAGAATGTTTTGAAGCTTCCCCAACCACCAATGATACAGTTAACCTATGAGGAAAATTCAGCTACACTTGCTAAGGTGTCCTGTTTGTTATGATGGTGCTGCCCTCTATTGCCACCTGAGGGTAGAGGAACCATTTAAAACACGGTCAGTTGTTGGTGATCTCATCCAGAGACACGTTTGTTTGGGGGGCAGTGTACCAACAACAAGGAATGACATTTCACAGACAAGCTAAATTGGCATTCAAGAGCCAGGCTCCTGGCTTTGAGTTCAAGATGGTGGAGTAGGAAGATCCTGAGCTTACCTCCTCTCATTGACATAAACACTACAACTACATATAGAACAGCTATCTCTGACAATGGCCTGAAGACTAGCAGAAAAGATTTTCTACAACTACGGATATAAAGAAAAAGACACATTGAAATTAGTAGGAGGGGTACAGTCTAAGACTAGTCATAACCTACCCTACCCTCCACTCTCCATGTGGTGACTCACAAATGGGAGGGGTATCACAACAGTGGAGGTTGTCCTAGAAGAGTGAGTGGTCCAAGCCCTAGCTTGGGAACTGCACTAGGAAGAGGAACCACCATAACAACTGGCTTTGAAAAATCTAGGTGCTTATGTCTTGGAGAGCCAAAGGGCTGTAGGAAACCCATGTTGTGCTCTTTCTGAGTCCTGGCACAGAGGCAGAAGTTTGAAAAGCACTTAGGTCATATATAAAGGTGATACATTGAGACTAATTTTAGGGTATGTACTGGAGGGACACAGATCTGTCAGAACTTTCTCCTGAGTCAGAGTTGCTGGTGGGTGACAATTTCTCCCTTTCTTTAACCTAGTTGGTCAGACACTGGCAGACACTATTTCTCCATTAAGCTTGCTAACACGGTTCACCCCTCCTTGGCATGTTCCTGAGGACCCACCCAGGCTAGCACCCTTTCAAATGGCTCCTGATCTGCTACACCTAGTGGGGTAGGTAAATGTGGTACTTGCATCCTCCCACAACCACATCAAAATTACAACTAAAATACAGAAGAGCCATCATTCAGAACCACCTAAAATCTGGCTGTATGGAAGACCTACAACTAGAGAATTAAAGATGAAAGCACATTGAGACTTGTAGGAGGGGTGGAGGCTGGACTAGGCTGGTCTGACACCCACGTGTGGTGTTTTTTTAATTGGGAGGGATATCTTGGCTGTGGATATCCCAGCCACACACCAGACCCTCAGCCCAAGGTTCCAGTGCTGGAAAGAGAAGTCCCTGTAACTTCGGGCTATAAAAACCAGCAGGGACTGTGGCTGAGTGACACAGAGGTTGCTAGAGACCCAGACAGTTCCTCTTAAAGGACCAGCACAGGGACTCACTCCCTCTGAGCTCCAGTGCTTAGGCAGCAGCTTGAAAGGATCCAGGGACATATGGGGAGGAACTAAATTGTCTGCCATTGGGGCAAAAACTCAGGGGCAGCTTTCTCCCAGACAAAAGTTCTTGCAGAGGTCATTGTTTCTATGCTGAAACTTTCTCCACCACATAGCTGAGTGGCAAACACCATATCTGAGTCTCCATCAATCTGCCTCACACTGTTTTCCCTGCCCTGATGATTCCCTGAGACCCTGCTTCACCCAATTTGCTGCCCTATCCAAGCTGTTTGCAGTGGCTTTTCCATATGAATGGCCAGTCCTGGTTCAGGTTTCAGACTTTCCTAAAATCTCTCAAACAAGTAGCAGCTGGACTCAGCATGCCCCATATCACTTGATAAGCAGTCCCAGGCCTGGCACTAGCAGAAGCCTGCCTTGGTTCACAGTTTGGCCTCTCCTGGGCACCTCTAAGCCCAACACAGGTAGCAACCATCTGCAGATCACTCTGTGGCTTGTGTAGGGCACAGGCAGTGGCTGACTTTGAACCTCTAGGAAGCCCCAGAGCCAGTGCACCTGGTGGACAGCTTCAGATCATGCCAGATTATAACTCTACACATCCACAAGTGACACACTCATGGGGCAGACTTAGTGAGCACCAAAGCCCCACTGAAGCAAGTCCTTCTCCATAGGGGTATTTCCTGCACAGCAGCTCTTTTGCTGTAGTCATAGCTGGTCCTCACTGCCAATTGGTCTGGAGGTCAATTCCTTCCATTGATGCCAAAATTAAGGCTCAACTATAACAAGACAGTGCACACAGCCCACACAGGGGCGCACCTAGACTGCCCAGCTCAGGTGACTGGGAAGGCTGAGCCGCTAGGCCCTACAGGACACCTATTACACAAGGCCACTCCACCAATTCCAGGAGACATAGCAACTCTAACTAATACACAGAAACAAACACAGGGAATCAGCCAAAATGCAGAGACAAGGAAACATGTCACAAATGAAAGAATAGAAGAAATTTCTAGAAAAATAATTTAATGAAATGGAAGCAAGAAAACTACTAGATACAGAGTTCAAAAACAATGGTTATAAGGATGCTCAAGAACTTAATGAGAGCTTCAAGGGACTTAGTGAGAATTTAAAGGTTCTCAGTGAGAATTTCAAAGACATGAAAAAGCATCAGTCAGAAATGAAGAATACACTAACTGAAATAAAGAATAATTTATATGGAATCAATAGTAGTGTAGAGCAGGCGTCCTCAAACTATGGCCCGCGGGCCACATGTGGGTGTTTTTGCCGTTTTGTTTTTTTACTTCAAAAAAGATATGTGCAGTGTGCACAGGAATTTGTTCATAGTTTTTTTTTTAAACTATAGTCCGGCCCTCCAACGGTCTGAGGGACAGTGAACTGTCCCCCTGTTTAAAAAGTTTGAGAACCCCTGGTGTAGAGGATGCAGAGAATCAACTCAGCAACTTGGAATATGAGGAAACAAACACACACACACACAATCAGAAGAACAAAAAGAAAAAAAGAATAAAAAACGTTAAGAAAGTGTAAGGAGCCTCTGGGACAACTTAAAACATATAACATTTGTATCATGGAGGTGCCAGAAGGAGAAGAGAGAGTGAGCAAGATATTGAAAATCTATTTGAAGATATAATGACAAAACACTTCCCCTACCTGGTGAAAGAAATAGACTTACAAGTCCAGGAAGCGTGGAAAGTCCTAAACAAGATGAACACAAAGAGACCCACACCAAGACACATTATAATTACATTGTTAAATGTTAAAGAGAGAATTTTGAAAGCAGCAAGAGAAAAATAACAAGTTACTTTCAAAGAAATGTCCATAAGACTATCAGCTAACTTTCAACAGAAATTTTGCAGGCCAGAAGGGAGTGGCACAATGTATTCAACACAATGAAAGGACAAAACCTACAACCAAGAATAATCTACCCAGCAAGGTTATCATTCACAATTGAAGGACAGATGAAAAATTTCCCAAACAAGCAAAAGCTAAAGGAGTTCATCACCACTAAACTGACATTACAGAAAATGTTAAAGGGAATTCTTTAAGTGGAAAAGAAAGCCCAAACTAGAAATTCTATATAATAAAAGCACAATATGCAAATCAACTGAACAGCGGAACAACTGGTCGCTATGATGCACACTGACCACCAGAGGGCAGATGCTCAATGCTGGAGCTGCCCTCTGGTGGTCACTGTACTCCCAAAGGAGGAACACCACTCAGTCAGAATCTGGGCTCATGGCTGGTGAGCCCAGCGGTGGTAGCGGGAGCCTCTCTTGCCTCTGCTGCTGCAGGAGGACATCCCCCAAGGGGCCCTGGATTGCAAGAGGGCTCAGGCCAGTCTAAAGGACTGCCCCCACTGCACGAATCTCATACACCAGGCCTCTAGTAAGGAAATAAATGAAGGAAAAAAAATCTCACTAGGAAAGATAAAGATTATTTCCAATAGCCAAAATATGGAAGAAACCTAGGTGTTCATCAGTAGATGAATGGATAAAGAAGAAGTTAATATATATGTGTATACACACAAACATACAATCAAACACACTGGAATATTTACTCAGTCATGAAAAGGAATGAAATCTTGCCACTTGTGACAACATGGATAGACCTAGAGGATATTATGCTAAGTGAAATAAGTCAGAGAAAAACAAATACTATATCATTTAACTTTTGTGTGGGATCTACAAAACTAAACAAATGAACAAACAAAACAGATTCATAGATACAAAAAACCTGATAGTTGCCTGAGGGTTGGGTGGTGGGGTATGGGCAAAAGGTGAAGGGATTACTAAGAGATGCAAACTTATAAAGAAGTCACAGGGATGTAAAGTACAGCATATGGAATACAATCAATAATATCACAATAACTTTTTATGGTGATATAGTTAGTGGACTTTTTGTGGTGATCACTTTGTAAGGTGAATAAATGTGAAATCTAACTATGTTATACACCTGAAACTAATATTATAGTGTATAACAATTATACTTTAATTAAAAAGATTTTACATTCTAGAAGAAAAATTATACATGAAGCCAATGTTTTGTTTACTCTCTTTTTTTTTTAATTGATTTCAGAGAGGGAGAGGGAGAGAGAGATAGAAACATCAATGATGAAAGAGAATCATTGATTGGCTGCCTCCCGCAAGCCTCCCAGTGGGGATCGAGCCCACAACCCAGGCATGTGCCCTTGACCAGAATTGAACCCAGGCCCCCTCAGTCCGCAGGCCGACACTCTATCCACTGAGCCAAACCAGCCAGGGCTACTCTCTTTAAAACAGTGCTATAAAATACCCAAGGTTGTTTATACTTAACTTCAGAGAGAAGTACCCCATGCCATAAAAATGAACAATCTGAATTTGGAACAAAGTAACTGAGAACTGGGGCTGGGACATTACCAGATCTTGTCCAGGAGCTTGTTCATTTCCTTGAACAAAAAGAAGGGAAAACCCACTATAGAGCAGCTTTGTTCCTCCAGGACAGGAAGGAATTGCTGTGGTTTGACTATACCGGTTGAAAATAAAACCTCTCATCATTGTGCTGGTTGCAAGGTAGTCTGGTGTCACTAGGTTTCCCCTTAAAACCTGCAGTCCATCTAATCCAGATGTCCTTTCAAGAAAACATGTTATACATGTTGCAACACAAACAACCTCAAACTTGTTGTTTCAAAGTACTAATTTAAATGTTTGTGTATACTGGTAAGCCCCAAATATAGAAAGGAGTCACAAAGAATAGTGGCTTTAAAAATGACCAAACAATATTATTAAATGCTTACTAATGTAAAAAACAAAACAACAAAAAACGCCACACAAAACCGACAGTCAGTTAGTGAATGAATTTAGGATTTACTTATCTAGAAGACTTTGAAGAGCTGGGAGAACCCCAGGATAGGAAAGGAAAACCTACCACCAACCCACTGCCCAGGACCTCTCCTCAGTCCCTACGTAGCTTCTTATGCTCCTCCAGTGCTACTTAAAGCAGAGACTTGCTTAGGGAAACTATTATGCAGCCCTAAAAAGGTTCCTGGAAATGTCCCAAGATTGGTGAACCTCACCTACTTCAGAGTCCTGTCCCTAGAATTATGGGAAACCATTTCCTCCTTTTTTTAGACCCTGGTTTCAGCCAACTAGGGGAGCTTTTCCTTTGACCTCAACCATGCCCTGGCTCAAGTTTACTCGCATACATCCCTTTGTTCCCGACGCTGGGTCAGCTCCTGATTGCTCAGTAGGTAGTCATCAATGAATGTGAAGATTTCCTCCGGGGTGACAGGTTCCATGTAGCGTTCCCGGTCAATTCCCTGCTTGTCAATCAATACCATATTGAAGTAGGAGCGAGTGAGGTGCTGGAATTGCCTAGAGAGAGGAGTCAAGGGAGGTGTGAGATCTTGTCTGGGCTTCATTCCACCAGTCTCTATTACCCTCTGACCTTTTGTAGCTCCACTGATGGACTAATTCCTTCCCCAACTGAGTCCTTGTCCCCATTCTCTCCACTACCTATCTTAAAACCCTTTGTTTTTCTCTGCTCTGACCCTGCACCTCTGATCTTGTATGTCTGGCTCTGCTAAGCTGTCCCTTCCTCACCGTGGATGGAGCAGCTACATTATTACTAGGTGATGTTTCCCTCATATAGCAATGTGGGGTGCATAGAATAAGTCCAAGGAGCACCAGTCACATGCACTATGATATGACTAGTGTTTTCTAGAATTGAGCTGGGCATACTTGCACAACCATATATGATAGCTCATAGGTAGATCAATTCACCTGATCAACTCTTCCATCTGTAGCTGCAAGTCTACAGTCTCCTTCCTCTGAGTGTTTCTCAGTCTCTCCCCTACCTGAGACTGAATCTTTCTGTCCCTACTGAGAATGAGACCTAGAGGCAGGTAGTGTATCTAGAAAAGAGAGCAGTGGTGGCTTTATTGGCTCTGAGCATATGTGGAGGCATTGGAAGGGTGATAATGGATAGATAATGAGAAAAGTCAACTTCTACCGCCTGTCACCAATAGTTTGTTCTTCCCCCAAGGGCAGATAGATATGATTCAGATTTCACTGCCTATTGGAGACTGAAGGTAAAGAGATGAGGACATGAGGCAACAGGATCAGAGGCCTATCTGAGTCATGTTTGGGTCTGTGACTCAGCTCTGGTTGTACTTCAGAGTCAGGGGACATGCCTTATTGAAAAAAAAAAAAAAAGGACAGTCCTGAGATGGTTTGGGATGGGGTCTGGTCCTCTGTATTTTAAGCCCCCCTCCATTTGATTCTGATTCTGGCCACTCTCTGATCTTAATTAATGTACCCCAAGAGTTCAAACATGGTAGTGTCCCAAGAGAGTAGTATAGTTGATTCTCTCACACCCTCCTGTTGCCAGTGTTTCACCTAGGGTTTCTGCCCACCCCTTCCCTGTGGCCCTTCAGCCTGGACCTGAGCTCCTCGATGATGTTGGCTGACAGCTGTTGCTCCCTGATGCGCCCCACCTCCTGAGGTGGCTGCCCCACCAGCTCGATGATGGTCACATGCCGCAGGTCCAGTCCACAGGTGGATTGCTGGGAGAGGAGAGAAGGTTTTATGGAATAGGGTCTCAGACTCAAACCTAAGACTACTTAGCTGATTCTTCCAGGGACCACAGTGAGGCAGTGTGGGAAAGGAGGGCCTTCTCTCCCAACCATCACATGATGGAGTCTACAACCTCTTCCCTCTGTCATTCCTGATTTACTTTCCCTAACAGTGTTTTCTTTATTCTAATGAAGTGCATGAAGCTGGTTATAACACGTGGGGTAGAAAAGAGAAATATAATTTATAAATTGCAGGAACACAATCCCTACTTCCTTCATTTTTTATAGGTTTTAAACTATGTAGGTTCTTTTTTTAAATTGAGATACTAATTGACATATAATATTAATTTCAAGTATACCACATAATTATTCAATATTTGTATACATTATGAAATGATCACCACAAGAAGTCTAGTTAACATCTATCACCATACATAGTTATAATTTTTTTCTTGTGATAAAAATTGTTAAGATCTACTCTCTTTGCAACTTTAAAATATACAATGCAGTGTTAATAACTATAGTCACCATAACTTATTTATATTACAATTGGAAGCTACATAGGTTCTTAATAGATAGCTATTGTGATATGATAATAATGTCTATAAAGAATACACATACCTAATGCTTTGCAGGCATAATCTAACTTAGTCCTCATAATACCCCTAACAAAGCAGGTGATATTCTTTTTTTTTTAATATATATTTTATTGATTTTTTACAGAGAGGAAGGGAGAGGGATAGAGAGCTAGAAACATGATGAGAGAGAATCATCGACCAGCTGCCTCCTGCACACCCCCTCTCAGGGATGTGCCCGTAGCCAATGTACATGCCCTTGACCGGAATCGAACCTGGGACCTTTCAGTCCGCAGACCGACGCTCTATCCATTGAGCCAAACCGGTTTCGGCAATATTCTTATTCTGTAGAGTAAAAAAGTAGCTTGTTCAAACTTGCATGACAGTAAAATTCTAAGCCAAGATTTAAACTTAGGGCTGCTACTGCCTACCCAAGTGTGTGCTCCTTACCACTAGGCTACAATTTTGGTCTTCAGGATTTCTCAGAAATAGTGCCAGTGTTCTCATTACCCTTTGTTGCCTTCTTCATACCAGGCAGTACACCCTATAATTCTACCCTGGCTCTTTATCCTGCATTGTCTTGTAGGGTTAACTCTGAGCCAGTTACCTGGGGTGAGGTTTAAAGCCTCAGTGAACACTCCCTGATGCCCAACCCCTTGTCTAATCTTTGGGCTACTCCTCTAGTCCTGACTTTCAGAGTCACTGTCCTCATTGGCTGGTTCCAGTTCTTGTTCTTGCTTTCTGTTCAAGCTGAGGTATTGCCTTTTTTTTTTTTTTCCTGATCCCTGGAGGAACTTGGTCCTTATTGGTCTAGATACCTAGGGTCATGCTTTTTATAAAGCTGCTTCCATCATGGGCCTCTTGGCAACTTGTAAGATTCAACCTTTAGAAAACACCTTTGCAGCTTCTTAGAGCTGGTTCTCTTAGTCTTTTCATCATACCCTGAGTTCTCTTCAAGAACCTAGTCTATTTTCTTTATAAATCCCAATGTTCATATCTATTCTGTCCTATTCACCTTTCCTTCCACATAAGTGCCTTTGGTTAGGTATCTCATAGTGTGTTAAAAATCATTGTGCAAGTCCCTCATTTTACTTTGAGATATCACAATACTTGTCTTTCTCTCCTGTTACAAGTGTTGGTTAAGAGCACAGATCCTCGAGTCAGACTGAGTTCAATCCTGGCCCAGTCACTTACTATCTAGTGATCTTGGGCAAATCTTTAACTTCTCTATGCCTCAGTTTCCTTACCTTTAAAATGAGGATAATAATAGTATCTCTCTTAAGGGTTGTTTCGACAATTAAATGAATATATGTAAAACATATACTTCTATACCTGGTACCTATATAGCACTTACCATATAAATATTTGTTAATGCTATTATTTCTTGAAAACATAAACATAATTTCATCCCAACATTTATTTTACAAGTCTCTCTACAGCGCTCTACCACACTCCCTTCCTACCCTTACCAAGCCCCCTGTAAGTCACACCCACCATTCCAGGGTCCTCACTGCCTTTTTAGTAAAAACATAGACGTTTTTACTAGTAAAGTGTGATAAATTTGTCTAGAGTAAAACTGATTAAGTGTCCATAAAGAGTTTGAGGAAATAGAGTTTGTGCTGTAGAAAAGCAACTCTTTGATTTGGAAGAGGTAAGGGAATAATGGGGTGGGGTTAGAGGGTATATAAAGGAGCTGAACTTGCATTAGGGGATTAGATCTCACCTGTAGCATAGAGATCTGCATTTTGTAATATCGGTTGGAGGGATCAGGAGCTGAGATGATGAGGAGGCGTTGTTTCTCATAGAACTGATCCAGAAGGCCAGTAGCCGAGTTGACATTAACATTAATCTTCATAGCTAGAGAAGAAGCAGATGGCCAGTCAGAGTATGGCCTTCTCCTTCACCCCAACATGGGTAATACTATCTTGAGGAATTCCAGTCTTTCAGGATAACCCTTTTTGGTTGTTTCTCCCTTTCCTTGGGGGAAATCCTGAAAGAACACCTGGAAATTTTAAACCCTTCATCTTGGAGTAGGACTATTCAGAAGGATAACACTGGCCCTTAAAATAAACACATTTTAGAACACCCTCCCATTCCCATATCACACACTTTACTATTGAACCCCTGTGCTATACACATTTTAAGATCTTTCAAAGTAGCCCTGATCAATACATTCACTCTCCTCATTCCCTGGTTTCACTCACGAGCACAGATGGGTGGTGATCCTGACCACTGGCGGCTGGACTGGCAGACCCGGGAGGGAGTCCCTTGGCGCTCATAACCTCCATCACAGTGATATTCACAGGTGGCACCATAGTTGTCCCCCGCTGAGGTGCAGGTGAGGTAGCCATGCTGTGGTGGTTTCAGCATTGGGCAGCGTCTCACTGTTAGTGAGGAGTTCAAGTTAGGGGCTATGGTATCTCTTTTAAGAAAAAAAAAAAGATTAAGCAGGTGCCCATGCTGGGTTTTCTAGATCAGGAGACCTAGGATGATCAGAATGAATGACTTCTTCATATTTCCAATGGATGAGGATAAAGGCTGAATTTTCTTAAGGAATTAAATATGAAATGTAGACAAATGTGTTCAAAAAATCTGGAAGAACAAGTGAATATACATATTGTCATCATTCTGTAAAATAAATATTGCTATTTTTGTTTTCAGATTCTGTGGACACCCTATGTAAGGATGACCACCTTATAAAATTACTTTTAATATTAAAAATAAATAGAAGAAAACTTAAATACCCATAAGTGGGAGAAATATTAAGCAAATTATATTCTTTTAAAAAAAATACATTTTATTGATTTTTTACAGAGAGGAAGGAAGAGGGATAGAGAATTAGAAATATCGATGAGAGAGAAACATCGATTCAGTTGCCTCCTGCACACCTCCTACTGGGGATGTACCCACAACTAAGGTACATGCACTTGACTGGAATCGAACCTGGGACCTTTCAGTCCACAGGCCAACGCTCTATCCACTGAGCCAAACTGGCTAGGGCAACAAATTATATTTTTGGAGGTAGATTATTATGGTGTCATTAAAATATTTCTGAAGAATTTTTAAAGAACATGGAAAATTATTATAATGAAAAGGGTGATCTAAGATTGGATATAAAGTATGATCTCAACTATATGATTTTTTAAATATCTTATATAATAAAGAGGTAATATGCAAATTGGCCGTCACACCCTCGCACAAGATGGTCGCCCCCATTGGTCACAAGATGGCCGCCCCCATGTGGTCACAAGATGGCTGCCACAAGATGGCTGGCAGGGGAGGGCAGTTGAGGGGGACCGGGCCTGCAGGGGAGGGCAGTTGGGGGTGACCGGGCCAGCAGGGGAGCAGTTAGGTGTTGATCAGTCTGGCAGGGGATTGGTTAGGGGATGATCAGGCTGGGAGGCAGAAGCAGTTAGAGGCAATCAGGCAGGCAGGCAGGTGAGCGGTTAGGAGCCAGCAGTCTGGATTGTGAGGGGGATGTCCAACTGCCCTGTGGGATTGGTCCTAAACCAGCAGTTGGACATCCCCCGAGGGGTCCCAGATTGGAGAGGGTATAGGCTGGGCTGAGGGACACCCCTCCCCAGTGTATGAATTTCATGCACTGGGCCTCTAGTCTTACAAAATAATAGACAAACATGTAAATTGATCGTACCTCCACTACGCCCACAGCCATAATCAGAGTGAGTATGCAAATTAACTCAACAAAGATGACGGTTAATTTGCATATGTACGTGGGTCCTGGGAACATCCTTGGCACCCAGGTCATTCTGAGCCAGCCATCAGAGGGGCGGGGGCCCCCTAACCAAGCCTAAAGCCTTGGACTGAAGTTTTAGGTTTGGGCAGGGGCCAAGCCAGGGATTGGAGGGGCAGGGGGCCCCCTGCTCAAGTCTAAAGTCTCGGGCCGAGCTGGCAATCAGAGGGGCAGGGGCCGAGTAAGCAATCAGAGGGGTGGGGCCCCTGCCCAAGCCTAAAGCTTCAGGCCAAGGCTTTAGGCTTGGGCAGGGGCCAAGCAGGCAATGGGAGGGGCAGGGGCCGAGCCTGCAATCGGAGGGAAGGGGAAAAAAATCAATGGAAATATATCCTCACGTGAGGATAAAAAAGAAAGAAAGAATGAAAGAAAGAAAGAAAGAAAGAAAGAAAAAGAAAGAGAAAGAAATGTCATATCCTATGAAAGACACATCTTGAAAATGCCTAAAGAAAATTGTCATTTTTTTCATGGTGAAGGGACTGGAGTCTGTGTTGATGAAAATACCTTGGCGCCTGTGGTGACTGGCAGTGGCTGCAGCAGCAGGGTGATGGGGCTGGTGCCTTCCCCTGATCAGCCTGGTCGCCTCCCACAAAGGGAGGCCAGAATGCAACTTAGGCCCGCTTCCAATGGGGCGCATGCCTAAGCAGTCAGTAGGACATTCCCTGAGGGTTCCCAGTATGTGTGAGGGGTCAGGCTGGGCTGAGGGACCCCTCCCCAGTGCACAAATTTTGTGCACTGGGCCCCTAGTGTGTAGATAAAAGACTAGAAAGAAAATACTAAAAGGTAGCTTCTGGACAATGGGGTAATATATTTTTTTCCTTTGTATATTTCTCTATTTCCCACATGTTCAAAACTGAGTATAAATTATCCTATCTAATAAAAGGGTAATATGCAAATTAACCATCACTCCATCACAAAGATGGTGGTGCCCATAGCCACAAGATGGTGGTGCCCAGTCCTCTCAGCCCTGCCGGAGTCCCCCAGTCCCAAGGGGGTGGCCACTGAGAGTGGGCAGCATGAGCGGCCTGGCAGAATGCTTGCTTCGTCGCTGCAGTGATGAGGCAAGTGTTCCGCGCCTGGCCTCGGATGGGCCTCTGGGCCACGGAGAGACTCTGGGCAGCGGATGTGGAGCAGCCAGGCCCCACAGAGAGCTACTGGTGCACGGATTTGTGCACAGGGCTACTAGTATTTATAATAAAAAAACAAAACAACACTAAACAAAGGGGTAGAATCAGGCATGCAACACCACCAATTTCAGCAAAGGTGAAAGACTGAGGATGCAGGCTGATTAGATTTGATGATTAGAATGCCAAGAAAAGAGATACAGAATATCTTTGTGAATTTTATCTAGATTTAGGAGAATGAGAAAATCCTGTTGGGGGTTCAGGGTTTCTGAAACGTGTATATGCACAATATCATGCAGACTTCCTGAATAACCCTTTTTAGTGAACTTGTTTTTCCCCTCTCCCATGAGTGTCTGTTTCAGGCATAGCAAAGAGAGGGTTGTGGTGAGCATCTACAGGGTCAAAGCAGAGCAGGAATAATGAACAATGTGAAAATGGAAGACTTCTTTTGGACGGACCTTGTACTTTCACAATGAACTTGCAGCTGGCCCGGTTGTAGGCTCGGTCATAGGCAGTGTAACGAATCACATGTTCTCCTTCGGGAAAGTGAGAACCAGGCTCAGGGCCCCGAAGTGTCACCCTACATGGGACAGAGTGAAATAATCACTAAGGAAAGAGACTTTTAGGATCAGGGGCATATCATCACAGTAGTCTCAGCCTGAGAGCCTGGGAGAAGCTCCTGGGAGGCACAAGGGGCATCTGTTACTCACCTGGTGATGGTACCATCAGCAGAATCTTTCACCAAAGGTGGGTCCCAGTATACTCGAGCAGTCAGTTTTTCCGGCTCTGCCATTTTTTCACGTGAGTGGGGACAACGGATCTTGGGGGGATCTATGTCTGCCAAGGTCAGAAATCAGGTGCTGACTCATGGGCCCCCTGCCTTCCCTGAAGGGAACCCATAGAAGTAATATCGCACCACTGGGTAGGTATAAGATACACTATTCAAGATGCTTAATGAAATTGGGGGGAAGACCCCAGTAGCAGGGGAAGTGATAACTTCTTTAAGGGTGTGTCCAGAGTGCCATCCTCATAGCAAGCAGAAAAGCCTTCTGCTGAAAGGATTCCACATCCTTTGTGGACACAATACCAGGGTGACTCTTTGCAGCAGGACAACTGGGAGCAAACCACCATTTACCTACACATACAGGCTCGCCTCCACTCCATTGACCATCTTCCATACAGATTCGGCTGCGGTCACCTTCCAGATGGTAGCCAATGGAACAGCTGTAGTCACAACGGGAGTCAAGAAGTGCACCATTTGTGCAGGTGTAGGTGCCACTCGTAATGAATGGCAATGTGCGGCATCTTATCTCTAAGAGAAAACCAAGTAGAAAGCTTAGTGGCCTATGGGACTATCTGGAGGTGATGCCTGGGCATCTAGCACAGGAAGAACCATATCAGAGATAGCATAAAATACAGAAAATTTTACCCCAAACTGCCCTTAAATTTTTGTGCCTAATTGGCTCTTTTTACTAATTGCTTCCTTATTTTTAGACTATAAGTTACAATAGTGCTGGGGATGAGTGTTTCTCAAAGAAGTAAATTACTTGTCCAAGTGCATGGACTTGAGAACCACACCTGAGTTTAGATCCAAGCTCTACCCATTACAAGCTCTCTGACTTGAAGTTACCTCATCTCTCTGAGTCTCAGTGTTTTCACCACTAAAATGTGGATACTTCAGCCTGGCTGGTGTGGCTCAGTGGTTGAGCTTTGACCTATGAACCAGGAGGTCAGTTCTATTCCCAG
Organism: Eptesicus fuscus; assembly: GCF_027574615.1. Classification (NCBI taxonomy): domain Eukaryota; kingdom Metazoa; phylum Chordata; class Mammalia; order Chiroptera; family Vespertilionidae; genus Eptesicus; species Eptesicus fuscus. The sequence continues at coordinate 69,956,797 of NC_072473.1, read as the reverse complement.
TCAGGGTACATGCCTGGGTTGCGGGCTTAACCCCTAGTAGTGTGTGTGCAGGAGGCAGCCAATCAATGATTCTCTCTCATCATTGATGTTTTTATCTCTCGCTTCCTCTCTGAAATCAATAAAATATACATATTTTTTTAAAATGGAGATACTTCATAGAACTTCATAAAAGGGATAATGCATATACACATCTGGGCTCATTTAGGGCCTCAGCTGCTATTCATTTTTACCTCTTGTTCCTCAAATGTTAGATATCCTTGAGCAAATTCAAAGCTCCTTTTTGAATACTAGAGGCCCAGTGCATGAAATTCTTGCATGGGTAGGGTCATGAGGCCTGGCCAGTGATCAGGACTGATCGGGGCCTTCTTGCTGCCAGCCAGGGCCTTCCTTCCCTGGCTGCTGGCTGCCAGCTGGGGCCTCCCTTCCCCAGCTTTTGGCTGTCAGCCAGGGCCTTCCTTCATTCCACACCGCCCCCTGGTGGTCAGTGCACATCATAGTGAGCCATCAAACTCCTGGTCTCCAGGTCGAACTCCCAAGGGGACAATTTGCATATTAGGCTTTTATCTATATAGTGCTTGTGTTGCCACAAGCACTCCTCAGCTGAGTCTCACTTACACGTGAAAGTAGGTTGGCCCTCTCACCGGGTGAGAATACAGGTCAGGCCAGTGCCTGGAGGGCCAACTTTGGCTAAAGGGGAATCCATATGCTTTAGATACCACATGTGCCAGAAGTGGAGACTGCTACCATGAGTTGATTGTGAGCCTATGCTTACCAAAGTCTAGCTTGAGATACCTGATACTTGAAACAAGCCACACATTCCTTCTTATTTCTAAGTTCTAACCCTGCTTAAATTCAATTACTGGAGCTTTCCATAAAGACTCTATAAGCTATGTTCATTTTGCTTCTTGGTCAAACCAGACTTGAAGATTATTTTCTTTTATGATTTTTAGTATCCTGTATGCAAAAATTACTTCCTTGAAATCAGGGCCAAGAAAAAAGTTTGTCTTTGCAGATGAATTTGTTTTCTTAGTATTATATGACAGTGAAAATGATACATCCAAAGTGTTTGCCCTTTTTTCACTTATGAGAAAGGGCAAAGTCAGATTCACTCTTCAAATATAGTAAGTAAGTCATTCTAGGCACCTGGAAATATGTATATCTCCTTTCTTTTAACTGGTTTTATGTTCATTTATAGACATATTATTTCATTTTGTGAGACTAATTCTAATTGATTTTGGAAACAATGGCATCCAAGTCTTAAAAAAAAATAATTACAGTCATCTAAAGGGGTATAGTGGTGTCCTTATTTCTGACTATAAAACTTTTCTCCTCCACAACATCTTTTCTGACTAACCCAATATCTCTCTAAATGCTCAGTACTCTGTGTCTGGTCACACTGCCTTCATGTGCACATATTTGTGTTTCTATTCATTAGTCATAAGCTGCCTGGGAGGAATTGAGAATTGAATAAGCTCCTGAAACAACCAATACATGGCCCTGCACACATGGGTGTCTTACAAATGGCATTCAGAGATAGACATATAGACATCAAAGATAGACATATAGACAGACAAAGCTCAGCTGCTAAAAAAAAAAAAAGGTAGCCTGTAGAGCTGGAATAAGATAGAGATTTGGGAGCTGAGAGGGACATGGTTTGGAATGTGTGTGTATTAGCACTCCTACATACTAGCCTAAGGATTCTTTGTGGCTTTCCGAAGAAAATGAAGAATAACAGATGTCTCATAGCTTCACTGCCAAGGTCTCCTAAGGCATTAGGTCAGGAAGTATAGCAGTGTGGGAAAGAGTCTGAGATCACACATCCTTGAGAGTGCCAAAAGAAGGCATAGGTCCACATAAGCCCCAGGCCCAAGTCTTACATGCACTCCTTGGCCTCCCAAGCCAGAAGAGCTGGTTGCTATTTAAATGCTCATATTAATTGGTCAATAAACACAGGGAGAGAAAACAAGCTAAAATGTTAGGATGGAGAAAGGCCATTTTGGGTGCCTGTGAAAAATTCCTAATTTTCACTTGACATAAGGCATAGTAACACCTCCAGGCGTATACACTCAGTGGCTGCATGGCTGGCCTCTCTCATATATACACATCAGCATCTGCACCACTTACGTCTGCAATAGGCAGTTCCAGACCAGCGGCGGCTTGGCAAGCATTGCACCGACCTTCGTCCGATCAGTCGAAAGCCCCGGTCACAGGAGAGCTCACAACGAGTGCCCAAGCTGCTGTGATAATTCTCTCCCCTTGGTGAATAGCATGTGGCTTCTCCGTCTTGGATATTTAATGTATAACACCATCGGGGGACTGTAACAATAGAAGAAAAGTAAGCTGAAGTACAATAATTAAGACAGTGTATTGGTGAAAGGACAGACACATAGATCAATGGAACAGCAAATAGACCCACACAAGTATGTTGAAATAATTTTTGACAAAGATTCAAAAGCAATTCAACGGAGGGAAGATAGCCATTCAAACAAGTGTTGCTGGAGCAATATTGAACTTCTATAGATAAGGAGGAGAAGGAGGAGGAGGAGGAGGAGGAGGAGGAGGAGGAGGAGGAGGAGGAGGAGGAGGAGGAGGAGGAGGGGGAGGAGAAGAAGGGAAAAGAACCTCAATCTAAGTCTCATACCCTATATAAAAAATAATTCAAAATGGATCATGAATTTAAATCTAAAAAGTAAAATTATAAAATGTAAAAAAAAAAACAGGGCAAAATCTCTGGGATCTAGAGCTAAGAGGTCTTAGACATGCAAGAGCACAATTAATACAAGAAAAAAAGACAATAAATTAAACCTTGTCAAAATTAAAAACTTTTATATTATGAAAAGCATTGTTAATAGATGAAAGACAAACCACAAACTTGGAGAAAATATCTGCAAACCACACATTCAACTAAGGACTGGTATCTAGAATATATAAAGAACTCTCAAAACTCAAAAGGAAAAAAGCAAACAATTCAGTTAGAGCATGGACAAAAGACATGAACAGATATATCACTGAAGAGGATATACTGATGGAAAATAAGCACATGAAAAGATAGTCAGCATTATAAGTCACTAGAGAAATGCAAATTAAAACCACAGCAAGATACCATTATGTGCCCATTAGGATATCTAAACTTAAAAGAAAAAAAACAAAACAAAACTGGCAAAACCAAGTGTTGGTGAGGATGGAGAGAAACTGGAACTCTTACACATTCCTGGGGGTAATACAAAATGAGACAGCCACTTTGAAAAATATTTTGGTAGTTTCTTAAAAAAGTAAACATACACTTGCCATGCAACTTTGCAATCCCACTTTAGTTATGAAATGAAAACCTGTGTTCATACAAAATCCTGCATACAAATGTTTTAAAATACCTCTATTCAGAATGGCCAAAGCTGGCAAAAATTCAAATGTTCTGTGGGTAAATGGTTGAGGTCTAGGATAACCTCAAAGAGGCAGCCTTGGGCAAGTTCTTGATGTGATGAAGCTGTTTGGTATGGTGGTGGTGGTTACATGACTATGCACTTGTCAAAACTCATAGAACTCTGTACCAAAAAGAGTGAATTTCACAGTAGGTAAATTTAAAATAATTTTTAAAATGATACAAATATGGAAGCTAGAGAGAGGAAGGGAATGCAATATCAAACAAGGCTGCTTAAGAATGAAAGTCCAATCCCAGGTCAATACTGAACACAAAAGGTAATAGGGCCATCTATAATAATAAAAGTGTAATATGCTAATTAGACCGGACAGCTGAACAACCTTCCAGACGTCCTTCCGGATGACCTTCCAGATGAAGCTGGGGCTGCGAGGGCCTAGTCCCTTGCATGAATTTCATGCACTGGGCCTCTAGTTAAATCATAAAAGCATCATAAAGTTGTCTCATTGGCTACACAATAGGAATGACTCTTCAGCTGGTTCAGATTTTAAAGGAGCACTTATAAACAGGCAGAGGGCCACCTGTCCAAGGATGCATACACAGTATGACATAGATCTGTTAGTCTCAAGTCAGGAAGGCTAAAGCCCCATGTGAGCTCATTCAATCCCCAAATCCTAAGGGACAAAAACAAGGGGGATTTGAATAAAAGTGCATTAGGAGTTAAAGGAAAAAACGAAAGGCTGGAGCCTCTGCTTGCAGGCAGCTAAAGAATGAAGACAGATGACAGTAAGAAAGTTATCATTCAAGCAAAAACACGCTTGTGGCTTTCAGCATTAGTTTTGTGCCTGTGTCTGTGACACAAGGCTGCCATCTGGAGACACCATCTCCAAATTACATAAAGTTGGAAGCACTACAGTTGCAGAGCTGTTAATTATGTGATCACAACACATATCACAAAGACTTTATATGGGAGGCTGGGGCCTCAACAATCACTCCTGTCCTATTTCTCTCCAGCATTCTGTCAATAAAAATACAAATCAAATTGTAAGAGATAGAATAAGCAAATTTAGTAAAAGGAAATATAGAGCTAAATAAGTTCAAATTTGTAGGTTCAGAGGAATCCTGGTATAAAGAAAACATGCTGGGAAGCTGGAAAAGAACAAAAACATTATCCCAATTTTCTTTTTCCACCCAGAATTATTTGAGGTATAATTGACAAACAAACTGTATATGTCTAAGGTGTACAATGTAATTTTGTTTAATTACAGTTGACATTCAATATTATTTTATATTAGTTTAGATATGCAGCATAGTGGTTAGACATTTATATAATTTATTAAGTGATCCTCTTCATAAAAGTCTCGTACTCACCTGGCACCATACATGAACTATAGTCACCATGCTGCACATTAGATTCCCAAAAGGAAGAATGCAGCCTCTGGAAACTTTAGCCTGGTAAGAGCGACAGCACTGATAGCATAGTATTTAAATACAGGCTTATGAGCAGTTAAAAAGAGAAGTGCTGATCTCCATGTGTCCTCAAGAACAAGTCATTGAAGACTGACCTCATTTTCTTTTTGGTTAGAGTCACCAGACTGGTAGAGCAGGGGAAATTAGTAGATACACTATGTGGAAGTCAGTGAGGCATATGACAGTGCCCTTCATGCCATTGATGTGGATGAGATACAGAAATACAGGAGAGATGACAGTACAGTTATGGAGATTCACAACTGGCTGAACAACTGTACCCAAAGAATGCTAATTATGGCATGGTGAAAATTTCTTGCAGGAAATGTGTTAGTTATTACTGAGTAGCTACTGTGCAGTAGGCACTATGCTTTATATTTTCACTTTACATCCATTATCTCAAATAGTTCTCCCAAAAGCTTTATCTTGCAGGTGAGGAACTAACGTGTCCGCAGTCCCCAAGCAAGTAAGGAGCAGAGATTTTAACCCAAGCTTTGACTAGCTCTAAAACCAATATTTTTCTAACTCTATTATCTGCCACTGTAAGTATGCTAGGATTTTATTTTGAAGTATGCATTTACATTTTTGAATAGGTAATATAGCCACATGGTTCAAAATCCAAAAAGTATAAAATGTTACAGGGTAAAGACTCTCTCCCACCCCTGTTCCAACACATACTGCCACTTAGTACCCCCATAAAGAACCACTGTTAATAGTATATGCATATCAAGCAACTAAAGCAAGTATTACTACATATTCTTTTTCCTTCTTTTTAACATTTAGAGTAGCGCAGTATGCTCACTGTTCCCACCAATGCTTTTCTAAAATAAACTTAAAATGTTTTAGAGACCTTCCCATATCACTACAAGCATGCACCTTACTTAAATAAAATAACATTTATAAAATACATAGCACAGTGACTGGCATATAAAGGTGTTTGTTTGGGGTCAAAGAGCTGTAAGGTGGAGTAGCTGGGACTTGAGCTCAGGCCCACAGCAACTATACACCTATCAATTTTCAGGGATAATAAAGGAAACAAAGTGCTTACAACAGGGTTAAAAGGGCCTTCTCTGTAATTATCTTCAGATAATGCTGGCAGAGTTACCGGCTTGCCCAGTGCTGAAATGATCCTCAGGGAAAGTGGAAGATATTACCTGGTCTAACTTTCTTTCTAGTATAGGAATAGTTATTCAGGACTTGTCACAGGCAGTCCTTCTGCCCCTCCTTAGAAGAATCTTGTAGATTATGGAGCCTTTCCTAATTTGGTCTCACTCTATTATATTCAACTTTATTTTCTACTACTTCCTCCACATCCCATCTCCTCCAATCAGGCTGGTTTCTTCCTAGCTCCTTCCTCTACATAAGTGGGTTTGTTCATACCTCTATATCAGTGGCCATCTACTTGTCTGAATGCCCTCCCCTCTCCTTCCCAGTTCTCAAAATCCACCCATTATTCAAGATCTAGTCTAAATGTTATTTTTCATGACTCTTTCCCTGAATTCTTTTTCTTAACATCTATTGCATTTACTGCTACCACATAGTTTCACACTTACTTGCTCTACATGTGCTAATTTTACTGCCTCCTCACTAATCCTTCCCCCAGCAGAATGTAAGCTCCTTGGTGGGTACAAGTTTTTGTATCATCCACAGGTTTACCTTGCACAGGACTAGGTTTACAGGAGTACTCAGTCCATATTTAATGGCTAATAATAGATGGGCAACCTTAGTGCTAGAGAGGTAAGGTCAAACAACAAGTCAGTAACCAAGTTCATGACTGGAAATCATGGCCCCTAATTCACTGAGCTTCAGTTTTGGCACATATAAGCCAAGTTGGATGAGGATGCTTCAGGGAGGGCCTAGGCCTTAGGCTAGAAAAAACCTTTTCTGAGCCCGAGAAGGAGTATTACCTCGGTAGTCTAGGGCAGGGACCTGTGGGACCTCTTCAGCATATACTTCATTGTAGCTTTCATCTGGGTAGTAGCCTGAACCTAGAATGAATAAGACAATATTAATATGACACATTGATTTCTCACTCAAGTCCTTCTGAACGGTTCCCCCTTTCAACTTGGTCTCTTACTGAGGACAGGGCACTCCATATAGGGGTGGCAAGCCAGGTGGATATTTAGTGGGGAAAATTCTTCCTTGTAAAGCAGCAGAACTATTGTGGGTAAACCTCAATACTTTAGGTGCATAAAGGGGGAACTAATGGGTTGGGGAGGGGGGCTACTGGTAACACTAAAAGCCTCCATTCAAAAGAAAAAAAAATCCAAATATATTGATCATCAATCAATCCCACCAGTCTGGGCTATGAATGACTCATTTCCTTGGTGAGTCACTAATAACCAAGCTCTGAGGTTGGACAGCTGTCACAGACAGGAGGAAAAAATAGAGCCGGAGTAAGGGTCTTTCCACTAGTGACAAGCCTGCTCACAGTCCTCAGAAGGATGTGATTCCTCAAGCTCCCACTAGCCCACAGGGCACCAGCCTTTTGCCACTTGGTTGCTATTGCTAAGGCTGGCATGCCAAGACAAAGAGAGAGGGCTCAAAGGGCAAGGGGAAATGAAAATAGTTTTATGTCCTGAGTGGTTTGTCCTGGTTTGGAGGAAAAAGCAAGCAGAGTCCTTTCTGGTTCCTCTAATCAGCAGGAGTTTGACAGGGAGCTGATGAGCTGGAGAATATTTCCAGTCCACCCCTATTCCGTTAAGTGGCCCAGTCTCTGGTACAGGCAGGTCTGCGGCTGTCTGGGAGACTAAACAGTGTGTTCCACTAGACGGCAGGAAATCAGTCATGAACACAAACTAATTGGAATACAACTTGGTACTTTCCGGAGTGAAGTTTCAGGAAGTGCTCCTTCCAGCTTCCCTGAGCCCTAATGCACGCACAGGAATACAGCAGCCAGCCATGCTGGAGTCAGAAGACAATTCCTCACTTCCAGGAAAGGTTGTGCTTCCAGGACAGGGCTGGGTTTTAGTTCTGGAGCCCTTTGGCCTGTGTAAACACTCAGACCACAAAGTGCCTGCCTCCTCTCTGGGAAGAAGCTCAGGGCCCCCTACACAAAAGGGTGGAGCAGATGGCTAGATGATGAAGGTCATCCATTCCCCACAGACTGGGGGTGGGGGGTATTGGGAAACCAGTCCAACTTGATGAACAAGGGAATGAATCAAATAGAAAATTTGCCTTATGAAATCATGTCCTCATTGGTTTGCCCTCATTCCAGAGGAAAGACTTCATTTTTTCTCTTTCCCTTGACTTTTTATATTTTTCCATTTCAGTTCTTGTGGCTTCCCTTTATTTCTCCCCAGGCTTTCTCTTGCTTTTCCCACATGGGAGGTTTCTTCGTGGAGGGCAAAAAAACTCTCACCAGCTGTTTCAGTTTAGCATTAGCCTCAAAGCCTTACAGCTCCCGTTAAATAGGAGGCCAGATGTGTGTGATTCCCTTTAGGGCCTAAACTTTAGGCCCTAAAGGATCAGTCCCCACACTCCTGTTCCAGAGCTTGCTTGTAAGAAAAGGGCCAGCAGGGAGCAAGCCTCTGTTTACCAGAAGAGCAAATAGGAATGACAGAGGCTTTTGGCTGGATAACAACAATGACTGCTAACATCACTCATCACGTGTTCTGTGTTTAGTCCGTTACATGTATTATCTCATTATGCCATCCTAACATCTCAGTGAAATTGACACCCTTATTTCTCTCTAATGTATAGATGAGGAAATAGGTTCAGAGGAGTGCAGGAGTAGCTCAAGTTTCCCAGCTAGTAAAAAGTAGAGTGGACATTCTAGCCCAGGGATGTTTGACCCTCTCAATACCAAACTCAGACACCCCACTAAACATGGCAGTAGGGGAAAACTTTGAACAATGTCCAGCAGGGCTAAAAATCTGAAATCTTTTTTGCAATTCAGTTTTTTTACTTTGTGTGTGTGGGATGTGAAGCCAACAAGTATTTTACATCATTCTAGAATTACAGGGGATGTGGGAAAGCTGAGGGAAGACTCAGTCAGATAATTATAGTCTCCACCAGGGTGCAGAGGTAGCTGCACCAGTGCCAAGTTTGCTTTGTGATGGCAATCACCTTACTACTTTAACCCTTTCCATTTTCCCTCTCTGCCTGTCTTTGGGTATTTTCTATGAATATTAGGATAGTGAGATCAGATATAAGAAACTAGAAGGGCACCCTTTCTGCATTGTTTTATCTGCTTGTCCCTCTTCAGCCCTTTGGTAGAGAGATTTGGGCAGCATTCCTCAGTGGTTACTGTGAGGTCTATTACTGGGTTCCATAGTAAAGTCAGATGCTCTAAGCACTGCCTTTTACAAAGGTATGGTTGGAAAAGTAACTGATATTTGAAGACTATTTTCAGATCCACACTAATGTTTGGCTTATAATAGCAAATATGCTCTGACTTACTGAACTGCATAGATATGCCAATATACACTTCTAACCCACTGTTTGCTTTATTTATATTCTTAACCATTCCCAACCTCTGCTGATTATTCCTGGGTCCTTTTACTGATTGTCCCTGCTTTCCTTGTGCCATTCCCATTTGAGAAAAAGCTATAGCTGGGAACAAAACCGTGCTGGATGCATATAGAGAAGTCAGTATGTATAGTGAATGCATGAATAAATGAATGGAATAAGATCAGACAGCTGAGCTAGCAATTTGGAGAAAGATTATTGGAAATTTTCCAAATTTCTCTCATCATGTAGTCTCCTAAAAACAGAACAGGGAAGAATGAGTGGGTTTGCAGGGCTGTAAGAGATTTCCCAGCCTGGGCTCCTCTGAATGAGTGGTGACCTTGGTGATTCTTGTGCAAGTGGGAGTGCCACCTTTGCAAACAGCCCTTTGAGAACTTCAAATGGATCTAAGTTTTAAAATAAAACTGCCCTTTCCTCAAGACTCCAATAGCCCAGGCTTTCACCCTGATAAAGGTAAAGGCCTTTGTATTCCATGTGGTTTCTTACAGGTGTTCAAAATTGGGCTTTGAGGCATCTAATCTCCACTCCCTTAAGTCCTATGGTCTTTGGCTGGATTTTGGTGTTATGTACTTGAACTGAAGCTTTGGAAGGTTGGGGTGGATGACTCCTTTAACTCCAAACAGTGTGTACTCTGCCAAGGGCTTGACTTGAATTTCTTCATCTCAATGACATCCCTTGTGTTTCACCCCCTACAAAGCTAGGTTAAGCCAAAGAGGACAAGAAGTTTGCATATTTGTTTGAAAGCTTCATGCAGCTGTTCCAGACAAACAGAGCTATTGCCAAAGTCCTCCACCAGGAACCCAGGGCATGTGGAAAATTTTAGCTGCAATGACTGTGGCTGTGATGGAAGCAGTTTGTTATTTACTCATCTCTGGATATTTTCCTAATTCCGTTGGTTGGGCCTGTCTCCTTCTGCTACTCTCCCCCAGCCCTCCATGAGGGCAGACACTGCAGGCCACAGAATATTCTTAGCACTTGGAATGCCAGCTGGACCCAATCAAAAACCTCTGCCTGCCCCCTCATTATCCTTTCATCATTCTTCCTACTCCTCTTCCCCCTCTCCTCACTGAGTCTGTTCTCTTCAGCTCCCTATGTTTTCAGGGGCAAAGGATGAAACATTCAGGAATCCAGAACTGTCCATCCCTTCTGAAGTAAGGAACAAGCCAGAAGAAATTAGGGAATTCCTGTTTAAGAGAATGTGATTTGTATTGTCATTAAAGCTTTAGCAGAAAAGGGCTTTACAAATCTCATCCTATAAATACAGTCTGGGGTGAGAGTGAGGGGGAGGGAAAGAGAGAGGGAGGGAAGGAGGGAGGGAGGAAGCTAAGTGCAAAAGCAGGTGAAGCAGGTGAGATAAGGGACTCAAAAGCCATGTAGTTCAACCTTCTCATTTTTGTTAATCCTCACCCAAGTATATTTTTTCCATTAATTTTTTTTAGAGAGAGTGGAAGGGAGGGGGAGAGACACACAGAAAGAAACATTGATGTGAGAGAGACACATCAATTAGTTGCCTCCCCCATGTGCCCCTACCAGGGCTGGGAATCAAGCCTGCAACCGAAGTACGTGCCCTTGACCGGAATCGAACCCAGGACTGTTCAGTCTATGGACCAGCACTTTATCATCCACTGAGCAAAATCCTCTAGGGCATAGCTTGTTTTCAAATATCTTTTAGTTTGTCACAAAGTCTCCCTTAGTGGCCTATTACAATGTTTAACCATCTTTGTTGTTAAGAATAGTTCTTGGTATCTAATTTAAGTATCTTTCATTGTAGTTTAACTCTTTCTTTCTCCAAGACTTGGTCCAGACCCCACCTTCCTGGAGATAATGGGACACAGCTCCTAGAACTTACCTGCTAACCATGTTGGTGTCACTGCTGGAGCAAGGAAGAGCAGCAGAGAGAGAGCTCCTCTTTGAGTTATTTTACCGGCCATCCTTTTAAGGGGTAGGGATTGTTAGGGAGACAAGAATAGGAGTAGGTGGCCAGAAGTACCAGAACAAAGGAAAGTAACTTTCATAAATCAGCCATCAATGAACTTCCAAAAGTGAGAGGAAGCAGAAATGTGGGATCTGTGAGGAAGAAGAGAGATTTTTAAATTAATGATGCCTATTTTATCACCCCCCTTTTGTAAGGATCTTCCACTTTGTAGAATAACAAGACTATTTGTTATTTATGGTCTTTTTCCTTCCCAGAAGAAGGCTATAAAAACAATCAATTTTCAATTGACCTTGGTGAGATCAGATGCAAATATTCCATGGTACAAGTTATAGTGAGGGACACTGAGGTACCAAAACCAGGAAAAGGCCAACATAAAGTCATATAGAATCAAGATGGAATCCTGTGATCTAAAGGCTGCCAGTTGATGGTTTTATCAATTTAGCTGGTATTTCCTTAACCACTAATCTGGGAAAGCATTAGCCTCTATGGACTAAGCTTGAACACTAGAGTTATACAGATCTGAGTATGTATCCAATTCTGTCCCTTTAAGGTATGGGGATATGGGCAAATTCTTTAACTTCTCTGAGCCTCAGTTTCCTCATCTATAAAATGAGGATAATAATAGTACCTACCTTCTTTCCCAGCTTGTTAATTTTTTTTACTTTTTATTGAATTTATTGGGGTGACCCTGGTTAACAAAATTATACAGATTTCAAGTGCACAATTCTACAACATGTCATCTGTACACTATATTGTGTGTTTACCACCCCAAGTCAAGTCTCCTTCCATCACCTTTTATTCCCTCTATACCCTCTTCTACCTCCCTCTCCCCCACCACTGGCAATCACCACACTGTTGTTCATATCTACCTTATAGAAAAATTTTCCCTGGAACATAGGGAATCAATCATTATATATTAGTTATTATTACCAACTTGATATTGGACAGGACTGGATGTCTCCTAACTTTAGTTAGTAAATATACCCTACCTATGTTCTTAACTTTGGTTTTTGAAGCTTAGCCGTTTGGTAGTGGCTTCTGGCTTTCAATTCAAGTCTAACCTTCTAGTTTTACCCACTGAGCCAGCAGGAAGTGAGGTTGAGAAGAACCTACTGAGATACGTGAGGAGAGGGTGAGCAAGCTCCAATTGCCCTCTCATTTCCTATCCTGTTCTCACTCTGATGGGATTAGAATTTTGTGGTTCCCAGTAGACAAATACCTCATAAGTGACAGTATTAAAACTTGCTGCCCATTGGTATAAACTGGCCACTGGACTTTTCAGTAAACACCCATTCACCCACATACTTTCAATAAAATGCCATGGTTAGGGAAGGAGTCAGTCCCAGAAATTGAGAAACAAAAAGATGACAGATTCTGGCCAGAGTCCCCAAGGGACACAAGAAGTCCAGGAATGGCATGAATTCATTTTCTAATTTATTGCTACTTGACTTTAGACTTTGTCTAGACAGTGGCAAGGAAGCAGGATAGAGAAAAAGTGAGAGCAAGTGAGGGAGGCAGGGAAAGTGGAAAGATGTGAGAGAGAAACTAGAAAGAAAAGTAATCTGTCAGAGCTGAAGGAAAGAGATAAAATCAGAAAAAGGGAACCAAAGGAGAAAGAGGTGTTTAAAGAAATTCAGGAACATGAACAGCTAGATAAATTAATCCCTGAACCTGCCTCCCACTTGCAGCCTCAATCCAATTCCTTAGTTCAGGAGCAAGAAGGGCTTTTCTTTCTAGACCCGATGCTCTGAGACTATTACTGCTTCCCTGCCCACCTCCTCCACAATTTCAAACTGAGAATTTGACTCACTGGAGTCAGCCATCCCTCTGCTGAGCATCGGGAAGGTGGTGGGAACCTGTATCTGCAGCCAGGTCACAGCTCAAATGAAAAACAGCATATGATCCAGTTTCATAAAAGAACTTCTTTCTTCCCCTCCATCCCCAGCCATGTTGCCCAAGTCATGGATCTTGTTACCCCCCCGTGGTCTTAAAGTAGGGGTAGTGTAGTATAGAGGGGTTAAGCAGCAGATCTTACCTGTTTTATGGGTTTTTGTGCTGTCTTTTTCTCTCCTCGTTCTCTTTCTCCTTCCTTTCTGCTTCTCTCATCAGTTGAAAAAACTTCTAATTTAACATTCCTAGAACGAGTGGCTCCCAGTCTGTCCGGGCCTCCGGGATTCTGTTAAAACTGCCCAGATGTTAGGACATCCGCATCTGCCAAAAGTTTCCTTAAAGCTATATTAGCCCCAAGCTATAGCTATTTCTCCCTTAGAGAAGGGTTTTAGAGAGGTTGGAGAGAAGGAACACAAGGATTAGAGGAACTCAGTCTGCTGCCGAACAGGGGAAAGTGTGAATGGTGCTGGCCCCACGCCTGTGCTTATAGTAATGACTAACAGAGGCTGGCTAAGGGGCCTCCCTAGAGATGTGGCGTACTGGAGATAGCGTCTTTTTATGACTCAGCATCACATCAAAGTTGAATGAAAAGGAATTTCTCAAATTTGAAGAAGAGCATAGCTGACTCTAACATTCCTTGGAGATTTCTCTGTAGTTCCTTAGTACTCCCTACTCCTAGTTGCCTTGCCATATACCAGGATTAGATACACTTTTAAACCCTAGCACTGATTACCTAACTTCTATGGACTTCAGTTTCTGATAAGATTATGTTGTTTACAAAAATTACCATGCACTTCTTGGCTGAAGAATAAAGACTGATTTCCTGTAATGAGTGGAGGGAAAGCATGCTTAGAGAGGCTTTAGCTGAAGGCTGTTTAAGTTAATCTAGATGTTCTGTGCATGGCAAGGTTGTAGCCATTGCTAAGCTGTTTCTCAGTGTCTTCTGATGGAGAACTATGTTTCTATTCACTAAGCAAGATTTCTTTTTAGTATCTGATAATGAGACTATTCTACTATAGTGCAGGCCAACTCCTTACATTCTCCGTCACCTCAGACTTGACATTTCCATCCTTGAAAGATCAGTGGTCCTAGTAGAAATATTTTAACTGCTATAGAAAGGGTTCCTTCCCTGTGTATGCGCAAACAAACTGATAACTTCTTTTCAGCTATGATAACAAAAAGTTCAGTAACAAGCCTATTTAATTTCTAATCCATCAATCATAAATATGAATTGAGTGTCTATCATGTGTTCAACAGTGATAGTGGTACAAAGAAGCTGAAGATATGTTTATGGCCTCATTAATTCAATAAATTTATCAAACATTTACTGTTGTTAAGGATAGTAGACAAATAAAAATTCCTGAATCCATAATTAATTTAAGAAATATTTATTGAGCACCTATTTTTTGCCACACACACTACTAGGTGACTGAGAGACATCAGTGAACCAAAAAGACAAAAATCCTTGCCCTGATGAAATGAAGGAGACAGACATTCAAAAAGATGTTATTGATTACAATTGTGTATGCTTAGGGAAATAACCTTCTTTGGGCATCTACTATAAACTATCAACTAGGGAACAGTGGTGAGTATGAACTGTGTGATCCTTGATTTTAAGGAGCTTACTCTCCAGCTTCCAGAGGGTTTATGTTTAGTAGAGGAGAGAAGGGGCACAAACAATTAGAAAATAGTACAAGAATATAAAGTTCCAAAATATATGGTATAGACTGTGAAGACTCTGAGCATCCCATGGGAAGAGGTGGTCCTTGGTCTGTTCTCCAAAAAGGAAAATGATATAAACAAGAACTCATTGTTAGGTCAGAGGGATTTTGGCTAACTGGTTAGAGGGGAGTTCAGGAAGTGGTAGGAAAAAAAATTGAATAAACAGGATAGGACAAGATTGTAGGGCCCTTGAAATCAAAATAAGTGTTCACTCTAAGCACATGTGTTAGAAAATAGTGAATCTATTAAGTATGTGTGTGTGTGTGTGTGTGTGTGTGTGTGTGAGAGAGAGAGAGAGAGAGAGAGAGAGAGAGAGAGAGAGAGAGAGAGATTGAGAGAGGGAAGAAATAAATTTTATGAGGGTTGTTTTCTTTCTAAAAAACAAACAAAGAAAAACACCTTTCACTGGCTTCATCTTGGCAAAGAGCACAGTCAAACTCCTTAGCAGAGCATACCAAATCCTTCACAAGCAAACCCTACCTATGTCCTCAGATTAGTTTTTTTTTATTTTTTATTTTTTTTATTTTTTAAATTACTTTATTGATTAAGGTATCACATATTTGTCCTCAACCCCCTCCCCCCGTTCCCTTCCCAATCCCCCCCCCCACGCAAGCCCCCCTCCCCCTGTTGTCTGTGATCATTGGTTAGGCTCATATGCAAGCACACAAGTCCTTTGGTTGATCTATCTCCCTTCCCCACCCTCCCCTACTTTCCCTCTGAGGTCTGACAGTCTGATCAATGCTGTTCTTGTTCTTCAGTCTATGTTGTTAATCTTTTCCCCTAGATGAGTGAGCTCATGTGATACTAGGAATACACTTATAGGAACTGAAAATGAGACAAGCAATAAAGGTTATGCTGAGAGGCAAATGAATCAGTCTGTAGTGAGTTTCTTTCTGGGCCAACAGTTCTTTTGAGTCCCGGTTTCTATGTCCAACAGTTGTTAATGTGTTCATAACAGCAATGATATTTCAGTTCTGGATGGTGGACAAATGGTAGTATTGCAGGTCTGACCCTCTCTGGTTTGGTCCTGGGCAATCTGCAGTGACGCATATCTGCTGACTGCTAGTATGGCAAGGCATCGTCAGCGTCTTCCATCTCTGGACTGTTTCTCTTCTGACTTCATGGCTGGAGCACTCCTGTCAATTCCTCTCTATTGCAGGAATCCACATGTCTCGGAGTTGTTTTCTGAAAATATACAAACATATTCTCGACCAAAAGTTAATAAAGGAATATTTTCTATGAATTTGATTTGCGATCCTTTTTCATTTTTTTGCCCAAATGATTTTCCTTTGGCTTGTTTTGACACCAAGTATGTTTTACCTGGGTGACTTGCCGTTAGCATTACAAATGAAAGTTAATTTTCTAAAGTAAAAATTTTCTAGATGTAATTTATTTGCAGGATATTTTTCCTTACATGATATTCTTCTACTATCCCCCCTTTTTTGGTTTAAATATTGGGAGGCTTTTGGAAATTTTATGCTGTAATCTTGATAGCTTTTAAATATTACTTTTTTGCACTAAAATGTGACTGCTTTAGGTTCATTATATGTTATGCAATTTTACCATGAGATGAACTACCAATAAAAATTTTAGTTAACACTTTAGTAACAGCTTTTTTGTCCAGTACAATTGATTTTTCTAGAGTATTTGCTTATTTTGATTGGCCAATTTAAATAAGTCTGAAAACTTGACTACTATCTTACTGTCAAATTTAATATTCTAACAACCATCTTGTTTTACCCTGTAATTATTAGTGGAGAGGATTATTTGCCTTCTTGAGTAGGCCCTGAGCATTCCTGGTGCTAGGCTGGATTTAGATATCCTAGACCCCAGTTCCCTGGATCATGGGTGCAAGACATCTCCATCAAGTCTTGTTGCGGTGAGAGGGCATCTGCTGTCGGCCAAGTCTCTGTTGCCTGGGTCCCGATTTGAGCTGGGCATCTGAAGCTGAGCAGCCATGGGGGCAGGAGATCTCCTTCAGCAGGGGTGAGGGTTCAGGCCCCTGAAAACTTGGGGGGGTGAAGGTCTGTGCCCCACCTCTGTTGACCCCCAAGTTCTCTCCTGATGGCCCCTGTGCGACTGTGCCTGTCTTAGGTTGTCCCTTCCCTGAGGAATCTTACCCGTCTCTGGCTAACCAGTTAGTTTTATTTATTTTTATTTTTTTTAAAAATATATATAATAAAAAACCCAAAAGATTCCATCAAAAAACTAATAGACTTAATAAATGAATTCGGCAATGTAGCGGGATACAAAATTAACGCCAAGAAATCTATGGCTCTTCTATACACCAATAATGAACTTACAGAAAGAGAGACTAAAAAAGCAATCCCATTTACCATCGCACCAAAAAAATTAAGATACCTAGGAATAAACTTAACTAAGGAGGTAAAAGACCTATACGCAGAAAACTACAGGACACTGAAAAAAGAGATAGAGGAAGACGTAAACAGATGGAAGAACATACCATGTTCCTGGATTGGTAGAATCAACATCATTAAAATGTCCATACTACCCAAAGCAATCTACAGATTCAATGCACTCCCCATCAAAATACCAACAGCATATTTCACAGACCTAGAAAGAACTCTCCAAAAATTCATCTGGAATAAAAAAAGACCCCGACTAGCCTCAGCAATCCTCAGAAAGAAGAATAAAGTAGGTGGGATCTCAATACCAGATTTCAAGCTGTATTACAAAGCCACTGTTCTCAAAACAGCCTGGTACTGGCACAAGAACAGACATATTGATCAATGGAACAGAATAGAGAACCCAGATATCGACCCAAACCACTATGCTCAATTAATATTTGACAAAGGAGGCATGAACATACAATGGAGTCAAGACAGTCTCTTCAATAAATGGTGTTGGGAAAACTGGACAGATACATGCAAAAAAATGAAACTAGATCACCAACTTACACCATACACAAAAATAAACTCAAAATGGATACAGGACTTAAACATAAGACGGGAAACCATAAAAATACTAGAGGAATCCACAGGCAACAAAATCTCAGACATATGCCACAAGAACTTCTTCACTGACACTGCCCCTAGGGCAATGGAAGCTAAAGAGAAAATTAACAAATGGGACTACATCAAAATAAAAAGCTTTTTTACAGCAAAAGAAACCATCAACAAAACAACAAGAAAGCCCACTGCATGGGAAAACATATTTGCAAATGCTATCACTGATAAAGGTTTAATCTCCAACATCTACAGGCAGCTTATGCAACTCAATAAGAGGAAGATAAATGATCCAATAAAAAAATGGGCAACAGACCTAAACAGAATATTTTCAAAAGAAGACAGAAGAAAGGCCAAGAGACACATGAAAACATGTTCAAAGTCACTTATTATCCGAGAGATGCAAATCAGAACAACAATGAGGTACCATCTCACACCTGTCAGAATGGCTATCATCAACAAATCAACAAACAACAAGTGTTGGCGAGGATGCGGAGAAAAAGGAACCCTCGTGCACTGCTGGTGGGAATGCAGACTGGTGCAGCCACTGTGGAGAACAGTATGGAGCTTCCTCAAAAAACTGAAAATGGAACTCCCATTTGACCCAGTAATCCCACTCCTGGGAATATATCCAAAGAAACTAGAAACACCAATCAGAAAGGATATATGCACCACTATGTTCATAGCAGCACAATTTACAATAGCTAAGATTTGGAAACAGCCTAGGTGCCCATCAGCAGATGACTGGATCGGAAAACTGTGGTACATCTACACAATGGAATACTATGCTGCCATAAAAAAGAAGGAATTCTCATCATTTGCAGCAACCTGGATGGAATTGGAGAACATTATGCTAAGTGAAATAAGCCAGTCAATGAAAGAAAAATACCACATGATCTCACTCATTTAGGGATAGTAAAGAACATTATAAAGTGGTGAACAAAAAGATAGATACAGAGACAGTAAAGCATCAAACAGACTTTCAAAGTACAGGGGGAAAGTTTGGGAAAGGTGGGGGAGTTATGAAATCAAACGAAGGACTTGTATGCATGCATATAAGCATAAACAATGGACGCAAAACTCTGGGGGGGAGGGCATGTGTGGGTGTGGGGTGGGGGGGTAATAGTAAGATATGTACACATATAATACCTCAATAAAAATATTTTAAAAAAAATAAAAAAATAAAAAATAAAAAATATATATATATTTTTTTTAAACTCTTTTTTTTAATATATACTTTATTGATTTTTTACAGAGAGGAAGGGAGAGGAATAGAGAGCTAGAAACATCGATGAGAGAGAAACATCGACCAGCTGCCTCTTGCACACCCCCTATCAGGGATGTGCCCGCAGCCAATGTACATGCCCTTGACCGGAATCGAACCTGGGACCCTTCAGTCCGCAGACCGATGCTCTATCCATTGAGCCAAACCGGTTTCGGCTAAAATATATTTTATTGATTTTTCACAGAGAGGAAGGAAGAGG
Organism: Eptesicus fuscus; assembly: GCF_027574615.1. Classification (NCBI taxonomy): domain Eukaryota; kingdom Metazoa; phylum Chordata; class Mammalia; order Chiroptera; family Vespertilionidae; genus Eptesicus; species Eptesicus fuscus. Next base: position 69,937,486 of record NC_072473.1, on the reverse strand, counting down.
GATAGAGAGCTAGAAACATCGATGAGAGAGAGACATTGACCAGCTGCCTCCTGCACACCCCCCACCAGGGGATGTGCCCGCAACCAATGTACATGCCCTTGACCGGAATCGAACCTGGGACCTTCCAGTCCGCAGACCGACACTCCATCCACTGAGCCAAACTGGCTTCGGCCTCAGATTAGTTTTAAACATTTACCCCATGACTTGTCATTCTAGACACACTGAACTTCTTGCTCCTCCTTTCACACCTTAGTGCCTTTATACAGCCACATTTACTTTACCTTGTATTCTTTTCCCTCCTTTCCTGGTTTGTGGAAGTCATATCCCTCTGTGCTGCTCAGAAGTTGCCCTCAGCCCACCTCAGCCAGAGATGGTTTACTTCACCTTCCTTTTTATAACATCACATTGTGTATGTCTCAGTTATAGGATTTATACTTATTGTTTATCTATGACAATACTTGTTCCTTACTATACTAGTCTGTTCATCTCAGCTATACTCTGTTGCCTATTAGATTGTGAGTATTTAGTCTTCATTTCCCCAGCACCAAATACAGAGCCTAGCATACACTAGCATGAGGATGCTGCATAAGTCCTCACATCCCACTTAGAGCTGGAGAGAAAAGACAGAGGGCTGGCAGAGAGAGTTTAAAGAAGAAAGTGAAGGGGGGAGAATATGGAAATCATAGGGAGAACAAAGTAAGGGGATAAATGAGAGAAGAGGGACAGCATTCTGTGAAGCATCCTACCTTATAATAGAGAAACATGCAAATTGACCGCATCTCCGCTATGCCCATGATTGGGCCTGCGAGAGGCTGGGGGCGGGACTCCCATTGAGAAGACCAAGATGGCGGCGCCCAATCCTCTTGGTTCCGGGGGTCCCAGGGGCGATTGCCACAGGGGGGGCGTGGTCGGGCCCAGCCAGCTGTGCCCCAGGGGTCCCCGGGGGGCGATCGCCACCCTGGGGGCGCGTGGCCGGGCCCAGCCAGCCACTCCCAGGGGTTCCCGGGGAGATCGCCACCCTGGGGGGAGGGGGCGTGGCAGGACTCGCCCAGCCGCTCCCAGGGTCCCTGGAAACATTGCAGGCATGTGGTTGCTGAGACCCAGACCAGGCCTCTGGTCACAGATTCATAGCTTTGCGGAGACCTAGGGCAGGGATCTGCCTCATCTGCAGAGAGACAGAGGTTCTGCAGTGCCCCCAAGACGTGGGTGGGCCCAGCCAGGGATCAAGGGGCATGGAAGGACTCCTGGCAGAGGGGCAAGGACCCTCACCCCTGAGGCGGGGGTTGAGGAGTGGAGCCACCTCAGTGAAGGGGTGCTGCACTGCAGGGTACTGGACTGACTGACATGATTCAGAGAAGCTCCCAATGCTAATGGGCCTCGCTCAGGCAGCCTTCACACTTCAGAGGCAGTGACTACTGCTCCTGTCTTGACCCAAAAGCAAGCTCGCTACACCCTGCCCCATAGCAGAGCATGCCTAGGCAGTGAGTGGGAAGCCATCTGCTTCGGAGAAGGGGGCCAGTAAAGAATGGGGGAGAGGAAAGAATGTGGAGCATCCGCAATGAAGAGGTGCTTGAGAAAGAGGCTGGGAAGCCTGACTGGAAGGTTTGTTCTGTTTGCTGGGCCGCTGCCCCTTAGGAAGCGCAAAGAGCATGGCTCTGAGGGCTTCCTGTGTGCTGAGTCAAGTTCCACAGCCAACTGGAAGTGGCCCCAGTTTCCTGGTCTGTAAAATGGATGAAGCGTGTCCCAGTGCCTTCACTGAGCTTTGATGGCCAATTGAGATACTATATAAAGAAAATGAGGGAAGAAGTGAGAAAGAAAAGGAAGGACAAGAAACACAAAAGAAAGACTGAAAGGAACCTGTAAACCCATTGTCACTTAAATAGGGAATATAGTCAGTAGTGTTGTAATGATGGTATGATGCCAGGTGGGTACTAGAAATATCGGGGAACACTTTGTAAAGTATATGATTATCTAACCACTATTCTGTAACTAATATAAAACCTGAAACCAATACAAAATAATGTTGAATGTAAAGAAATGAAAATTGGAGTGAAATTTTTATAAATTTCAAAGTTTAAATAAAAGCTGTAAAGGAAGGAAGGGGAGAATAAAAGTGTTTTTCATTTTGCCACTTCATTAAAAAGACAGTTGTCTTTATATGGTGCTTTTATACTTTTCTAAGTCATTATCTCATTTTGATTTCCAAGCAACTTAAAGACAAGATAAGTATTCCCTCCACTATTCAAAGAAAGGAAATCTTGGTGTCTGGTCCTAATGATTCAATCGTCAAGCCCTTATTGTAAAGCAGGGTTAGTAAAATTTTCTGTGCAGGGTCATATCTATACTAATAAAAGCCTTGGGGGTGATCAGGCCAGCAGGAGAGGGTATTTGGGGGCAATCAGGCCTGCAGAGGAGCAGTTAGGGGGCAATCAGGCCAGCAAGGAAGCAGTTAGGGGGCAATCAGGCAGGTAGGTGAGCAGTTAGGAGCCAGCGGTCCCTGATTGTGAGAGGGATGTCCAACTGCAGGATTAGGCCCGATTCCTGTGGACATCCTGCAGTTGGACATCCCCCGAAGGTCCCATATTAGAGAGGGTGCAAGCTGGGCTGAGGGACACCCTCCCCAGTGCATGAATTTCGTGCATCGGGTCTCTAGTAATATATATAAAGAGCTTACCCAAAACAGGCAGGGTTAATTAAAAAAACACACAACCACAACATTTCTTCAGCACCTACTCTGTGTGGATAATACTGTTAGACACTTTAAGGATATAAAGTTAAATTAAACATCTGTCCATATGATTTGGTTGGGAAGATAAGACAAAGACAAAGAAAATAACAACACTGAAAAATATAAATTTCTTAAAGTTCAGTATCATTTTCAACTTAAAGATTTTTAATATGAAGCCCCTCAGAGTTAATAAGATAATGGTTTTTTTTAAAATATTTTTATTGATTTTAGAGAGGAAGGGAGATGGAGAAAGAGATAGAAACATTAATGATGAGAGAGAATCATTGATCAGCTGCCTCTTACACAGCCCCCACTGGGGATCAAGACCACAACACAGGCATGTGCCCAGACTGGGAATAGAGCCATGACCTCTTGGTTTGTAGGTCATCAGTTAACCACTGAGCAACACCAGCCAGGCAAGGAATTGTTTTAAGAAAAATTAGATTTAGAAACTGACTTGCCTAGCTGAGATCTCAGCAAAGCTTAATAGGCTAGACTAGAAACAACTTTCTTAGAAAAGGGACTAATGAAAATTGACCTGAAATTGTGAATTTCATTACTATTTAGAGTATTTCTCATTTCTATGTGTCCCAAGTTGTATATTATGAGCTTTTTTGAAGAAGGCAAGATCATGACTGAAAAAGGAGGAAAGGATTCATGGAGAATCTGAAAGGAGTGAATGGAAAAACAATGAATGTAAAATAGACACAGAAAAGAATTTCATAGAAGGAATAATGAGAATATGTAAGAGACAGTAGAAATAAAAGATATTCCTATTTCGGAAACTAATTTTTAAAACTGTACATATGAATTATTTATTTAAATGATGATGTTTGAATTATGTGTTTAAATGATATATATCTGGTGGAAGTAATGTAAAATGAGGTTTTAATAAGTAGGAGATGCTTTAAAATTTTATGATAGGCACTTAGACAAAGGTAATTGAAGGGATTCTAGAAAAGGTATTAGAAAATCAAAATGATAAAGCTCATTATGTAAATAAGAGATAAGCTGTATTCTTTTTTACTGGTTCCTAAGACAGAGTGTAGTTATGTCCCAAGACATTATGCAGCAGTTCAACTTAATTTTTCTGTTTAATGACAGTGTGATACTGGGATGGCTTAGACATTTAATTTTTAAAATTTAATTTGATTAATCAAACCTTGAGTCACAGACCAGCTCTGAACAGTGAGCTCAACAGGGATTGGCTGAGCACCAAATGAGCTCATCAATTGAGCATTGTGTCCTAGGGTGTTGGGGAGAGTATAAAAGGGGGGGCGCACAAGCCTGCCACATTAGCTCTTCAAGTAGTTTCTGAGCATGTAGGCAGCAGGACATATGATAGGTAAGTAGAGAAGAAAACAAGTACCAGGTACTGCAGTAACTAAGTGTCTGAGTTAATGTGAGTGGTCAGACTGGGTACTGATGTTAGAGAAAGGTATGTGTGTGGGGTGATGAGGGGGTGAGAGGAGATGTAGGAGTAGTGGGAGATGGGAGGTGGGGGAAGAGGGGGTGGGGTTGGGGGTGAGGAGAGGTGGGAAGTGGAGAGGAGGTGCAGTGGTGGGGGAATGGGGATTTGTATTGGGGGTGGAGGGAGGATGATCTCTGAGTTGAGGTTGAGTTTAGCCTTAAGTACTTAAGTAGGGGGCAGAAATTTTGAGTAAGGTTGGAGGGTGGAAAGGGAATAGGGAACGTCTCGTTTATTGGGGAGATAATCATAATGTGTCTATTTAACATTGGAAAAGCAGTAGTAAATAAGTTGATATAATGTTTGCTGGGGGAAGCATAGTTTAAATGCCAAAGAAAAAAAAGTAAAACTAATCTCCAAGTTTATAGGAAGTTAATAAGGAAGGTACAAAGATTCCTACTAAATATTTAATGTAAAACAAATAGCAACAACAGTTAAGGAAATATTCTCCTTGTTTCCCACACTTTCAGTACCAAACATGTTTTTTTTTTTTTTTTTTTTTGTAATTAGAGGGAGAAACTAAGAGATTGAACCAGAAAAAGTACTGAACTCTCTCCATGCCACTCTGGAAACAAAAGGGGTAACTTTTTAGGTGTTTGGGCTACTGGAGTTAAGGCAAAAATAAAACTCAACAAAAAACTCCAAATACAAGGCAAAAAAACCTCCAAATACAAGGCAAAAAATCATTGGAGAAATGATTGAGGTTCTTATATTTCAAGGACTCCAAAGAGCCCTTGTTCGTGGCTAAATGTCTGAGTAGAGCAGTCTTGGGTAGGGTTATTCCCAGCCAAGACAGCTGTTTGTACAATGGCAGCCATGTCTCATTACAGAGCGAGTCCTGTTTCTGATGGAAATAGAAGTTGGCAGGGCTTAGTTCTAAGCAAGGTACTTAGCCTCTCTGAACTTGTTCATCTGTAAATTGCTGCCAGTAGTAGTCTTGACATCACAATAATGGCTTTTATGATATATACATCATGTGACACGTGTTGAGTGCTTAGCAACTGTGGTTGGCACATAGCCAATGGTCAATGTTACAGTCTTCATTAATACTTTAAAAGAATAAATTTATCTTCTGACCTAGAGAATTACTTCTTATATTGCCTTAGATGTGATTAGATTCCTCTTTTATCTGGGTTTGGACTCAAACCCATACCTAAATTTGAACTAAACTGAACTGAGTTTGGTGGCATGGTGGGGCTGGGGGTGTAGCAGGGTGGGAGACAGAGGAGCAAGGTGTTGTGGCCACAAGAATATTAAATTCCACGTCAGCCTCTGGTTTAATTTGGCACTGACTGCTATTCAAACAAAGCAGCGTTGTGAGTGTCAGAGGAAGGGAGAGGAGAAAAATCAACACATTTTTGGAAATAAGATGTGGCTTTTGCTTTGACTATTTTGTTTTTTCTTCAGCCACAAAAATATTTCTTTGCTCTGGGGCTCACAACAAAAATCTCTTCCAGGACACTGTACAAACCTAAATTTCAGAGGAAACTTCCATTTAAGATGACAAGGAATTAGCAGGACTTCCCTTGATACTTGTTTAATAGGAGAACCTCTCAGAGAGTATTATCTAGCCTCAGAAGAAATCTTTATATACACTTAGAGTCCCCCTTACACCTTATTTCCTATAGCTATGGTACATGTGTCACTTGAAAAGTTGATATATGCTATGTTTCCTGGTGAGCTTGCCTCAGTGCTAATAGGATTGTAGATGTATCATTTACCCATTCTCTGCATGTATTTATGTGTTAGGCTTTTGTAATTTTAGGATAAAATTCTAGTGTAAAGCTTGGCAGTACAGTAATTCATTCTCCAATAGTTGCTCTCTTGGGCCTCAGACATCTGGCATGATACTAAAAGGACCTGGTCCTAGGTCAATATTCGAAGCACAGGGAAGCTCTGTGTGACCAAATCAATGGAACTTTCCTGTTTTCTGTTTTTGTGGTGTATGTTTAAAGCAAAGTTTCAAGTAAAAAGGTTTGGGCATTCATCTCTCTCACTTTTTGCCATAGCAATGGACTTTTTGCCATAGCAATACTACTAAGTGCCCATTTATGATGTTAAGCTTGTGTCAGTGATGATGTAATAGGTTGGCTAGGCAACTATGGTCCTCTAGAAATAACACCCACTCACTACCAGGCATCCTCAAACTGCGGCCTGCGGGCCACATGCGGGTGTTTTTGCCATTTTGTTTTTTTACTTCAAAATAAGATATGTGCAGTGTGCATAGGAATTTGTTCATAGTTTTTTTGTTTTTTTTTTTTAACTATAGTCTGGCTCTCCAACGGTCTGAGGGACGGTGAACTGGCCCCCTGTTTAAAAAGTTTGAGGACCCTGAGACTATCAGCCTCTGCCTTCAAAGAGTTTACACTTTAGTTGAGGAACCAGACCTTACTTCATGCTCCGTGTTGTAACAATATAGACCCACCTGTTCACGATACATAACATGGGGGCATGGAGCTACTTACACATATGATTTAAAATGAAAAATAACGCTAGCACAGTACATTTTGGTTTTGCTATTAGCTCTGTGACCTTAAATTTCAGCCTCTTTATGATCAGCTGGTTCTTAATCTGAAAACCCAGGGGTTGGAATATAGAGTGCCTTTTAGTTTTAACATTTAAAAGGGGATCACGTTTACCTGGCATTCTCTGTAGCACCTTCTCGTTTTAAAAGTTTTCCCTAATGGCTGAACTTACGCTTCAGCATTAATTACTTTTAAACACATTCCCCTCAACTTTCCAATTACCTAGAGAGTGAGAAGAGGACAATCTAAAATGTATTATCAATCTGTCATACCTAACTTCGAATTCTTTCAACAAGTGATTATTCCCACAATCCTTTCATTTTTATGCCCTCTCCCCACCACATAAAACAATGCTCAAAAATTGAAAAGCACAAAACAAGTGAGAAACAAAGCAGCCTAATCCATCCACTCAAGTAAATCGCACTTTTCCCTTCAGTTTTTGCCTCAAAACGTGTGACTGTATGTATCGCTTCGCAGCCCGCTTTCTCCCTGGAAATACATTTCTTGTGGGTATTTTGCCATGTAATGAAAATGTTCTTAGGTCACTTTCAACTTTTTATTCCTTTCCTTCTTCTAGGGCACTAAGGGCCGACGAGGCCGAATCTCGGCGCGGGCGCTGCTGATGACAGAAGCATGAAGTTACTAAGGACGGTGAAGAGGCGGGGCGGAGGGGGGGTGGGCACGGAGGAAGATTTTTAGTGAAAAAACGGAAGCCAGGTCCACTGAAAGATCTAAAACTTCCCAACACTAGAACCTTTGTATATAGTTTTCAGTAACCTTCGGCAGGGGGCGCTCGGAAATTGTCGCACTTTCCGGGCAACCTTCAGGACTTCACCCTCTAGAAAATTGAACAGTGTTTCCGGCTCTTCTCAGTTGTGGACGCTCGTAAGTGTTCGGCAGTTTCCGGGGAGACTCGGGGACGCCGCTTCTCGCTTTCTCTGCGCTGATCCGCAGTTCGGCGGGCAGGGTCCTGGGCTAGTCATGGCGTCCCCGTCTCGGAGGCTGCAGACTAAACCAGTCATTACTTGTTTCAAGAGCGTCCTCCTGATCTACACTTTCATATTCTGGGTGAGACACGGAGGCGCCCGGGGACGGGAGGGGACCCTGGGCTTGGGTTGGGGGTGTGACCCTGAGCGGAGGGAGCTCAGATCCGGGATTCCCAGGGGGGCACGCGGTAGACAGATTTGGGCAGAGGTTACTGTTGGGACTCAGGCGCTGGCGACGAGTTCCTGGGGCTTGAGCTCGTGCATCTCGCCCTCGCCTGGGTCGTGGTGCAGGATGGCGGCGGTCGGTAGGCTGAAGCCTGGAACCCAGACGTGCCTAGCATTCGAATTCGATGCGGGGTGGGGTGGGGGGCGGCGAGGAAGGGAGTCTACGCTTCAGGGTATGCAGAGGGTGTCCCCGGACCTTTAGAGAAGCAGGGCTGGGCCGGCCACTCTGAGGGCTTTTGCTTGCATAATAGTCTCTTTCTTTTCACTGCTTCATAAGAGGGGAGTATTTCACAGGTAAGTATGGTAATGGCCCCATTCCCGCCAGTCTGTCCTTGGATTTGCTTTTGTGTACCATCCCTTTGTACTCATCTCTGATGTTGGGGGAAGGGGAAGTTTCTGGAATTCATAAAAATACCCCGCCGCCCCTCCAGGAAGGTTTTATTAAGCAGGAGTAAGACAGTTAAGAAACTTTTGATCCCTAGGGCAAGTATGCCCTGGGTTTGTGTTTACACAAAAAAACAGATGAAGTTTAAGGATTTTATTAAGAGGCCTTCTCTAACTGCCCCCTTGGCTTCACCCTGGCTACCTGGGCTACCTAAATGATCCAGCTGTGAGTTTATAAAGGCCTGTCCTTTTGAGCAGATCCCCTTTTTACCCCCCTTTGGACCCCTCCCCCTCCTTGTCTACCACATCCCAGCCACAGCTCTCTGGCCCGGGACTGCTAAATAATTGTCAGACCTATTGTTTCTTAAATACCTAGTGGTTTGTGGTTTGAATATACTTGTATCACTTTTAAGTCTATTCAAATCAGTGTATAACTTTCTATTCTCTGATTTCCCACATAGATCACTGGTGTTATCCTTCTTGCTGTTGGCATTTGGGGCAAGGTGAGCCTGGAGAATTATTTCTCCCTTTTAAATGAGAAGGCCACCAATGTTCCCTTTGTGCTCATCGGCACTGGCACTGTCATCATTCTTTTGGGCACCTTTGGCTGTTTTGCTACCTGCAGAGCTTCTGCGTGGATGCTAAAACTGGTGAGTCCTTATTTTCCTTAGACGTGATTCTTGGTTTCTGAAAAGTCTTACACGTATGTTCGTAGGCTTTGCTTTTTGGAACTGGCAATGGCCTTTTAAGATTTCTCTTGTTCCTTATGAAAACTTACCAAGTAATAGTTCAGCTGTCAGTTACCACTTTTGTTGTGCTTTCCCTGTCCTTTTCAATAAAAAACACGCTGATTGAACAGACCATTTTTTCCCTTGATTCCCTTTGCAGCTGTGATGTATCTAATTTATGTTGACTTAGACTTTTTTTTTTATCCTGCAGTATGCAATGTTTCTGACTCTCATTTTTTTGGTTGAACTGGTCGCTGCCATTGTTGGATTTGTTTTCAGACATGAGGTAAGCCAGAGTTTGGGAGATAAAAATGGATTCATTTAAGTCACAGAGTTAAAGACAACTTTTACTAGTTTAAAAATCACTTACAGTTGTGTTTTAAAGCCTTATTTTTGCAACCCATAGCCAAAAATAATGGCCTTCTTGTAAAAATTCTAGTCTACTTTTAATATAAAAGAAAATTTAGAAAATGGTGAAGACTAACAATCACCAGAACAAAATTAAAGGTGCCCATAATTACATGTATTTCTAGTAATTTTTCTGTGTATAAGTACCTATTAAAATGGAGATGGTACAGTTTATAACTTTGATAGGAAACTATTTAAAACACAAAATTGATACCATCTCCATTTATGCCACACAGAAAAGACTGGATATACTTAATGCACATCATGAAAACCTTAATATTGAATTAGGAATCAGCATTCCACTCACTTAAGCCTGGGGTTACGAAATGATTCATTGAGTAGTGAAGGCTCATCAATGAGAGTGTTTTTTTACAATGTGGTAGTGTGGCCTCCCAAAGTAAAGTAACTTAAACATTCCATAGGCATCAAATTTATACTATTAAAACTGGGTAAAGATTGGGGTGGGGGAAATATAGCAGTACAGAGCTGCCACTTGAATAAATACATGTTCCCATAGCACTTTGAACTTGTAGTGGTTATCTTTTATTGTAATGTTTTGCTTAGTAGTCCCCTCAACTAAACTATATCCCTTGGAGGACAGGATTGGTCCATAGAAGTTAATTACCATGCATATTGCTGCTGTCAGATGTAGGAATTTCTTATTTGACTTTGTTTATTGGCCTTGTGTTTCTTTGCTATAGATTAAAAACAGCTTTAAGAAGAATTATGAGAAAGCTTTAAAGCAGTATAATGCTACGGGAGATTATAGAAGCAATGCAGTAGACAAGATTCAAAGTACGGTAAGTGATAATTAGAGGTGGCTTCTCAAGAGGGGAACACATTCCCTATCCCCTGAGAGAAGAGGATAGGGTCCTAGCTACAAGATGTTGTCCACTTGTCCTATGCTCTCATTATAATCTTAGATCAGTAGAGAATGAAGATATGTCCCTGAAAAGAAGAGTGTGACAGTACTAAGGGACATATCTCCATTTTCTCCTAATCATTCTCCTCACATGTGCAACACTTCAGTCCCCACTGGCATCATGGCCCAAGTCCTGTTAGCACCAACAATAGCAGGAAAGTAAGGCCAGTCCAAAAATGTTAGAAACAGTTGGTGTTTGAAACAAGTGTTCATCTTTTGAATTATAATGCCAATTAAGAACAGCCACACAAAAAAATCATTACATATAATAAATGTTGTTTTTTAAAAATTATCTTTATTGTTGAAAGTATTACCAATGTCCCCTATTTTCCCAATTGACCGTCCTCCATCCTGCACCTGCCTCCGTCCCAGTGTTGTTTAGAATACAAATTATAATCTAAGATGATAGGTTAAATGTTTGACTACAAAGTTGTAATGTGAAGTATCAATGTTTTTGTTGGGATTTTTCAGTTACATTGTTGTGGTGCCACAAACTTTAGAGATTGGAATGTTACTAATTATTACATAGAAAAAGGATTTCCCAAGAGCTGCTGTAAAGTTGAAGATTGTTCTCCTCAGAGGGATGCCGATAAAGTAAACAATGAAGTAAGGAGCCTTTTAAAATTTTTTTGAAGATATTAACTGAATACAGAGTTGCCTCACTTTTTAGTTTTTAATCACAATACACATAATCTGAAATAGGGCGGGTATTATTCTCATTGAATAAATGAGGAAATTGAAACACAGAAAATGTGTGACTTAAGTTCATACAACTAGCAAGAAACACTTTTTAAATGTATAATCCAAAAGGTGGAACTTCTGTTCCTCAAAGTTCTACCAAAAACACCGTGCTTGAAAGGAGACAGTGTTTGTTACATGAAAGATTAAACTTTAATAAAATGGCAAAAGGCAAGGGTATCCAAAGCTCATCTTTCTGCCAAGATGTATGATCAAAATATTATTGCTTGTGCTGACTTAATAGTTTTTTTTTTCTCTCCCATTAGGGTTGTTTTATAAAGGTGATGACCATTATAGAATCAGAAATGGGAGTTGTTGCTGGAATTTCCTTTGGAGTTGCTTGCTTCCAGGTAAATCCATGTATTTAGGAACTGTTTCATCACTCTTATAGGTGTCAGCCAGACGATTTCCACTTTGAAGGCTTCAACTTTTCGCTTCAGGGCCCTGGATAGTGTGGGCATTTTCAGAGAAGTTACATTTTCACAAAACTCTTAGTTGCTCATCACAGTATATGAAGCATATGTAGTAAATCATTTGTGATTGGGTTTTTATTTAGCTTATTTGGAAGGGAATATTTTGCCTTTTTCATTCCAATTTTTTGATGTCTTAGCTCTAACGTTTTTCCATAAACTTCTTTAAGTTTTTATTACTATTTACCTGTTCTTTTTACATGGCCAGTCATGCCTTGAAACTACAAAAAGCAAGGCTTAAAATTAACTTCTAGCAGTGTATATCTTTGGAAAGCAGTTAACTGTAGAAAGACCTGGTGCCCTCTTAGTTATGGCAACTTTCCAGCATCCCAGTTCATTAAACAAAATATGAGATAGACCGGAACCTTGCTTTGCTATGCAGTCAGTCAAGATTCTAAAACATTATTAGAATCTATTTTTTCCTGAGCTGCAACTCACTGATGAGTTGCATGTAAGTCCAAGACAATTAAAATTTAGATCATACAAACCCACATTCAATATGTGCCTATTATTTTGGGTGGGTACTATGCTATGGATTCAAGTTGTATTTCTGGAGCTTTACTATGTCTCACTGTAGCATGAAAAGTCTATATTGTGGCTCTAAACAACTTATTTAGGGGGTGTTTTTCCTATTAAACATTGTGGAGATAAGACTAAAAGCATTTTGATCTATGTAATTGATGAAGTCTAATCTTAATATATTTCTAAAGTAGTAGGCATAGCTATATCTGAATCTGCTTTGTCTAATAAAATATCCACTAGCTACATTTTAAAGGTTCTATTTCTTAAATAAAATTTAAATTTTGTTTCTTCAGTTACTCTACCCCTATTTGAAATGTTGAAAAGCCACAGGTGGTCAGTGGTGATCGTATTGGACAGGGGAGGTATTGGTATTACACAACATTGCCAGCACTGCAGCACTGCTCTAGACTCTCCAGGAAAATCTCTGTCCTCACAGATGGAAATTTTACTAGATGAGATTCTTATTCTAAGCCATACCCTTTTTGTTCTGATAACAGAGGAAGAGGAAGAAACATTTCCCCAAAGTTATGACATTTAGAATTTTCCTTGGGTGATTTTTGTCAGTTACAGTTGTGAAATTCCAGGTCACAGTAGTAGTAGAACTTCACTTATATTCTTTGAATGTGACCTAGATGCTGAGTAGTATCAAACATAACTATCTAGAAAAACTTCAGGAAGGAAATCATTAGTGAATTAGAAGTGAAGGAGACTCTACCTACACCCTGAGGTCTTTAAGCTCTTTGGTGTGTATGTTTAATTTTGCTTGTATTTTATTTCCAGCTGATTGGAATCTTTCTCTCCTACTGCCTCTCTCGCGCTATAACAAACAACCAGTATGAGATAGTGTAACCAACATTACATATGCTTACTCCTTTCCAACTTTAAGGTACGTTCATTTTGGTCCTCCGCTATATCAGTGTTGGTATTTGCTTCAGCCTGTGCATGTGATGGAAGGAGTAAGTTTGCCAAAAAGGTATTGTCCAGTAGTGCCTTCAAATCTTATTGGTACTATGTTAGCCCCACACAGACAGCTCAGGTCTCTAAATTCAGGGCATGACCAAAAAGGACAGAAGGGCTTCTTTTGGTTTACCTACACATGTCCAGCCTAAAGATCCTGAGCGATGGTCCCTTTTCTAACAAATTTGAACCTACAGTGAAGAGCAGGGATGGGGAACCTTGTTTCTGCCAAGGGCCATTTGTATGTTTATAACATCATTCGCTTAATATAATTCACTTAATATAAATTTATGTTGCTATGATAAAAGGTCCTAAATTTATTGAATTTCGAGTCCTGCTTGTGGTTGCCTTGGCAGGGCCAGACCAAGTGATTTTGCAGGCCTTATATGGCCCTCATCCCTGGTGAAGAGAAATTAGGTTCCCTGGGAAGTACACTCTGCTCTTGACCAATAGTGGCATTTCCCCTAGGCTTTGGCCTAGTTCTTATGATCACAGTCATCTGGTGGACTTATTATTAGAGACATAAACTCATCTGGACTAACCAGGAACTAGATTTGGGGGAAATGTGTATTTCAATAACTTCAGTATTTGAATGGTAAAATGTAAGGACTGTTGCTAGCTGACTTAATCCTTAGAGCACTCTTCACATTTTTTCTTTGAAAAAATATAATTTATTAAAGAACTATCAAAAATAGGTGTATATATGGTATAAAATAAGACCATATACTCCATAATGGCAGAGGTGGTGCTTTAGTGCTGTTACTCGGGCACTTTGAAAAGTGATTAGGGCATAGTGGGAACACATGAAGGTCTTCATTAGAAGAGTAGATTAGAATGTGTGCAAGTGAATACAGCTATTGGTATTTGGGATACAAGTAATTTTTTTTCTTTCATTTTAGGATATTTACATTACCCTCTGTGAGCTACTAGATTGCCTGGTTTGGAAAACTGCCCCATGTTACCCATTGACCGAAAAGCTACACCAATAGTCTGATTCAATCTAGACATTTGTTCAATATCGTATAAGTCCACCTTTTGTCCCATTCATAATGTAATATCATTGAAACTTTATCTGAAACACTGGAAGAGCTAGTAAATTGTAAATGAAACAATGTTTGCTTGTTCCTCTTGATTATTATTTTTCTCAATGTAGGGCCTTTGAAAGGCACTGTGGATTTTCTGTTTTGATGTACTGTTATAAAATGGGAATTTGACCCCTTTGAACTGGCCCCTTCCCAGCCAAGGTTATGTGATTTGATTGCATAATTTGTATCAAGAAGTTAAAATGTTTTGATTAGTCTCTCTCTGTTCTGATTGGCAGAGTGTTGCATTGTGTAGTTTAATTCTAGCCAGGAGTTGGATGGCACCCATCAGAGTTGCCAGATGGTGGTAACGGTCTCTGACCTAAGGTACCCAAGACTAAAGGGCACTACCATTTCTGTGGCACATCAGATAGCAGCACACTTATACTTTACATTTCTTTGCCTCCAAGTTAAGGTGTTATATTTCCTCCATCACTTGAATCTAATTAAATGTGTCAGGATTAGTGTGTTTTCCTGAGAAATTTAAAGCAACTCATCTTCATTAGCTTTTGCTGGCATTTCCTTACCAGATTGGTATGATTTAATTATCAATATCATGGACAACTTTAATAATCTTAGTTTTGATTTATGCCTTTCATAAATATGACTTTTACACAAGAACTATTGTTTTCCTCTAAAATCGTGTTTAAATTCACTTTTAGAAACTACTGAATGGTTATTTTCTACTGAGAGCGCTAAGCCCCATATTTCTATTTGCAGTACAGTTTTAGATATGAAATGTAGAACTGAGCTATTGACTATGAGTTTTTATTTTTATTTTTGTTTATTCATTTGTTGCTTTCAGTTTTATATCCCACATATGAGTGAGATCATATGGTTCTTGTTCTGTCTGACTTATTTTGCTTAGTATGATATTCTACTTGAAACCTATGTAATCTTATTAACCAATGTCACCCCAATAAATTTAATAAAAATAATAAAACTGCATGTAAAACATTAATGTCTCTGTTTACAGAAACTTATTCCCTGTGAAAAGATTACTTTCCTTGTCATGAAATAGCAAATTCTTAGCATTTTCCCAGAGATCATACTTTTTAAATTATATAGCTTGCATTAAGAGGTTGGATATTTCACTTAGCATAATAATCTCCAGATCCATCCATGCGATTCTAAAGGGTAAGAGCTCTTTTTTATAGCTGCATAGTATTCCACTGTATAAATGTACCACAGCTTTTTTATCTACTCATCTATTGATGAACACTTGGGCTATTTCCAAATCTTAGCTGTTGTAAATAATGCTGATATGACTATAGGAGTGCATATATTCTTTCTGATTAGTGTTTCGAGATTCTTACTATGCTAAGCCAAATAAACCAGTTAGAGAAAGACAAATATCACATGATCTAACTTATATGTGGAATCTAATGAACAAAATAAACTGACAAACAAAATAGGTCCAGGTATGGATGCAGGGGACAGAATGGCATATCTCAGTGGGGAGGAAGATGGAGGAGATGGGAAGAGATTAACCAAAGAACATATGTGCA
This sequence comes from Eptesicus fuscus, assembly GCF_027574615.1. Taxonomy (NCBI): domain Eukaryota; kingdom Metazoa; phylum Chordata; class Mammalia; order Chiroptera; family Vespertilionidae; genus Eptesicus; species Eptesicus fuscus. Next base: position 69,921,835 of record NC_072473.1, on the reverse strand, counting down.
TAACCAATGGACACAGACAATAGTGTGGGGAATGCCTGGGGTGGGTCAGGGGCTGGATGAAGGGGGAGATAGTGTGGGGGGGAATGAGGGCATCTGTAATACTGTTAATAAAGAAAAAAGTTAAATATAGAGCATTAACCAGTACCTTCAGGGTAATAAAGAAATCATTAAAACAAGTGTAAATGGGAGAAGTCATTCTTTGGTTTTAGGTTTCTTTGTACATCTATTAGTAGAACCTAGCTAATTGCCACACATCCACACAGTCCTTGAATTTGATAGTTGTGGGGGAGTCAATCACAGTTATGAAGTGGACAAAAACTACTAGTTAAATAAGATTAATAATAACTTTCAAGTACATGTTTTAAAATGCTTTGAGTTACTACAGGAAGAGGATATTGTCCATTAAAACATTTGACAGGGTAAAAGTGATAAAACAGTTGAAAACTAGTTACTCTCCAAATGCAGTAAATTAGATTTTTTTGGCTATTGGAATTGTGGACACTGAGAAAGAAGATCCTTACTGATAAGAGCCTGTAGTCAGGGTCAAATTTAAAAGCAAAGCCTAGAAGCTGTTTCTAAATAGGCCTCTCACACAAATGCACAAACCGTAATTCAGGGAGAAGCTTACATTGAACTGCCTGCCTCCCACACTGACATATGAGCCAACCCTTATAAAAGAGTTTCCAGAATTGTATTTCAACTCCAATCAGAGTTACACAGCTATATTCCCATCAACATCTTGATCGACCAACCGGAGTGGCTCTATTATCAATCAGAACAGTGCCTTCTAGATCAAATTGCAAGGATTTGAAGTCTTCATTTGCATGGGGACAGAGCAATAAGGGACCAGGGACAGGGTCTTCTGTCTATATGTTGGCTCCCCTCTGACTCAGGGCACACTTTTTCCTGTCCACCAAAGACAAGACCGCATTTCCCCAACGCAAGTTGAAACACTGAATACATCACACTAGAGCAGAGAGGAGCAGACCTGCACGGAACAGAATGGAGCAGACCAGCACAAAGCTTAATGGAATAGAGCAGGCAGAGCAGAGCAGATCTGTCTACTGGAGAGGAGTCTCAGTTAAAGGCCACCTTATCCCAGGGCTGCCTTGTCCCAAGCCCGCCTCACAGTCATGTTGTTCCACAGCTGTGCTGCTTCATAAATGAGTGCAACACTATTGAGCTGTTCCAAAGCTGTGCTGTTATGACAGTTGTGCTGTATCACAATTGAGCTATTTGCATTGAATAAAGTTTCCTCCTTCACTGCAATCTAATTTGGGAATTCCTATTGGTATTGAATTGGTGCCAAGGACCATTGGTTGACAGAACTAATGAAGCTAAAGAAGAAAATATTTAAAGGATAATCAGCAACTTTTTAATAGGTATTTTTCACTAGGATAGCCTAGAAAAACCCTTTAAAATATTTTTATTGATGTCAGAGAGGAAGGGAGAGAGAGAGAGAGAGAGAGAGAGAGATAGAAACATCCATGATGAGAGAGAATCATGGATCGGCTGCCTCCTGCATGCCCCCTACTGGGGATCGAGCCCACAACCCGGGCATGTGCCCTTGACCAGAATTGAACCCAGGACCCTTCAGTCCACAGGCTGACACTCTGTCCACTGCCCCAAACCAGCCAGGACTGAAGTCTTCTTTAAGTCATTTTTTTAAAGTTAAAAATTTTTCTCAGGGTTCTGGTCAAGATGGCGGTGTAGATAAACACAGTACTTGCCTCCTCCCACAACCGTATCAAAAGTAAAACTAAACTACAGAACAACCATCATTCAGAACCACCTAAAATCATGCTGAATGGAAATCCTGCAACTAGGGAATTAAAGAAGAAAGCACATTGAGACTAGTAGGAGAGGTGGAAAATCGAGGTGGAGTTGCAGAACCGGCTGGTCCCACACCCACGTGTGATGGTTTAAAATTGGGGGGGGGGGTATATCTTGGCTGTGAAGGTCTCCCCTGAGGAGCAAGTGGTGCCAGCCCCACACCAGGCCCCACAGCCCAGGGTTCCAGTGCTAAGAAGAAAACTCCCCATATCTTTGGGCTGTAAAATCCAGCAGGGATTGTGGCTGAGTGACTTGGAGGCTACTGGAGATAGTTCCTCTTAAAAGGCCCATGTATGAACTTACTAGGACTCACTCCCTCTGAACTCCATGGCTGGGACAGCAGCTTTAAAGGAACTAGGGACATTTAGGGAGGAATTAACTTGTCTAGAATCAGGTGAGAGCTGGAGGAGCAGTTTTCTTCCAGACAGAAGTGCTAGCAGAGGCTATTGTTCCTATGCTGAGCCCACCCCCAAGAGCCGACAGGCAATCATCATAGTTGAATCTCCATCAACTGGGCTCACAGTTTTTGCCCTGAACTGGTAATTCCCTGAGATCCCGCCCCTCCCTGCTTACAGGCTCATTCAAGACATTTCCAGTGGCTTTTCCATACAACTGGCCTCTCTTGCCTCATGCTTTGGACTTTCCTCAAATTTCTCAAAGAAGTAGCAGCTGGCCTCAGCATGCCCTGTACCTCTCATTAAGTGTCCCCAGGCCTGGCACTAGCAGCTGCCTTCCCACTTTGGTTCACAGCTTGGCCTCTTCTGGGCAATTCCAAGCCCAACACAAGTAGCAGCCATCTTCAGATTGCTTTGTAGTTCATGCTGGTTGGCCCCAGGCAGGGCAGAGGGAGTGGCTGGCTTTGCACCTCTCAGGATGCCCCAAAGCCAATGGACTTGGTGGTCAGCTTTAACCCAACAGATCACAATCCTACCACTTCCACAAGTGACCAACTCAGAGGGTGTACTCAATACCAAAGCTCCACTGAAGCATTTCCTGCTCCATAGGATTGGCTCCTGCACTGCAGCTCTTCCCCGTAGTCACAGCCAATCCTCACAACTGATTGGCCTGGGTTCAATCCTTCCCAGTGACACCAACATCAATCAAGGCTCAACTATAATAGAAGAGTGCACACAGCCCACACAGGGGTGCACCTGGAGTGCCCAGGTCAGGTGACTGGGGAGGCTGAGCCACTGGGCCCTACAGGACACCTATTACACAAGGCCACTCTACCAAGTCAGGGAGACATAGCAGATCTACATAGTACATAGAAACAAATACAGGGAAGCAGCCAAAATGCAGAGACAAAGAAATATGTCACAATGAGAGAACAGAAGAAATCTCCAGAAAAAGAACTAAATGAAATAGAAGCAAGAAAACTACCAAATACAGAGTTCAAAAACAATGGTTGTAAGGATGCTTAAGGAACTTACTGAATACTTCAAGGAACTTGGTGAGAACATCAACAACATAAAAAAAGGACCGGTCAGAAAAGAAGGTCACACTAATTGAAATAAAGAATAATTCACAGGGAATCAACAGTAGAGTAGAGGATGCTGAGAATCAAATTAAGAATTTGGAATATAAGGTAGCAAAAAAACACCCAATCATAACAGCAAAAAGATGGGTTTGAGATTTTTTGCGATGATCACTTAATAGGTTTTATAATGTCTAATCACTGGGCTATACACCTGAAACTAATATAATATTGTATGTAAACTGTAATTTAAAAATTAAAAAATGATTTTAAAAAGTTTTCCCTCATTATTAAAAAGGAAAAGCCCAGAAAATATGAAAAGCAGAAAGAAAAAACCACCACACATCACCCTTAAGGTGGGTTGATGTATTTTTTTTTAAGGTGGGTTTATTTTACTGTCTAGTTACTGAAGTCCCTTATGGCCAATGTGTGCATGTGCATACTGGTCTATAAAATTCACCTCCACCTTTAACATGCCAAAGGTATCCTGTGGGTTGTCTCACTTCCAGGCACCAGGTTGCTTCCTGCAAGGCAGCTCTGAACTTCTCTTTGAAAAGAAGAGATCCATGGGTATATTTTCTGAAAGTGTGGAAAGCTTAGCAGCTTTGACCTATTCCTGTAGGAGGTTGGGTGTATGTTGCAGGTATCAAAGATTTATGGAAATAAATACCTAATACAAGGTATAAATGTCATTTTTGTTTTTCCCCAGTGTTCACACAGGATTCTTTGAGACATGTGTTTAACCTCCTGCCAGAATCCAAGTTGGTACTTTGCCAGTGATGCAGCTAACCCAACCGATTAAATTATGAGAAGTGAAATAATATATGCATTTTTTTATGAAAATGAGGAAACTTTGGTTTCTTTGGACTACTCTGTGTAGGCTTTTGTTTGTACTTATAGATAAAACTCCAACACAGTATAAATATCATCTCTGCTTTTCCTCAGCATACACAAGATACATTGAAGTTTGATTTTTAAGTTTGCTGCCCTTTGAGGTTGACATTTTGCCTGTGATGTGGCAAACACAAAATTTTTTAATTCAAAAAGGAAAACAAAAGGCTGATATTTCAGAAAAGAATACATAAAGTGAAACAGTTACAGGAAAATGAGACTTTAATTATTTTTAATCCTCACCGTAGGATATGCATATTGATGAGAGAGAGAGAGAGAGAGAGAGAGAGAGAGAGAGAGAGAGAGAGAGAGAGGTGAGAGAGAACATTGATTGCTTGCCTTCTGTACGGGGATGGGACGGACAATGCTCCAAGCAACCTAAGCCACACTGGCCAGGATGAGACTTTAATATTTAAGTCATTGGTCTACAACTTCACTCGGATTCCTTGTGAGAGAGAAGCCATTATAACTTCATTATGGCTTTTCTATTAGGTATCTCTATCCCATGGAACTTAGTAGAGTTAGGCACTTGTGAAAGCACAGCAAATGTTAATTAGATAAATGAATGACTGAGTGAATCTAATTATAATGGCTCTTTAATGTTCTGTGTGAAATAAATTGTTGATTTAAATATCTCATTCCATGTAAACCACCCTTATATAGTAGAAACCATCTGCCCAGTTAGAAACCACATAACCTTGAAAACCACTGCAAACTTCCTCCTGGACAAATCACTTTTTGCTGCTTCTCTTTTCTGAACTCGCTACATTTGATGTCACTGGAGATTCTTGTTTTGAACTTGTAATATCCTGTTTTTCCTCCCTTTTACAGCACATTCCGGTTTACTTTGCTGTTTTAATTTCCTCCTGCTTTTCCAGAGTGGATACCCCCAAAGGTTTGCATTTGGTTTTTTGCTCTTAAACTATGCTAACTTTGGAGGAATTAAATGCAGATCATCATCAGGCCTAACCCCTTGCTTTCTAGTTGGACAGTTTAGTTGAGTGTTGGTCATAGCGACTTTCTTTTATTCTTCCCTCTCCCCCATCACACCCAAAAGCTTATTTGAACACTTAAAAATTAAAACTCCTCTTATAACATTAGTCCATGGACATTAGGTATTCATTCGATCTTGATTGAACCGGCTCCTTCACTAAGAATATCACAGTTTATGGGAATTAGGGGAAATGGGTCCGTTGCTTTAAGGTTCATTATCATTGGCTCTGCCACATGCATACATCAGGCAAACATGAATTCTTTGGGTAAGATTGTCCTACTTGACCTGGTGGTGCTCTCATTATCCCATCTTCAACGTTTTTATTTTTTAAAAATGTAGTGACTTGTAAAGACTCTTTGCTCTTCCAACAAGTTTCTCCCCATGTTTTCTGGTTAAAAATAAGCCTACTAGCAACATTCTCAAAGCAAATCAAGCTGGCATGATGCTGGCCTGGATATAGACAATTCATAAATGGGTGTATACAGCACCTAAGGAGGTGATACAACTACTCAGAGTCATCTCTGAAAAGGTGGAGTAGCTACATTAATATGCACAGTTAGGGCAACACATGTGGGGTACACTATGAGAGATTTGAGAGATGAGGGCATACATACATTGTCATTCTGTTATGAACTTTAGCAAGGAAAATGGCATATAAGAGAAGGTAGACCCTTTGCACAGAGTCTCTTTGTTCTACTCAGGTTTTTGGCACCAGAGGGGAAGTAAGAGAACTAATGTTTATTGAGCACTTACCAATTGTCGACATTGTGTAAGGTGCTTCAATGAACTACCCTGTGCTGGGAGGTAGCACTGTTCTCATTTCTCAGAACACCCCTCCCCTCCCAAAAAAAGCTGAAGATCAGATCAAATAATTTTCCTGAGGTTTCACAGCTAGTAAGTGGAAAATCTGGGGTTTGAACTTAAATTTGTCTGACTCTAAAGCCCATGCTTCATTTATTGGATTTTGCTGCATCTTAATAGCAAAAAGGAGATTATGTGACACTAGTCCATAGCCAGAGAACAGAAGTAAGAAACAAAAGATTCTCCTCCAAATAGCTTTTAATCAGTCTCTATTGCATATGAAATCTTTAAAAAGAAAACCTTCATGAAAAAGAATATCCCATTTTCTCACAATATGCTTTTGTAGGGTGTTAACATACAAGTACATATTTAAAATAAACATATTGTTACTCCTTTCCCCCACAACATTTTTGAACCCAAGAAAGGATTACAAAGAGTTAATTATAATCTAAACATTACCCCTCTGCCCCATTTTCTTTTAAGCATCTTGTCATAAAGTCAAATGCTTCCTAAAGTTTATAAACTAATATTTCCTATGTTAATAAAAATACTCCACATCACTTAGCTGCTTTCAGAATGCATTCACTTGTGAATACTTTTAAATATTAAGTGGAAAAAGACACTCCCCAATATAAACCTCTGCTGTAGACTTACATGTATGCTGGAGGCAGAATCACTCTAACCCTGTAGGTACAAATCCAACCTTGTGCTTTAGTTAAATGGGGTTGTTTTCACATATTCACATTCACACATATAATCTACCCCAGCAGGATAGCAGAAATTTGCAAGGCGGCAGGGCCCCCATGATGCCCCAGGGCACCTAAGGAACTCAGAGCTGCACACCAAAGCAGCTCAGTGTAGCCTTGAATCCAGTCCAATCACAGCCTGGGTTAACCAGAGGAACAAGCAATATAGGCCTTTCTTTCATCAAGTCTTTCTTAGCCACACCCACACCCTTGGTCTCAGCTCCAACCTGGGGCTCTGAAGTTGGCAGAACAAAATACAACAGAAAACATGTCATGGTGATTATTTGAGAACTTGACTTAAAGATATACCTCAATGAATTTAGAAAATATCAAAAAGTTTAGGGAAAATTAAAAATCTGACAAATTAAAGATAATGAATTTTTAAATTTAAAAATAGATGTTGCTTATATACAAAATTAATACATGAATTATGATATTTAAACAAAATTAGAGTTCAAAGTGGTTTGTTTCCCTCTCCTGCCCACCCTCATTCCCACTTTCTAGAGGGAATTGCTGACAAAGCTTCCTTGTGATTTCTTCTACATTTTGTCACATCCTATCTAATAAAAGAGTAATATGCAAATTGACTATCACTCTAACACACAAGATGGCTGCCCCCATGTGGTCAAAGATGGCTGCCCCCATGTGAACACAAGATGGCTGCCACAAGATGGCCAGCAGGAGACAGCAGTTGGAAGGGACCAGGCCTGCAAGGGAGGACAGTTGGGGGCAATCAAGCCTGCAGGGGAGGGCAGTTAGGGGTGACCAGGCTGGCAGAGGAGGGAAGTTGGGGGAAACCGGGCCTGCAGGGAAGGGAAGTTAGGAGGGACCCAGGCCTGCAGGGGAGAGCACTTGGGGGGGACCCAGGCCTGTAGGGGAGAGCAGTTGGGGGGGACAAGGCCTGCAGGGGATGGCAGTTAGGGGTGACCAGGCCTGCAGGGGAGGGCAGTTAGGGGTGACCAGGCTGGCAGGGAGTGGTTAGGGGGTGATCAGGCTGGCAGGCAGAAGCGGTTAGGGGCAATCAGGAAGGCAGGCAGGCAAGCAGTGGGAGCCAGCAGTCCTGCATTGTGAGAGGGATGTCCGACTGCCCGTTTAGGCCCGATCCTACTGGGCAGTCGGACATCCCTCGAGGGGTCCCAGATTGGATAGGGTGCAGGCTGGGCTGAGGGACACAACCCCCTGTGCACGAATTTCATACACTGGGCCTCTAGTACAAGTATATCTGTATATTCTTTTTTTATACGTGGTTAAAATTACAGATTGTGGAGACAGACTAACTGGGTTTAGATCTAATCTCAATACTGTATGTGTGCTCTTCGCCAAGTTACCTAATCTCTCTGTGCCTCAGTTTTCTAATTTATGAAAGATGGATAAATAATATTACCTATTTCATAGGGTTGTTATGAGTATTGAATAAGTTTCTACATGCTAAACACTCAACACAGTGTATGGTATATTCTAAAGCTATATAAATGTTAGCTACAATTTTAAAAGTATATTTATTAAAATACATTTTATGTATGATAAAATTAATCCACTTCAAGTGTACAAATCAATGATTTAATCTATTGTAGAACATTTTTTAATATAGTCAATCCCTGTTCCTACCCCTAACTCTAGGCAACCGTTAATTTACTTTCTGTTTCCATAGTTTTGCCTTTTCTAGACATTTCATATAAATGGAATCATACAATGTCTGGTCTCTTGTATCTGGTGCTTTACACTTCACAAAATGTTTTTGAGATTCATCCATGATGTAGCATGGGTCTGTAGTTTATTCCTTTTTATTGCTAAATAGTATTCCATTGTATGGATATGCCATATTTGTCTATCAATTTTCCAGTTGGTGGAGATTTCCAATTTTTGGCTATTATGAATAATGGTGCTGTAAATATCTCCATGCAACTCTTTGTGTGGGCATATGTTTTCATTTCTCTTGAATAGATAGGTACCTAAGAGGGGAATTACTGGGTTGTATGGTAGTTTGATTTTTTATTTATATTTTCTTTAACTTCCCTCAGTACGGTTTTCTAATTATTAGTGTACGGGTCTTATGCTTCCTTTGTTAAAGTTATTTCTAAGTATTTTGTTGATGATATTGTAAATGAAATTGCATTCCTAATTTGGTTTTTGGATTGTTTGTTGCCTGTGTACAGAGATGCAATTAATATTCAATATTAACCTTGCATTCTGTGTCCTTGCTGTACTTCTAATTTTTGTGTGCACTCCTTAAAATTGTCATTTGCAAATAGATATAGTTGCAGTTGTACCTTTCCAGTCTGGATATCTTTTATTTATTTTATTTGCCTAATTTACCTGGCTAGAACATCCAGTAGAATGTTGAATAAAAGTGATGAGAAGAGATGTTCATGTCTTGTTCCTGATCTTAGGGGAAAGCTTTCAGTCTTTTACAATTAAGTATTATGTTAGCTATGGGTTTTTGTAACTGCCCTTTTTCAGGTCAAGGCAATTCCCTTTTATTCTTAGTTAGTTAAATGTTTTTATTATTCAATGGTGTTGCATATTGTCAAATGCTTTTTCTGAGGCTATAGAGGTGATCATGTGGTTTTTAAACTTTTTAAAAACTGAAATGATATCTTACATTGATTGATTTTCATATGTTGAACCAACCTTACATTACAAGATAAATCCCACTTGGTTATGGTGTATAAACCTTTCCAATTATTGCTGGATTTGGTTCCCTGGTATTTTGTTGAGACTTTTTGTGCTGATATTCATAAGCACAAAAAGTCTGTAGTATTGTTGTGATGTCTTTGTCTGATTTAGGTAATACTGGCTTCATAGACTTAGTTATGAGGTATTTCCTCCTATGATTTTTAAAAAAATATATATTTTTACTGATTTCAGAGAGAAAAGGAGAGGGAGAAAGAGATAGAAACATCAATGATGAGAGAGAATCATTGATTGGCTGCCTCTCCCACACCCCCCACTGGGGTTGAGCCTGCAACCCGGGCATGTGCCCTTGACCAGAATTGAACCTGGGACCCTTCAGTCCACAGGCAGACACTCTACCAATGAGCCAAACCAGCTAGGGCCTCCTATGAGTTTTTGAAGGATTGGTATTAATTCTTCCTCAAATATTTTATAGAATTAACCACTGAAGCCATATAAACCTGGGTTTTTCTTTGTGGAAAGTTTATGTAATGTTGTTTTTTAAAAATATTTTTATTTATTTCAGAGAAGAAGGGTGAGAGAGATAGAAACATCAATGAAGATAGAGAATCATTGATCGGCTGCCTCCTGCATGTCCCCCACTGGGGATTGAGCCCCCAACCTGAGCATGTGCCCTTGTCCAGAATTGAACCTGGGACATTTCAGTCTGCAGGTTGACACTCTATCCACTGAGCAAAACTGGCTAAGGCAGTTTATGTAATGTCTTGTGGCCCAGCATAAATTCTAAAAAATATTCCATGTGCATTTGAAAAAAAAAATTATACTTCTGTGAGGTATGGTGTTGTATAGATTTCCATTAGGCTGATTTGGTTGTTATTACTATTCATATCTTCTAATCCTTGTTGATCTTTTGCCTAGCTTTTCTACCTATTATTGAATGTGGGATATGTAAATTATCCAACTATTGTTGTTATATTACCTGTTTTTCCTTCAATTATATCAGCTTTAGTTTCTTTTATTTTGAGGGATCTTTTATTAGGCACATATATGTTAAAGATTGTTATCTTTTCCTGTTGAATTGACCCTTTTGTTATTATAAAATGTAATTTTATTTCAATAACAATTTTTTTAAAGGCTACTTTGTCTGCTATTACTATAGCTATTCCAGTCTTCTTTAGGTTAAGTTTATGTATCTTTTTGCACCATTTATGTTTAGCCTATTTGGGTCTTTGAATATAAGGTCTGTCTGTTATAGACGGTATATAGATGAATCATGTTTATTTTTATCCATTCTGTCAACCTCTGTCTTTTAATTGGAAAGTTTATTCCATTTACACTTAATTTCTGATAAGGACTAATTTGTCATTTTTCTATTTGTTTTCTGTATGGCATACCTTTTCATACCTCTGCTCTGCCATTGCTTCCTTCTTTTGTGATAAATAATATTTTGTAGTGTGCCATTTATATTACTTTGTTGTTTCTTTTACTATATATATTTCAAGTTAGTTTTTAGTAGTAGCCCTGGGGATTACAATTATCATTTTAAAACAATTTAGTTCAGATTAATACTAACTTAATTTTAATACTGTACAGAATCCTTGCTCTAATATAGATCCACTTTCTCTCCATATTTTTAGCTATTATTGTCATAGAAATTATTTCTTTATACATTTTTAGTCCACTTACACAGTTTTATAATTATTTCTTTATGCAATTGTATTTTAAGGTAGGAGATGACAAAAGTTAAAAGAAACTACATTTATACTATCTTTTACATTTACCTACATAGCTAGCTTTATTTGTGCTCTTTATTTCTTTGTGTAGATTTGAGTTGCTGTCTAGTCCTTTCATTTCAGACTGAGGAACTCTCACTTTCATTGATATTCTCTATTTGGTGAGGCATAATTATTATACTTTTTCTTTAATTCTTTAGACATTGTTTTAGTATTTCTTTTTTAAAAATTTGTCTTTATTGGTTTTAGAGAGAGGAAGGGAGATGGAGAGTGAGAGAAACATCCATAAGAGAAGAACATCAATTGGCTGCCTATTGAGGATGGACCCTGCAACCTGGGCATGTGTCCTGACTGGGGAATAGAACCAACAACCTCCTGGAGCATGGGACAACACTCAACCAATTGAGCCACACCATGTCAGGACCCTTTAGTATTTCTTATGTCAGGTCTGTTAGTAAAAAAATATTTTCAGTTTTTTGTTTTCTTCACCTGAAAGTGTCTTGATTTTTCCTTCATTTTTGAAGAATAGTTTTGTTAAATATAGAGTTCTTGGTTGATGATATTTTTTTCCCCAATACTTTAAATAAGGAATACCTCTGCATTCTGGCTTTTATGGTTTCTTATGAGAAGTCCACTGTTAATGTTATTTGGGATCCCTTGTACATGACGAATTGCTTTCCTCTTACTGCTTTCAAAAATCTCTTTTTGAAAGTGGTCAGAGCATCAGCCTGCACACCAAAGGGTAGTGGGTAGTGGGTCAAATTCCCAGTCAAGGGCATGTACCTGGGTTGCAGGTTCCATCCCCGACCCCAGTCAGGGCACTACAGGAAGCAACCAATTGATGTGTCTCTCTCAAATCAGTCTCTCTCTCTCTCTCTCTCTCTCTCTCTCTCTCTCTCTCTCTCTCCTTTTCCTCCCTTCCACTCTCTCTAAAATTCAATGGAAAAAATATCCTCGGGTGAGGATTAACAAAAAAAAAAATCTTTTTGTCTTTATCTTTCAATAATTTGACTATGACGTGTGTCTGCTGGGGTTTATATTACTTGAGGTTTGTTGAGCTTTTTAGATGTGTAAAGTTTTTCATAAAATTTGGTGAATTTTAGGCCATTATTTCTTCAAATATTCTTTCTGCCCCCTTCTTAACTCACCCTCTCCTTCTGGAACTCCCATCATGTGTATACATATTGGTATGTTTGATAGTGCCCCACAGGTCTGTGAGGGTCTGTCTCCATTCTTTTTACTTTGTTACTTACTGATTTATCTTAATTGACTTATTTTTGGATTTTCTGATTATTTCTCCTCTCAGTTCAAATCTGCTGTTGAATCTTTCGACTGAATTTTTTATTTCAATTATTGCACTTTTCAAATAAAGAATTTCTACTTGGATCTTTTAAAAACACCTCTTTTCATTGATATTCTATATTTGGTGAGGCATAATTGTACTTTTTCTTTAATTTTTTAGACATGGTTTTCCTTTTTTCCTTAGTTCTTTGAACATATTTATCAAAGCTCCTTATTTGTCTTGTAAGTCCAATGTCTGATATTCCTGAGGGGCAGTTTCTATTGACTGCCCCCCCCCCCATGTATATGAGCCATCTTTTTCTATTTCTCTATGAGTATTTTGTGGACAACTGGACATTTTAAATAATATAATATGGCAACTTTGTAATACATCCTTCCCTTCCCCAGAGTTTGTTGTTGTTGATATTTCAGTAGTTAGGTTTTCCCCCCTGTTCTATTATTTAGTGACTTTTCTGTTGATATTTCAGTAGTTAGGTTTTCCCCCTGTTCTATTATTTAGTGACTTTTTCAGTAGTTAGGTTTTCCCCCCTGTTCTATTATTTAGTGACTTTTCTACTCTCTAAGCTGAGTAGATTTATTTGGTCATACACTACAGGCAATACAACAGAATTAGATTATATACAATGACTTTCAGATATTTCTTTAAATGCCTTGAATCAACAACTCTATCCTTTGCCCAGGAGGGCAGCATAGGGGTGGGACTTTGTGCTGTTTAGGGCATGCCTTCAACACTTAGGCAGACAACTTACAACTCAGCCTTAGTCTTCACTTCTGGCTTGCATAGAGCCTTAAGGTCAACTACAGATGAGTGCCTGGTGTCCTCTCAGATCTTTCTTGGGCATGCACACACATGCAGCAGCCTACATCCTTAGATATATCAGAGCTCTTTAAAACTATGTATATCTAATTCCCTAGGTTTTTCTTTTAAGTTTTTGGCTATGTTCTTGATTGCTCAACTGGTAGAGGCACCTCAGGCAATTTTGATGTTAAACAATTGCCGCTGATTGCTTTCAAGGATTGCTCTGAAGATAGGGCTTTTTATGTGGAGCAAGCTCTGAGTCATGTCAAATATGAAAAACAGGACTTTCCAGGTAGCTATGGGACAGGCTAAATAGTGACAATATTCTGAAGATAATTAATTTTTTTTTCAATTATAGTTGACATGCAATATTATATTAATTTCAGGTGTACAATATAGTGATTAGACATTTATACTAGTATAACTTGCAAAGTGATCACCCTGATAAATCTAGTATCAATCTGACACCATACATACTTATTATAATATTATTGACTATATTTTCTATGCTATACTTTACATCCCCACAACATTTTTAACTGTCAATTTGTACTTGTTAATCCTTTCATCTTTTTCACAGGATTTTTTTTGTTTTGTTTTTTGTTTGTTGTTTTTTTTTTTTTTTTTTTTTGAGCAAACCCAGTCTCTTCCAAACCCTTTATATAGACCATAGTTTTCTGTTACTTTATGAGTTTGCTCCCTCTGGTGGCTGTGATGCTGTTGCTGTTGTTACTGTTTTCTTTACAACTACCTTGGTTGTGAGTCTACTTTTTTCCAAGGCTTCTGTAGTACCTAGGAGAGGGACCTGGAAGTAAACCAAATTAAAAATACCATAAAGTGTTATTAGAAAGATTAAACAGTTTTTCTTGATTAAATGCTCTCCAGATTGCTTCAGGCCTTTGGTTAACTTCCAGATAGCTGAAAAAAGCTTATTTTTATAATTTTTCCAGCATTTTTGTTGCTTTTATGAAAGAGCGGGTTTACAGAAATCCTCACTCTGCCATTCCAGAAGTCCTACCTGGTTAGCTATTATATTATTATGCAAACGGATTCTTAGCTTACTTTTTTCTCTCATTTAACAATAACTCTTGGAGATATTTTTATATAAAGTCATCAGATCTTCTGTACTGTTTCAGAGTAGGGATTTGATATAATTTATTTAACCAGGCCCTATGGCTGGACCACTTAGCTTTTTTTCAGCACAATCAATGCAATACATATCCTTTTGAATATATATTCAAGTATATATCTTTAGGTTAAATTCCCAACTGTGAAATAGTAAAAAAGTGTGTGCAGTTCTAATTTTGTTTGATATTGCCAAATTGCCCTCAAAATAGCTGCACTAATTGCATGCTTTCTACTACTACATCTAAATGCCTTTCTTCATATATACCTGACAATACTGAGAAGCTTCTTGATTTTTGGCAGTTCAGTAGTTCAGAAAATGGAGCCTCAAACCATTAATTCACTTATTTATTTTTTAACTTGGTTATAATACTATAAATATGATAAAGCAGCTTAGTATAAGGCCAACTATGCTACTTCACACACACACAATTTCAAAGGTCCATTGGAGCTAAGCAAGAGGAGAAAAGTAGTTGTAGATGTAGGAGCATCACAGAGCATGCCTTATTGCTAAAGTGGTTTTTCTGATGGTTGGCAAAAGCAGTTTGGGGATAAAGCCATCATTCAAAACCTGCTATTGGTATTGTTTCATGGATTTGGATGACTTCACGCTATTAAGAGTCATGGGGATTGTTAGGAAAAATGGAGTCCTAAACCCTGGAATTTGGCATGATGCCTCAGGATAGTGAGTGAAGCTCCTTCTCATAAATTTCTCTGTGGTCCTGGTAAGCACTGACTAGAATTTATAGTTGCTCACAAATATTTTTGCTAGCTACTAGTGACCTATTTCTATCACAATTGCAACTAGAAAGGATTGCACATGCTTTGGGCTCACAAATTGCTTGTAGAGGGCATGAGAAGACTATTATTATGTTCAGGCTGCTTTAAAAGTCATCAACAAAATAAGAAGATAGCACACTGCATGGGAGAACATATTTGCCAATGTTATATATGATAAGGGTTTAATCTCCAACATTTACAGGGAACTCATACAACTTAACAAAAGGGAAATAAACTATCCAATCAAAAAATGGGCAAAGGACCTAAATAGATACTTCTCAAAAGTGGACATACAGAAGGCCAAGAGGCATATGAAAAAATGCTCAAAGTCACTAAACACCTGAGAGATACAAATAAAAATGACAATGAGGTATCACCTCACACCTGTCAGAATGGCTACATCAACAAATCAACAAAGACAAGTGCTGGTGAGAATGTGGAGAAAGGGGAACCTTGTAGACTGCTGGTGGGAATGCAAACTGGTGCAGCCACTGTGGAGAACAGTATGGAGTTTCCTCAAAAAAAAAAAAAATTAAAAATGGGACTCCCGTTTGACCCAGTGATTCCACTTTTTGGAATATATTCCAAGAAACTAGAAATACCAACCAGAAAGGATATATTCACCCATATGTTCAGATCAGCGCAATTTGCAATAGCTAAGATTTGGAAACAGCCTCAGTGCCCATCAGCAGATGAGTGTATTAAAAAACTATGGTACATCTATACAACGGAGTACTATGCAGCTGTAAAAAAGAAAAAACTCTTACCATTTGCAACAGCATGGATGGACCTGGAGAACATAATGCTAAGTGAAATAAGCCAGTCAGAGAAAGATAAGTATCACAAGATCTCACTCATTTGTGGAATATAATGAGCAACATAAACTGATGAACAAAAATAGATCCAGAGACACAGAAGCACCCAACAGACTGTCAAACTTCAGAGGGAAGGCGGGGGAGGGTGGGCAGAGGAGGGTAGAGATCAAAGAACTGGTATGCATATAAGCATAACCAATGGACACAGACAATGGGGGTTGGTTAAGGCCTGGTCTGGGAGGCGGGGGCAGAGGGCAGGGTGGGAGAGGTCAATGGGGGATATAGGGGATATATGTAATACTTTCAACAATAAAGAATTAAAAGAAAAGAAGTCTTTTATGAGACTGGCATAGAGAAGTATGGATAAAAAAGAGGCCACATACTAAACCTGGCAAGCTCAGGGGAGGCCTGCATAGGAGATCAAATGTAGAACTACATGGGATGATCTGAACATTAAAATTCCTAATTAAAAGTGGCTAATGGTGGGTAGTCATATCCTAGGCTGTGGCTTCCTTGACAAAGCTCAATCTTTATCTTAGGTGAGCTTGTCTATTGAATTTTTGCACTTAAGATAACAAAGTGTCAGAGTAACCTCCTTTTCCAGACTCCTCAGGGCACACATACCACACTAGAGCCCAAGACTACAGAACCCCTCATTGTTATCTTATTCCCCAAATACCATATCTATGTGCTAATGTTAATTATTAACTATCTGGTACCTGCCAATGTAAAAGAAGTATGTCTCTCCATTTGACCTTTTTATCCAGTCTCAGAGATTTCCCTGCTTTGCTTTCTCCCACCACTTAATTTACCACCAATGTATTTCATATGACCCTCCTTACATCTCCTTTGATTCTAATGTATAAAACAGGGTGCAAAACTCCCATTCTCTGGAGCATTTTCTCAATTCATTGAGATTTTTTTTTCTTTATTGATTAAGGTATTACATATGTGACCTTATGCCCCCATTGCCCCCCCCATTCCCCAGCTCATGCCCTCACCCCCCTTTCCCCGTTGTCTGTGTCCATTGGTTATGCTTATATGCATGCATACAAGTCCTTTGGTTGATTTCTCCTCCTTACCTCCACCCTCCCCTACCTTCCTTCTGAGGTTTGATGGTCTGATTGATGCTTCTCTGTCTCTGGATCTGTTTTTGTTCATCAGTTTATGTTGTTCATTATATTCCATAAATGAGTGAGATCATGTGATGTTTATGTTTCTCCAACTGACTTATTTCGCTTAGCATAATGCTCTCCAGGTCCATCCATGCTGTTGCAAATGGTAGGAGTTCCTTCCTTTTTATAGCAGCATAGTATTCCACTGTGTAGATGTAGCACAGTTTTTTAATCCACTCATCTGCTACTGGGCACTTAGGCTGTTTCCAAATCCTAGCTATTGTAATTGTGCTGCTATGAACATACAGGTGCTATATCCTTTCTGGTTGGTATTTCTAGTTTCTTGGGATATATTCCTAGAAGTTGGATCACTGGGTCAAATGGGAGTTTCATTTTTAGTTTCTTGAGGAAACTCCATACTGTTTTCCACAGTGGCTGCATCAGACTGTGTTCCCACCAGCAGTGAAGGAGGGTTCCTTTTTCTCCGCATCCTCGCCAGCACTTGTCATTTGTTGATTTGTTGATGATAGCCATTCTGACAGGTGTGAGGTGGTACCTCATTGTCGTTTTAATTTGCATCTCTCGGATAGTTAGTGACTTTGAGCATGTTTTCATATGTCTCTTGGCCTTCTCTATGTCCTCTTTCTAAAAGTATCTATTTGGGTCCGTTGATGGTTTCTTTTGCTGTGCAGAAGCTTTTTATTTTGATGTAGTCCCATTGTTTATTTTCTCTTTAGTTTCCATTGCCCTGGGAGCTGTATTGGTGAAGATATTGCTTCGGCATATGTCTGAGATTTTGCTGCCTGGGGATTTCTCTAAGATTTTTATTGTTTCCTGTCTTACATTTAAGTCTTTTATCCATTTTGAGTTTATTTTTGTGTATGGTGTAAGTTGGTGGTCTAGCTTCATTTTTTGCATGTATCTGTCCAATTTTCCCACCACCATGTATTGAAGAGACTGTCTTGATTCTATTGTAAGCTCTTGCCTCCTTTGTAAAATATTAATTGAGCATGGTGGTTTGGGTCTATTTCTGGGTTCTTTCCTGGCAATTGTCATCAGTTTGGCTCAAAAAAACTCATAAAATTTTTCTACAGAGGAGAGGTGGTTATTTCTAACATCAACAGAAAGAAATAGTTAATGTTTAAAGTGAGGTTAAAAAAGATGAGGAGAGCCGGAGCTGGTTTGGCTCAGTGGATAGAGCGTCGGTCTGCGGACTGGAAGGTCCCGGGTTCGATTCTGGTCGGGGGCATGTACATTGGTTGCGGGCACATCCCCCGGTGGGGGGTGTGCAGGAGGCAGCTGGTCGATGTCTCTCTCTCTCTCTCTCTCATCGATGTTTCTAGCTCTCTATCCCTCTCCCTTCCTCTCTGTGAAAAATCAATAAAATATATTAAAAAAAAAAAAAAAAAGATGAGGAGCCCTGGAGAGGTGGCTAAGTTGGTTGGCGCATCATCGCATGCACCAAAAAAGATGTCGGGTTGGATTCCGGATCAGGGCACATAACTAGGTTATGGGTTCATCCCGGGTGGGGACACATATGGGAGGCAACCGATGGACATTTCTCTCTCACATGGATGGTTCTCTCTTGTTCTCTCTCCTTTCCTCTCTCTAAAAAAATTAATGAAAACATATCTACAGATGAACATTTAAAAGACAATGAGGAAAAAATCTGAGGTCTGCAATTGAAAACCTAATATACCTGAATGCCAGGTAAAGTTCAGAGAGAGAGAGAGAGAGATTTATTATGACTAGTATAAAGAAAACATCTCCCTTGTTTAGGCTGATGTCTTCAATTATGTTAGTTGTCTTTGGGGCACTATCGTGGTTTCCAGAAGCCATGACAAATTTGCTTAATACACAGTTTGTTCTTTTATATCCTCCATGCATGGCCATTCCTAGGCTATGGATATTGTGCTACTTGAGGGACTGAGTGAAGAGCATGCAGAAATGAGAGGTGGAGGGGAAGATGAGCAGGTCTTACTAAGCTGCCACCACCAACTCTGTGGTGACATTGGGAAATTTGCTTAATGTCTCAGTTTTCAAATCTCTTAATTGAGGCAATGAATTAGCAAGGAACACGGAAAGCATTATAAAAGCATTATAGTGGGTATTACAGTGATCACATACTATTCAGATGAACTGAACTTGATCAAGTAAGCCTCTGATAAAGGGCTATACTTTAAATCTTTTTTTCTTCTCACAGTAATTTTGTACTTTTGGGCCTTAGTGAGTAAAGTAAAAATCATATAATCACATAGAAAAAAAAGCTTGTACTTTCCCTTTTAAATGTAGACTCTTAGTATAACATAATGGTTAAGTGCATGGGTTTTGGAGCCAGACCACGTGCCTTCATATCCTGGCTCTGTCACTTACAGGGTATGTGACCTTGGGCAATGTCTCAGTTTTTTCATTTGTAAGATAATATTATTAGTTCCTATGTCACCCATAGGATTAATAAGATTAAATTAGTTAATAAAAAAAAGCACTTCGTACTGGGCAAATAAAAAGCACTCAGTTAATGTTAGCTAGTTTGTTAGTATTAATAATTAAAGATGCTCTCATGCCCTGGCTCAGTTGGTTGAGTGTCCTCCCATGTACCGAAAGGTCACTGGTTAGATTCCCGATCAGGGCACATGCCCAGGTTGTGGGTTTGATCTCTGGTTGCGATGTATGCAGGAGGCAACCGATAAATGTTTCTCTCTCATATTGATGTTTATTTCTCTCTCTACTTCTCCTTTCTTTTCTCTCTCAAATCAATAAAAATTTATATATTTAAAAATTTTTCTCTTTTGTCTAAGCTAAGGTGACCAGATTTTAACATTGGTAAAGCGGGACACCATTGACTGGTGTGTGTGTGGGGGGGTTCTTGATTAAAAATTTGGTCTATATGGAGCAACAAAAATTTTCATAGAATGCAAAAATAGTATTGTAATATATATTTTTTAAATTTCAACATAAGTACAATTTACAAATATAATAAACTAGCAGCCCATTTGCATGAAGATTCGTGCAATAGACCTTCATTCACCTGGCTGCCTGCACCAGTTTTCTGCCGGCACCAGGGACCCAGGCCTTGGCTGTGGCCACCGCCTTCTGCCTTCTTTCAGGGTCGGGGCTTGGCCCCGGGCGGCGGCCTTGGCTCTGTTGCACCCCAGCCTCCCTGCTATGGATTGTAGGAGCCAACCCCCCGTGGTTGCCTGCGATCCGTGCAGGCTCCCCGCTGGTGCCCAAGGCCCGGAAAACCTCTGACCCAGGCTTTCACGGCCTTGGGCTGGGCCGCACCCAGCGTCCCTGCTAGGGATCGTAGGAGCCGACCCCCTGGTCGTTGCCTGCGATCCGTGCAGGCTCCCTGCTGGTGCCCAAGGCCGGGAAAGCCTCTGCCCCACCCCAACGTCCCTGCAACGGTTTCCTGGTGGGCGTGGTTAGTGGGCGTGGCTTGTGGGTGTAGCAAAGGTATGGTCAATTTGCATATTACTCTATTACTAGGTAGGATAAAAAATTATGTATAGTATTATTTTATTCTTTGGCATATTTCTCATTTGAGTGAATTTTTTTTAGTAAATTGCTGTCGTTGTTTAAAAGGTCATGAATTTGCCGTAACATAAGTCATAAGTGTCACTTTCAAGGCTGGTGCTAGACTTTTTGCCGCCACTGTAAAATATAAATAATACGAGTACTGTTTGCTAAATTCAAGAAAATTTATGTATTTATGAAATAAATAAATAAATTACTTACCTAAATTATATGAATAGCTGATTTGTATGACATCACTTGTTTAACTAGCTTACTAGCACAAAGTATGATGTGTATCATCTGAGAGACAGTTACAAAATGTTTTCATAGTTGCCAATCCCCATAAATGCCATTGTTCATTAAGTCCAAACAATGGTGGTTGAATTCTAACAACTGATCAACAATGCGAACTTTGATAAGCAGTTCTCGATAATCAGTTCTCAACAATTATTTGTTATTATTAAAGTTTAACATTATAAAATTAACAAAAATAATATAAAACTCATATCCTGGCTAAATAGCCACATGGCCGCCGAAAACCGTATATTCCCTTCCCGTCCCGCCGTTCCCTAGCTTGTGCATTCTTTCCAAAAATCGGGACTTTTTTAAAACGCCGCGAGACACGGGACAAATTGTTAAAAATCGGGACTGTCCCGCCAAAAGCGGGACATTTGGTCACCTTAGTCTAAGCACCTAACAGTAGCCAGTAAGGCAGGTAGAAGCAGAGAGCTGGTATGTATAAAAGCCAGGAAACCAGAGGCTTTCCTGCAATCCCACCAGTGAGATCATAGTTCTGATGATGCTGTTGATGACATACAAGTCAGTCATTATTTTGACCATAATATCAGGATATTTTGTTTAAAAATATGTCAATGTTATTTAAAATGTATTCCTTGAGCTATGTGCATGAGAATTACCAGGAGAGGAAAGAATTGATAAAATGCAGGTTTCAGAGCTTCATCCCAAACCTGCAGTACCAGATTTTCTGGGCCTAGGATCTAAGACTGTACATTTATTTAAAACAGGTATCCAAAGAGCTTCTGATGTAGAAGCTTGAGAAACACTGGACCTGGTTATATTTAGATATGGTTTGGTCAGAACACAGTAAGCAGCTAGTAACACTGGCAATAATGTCAAATGGTTCTAGTATATGAATCCATATTCTGCTTGGCTCAAGAGCTGCTCTTTCTTCACTAGCTTCTGCTCTCAGGGTAATGAATAATCTTTTCTTGTAATTTTTGAACTCAGTTGGCAAGGTATCCTGGGCATACACTGTAAACACATTTTAAATTTCTAGCTCTATAAGGCTTTTGTCAAATAAATATTTGATGTTGGCTGTAGCTATTGATTTTACCAGCAGGGAGCACATCAGTCTATTGATGTTAGGTTCTGTATAACAAAGAAGTCTGAGATGGTCTTTCCTCTATTTTAGTATGGAAATCTTTTCCTGGAGGCTGGATAATAAGGGACAGGGCACTTCTGTGTGGGGTAGGAATGTTATTCTCAAGGTGGGATTGCTGATTTTTCAAAGATGACACAAAATAAAACTTTTAAATCTAAAACTTTTATATCTAGAAAAAGTATGGTCTCAAAGCATGCCACTCTATAAAATGAAATAGAGGCCTTGTTTCAAGGGTAACATGCTTTCCAGTTGAACACTTCAGAATAGGATGTGAAATGTAGAGAAAAAGATAAAAAAAAATTATGAGATGTTGAATTATTCTATTTTTGAAAACAATGTACTTTGACATGTGGAATTAGGCACCTGGAGAGAAATGCTGGAATGTTTGATGAAAGATAAATTTCAGTTTTCTTTAGTTTGAGGTGTTCTGCTCAGCTCTTACGGACCATTTAATTATCATCTAAAAGGAAATGGAAAGGTGGAGGTTTGGGTGGCTTTGCAGAAAAGCCAAAACACAGATCAGCTTTTCCTCCCCATCTCCCAACCCCTCAAAGTCAAAATAGCCTTAGGCCATGATAGCAATACCCTCAAATGACAACCTTTCTGTATAACTTTTCATAAACTCAAAGGGAAGGATTAGTTCATTAATACAATGTAGACACTAGAAAAATAAGCTTTAGAAAAAAATATTGGACTGAATATCAAGAAAAGTAGAATTTCTATGAAGAAATCTCTCAGTATTTGAAGTGGGCTTCATTCTTAAAATACCTAAATGTAATATTGGGTCAAAACACTGGGGAATGCTGGTTAATACTTATTGAATACTCACAATGAATGTGCTGTAGGGAATCAGTTTGTGCTGGTTGCCCTGAAGACTATTAATATGTTTCAAACTAATAATTTATTTATTTATTTTTCCTCTGGTGGCCTAAATAGTCATTGTAATTTCTCTGAATACAAAGGCTCCTGGGATTGGTCTATAAATTTGTTACATACTTTTGTATCTCCAAAGCCATGCTCTTTGGCATGATGGATTTGACCTATTGGTGATGCAAAAAAATGAAGACTTAGAAAAATAAGTGTGGATTATTGGCTGCTTGAAAGAAAAGGGAAATTCCAGCCTTAGCCAGTTTGGCTCAGTGGATAGAGCGTCAGCCTGTGGACTGAAAGGTCCCAGGTTTGATTCTAGTCAAGGGCATATGCCCAGGTTGCGGGCTCGATCCCCAGTAGTGGGGTGTGCAGGAGGCAGCCGATCAATGATTCTCTCTCATTATTGATGTTTCTATCTCTCATTCTCCCTTCCTTTCTTAAATAAATAAAAATATATTTAAAAAAAGAAAAGGGAAATTCCCTGGTGACATTAAAATAGAACTTGTTTTTTCTGGCCTTAGATTTTCACAACTGCTCTCCGTATGATGTGTTGTAAAATTTATACTGCTCTACTAGACACACTTTGATTCCCCATAATGTAGAAGATGAACTTTCTCTAGTCAATTAAATTCTATCAAACTAAACCTCTTGATGAATAATATTCATTTTATATAAACTATGAGGATTTTTGAAAAGACAAATCTGTCCCATGCTTTTCTTCAAAATGGTGTTCTCTTTTTTATTTCAAAATAAGAATTAAAAAAAAAAAAGAATTCCATATAGTTATTTGAAAGTTTTTTTATTCTTTTTTTCCTAACTAGTTATAAATCTCCTAGTATAACACCCCTCCCACCACCTTCACTGTTAAAAATTAAAAACAAACAAAAGCCTTGTAAATGATAGTAGTAAATGGAATTATTTGCTTTGTGATATACTGTCTTTGGGTATAGCCTGTATTCTATAGCAACTGAACACCACTGTATCAATCTAGGTGTGTGGGGTTAGCCCTCAGCAAAATTGTGAAGTAAGCAAAATTGGTTTTGGTTCTCTTCCTATCTTCAGCCTTTCAACCTGTAGAGTCTTGACTTCATAGAGTCCTGTGCATGCTTTTCTTTAACATATTCTTTGTTTCCTCATTAGTGTTATTGTTCCCTTTACTTATGGTCACATTCTTCAGAGAAAAAGTTAATCTTAGAGACTGGTTTGTGATCATATGAGAAGGAGTCTTAATTTGTTTTATCACTTTCCAATTAATATGTTTGCATTTAACAGAGATTTTGAGAGACAGCAACTTAATGCAAAAAGGATATTTTTAATAACAGAGATTCTAGAACCTGTAACAATTACTAGGTGTGGCCAATATGGGCAACTGCCTCCCTCAGCATGACTTCTCATTTTCTTCCTCAGTAACAGAATCTTGATTTTATTTGGTGTGATAAGGTACCTAGAATAGACTATTATGATTCTCCTTTGAAGCTACATTTGGCCATGTGACTAAGTTTAGGCTCATCAAATGTAAGCAAAAGTCTCCCTAAAAGATAAGAGAGTGGCCTTTTGTCCTGCCTAGCTTTTTTTTTTATGAGAATCTGTAATTTGAACACGATGAATAGAGCTGGGGTTAGCTCAGATCATGAGATGACCTTGAAGATGGAAACCACATTCTGAGGATGGTGACTACATACTGAGGATGGTGGAGCAGAAAGATAGATGTGTGGGTCAGTGGACTGGACTATCTGCACTACCTACTTCTACCTTGTGTTAGTCATGTTATTTGGGGAATTTCTGTTATATGCAGCTGAACTTAATCCTAAAGAGATAGAAAACACATATATTTGGGAAATCAAGGCTTTGTGGTATCTCTCAGCTAAATTGGTAGACTAATTCTGAGAAAGTCATCATTGTTGGCTTTTGAAAGAGAAGTTTTCAATCTCTGAGAGCATATGGAGAATTTTTGCTCTCTTGAATCTTTCTGAAAAAAATCTGTCACACTTTCTTAATTGTTTAGAGGGTATAGATCTTATCATGCCATCTATACTAATAAAGGGGTAATATGCTAATTAGAGCAGACGACTACCAGACATCCTTCGGGACAAAAGCCGCAGTGGCTGTGAGGGCCGAGGGCAGGCAGCCATGGTGGTGGCTGAGAGGCCTAGGGCTCAGACAGCCATGGACTCAGGCAGCCATGAGCCATGTTGGCTGTGAGGCCCAGGGCTCAGGCAGCCATGAGCCCCAGCAGCTGCGAGGCCTGGGGCTCAGGCCTCACAGCCATGGTGGCCAGCAGCAGCGGGGTGATGGGGGTCGTGCTTTCCTCTCACCATCCTGGTCACCTCCTGCAGAGGGAGGCCAATGGCAGCAGCAGCAGCGAGGGAGTGATGGGGGCATCACCTTCCCCTGATTGGCCGGTTGCCTCCCACAGAGGGAGGCCAGACTGCAGCTTAGGCCTGCTCCCCACAGGGAGCGAGCCTAAGCCATCAGTAGGACATCCCCTAAAGGCTCCCGGACTTTGAGAGGGGGCAGGCTTGGCTGAGGGACCCCCCTGTGCATGAATTTTTGTGCACAGGGCCTCTAGTCCTATATAATAAAAGTGTAATATGCAAATCGACCGAACAACTAAACAGCGCGATGACCATCGAGATGACCATCCAGATTACCATTTGGGACCACACTATGACACCCTCTGGCACCAGGCCAACCAAGACAGGTGTGATGCGATTGATCAGGGGCCCGACCATTGCCCCATGATCGCCCCACAGAGGGAGGCCCAGGCCACCGGCCAGCATGGTGATCAATGGGGGGCTCCACGATTGCCTGAAAGAAGGAGACTCAGGCCACCGACTAGTGGGGTGTGGCAGGTGGGCGGGGCCTCCCTCTGCGAGGGAAGCCCGGGTCCTGGGTGCTGGAGGGAAGCCAGTTCTGGCAGTGGGGGGAAGGAAGGCCTACTCTTGCACGAATTTCATGCATTGGGCCTCGAGTATATTATAAACTAGAGGTCCGGTGCATGAAATTCGTGCACTGGGGAGGGTGTCCCTCAGCCCAGCTTGCACCCTCTCTAATATGGGACCCCTCAGGGGATGTCCAACTGCAGGTTTAGGCCCGATCCCTGTAGAATCGGGCCTAATCCTGCAGTTGGACATTCCTCTCACAATCAGGGACCGCTGGCTCCTAACTGCTCACCTACCTGCCTGATTGCCCCCTAACTGCTTCCTTGCTGGCCTGATTGCCCCCTAACTGCTCCTCTGCGGGCCTGATTGCCCCCAAATATCCTCCCCTCTGGCCTGAACACCCCCAAGGCTTTTATTAGTATAGATATGACCCTGCACAGAAAATTTTACTAACCCTGCTTTACAATAAGGGCTTGACGATTGAATCATTAGGACCAGACACCAAGATTTCCTTTCTTTGAATAGTGCAGGGAATACTTATCTTGTCTTTAAGTTGCCTGGAAATCAAAATGAGATAATGACTTAGAAAAGTATAAAAGCACCATATAAAGACAACTGTCTTTTTAATGAAGTGGCAAAATGAAAAACACTTTTTATTCTCCCCTTCCTTCCTTTACAGCTTTTATTTAAACTTTGAAATTTATAAAAATTTCACTCCAATTTTCATTTCTTTACATTCAACATTATTTTGTATTGGTTTCAGGTTTTATATTAGTTACAGAATAGTGGTTAGATAATCATATACTTTACAAAGTGTTCCCCGATATTTCTAGTACCCACCTGGCATCATACCATCATTACAACACTATTGACTATATTCCCTATTTAAGTGACAATGGGTTTACAGGTTCCTTCTCTTTTGTGTTTCTTGTCCTTCCTTTTCTTTCTCACTTCTTCCCTCATTTTCTTTATATAGTATCTCAATTGGCCATCAAAGCTCAGTGAAGGCACTGGGACACGCTTCATCCATTTTACAGACCAGGAAACTGAGGCCAATTCCAGTTGGCTGTGGAACTTGACTCGGCACACAGGAAGCCCTCAGAGCCATGCTCTTTGCGCTTCCTAAGGGGCAGCGGCCCAGCAAACAGAACAAACCTTCCAGTCAGGCTTCCCAGCCTCTTTCTCAAGCACCTCTTCATTGCGGATGCTCCACATTCTTTCCTCTCCCCCCATTCTTTACTGCCCCGCCTTCTCCGAAGCAGGTGGAAGGCGTCCCACTCACTGCCTAGGCATGCTCTGCTATGGGGCAGGGTGTAGCGAGCTTGCTTTTGGGTCAAGGCAGGAGCAGTAGTCACTGCCTCTGAAGTGTGAAGGCTGCCTGAGCGAGGCCCATTAGCACTGGGAGCTTCTCTGAATCATGTCAGTCAGTCGAGTGCCCTGCAGTGCAGCACCCCTTCACTGAGGTGGCTCCACCCCTCAACCCCTGCCTCAGGGGTGAGGGTCCTTGCCCCTCTGCCAGGAGTCCTTCCATGCCCCTTGATCCCTGGCTGGCCCACCCACGTCTTGGGGGCACTGCAGAACCTCTGTCTCTCTGCAGATGAGGCAGATCCCTGCCCTAGGTCTCCGCAAAGCTATGAATCTGTGGCCAGAGGCCTGGTCTGGGTCTCAGCAACCACATGCCTGCAATGTTTCCAGGGACCCTGGGCGCGGCTGGGCGAGTCCTGCCACGCCCCCCCCCCCCAGGGTGGCGATCTCCTCGGGGACCCCCGGGAGCAGCTGGGCAGGCCCGACCATGCACCCCCCAGGGTGGCGATCTCCCCGGGGACCCCTGGGAGTGGCTGGGCAGGCCTGGCCACGCCCCCCCCCCAGGGTGGTGATCTCCCCGGGGACCCCTGGGGAGCGGCTGGCTGGGCCTGGCCACGCCCCCCCCAGGGTGGTGATCGCCCCCCCGGGGACCCCCGGGGGGTGGCTGGCTGGGCCCGGCCACGCGCCCTCAGGGTGGCAATCGCCCCCCGGGGACCCCCGGGGCGCAGCTGGCTGGGCCCGGCCACGCCCCCCCCTGTGGCAATCGCCCCCGCGACCCCCGGAACCAAGAGGATTGGGCGCCACCATCTTGGTCTTCTCAACGGCTGGATAGGCCACCCGGAGTCCCGCCCCCAGCCTCTTGCAGGCCCAATCATGGGCATAGCGGAGATGCGGTCAATTTGCATGTTTCTCTATTATAAGGTAGGATGACCAGACAATAATGGGGGTAACCTGTTTTCTATCTGCCACAGTATCTAGCAGAGCCAAATGCTATGTTCTCCACAGTTTGTTGATCATTAGTGTAACAATTACCCTAGATTGATATGCCCTGATAGAAAGACACCCTCAAAGAGATAAGTAGTTTGGAGGAACAGGGAAGGTAAAAGGTCTACCACAAACCATTCTGATTTGAACATGATATTAGGTAGCATAACCAAAACATCAAAAGCTATTATTGGCAACATGGGGGATTTATATCACCTTGGTACACCAGATAACTACACATAGGTAGAGCAATACTGCTGTGAAGAAGCAACCCTCACCCCAATAAATGGATTTCTGTGGACACAGTGAATTTGTGAGTGGCATACCCCATGCAAAATATACAAGCTCAAATCCCTGTGTTCTATTTGTAGCTAGTCACACTACTACTTTTTTACTCTCTGCTTCAGCAAATCAACCAGAGCTAAATCCCCAACCTTTGGCAAGTGTCTTGTTCTTGGTTCACTGATGATTGATAATGATATAAGCCTGAATGTGTTTTAGTAGCCAACATCTCTGTAAGTAAGGCTAGCAGAAATACTGTCAGTGGAAAATTCAGAATGGCAAATGATAGCATCAGCAGGGAAGGATAAATATAAACAATATATTCATATCACTGTTAGAGATCATCTAAACACTATGGAGTTGCTGGACTTTGTTTTGGTTGAGGGATTTATTGTGGCTTGGTCTGTTTCTCTTGCTTCAACTGCCTCTCTCTTTCTGAGGCCTTGTAGTAAAGACAATAGGCTTGAGTGTTCAATAAAGGAACCCAATATCAAAGCAATCCTATATAATAAAAGCTTAATATGCTAAGTGTCCGGTTGACCAGTTGGCTGTTCAACCAATCAAAGCATGTTATGCTAATGATATGCTAAGACCGCTCAACTGCTCACTATGACGTGCACTGACCACCAGCAGGCAGATGCTCCAACCGGTAGGTTAGCTTGCTGCTGGGTCTGGCTGATTGGGACTGAGCGAGATGGGCTGGACATGCCCTAGAGTCCTCCCATGTTCCCTCCGCGGCTGGCCAACCTCCCGCGTCCCTCCATAGCCCCAATCATGCACAGGGGGGGTCCCTCGGTCTGGCCTGTGCCCTCTCGCAATCCAGGACCCCTTGGGGGATGTTGGAGAGCTGGTTTCAGCTCGATTCCCCAGGCCAGCCGAGGGACCCCACTGGTGCACAAATTAGTGCACCAGGCCTCTAGTAAGTATATAAATGACTAATTCACTCATTACGCTACAAATGCCAGAGTTGACTATTGATCTAAATACATTATCAATGTAGTCCTTGGGTAAGTAGCTTTCATGAGAATTAATTAAAGATACTGGAGGAGACTAAGGAGCAGGACTTTGGAATAAGCCACAACAATATTTTTTGTGTGTATATTCATACTTGGTTTTTAATGTGAAGCCACTTTGCTTTCTTGTTTAGGAACAGAATGTTGTCAGCAAAATTATGGCCCAGAATAAAACTTTTTTTTTAAAAGGAAGGCCAAATGAAATCATTTTAAGTGTATAAATAAAATAGATCCACGCATTTCCTGACAGCCTGAATGAGAAGGTCCATATTTATCTCAGTAAGCTTTCAGTGTTAGACTTTAGGAGCCAAAGTGACAGTTTTGAACTCAGGCAGACAGTAAGCCTTATATATAAAAGACTCCAAATAGATTTCCTTTGCCCCTAGTCCTGCCAAAGAGCCATTTTAGGTGTTCAGGAAAGGCACTGAGCACACTAATGCATGGTGCCCTTATGCTGAGTGGGAACAATGGATAGTGTTGCCTTACCTGGCTTTTCTTGATTGAAGTTTAGATCCCCAAAGAATCTGAAAGGTAATATATTTCTTGTGATTTCATGGCAGCTGTGTTTTTGCCTTTTTTCATCTTTTTTATACATGGAGTCAGTAAAATTGAGAAGAAAACATAAAAAATCTGCCTTTGTATAATGGAAATAGATAACTGAGCTGTGGGCAATCATCTCTGCTTTTGATCATTCTGGGATAAGAGGAATTCTTTATAATTGTAGAAATAAACTGTGTCAAAAGATAAGGCATACCAAAATAGATTTGAGTAAGATAAGAATGTTCATCACAAATTTCAACAGAACTCAAGGCTAACTTAAAATATATATATATATATATATATATTGATCTCAGAGAAAAAGGGAGAGAGATAGATAGAAACATCAATGATAAGAGAAAATCATTGATTGGATGCCTTCTGCATGCCCCCTACTGGGGGGGGGATAGAGCCTGCAACACGGGCATGTGCCCTTGGCCAGAATTGAACCTGGGACCCTTTAGTCCACAAGTTGACGTTCTCTCCACTGAGCCAAACTGGCTAGGGCTAGGCTAACTTTTTAATATTCTGAAATGCCATGTAGCTGTACTCTTTTACAAGAACTCTTTCCCTCTATCTTCTTCCCTCTCTTCTTTCTCATTGCTTTTAATAAAACAAAAATTAAAGGCCACTTCTTTGCTTTAGATACTGTACTAGGCTCTGGACAGAGCAAAATTGGAGAGTATGTAGGCTCTCTTTTAGAATTTGCAAGCAAACCCATATGTAAATGTTACATGCAGTGAGTAATATATTAATGCATACAGGCATAAAATGAAGTAGAGAGAATTTAGGTTTCATATTTAGGTAAAAGGAAAATGGGATTTTTAATCTCTTCAAATTAGTGAGAGAAAACTCTATAAAGGAGATGGAATGACTGCACAAATAGAGCAAGAAGATAATGTCCCCCAGATAAGCAAATGGGGTGGGTAGGGTAATAGAAGAAGAAAAGGGATATGAGATGGTGGTTAAAGGTGGTTTGAGGAAGAACTATTTGAATGCAAGTTAGGCCTAAACCTTAATGTAGTAAGTAGCTATTACAGACTTTTAGGAAAGGAAATGGCATTTATAAAATCTGTAAGTGAAAAACAAACTGTATATAAAAATATTCAATCTACCTTCAGTCTATAGCCTGGGAACTTAAACAGGGAGGCGGTTATAACAGCTGTGCTAAGAAATAAGCATAACTGTGGCCTGGACCATACGCATAATTGAAGGGTAGTTTAGGAGAACAAGCTGGAAGTGTTTGGCATGAGACAATTGGAGGAGGACAGAGATAATTAGAATTACTGTGAGGTCTCTGGTTTGGGAAGTCAAATTTACTTTGGTGTCCCTCCTTGTAATGGGAATGTAGAGAAGGGTGGTAGAAGTAAGAGAGGCAACTCTAGCTTCAGTGAGGTTGGCCTAAGAGAAGTGCAAAGTGTGATGTAAGGAGTCTGCACAGGATTTAAAAGAGAGTACAAAATCTAGGACAGCAGAACAACATCATGCTTCCTCCAACTTGGCCTCAGCTTATATGAAGTGACATACTAATGTGTTTGGGCTTGTTTGTTTGCTGTTCTGATTTGTTCAAACTACCCCCCTCCCCCTGCCCAAGCTTGAAATGATTTGAATGCTTCTTTAAGCATGTCCTTGTATTTTCTTTTGAACTCTTGGTCTGCCTCATTAAGGGGATCATACTTTCCCAATGTGAAATTATGTGGTGGTTGAAGAATCTATTTGAACAAGAAATACTTCCTGAGTTAAAATAATATTACTAGGAATTCTTAGCCCTAAAATGTGATATGGAAACTTTTATAACTCATGTATGTGTGTGTGTGTGTGTGTGTGTGTGTGTGTGTGTGTGTGGACATATATATATATAGCATGTCATATACAACTGTAATTAGTTGTGTATAAGTTTTTTTACTTGGGCTTATAAAATTTGAGTGTCTTGTTTTTCTTTGGAAATATAGAGTATACCATCTACTTAATGTATCCCTCATAGAGCATAGTATATGTAATACAATGTAGACTGCATAAAATTGAGCATTACAGGAATTTAAAATTATTGGTTGATCTTAAAAATCAATGTTAAAAATGAATAATTTATTTAAAAAACAATGATAGGGAAATCATAAATTTCATACAACCTCAAATTAATTTCATATGTTTTACATTTTTCTATTCCGACTAAAAATTAATGCTTGTTATGATCATTGAAGTACTCCAAAATTATCAGATGTGTTCTAAATCATTAATAAAAAGAAAATCTTTTCAGTAATGTTGTATCATTGGTTATGCTTTATTGTGTTCTCATTCGGTGAAAATTAGCAATCCAACTATAGCATGTATGCTAATTATCAATTAATGGCTAGCTAATTTTAACTCATCCTTGGCCAAATCTTGTTCTATTTGATTCCTCAGCTAAATGGGGGGAAATGATTCCTGGCCTACAGGCATCTTGATGAAGATTTTACTCTTTGAAAATGCTTTTCTGATGGAAAGTGCCAGACAGATACTTTGATGACACAGTAACTTTGAAGTTGAGCAATAAAGGGGCTACATTCAAATGAAACCGGAAGGAGTGACAGATTGGTTGAACAGATTGACTGGAACATCGAGGTTAGCATTACCCTCTAACCACTTCTTTTCATCTCCCCTTTACTCCTTTCCCCTTTCCAAAGCAAAGTATCAGGGAATCAGGAATTAGGCCGTATCCTTCCTTTTAAGAAAGTGGCATACTGCTAGTTCCTTGTCGTTTTGGAGGGGGAAAATCCCATTTGACTCCTCACCTCAGTAATTTCCTATGATGCCTGTTTCTCTGAATGATATTTGTGGGTCTACCTTTTCCAGTCAATTGCCTTGGAAAGTTAGGTAACTAAATTCAAATCTAAAGACAGGTCAGACTTAAAGGTTATGAAGTGTTGAATTTGTCCAAAGTTGAGTTTCTGTTCACAAGAGAGGCTAGGACCCCTTTTTTGCTAGGTTAGCATTCTCCTTTGCTGCGTCTGAGCACTCGGAATATTTTAGTGTTGCCTGTCCAGTGGCTTAATAAATGCTTAAGTGAATCCACAGTATGTCTCTCACATAATTAAACATTGGGGCTATGTACAAAAGGACACGTTTTTATGCATTAGTTATAGGGACATTTTATCATCAGCCTCTCATTTCCACTTTCTCAATACAGCACAGTAAAATATGGTATTTAAGAATTCTTATGATTTGCCCTTTCTTATTCCCCAAACCTGATGAAATGCAAGTTTCCATTGTTGTCATCCATGTTAAACAGATCTGCTCCATCTCAGTTGCAGGAAATATTCTTAGCAAGCACTTACCCAGTGTGTTCAGTAGCAATCAGGCCATTGACAATGATGTAGAAGTTTATTAGAACATGAGAGAGGAATTACCAACAAGTAATTCTGGAGTACTGGCTACCAAGAGCCAAATGCCTCATAGGCAGAAATTCATTGAATAGCATGCATTTATTATATATTGGCTGTTTGAAGTTGAAGAAATGAGTTCAAACTTGCTATTAGACCCTCCCCAGCATGCGAGCCACCCACCAGTTGCAAGGCATGATGACGCGACAGATAACCCGCCCTCCTTGGTAGCAGTAGGGATATGGGTAGTAACCTAGTAAAGGTTCACAGACGCGGCGGCAGTAGCGGTTGCCTCGACGGCAGTAAATACAACAATAACCTCTCTCATCCAGCATGGGGTCAAATTCTATTCCATTTTCAGTCTGAAAGAAGAAGAAGCCAGTGTTGGAGGAGAAGGTTTACTAGGAAGAGGACTATAAGACTATATGAGTTGGGGACTGGTGAGAAATTTAGTTGTTAGCCTTATCATGGAGATATCTCAGTAGGGATCAAGACTGATTTTAAATGAGCCTCCTAGGGATTCCAAGTGTCTTAAATACTTTTTGTTAAAACAATGATTATTTTCCTTTCAATGACTTTGATCTGAAGGATACTAATTTAGCATATGAAATTTGAGGTTTTTGTTTTTCCACTAACTAGAAAACAGAAACATAACTCACATAGTCATTTATTGGAAGTTCTTCTTCACTTGCTTGTCTGGCATGACGGGTCTTCTCCACCTTCACTTGAGGGACCACCCATTGCTCATTTTGTTCAATGCCCTTTTTTTCGGTGGTAGGAAAGTGAAGATCTTCACCGTCCTCCTCAAAGTCTTGTAACTCTGAAACTAAAGTAATAAATACAAAGTTGGGATACAACTGCTTTGCAAAAGTTTCTGAAAGAAGTGATTGGGAGATTAGCATTTGGGGGTAGAGATTTTCCCTGTGTCTTCTCACCATCATCATTTAGACATGCATGAACCACTTTCCAAACTCTTTCAGCTGATATTTTAAAGAGATTTTTCCAAACAAATTTGACTATTTCCACGTAAACAGACCTCTTCTTTGCTCATTTGGCATCAAACACTTACTGCTTTGCCTCCTTAGCATACTAAATTAGAGACTGAGGACAGGGGATCTCTGTCTTCCAAAATGATTTTATCCATGGTAGGTACTCAAATATGTTTATTTTGCCTAATTTGATTTGCTACTCTCTGTCCCTCTGTCACCCTCACTCTTCCCTTCTCTTTTCTGTTTTAACTATTTTTAAACTTTCTATTTAGAAATAATCTTAGATTCACAGAAGAGTTGCAAAGACAGTACAGAGTTCCTGTATACCTTTCACCCAGTCCCCTAATGTTAGCATCTTATATAACCATAATACAATGATCAAAACTAAGAAATTAACATTGGTACGATACTATTAGCTAAACTACAAACTTTATTCAGAGTTCATTATTTCCACCAATGTCCTTTAGACAAAAAATGCTGAAGCAGAAGTTCTAGCATCCAATCCAGGGTACCACATTGCATTTAGTCGCCTTTTCATTTTTAAAGGCACAAGAGTACCAATATATGCCTGCATTGGTTGGAGTGGCCCCTCCTGAGTAATATAGTAATCTATACTGTACACAGTGAGGGAGGCCAAGTTATACATTAGCTTGGCAGAAAAAGATATCCAGAGACCTTTGTCTTCTTTATGGGCCGACTGGAATTTCAGAGCTGAACTCTTCTACTCTGGACCTCTAGCCTTCAATTACTTTTATAGTGATTCCTGAAACAGCCATAAAGAAATTTGTATTGCAGTGACTGTCCTATCATCTGGGAAGAAGGCCACTATTTGACATAGAGAATCCTTCTTGAGACAACAGAGTATTGTTTTGGCTCTTCTCTCCTGTGGTCTTGGGTTGAACACACAGTGATTTGAGCAATAGTCTAGTATCCTGAGTGCAATGGATATAGATGTGCTAAGAAAGACAGATTAGCTTTTTGCTATCATTGGTCACATTAAGGTGGTGTTACCTTTGCAGGTATATTTAAAAGCCTGTCAGCATTAATTTATCTGATTTATAACTTGGCTGTGAAAAATTCCCTCCTCACTGGCAGTCAGCATATACAGTTTTATCTAAGAAGATATAAGCAGATCATTTGTTTTTCTAGAAATGTAGTCTCTGAATGCTGGGAACATTAACCTGTTACTGACTTGGAAAGAGGAGGAGGAGAAGAAGAAAGCCATACCTGCTATTAGAGTGGGATTGATCCAATACATGGTCACATTATCACAAATCTCCAGAATTTTGGAATTTTTAAGAAAGTCTCGGTTTTCAATTGGCTTTTCTGCTGGGACCCAAATAACTGACTGTTCAAAGAAAGTTGTGGTAATTTCTTCATTCTGAAAGAAAAAAGTAGTTCAGAGTGGGGATAGGCAGAGAAATTAATAAAATGAGTGAGACATTATAGGATAATGAAAAAAAATAACCTACACATCTGTATTTTGAGTCTGAATAACAATTTCCATCCCAGGGTTCCCAGTGCTCCGTGCTTTGCATACAGTAGTTGGTGCCCTTGGGAGAGTTAATAACCAATCCCTCCTAGCAGTAAGGTTGAGCCTTCTCTGCTACCTTTTCACTTAAAGTCAGGAAGGTTCTCCATCAATATCTAGACCCCCCCCCCACTAGGCCATGTATGCTTTAATTTGGACTTATGGAATCTTAAGTAATTTACATTTGTTTTCTCTCTTTTAAATAGAAGTTGTGAGTGCCTGCCTTGTTTTAGGTTTGCAACTAGGGTTGCAAACAGGATTTTATCATCTGAAAGTGAAAAAACTGCTATAATTTAAACTGGTGAGATCAGTGAAATAGCAACCAAACATAATAGTTTGGTTTTACAAGATTTGTCTGTTAATAGTAGCTAGGTGGAGTGCAAAAGATGTCCCTTTTTGTTTTAAAGTCAACTCCAGCTCTTACCTTGACTGACCTTACCACAATATTTAACCCCTTTTATTCTAGATACTTAGGGTTTGTCTCATAGAGTGTTTTTTCCTTTAGGTAGGCTTTCTTGTATTGTCAAGAATGTCACATTCTCCTCAGTTTCTAGTATTGGAAGTAGTTGTCTTGTATACTATGGGCAAAAAGGGGCCATACACTAAACTGACAAGCTAGGGGAGGTCTGTATGGTGAGGCAAAAAGGGGCCATACACTAAACTGACAAGCTAGGGGAGGCCTTACAAACTCAGAGACCTAAAGTAACCACATAGGATGGTCTGAAATTAAAACATCCTAACTAAAAGTGATACCAGTACTCATGTCTTACATTGGTATCTTCATTGACAAAGGTCAATCTGTACCTTTACTGAGCCTATTTTCTTTTCGAATCTAAGATAACATGATAATATACCTTTGGAATGTCAGGGTAATTTCTTTTTTTCCAGATCCCTCAGGGCACAATCTCCAAACAAAGAAGAGACAAACAACAACAACAACAACAACAACAACACCCCACAAAACCCTTCATTGTTATTTGTTAACTACCCTATACCCACCAATGTAAAAGAAGAATGTGTCTATTCCTTTTACTTTTTATCCAATCCTACAGGGTTCCCCACATTGCTTGCTCCTGCCTCTCTAATCTTTCACCAATGGATTTCATGTAACCCCCCCTTATGCCTCCTTCTTTGATTGTAATATATAAAATATGGTGCAAAACTACCATTTGCTGGAGCATTTTTTCAATCCGTTGAGATTTTGCTTCCCAGCAATTGTTGTCAGTTTGATTCAAGTGAACTTATAAAAATTCTTACAGTTTTGGACATCTCTTATGTCGACAATATCTAGTTCTTACTCCTTGTCTTTTGGGCTTCAATATCCATCCCCACATCTCTCCCCCCCCTTCTCCCCCCCCCACCTCATAAGGCTTTCCCTTTTCTCTTTTGTTTCCTTCTAGCTTTATGATTTCAGTGTTTTAATTTATTCTGTGAAATATAGCTTTGTACAATTCTTTTCTAGTCATTTAAAACTATCAAGTCTTAGTTCTTTTGTCCTTGAGTCTGTATAAGACCTTGGGAGGCATTGAAAGGGACTGTATAAAATGAGGTCTGAATTCTGACTAGTTTTTTTTTTTAAGCAAAATCAGGGCTATTTTAATACCTGCTGTGCATGTTTAACATGCACAAACCATGGATACAAAGGTAGAGAAGTACAGAATAAGAGGGTTTTTTTTTGTCATTCAGGACAACAAATTTGTCTCATAAAGAAATCTGTAGGCTGAATATAAAAAAAAAGGTTTTCTTGAAGATAAAGTAATCTCACTATCATGAGAAAAATACTTGTGCTATTCAAAAGATTCAGCAAAATTAACTGAAGAATAAATTGGGGTCAAAATGAGACATTATGAATCATTGCCTTTACTATTTATTTTTTTCAGAAAAATAAATCTTATTGTGTCAGTTTGGACTCTAATTTCTGGCTGGCCCTACTCAAAAGCTTACATTATTTTCTGTAAAAAGCAGCATATGATATTGGGTGTAGTAGCTTTTTAACCTATTCATTCTCCTTTCATCTTACCCTTGCCTCCCATATTAATTCTAATATCCTGGAAGTTTTTTTCTCCCTCAGATGCATCTAACATATGCTTATTTTTTAAAATCGCCAAAGTTTTTACTACCATAGACCTTAGGAAATATTTTTCTTAGTACCAAAGGTCTATAACTTCTCTGGCCATAAGGAGACCAGTAGCATGTCCATGGGAGCTAATGACAGCTCTGATACTTGGGTAAGAGAAAGGAAAAAGTGCTCCTTACCCCATCTCACCCCTCCCCCCAAAATAAGAAAAGGAAATTATAAATTGGTAGATGAGAATTAAGATGTAGAGAGTGGGTTGGAGAAAAGTGAAAAAGAACAGGGGAGAGAGAAGAAAAAGAAAGAGGTATTTACAGTATATAGAGAGGCCACTGTATCATTGCCATAATATCACTAGATTTACTAGTTAAACTCTAAAACAAAACCAACCAAAGCAAACAAACATTAGTTTCTTCCTGGCTACAGGGGGGGAGGGGGCGGGGTTGTGCTGTCGCACTATGGCCTTAGCTACCATTCCACTTTTTCCTCCACTGATAGCAACATACTGTAATTACAGACAGAATATGAGGGAAAAATTAAGAGCCTTGGGGGCTTTATTGATGGCTATATTTTAGGCAATAATCCTTCATCTCCCACTGGGCTTTCAGGGGCCATTCAATAATTGCACCAGTATCCTGGACTAGTGGTATATTTTCAGAGAAATTGTATTACACTGTAGTTCTCACCTTCTTTGCTTTTGCCTTTCCTAGTGAGATTAAATGTTATTTATTCCATTAGCATCCCAGCATAAAATGGTATGGTGAATGAATTGAAATCATTAAAACAGGTGAATGTTACAGTGTGACAAAAGTGCCAAGGATCCTCAGTGGCCTTGGAACTTTTCTTTTTAAGACTTTATCTTAGGCAAGATTTATTTTGTGCTACTGCTCACCCCTTGTACTAGAAATCTTTGGTTTGGGAGCAAAGGTACATAATGTTAATGGCTACACTGGTATAGCACCTAAAAGCATGAACTTGATTTTTTGAAAGGCCAGAGTCAAGATCCCAATCTGTTCCTCACTATCTCTGTGACCTTGGACAAGTCACTTTTGGGCTCTGAGTCCTAGTTTCTTTATCTGAAAATGGGGACAATTATAGTACCTACCTATAGGGTCCAAGTGAGAATCAAATCAGAGTAAAGCTTTTAGTGCAATGACTGGCACATAGTTAGCACCCAATAAATGATGGCTTTTACTGCCACTGTTATTCTTACATACCTCATCTATTTCCTCCTCTGGTTCAGAAAATTCAGGAATCACTTTGATCTGAGTTTTGATGAAGCATTTTTGAAGACCTACAAAGTAGATGCCAGTGTATCCCTATTAAATAGAAAAAAAATACCTCCTGAAATAGCCATAATTAATGAGTTCCATTGTCTGTCAGGGCCCTAGGCTGGAAAATTTTGAATTCCAAGGGAAAGCTTTGTCTTATAAATTAAATGAAGGCCAGAGGCTATTTTTAACTCAACTAGAATGTTCTAATATTTTAAGTGGGAAGCCTTTGGGGGGAAATATCCAACTTACATTTTTAAAGTCATGTACTTCCAATGTTTCATCAGTGCCATTTCCACTTCTGAATATTTCAGTTCTGGTCACAGGATCAATTTCCATGTAAATCTTCTTCTTCTCTCCATTGCTGTAGAAAGTGTGCTCCATGTCATATGTCTGGGAGAACAGAGGAAAACAAGCTCTAAGATACTCAGTGTGTTCCTTCATATGACATTTTAATTGGGTAACATCTGGGGTGCCTTTGCTTTCCAGAGTCTTTGTAGTGAGGTGCCATCTGAGCAGCTTGCTGTTGGGAATTTTCTGAGACTGGAGATTAAAGTGAGGTGCTTTTTGGCACTGAGGATGATATGAGGATCTCTTTGGAGCCAATATTTTGTATTTGAGCCAAGTTGCTAAACTAATTAATAAGAATTCCAACAAATAAAATATGATATTTTGCAGAAACAGCTTGTAAAGTACTTCTCCCTTGTGTTGAGCAGAAGGATCAAGTAAAACCTGTGGTGCTCCTTTAAGCTACTACGAATACTTGCCTAAGTGCTTAGTGGTTACTCCTCACTCCCCATGAAATTCATTAGGGCTCAGACAAAATTTGAACCCATTTAGAATGTTTAGGTATTGTTCTTTATCTCCTTATCTCTCCAGGGCTTTAATATTTATTCCACAATCTTTTTAGAATCTGAAAACCATTCTCCTTGGCCAATTTTAGATAATAATCTTACCCTGGCCCCAGTTGTTTCCTTTTGCCCTTTAAACTCCAGGAAACATTTATTGCCTCCTCCTAATCTTCTCTTTTATAGGCTAACTGACCCCCCTCAGTTTATTCCTGAATTCTGTTTGCCAGACCTGATTTAATTGGTTTCAGGTTCTCCAGATTCTCTTATATATAGAATTCAAGTGCCTTGCACTAAGTAATATGGAGTCTCCCAAGGAGAGTGCCATGGGAAGGCTGCTTATCAGGTCATTCTTGAGTGGTTAAAATAAAACCCTGGACTCTCTCCTGCCCTCTAAAAGAGGCAATTCTCTTTCTAAGAACCAAGAAGACCAGTCCTACAGAGTGTCCCAGTTTAGGAGTAAGCCCATCACTTATAACTGATGACACTTTTTACAGCCAAAAGCAAATAACAAGCCTAAAGGAATTTGCTCTCTGTCACAAACCAGGCCAGACTTGGTGCCACGTGGAAGTCTATCTTATCCTTGTCGTTAGGAGGCCTTCAGCTATCAAGTTTCTTTATGCTTTTTTCCTTACAAAAAAAAAAAAAAAGTTTGGTAAACTGAAAGCCTGAAAAAGCAAGACATCTCCAGAGCAAATGTTGCTTTCTAATGACATGATTCCCAGTGGCAGCTGTTTAGAGCTTGTACTGGTTTAGGTTGTTTTTTCATGTCCACTGGTGTCTGTAACTGAATGTTAGTTTAACCTGGTCAAATTTTCCCTAACTCAAGTAGAAAAACAAGTTGAAAGGGTTTGTAGAAACAATGTTACTTCAAGCATGAAATGTCTATGTATTTGCTGAATAGGAGAACAAGAGACAATGTCCTTTACCTTTTAGTAACCCTACAGTGCCTTGGACACGGCCCGCACTTAAGTATTTGTTGAATAAGTTTTTCCCCACCAATGGCTATTTCTCATCTTCTTAAAGAGAGATTTTGAGCATTGGCAAGATTTTTTTTGAGTGACCGTATGTTAAAAGAGAAAGGAAAACAGTATTTGGAACTTCCCAGCAGCTGCAGAGTTAACTCAGGAAGTCTAGCCTGGTTTGTGACAAGTAGCAAATTCCTTTAGGCTTGTTATTTGCTTCTAGTTATAAATATGTCCTCAGTTCCAGCTCTGCAGCCAACTTGAGAAATTTCTACCTATGGCAACAAATTGACCTCTCAGTTGGCCTGACCTAAGAGGAGAAGAGAGGCATCTACTTCAGTTCCAGTCTTGTCAGATCTCCAGGCAAGGGAAAATTTTCTTTAGAAATACTACCCATTGTTGAGACAAATGTCGACACTACTAGTCATTGGGGGTGTGGTGGGGTGTTTGTTTCATCAGTAGCACCACTGATGGATTATTGCATGGAAAAATGAGGTTAGAAACTAGGGGATGTTGGAAGGCTGCC
This sequence comes from Eptesicus fuscus, assembly GCF_027574615.1. Classification (NCBI taxonomy): domain Eukaryota; kingdom Metazoa; phylum Chordata; class Mammalia; order Chiroptera; family Vespertilionidae; genus Eptesicus; species Eptesicus fuscus. Next base: position 69,880,442 of record NC_072473.1, on the reverse strand, counting down.
TACCTGGGCAAAAGAAAATACAGGCTGTATTTTCAATCACTTGTAGAAGACTATGGAACCATACTGGTGACATTTAGAATTTCAGTGTACTTTTGTGGAATGAGTTTTCCTGCATTGTTGGCAATGCACTTCACTTGGACACCTTGCTAGATAAAAATTATTGGAAACTGCCAAGATCAGCATATCTTGATTATTTTCAACATTCCTTCACAGAGTTTGTTTTGTTTTGTTTTTGGTGGAGGAGGAGGGGTCCACTCTGATTATATTCATTAACCAGCTTGTTGGCTTTTTTGTTAGCAATGGTAGGTTGCTAAATAGAGTGGGGTCAGAATGACTTCATTTATGTGTGAATCTTGGGTTGGGTGGGGAAATATATTCACCCAGATGGAATTCCACTATCAAAGGTGTCCTTTTGGAACAGACTATCTTTTGTCTAAGAAGATGATGCCAGTGTCTCATTTTGGACTGGTTGAGGATGAGTTTGAGCAACTCCAGACATACTGTCTCGCCTGGGTCCCTGTGGAGCACATTGCCCTGGTAATGGCTATGCAAGCTTCACTGGCCCATATGAAGACTGAGCTCATGCCTTTGGCCTTAGAAGTAATTTTCTCTCTACAAAGCTCGCTGGCTCAGGGGCTGAGGGTCTTTCTGGAGATAAAGAAATAAATGGTTTTGTCTTTTCCCAGGCACAAACTAAAACAGAGACAGGAGGCTAGCCTGAGAGAGGTCTGAGTGGGGTCCCAGTAGCTCATCTCAGAGTGCTCCCAACTCAGCTTTATTCCAGGAAGTATAGAGTATAATAAGAAGTACACTTCTGTCAAATTGGCAGATTGGGAAGGTTGATCTAGGAAGGTGTTTCTAGCTTTCCTTTTCTGTTCTTTTTATATCCTGTTTACCTTGTACCCTCCTAGTCCTTTTCCCTTTTCCCATTTCCTTCTAAAACTTTGTCTTCTGTCTAGACATCTAAGAATCTATTGGTGCTTCAGCTACCTTATGTAAAAAAAAAAATATCAATCTTACAAATGATTTCACACTAAGATGTTAGCTATGGGTATTTGTCAAAATAATTTAGTGTAATACTTAACTCAAAGGAATGAATTACTAATGGTGGATTTTAAGCACAATGGTACCAGGAAACTAGGAATAGGAGATATTTTGGGAGGGAGGAAGCAAAGGCATCTTTCCAGTACCACTAGAATGGGTTCCTACCCCACCCACACATAAGGCTGGTTTTAACTACAAGGCCCAGCACAGTAGAGTGGGACAGGTAACTCAATGGAGTGAAATATGACTCAGAAGTGAAATGAGATAAGTACATGGTTAGGCCTAGGCAGTGAGAGATGTAAGAAGACCACTCTGACAAAACATGGAGAGAACACAAACTCATTTCTCTTCCCTGCCCAGGAATTCATTCCTCAGTTCAGTTAAATCCTCTACTCAGGCAGCAAATGAACCCCAACATCCCCCTTTCACAGTTTGTCCTGTTTTCTTGCCTCAATTTGTGACAATATCTGAGATCATAAAAGAAAGCTTTTTATAAAGAGTAAAAGGACACAGACACTGGGGGGGGGGAGGGACGGCTGGGAGGGCATGAGTGGGGGAGGGGGGGACAATGGGGCAAAAAGGACACATATGTAATACCTTAATCAATAAAGAAAAAAAAAGAGTAAAGCTGCCTCAGACCTCAATGTGATGGATCTGTTTGAGAGGCAAGGAGATTTAGCCTATCCTGAAAGGGATTTGAGGGCATTTGGCTTAGGTTTGTTTTTTTAAGCCTGTGATTAATCTAGCTGCTCTTCTCTCCACCTTCATCCTTTACTGTCTGTTTATGAGATACACTCTCCAAAGGTGAAATACATGCTCAGAATAGCTGGCTAGTAGGTGTTAAACTGGAAGGAAGAGGAGGGAATATATTGTACCATATCATTACCAACCTAGCCTGTGGGAATTAAAGGGCCTCTGGGTATTTCTTTACCAACACAGAGCAGACAGATTGTTTCTTATGCAAAGTTGGACTTCTGCATCTTCAATCACCAGTTCTCAACCCTGAAAAAAATTGGCATAAGCAGCACAGACATTCCTCTTGTTCAACAAGAAAAATACCATTTCTTTCATCTACAGACTGGCTGGGAAGTTTTCCCCTGCTCCCTACCTCCCCCACATATCCATTATTCTTAAATGAAGCTGAAAAACAGTGGAAAGAATACAGACCAGATTCTAGTTCTAGCCTCAACTCTGCCACTTACAAGCTGTGTGACTTAGGGAAAGTCATCAAATGTTTCTGGAGGCTCAGTTCAATGTTGAATAGCTGACAAAATCAGTTCTGCTCAGAATCGGGCTGATACCTGTCAGGTTGACCAGTGGGCTGTCACTACCTTTGGAGCTCTTGAGTTGCTTTCTCCGTGGAGCCCAATTCCACTCTCAGCCACTACAGGACAGTCCCAGGCTTTCCTTCCTGGTGCCACGTAAGTTGCTTAGTAAATGCTGCCTTAAGAGAATGGAGGGACTGAATAAAAATGTGCCCATAGTAGCCAGAGTCCTGATCTACATAATCGGAGCGATGCTGAGTAGCCTAGAGCAAAAACTGGCCTAGTGAGAATTTCTATTCAAAAGTGGGCTTTCTCCCACATTGGTTTAGGAGGAAAATAAAATGAAGAGCAGTCTTCTCTTTTAAAATGCTGACATGGCATCATCTGGTGAAGCTCAATATCTCTGTTAAAGAGATTCCAGCTACAACTCCAACTTTTTCCTTGAGGGTGTGAATGCTTCTCCAGATTCACATTTCACCCACCAAACTGCTTTGTCGGAAAGCCCAGGGTACTCAGGGAGGAAAGTTGTATCTCCTGTGTGTCTCAAAGAGGAGTGAAGAAAGTTGGTCTCTGGCCAATGCTAGCACTAGAGACTTAGGCATAAGAAAGCTGCACCCAGACTTGGCCAAAGAGTGCTTTTTCTGAGCAAAAGATTTTCAGCCTAGAATGATAATGGGCTTGCAATCCTGAGTTAGACTATTTTAATGGTTTAATGGTTGTGTGCAGTTGAGGTGATGGGGAGAGCAGAAGGATGCCCACCTATCCCTATCACTTCTTATCTCATTCTGGTAGTATGTAGATTTGAGGAGACCTCCCCAGGAATTTTTTTTTGTCATTGTGTGGGCCTTAGAACTTATGGTTTCCAAACAGCTCTAAAGTTACCAGGAAGTTCCTAGATATGGCAGGAAGAACAGCTTTCAATTAATTTAATTTATTATTCTTCTGCCTCATTCTACAAAACATTGGAAAGGATAGGCTACAAGGTCTGTGCTACATCTAAAAACTTTCAGTTTAAGGGCTGGGATTTTTCTGACCTGTTTTCTCCAGGTTGGGTTAATTAACTAGCATGTTGGCTCCTGATTGTTTTAATTTAAGTGTGCAATAAAGGGTACGTTAAGCAAGAATGACTGCTTCAAAGTCCCTGTGCAGTCACTGCCTGGAAGTGAAGCCTCATTGTAATGCTCTCTCAAAATCTCTGAGACTGAATAGGTCCCCTCTGCTTGGTTAAAAAAGCTGAAAACAAGAGATCAATGGATTGGCTTTCATTCAACTCAAGTGGCTCCTATATGTGGCTGTGGTTTAGGGGGCCTGTCAGCCTATAGCGGAGTGCAACAGCACACCCAGAGTTATTCCTCTTTGTTTCACTTTATTTTTATCCATTTCTTTCTCCGACATGCGCAGACACACACACACACACACACACACACACACACACACACACACACAGGCACTTGTGCTTGTGCCTGAAGTGTGTGAGGAGAGGGAGGGAGTCAAATATGTCTTAGTCCCCATTTGGGTTCAAGAATTTGGATCTTTTGTACACACCAAGGTGGGATAATGGAAGGAAGGGGAGGACTTACTGGCATGGAAATGTCAACACCAGATGTGGAATGTTAAATAAACACTGTTTATAAACAGATGTTTAAAAACAAAGTAAAAAGAAGGTGTGGTGGAGGTTAAAAGGGCAAACACTAAGAGCTTGGAGAAAGCCCCAGGACAGCAAATAAGTCACTGCCATCCATAATCACAATAGCATCAACAGTTCCCTCCACCAATGGCCCCCAAAGGTTCCACAGATTTTTAAAGGAAAGTCCAGAAAAGCCTGGGTTTTACTCTGCTAGCTGTTGTTTCCTGCTAGGTCATGCTTTTAAGGGAGAGGGGCTCTTTAATTTCCGCAAAATGCCTGGGTCCTTTTCCTCTGCATATCTTTTCCCAAGACTAATCTGACTGTTCTTCTCTTCTTAAGATTCATAAGTCAACTTTGAGGCAGGCTTATTGGCAGTATTAGCCAATAATTAGACCATACGTATTAGATCATAGATGGCTGTGTGGGTTCTTGGGGAATTGAAGGGAGTTGTAGACTGAGTGAACCATCTGCATCTCCAGCTAGTTCCTTATGTAGCAATGGATCCAGCCTAATCTTGTGAAGGCCAGGACTTAAATATTAAATAAAACAAATTTCAACTCCCCATTAGGACTGAGAACAAATAACCTTCGTTCAAGGTGGATTGCCCAAGGAGACATCTATTGTCTTTTACAAGATTACTTTGTAATGACTTTGTTCATTTCTGAGAATCCCTTTGTTGAAAATTATATCTCAAGATGAATTACTTCATGAGAGATTTAATTATTGATAAACTTCATTTGGTAGCATATCTCACCTCTTTTGTATATGCATTGACTAAGTTTTACTTTTAGTTTGAGAAATCACAGGATTGGTTCTTATAATCCATAAATAAAAAAGAACTGAAGTGAGAAGCAAAGGTGGTATAATACAGAAACAGAGGGGGCCATGGGCACTGTTAGTGAGTTTGGCAACTTGCAAGATAAGGTCCCTACCTAGTCATTTATAGTTGCACTTAGGCAAATAGCATTGTAAGTTTAGAAAAACACAAACTCAGAATAGTATTGTCAGTACCAACGGCTACAATAAAACAAGAAAGCCCATCTGGCGCCAAGTTTAGGTAGGCATGTATGAGTGATCAAAAGGGCTAGCTATATAGCATACCCAAATAAGTACATATGGACATGGAGAGCAAAAGTATTTATTGTTCTCTAACTCATCTGTAATTATCAGGAGGACCTGGAATTCAATAGCGGGATAACGTATCACCTTGTGAATTAGCTAAGTGGTAGCAGAATTGGATTGGAATGCATTTTGGCACTCGTATTCATTTGCTATTTCCTTCCTGATCTCTATTGCTTTGCCCAGTTTGCCAGTCTGCATACAGGTGGCTTCTCTAGAAAGACATGTGAACAGTAAGTAGTTCAGAAGCAGGTAGCAGTGATTATCATCTATCTATCTATCTATCTATCTATCTATCTATCTATCTATCTATCTATCTATCTATCTATCTATCTATCTATCTATCTATCTATCATCTATCTATCTATCATCTATTTATCATCTATCTAGAAATAGCTAACTATAGGTATTTACTGATGCCTGAAATCCTTTCTGGAACAAAGTATAAATAAAAAGGCAAACCAAGTAGGCTGTTTCCCTCTTTATTCTCCCTTTTACTTAAAATAAGGTAGCTTCTAGGACTAAATGAAAGTGGGTATGGCAGCAGAGGTGAAGAATCCAAGGAGGCTTTCTTTTGGACACTTGTTCAATTGATTTTCTATTTTCTTCCCCACTGACTTTCCTTCTGCATCAATCCATATCCTCTCTTCTCTGCTCCTATTGCTCCTTTGGCTCCTAATGGTCCATGCCAACTTATTTTCTTCTTGTCTCTAATCCTCCCTCCTGCACTCATTTCTTTTTCTCCCTACATCTGTTGTCAAATAGAAATGAGCATCTCATGACAGCAAACTAATAACAACAGCAACAACAATAGCAACCCACATGAAGAAATAAAAATATGGCAAAGCCAGAAAAACATCTTGAGACCTTGTAGCTTGTACATTTATTACTTCTCTTTCAAATGAAAATTGTTGGCATGAAGGGACTTTGATTTTTTTAAGTCACATCTACATTTTCCCATTGCTTGGGTGCCCCGGGAGTAACAATAACACTAAGGTACACTAATATCAACTACAAAGTCCAGCCAAGCTTCACTACATGACCCTAAAATCTGAAACTTTCTGAGATACCTGTGATTTATGACTTGTGCCACTTATTTCTAACTTGCGGCATTAGTATCTCAGTGGGCTGCAACAATTGTGGCTGGTGAGGCACTGAAAACTTTATTTTTTTAGGTCATAAATAAATGTAAACTCAGGTATAAAAATAGCTTCTCCTGAAAAGGAGTTTGCTGCTTGTCCTCACAGCAGATGCATTAAGTCAGAAACATAACCCCTGAAAATCCTTTGCTGCCATTTCTGGTGGTTTCTTCTTATGTGGTAGTATAATTACTTTACCATCAGTTTCTGCCCAGATAATGGAAAGAAATATGGAAAATAATTTATTCTTACAGTAAAAATTTTGCTCCTAGGAAGAGTTTTAACTCCTTAAAAGCCAGGAATTACAAAAGAATGGGTTAATTCTACAGCCTATCATTACTAATCAAAATAAAAACAAAACAAAACACCCTTTTCCTTTACCAAGATAATTAGGCAAATAAAAAAGAACAAAATCTTGATTCAGTTTTTCATACCACCAGAAAATAAACACAAAAGGGACTTAATGACTTTCACTTTCAGACCAATATACATGTCAATGACTAATTAAACCCAATCAAATTAAAAACAGAAGCATTGGAGCATAATGTGCATTTACTTACTTTTTTGGGTGTCTCCGGCCAGAAGTGCTTGCCCCCCCAAAACAAAACAATTAGAGTTAAGGCCAGGATACCAAACACCAATCCAAAAATCTTAAGTGATTTACATATCTTCTTGGATTTAAAAGCTTCTGCCTACACAAAGAACAGAGAAAATAAAACAATACACAATAATCCTTAAAATAGCAAGCCATATTTCAAAGTCACCTTTGATTACACTTTCTAATGTTCTCATTGCAATATGATAAATCTGTACAGCCATACTTCTGCTCAAAAGGGAAAAATATGAACCAACTTACATTTAGAATGTGACAGTCCTCACAGTTCTCTGGAGGATTCTTAGCCATGGTCTCTCAGCACAGAGTACTCTTTCCGGGCTTTGAGAGAACTGAGACCACTGCTGAGGTGGAGTTGCAAGTGCGTCGGCTAACAGATGCCAGAGGAGAAGCTGAATTTATATGGCTCAAATATGTCATACCAGAGCCTGAGGGAGCCCAGGGGGATCCTGTGCTATGATTTGTTACATAGATATACCCATATATGTATATAACTTCTGTGCACAGAATTCAATCCAGAATGGCAAAGACAGAAGGTTATAATGAAAACTATTGTCCTGAGGGTTGGTTTGGAAGGGGACCAAGCCTACGACACATTGAAATGATTTTTCACTATGAACTTAAAATATAAATGGCAATACATGCTGTAAACTCCAGAAATAAGCAAACAAAACAAGAAGAGAAATGAAGTCCTGATTTCAATTCCATTTGATTTAACAAATATTTATTGCAGGGATATCAAATATCAGGCACTGTGCTTGACATTGGAGCGTCAGAAATGAATAAGGTATTGCCTCCTCCACTATGTTAAAGTTCTTTGAGGATTGAGATCAATTTGTATTCAACGAATTATAATTAAAAACAGTATTAAAACTTTTAAATATATGTTTTCTCTTTCTCCTATCTCTCAGATTATTTTCCTTTCCTAGGTTATCTTCCTTAATCTATTCCTTAATGTTGATATTTCTTATGGTTCTATCCTTGATGACCTTCACACCCTATATACACTTCTTAGATGATCTTATTCACTTCTACAGCTTAAAATACAACTTATGGCCCTAACCGGTTTGGCTCGGTGGATAGAGCGTCGGCCTGTGGACTGAAAGGTCCCAGGTTCGATTCCGGTCAAGGGCATGTACCTTGGTTGTGGGCACATCCCTAGTAGGAGGTGTGCAGGGGTGGGGGGTCCCTCAGCCCAGCCTGCACCCTCTCCAATCCAGGACATTCCTCTTGCAATCTGGGACTGCTGGCTCCTAATCACTTGCCTGCCTACTGGCTTGATCGCTGCCTAACCACACCCCTGACAGCCTAATGGCCCCCGACTGCCCTCTCCTGCCATCATGATGGCCCCCAACTGCCCTCCCCGGCTGGCCTCGTGGCCCCCAACTCTCCTCCCCTGCTGGCTTGATCACCCCTAACAGCCTCTACCTCGGCCACCACCACTGTGGCTTTGTCTAGAAGGAAGTCGGATGGTAGGAAGATGTCCTGTCTCCTGGTCTAATTAGTATATTACCCTTTTATTAGTACAGATTTTTATTTTTTTAAATCTTTATTGTTCAGATTATTACAGATGTTCCTCTTTTTCCCCCCCATAGCTCCCCTCCACCCAGTTCCCACCCCACTCCAGACCTATCCCCACCTGCTGACCTCATCCATAGGTGTAAGCTCTTTGTCCAATCTCTTCTTGCACCCCACACATCCCCTTCCCCCTGAGAATTGTCAATCTGCTCCCTTTCCATACCCCAGAGGCTATTACATTCACCAGTTTGTTTTGTTCATCAGGTTTTTTATTCATTTGATTTTTAGATTCACTTGTTGAGAGATATATATTTGTTGTCACTTGTTGTTCATAATTTTTTTATTTTTACCTTTTTCTTCTTCCTCTTCTTAGAGAATACCCTTCAGCATCCTATCTAATAAAGAGGGAATATGCTAATTGACCCTCACACCATCACATAGATGACAGCTCCCACAGCCAATAAGGAGGAAATATGCTAATTGACTGGCCCACCCTCAAAGATGGTGGCACCCACAGCCAATAAGGAGGGAATATGCTAATTGACTGCCCCACCCTCAAAGATGGCGGTGTCCACAGCCAATAAGGAGGGAATATGCTAATTGACTGTCACGCCTTCAAAGATGGTGGCACTCACAGCCACAAGATGGTGGCACCCAGTCCTCTCAGCCTCGACGTGGCAGCAGGTGCATGGCAAGGCTGGGCCCGCCCCACTCGCCTGCCTCCGGAGTCCCCCAGTCCCCTCAGCCCCTCAGCTGCCTAGGGCTGGCCCGAGGCACTGGTAAGCCTCAGATGGTGGCTGCCCAGCCACCCAGGGCTGGCCTGAGGCACAGGCAAGCCTAGGATGGTGGCTGCCCAGCCAACGCCTGAGGCACAGGCAAGCCTCAGATGTTGGCTGCCCAGCTGCCCAGGGCTGGCCCAAGGTGCAGACAAGCCTTGAGTGGTGGCTGCCCAGTTGCCCAGGGCCGCCCGAGGCTCAGGTAACCAAAGCCGGCAGTGGCAGCAGCAGATGTGTGATGGGGCATTGCCTTCCCGTGATCACTGGGTCACCTCCTGCCCCTGAGGGCTCCCTGATTGTGACAGGGGGCAGGCCTGGCTGAGGGACCTTCCCCTCCAGTTCATGAATTTTCAGGCACCAGGCCTCTAGTTTTATATAATGCTGGTTTGGTGGTGATGGACTCCTTTAACTTTCTCTTGTCTGTGAAGCTCTTTATCTGACCTTCAACTCTAAATAATAGCTTTGCTGCGTAGAGTAATCTTGGTTGTAGGTTCTTGCTATTCATCATTTTGTATATTTCTTGCCACTCCCTTCTAGCCTTCATACTTTCTTTTGAGAAATCAGCTGACATTCTTATGGGTACTCCCTTGTAGGTAACTAAGATTTTCTCTTGCTACTTTTAAGATTCTCTCTTTGTCTTTTGCCCTTGGCATTTTAATTATGATGTGTCTTGGTGTGGTCCTCTTTGGATTCCTCTTGTTTGGGGTTCTCTGTGCTTCCTGGACTTGTAAGTCTATTTCTTTCACCAGGTAGGGGAAGTTTTCTGTCATTATTTCTTCAAATAGGTTTTCAATATCTTGCTCTCTCTTTTCTTCTGGCCCCCTATAATTTGGATATTGGTATGCTTGAAGTTGTCCCAGAGGCTCCTTACACTATTTTCATATTTTTGGATTATTTTTCCTTTTTGCTTTTCTGATTGGGTGTTTTTTGCTTCTTTGTATTTGAAATATTTGACTTGATTCTTGGGATCCTCTAGTCTGCTGTTGGATCTCTGTATATTATTCTTTATTTCAGTCAGTGTATGCTTAATTTTTGATTGGTCCTTTTCCATATCCTTGAAGGTCTTACTAAATTTCTCTGAGGTTTCTACAAGATTCTTGAGTAACCTTATAATCGTGGTTTTGAACTCTATATCAAGTATTTTGCTTTCATCCATTTCTTTCATTTGGGACTTGTTTCTTTGTCTCCACATTTTGGCTGCTTCCCTGTGTTTGTTTCTATGTACTAGTTAACTGCTAAGTCTCCTTGAGTAGACAGAGTGGCCTTGTGTGGTAGGTGTCCTATAGGGCCCAGTGGCTCAGCCTCCCCAGTCACCTGAGGTGGACGCTCTTAGTGCACCCTTTTGTGGGCTGTTTGCACAGCCTTGTTGTAGTTAACCCTTGATTGTTGTTGGTATCACTGTGAGGAATTGACCTCCAGGCCAATTGGCTGTGAGGACCAGCTGTGTCTACACTGGAAGATTTGTTGTGCAGGAGACACCCTTATGGGACAGGGCTTGCTTCAGTGGGGCTTTGGTGCTCACAGAGTCTGCCCCTTGAGTGTGTCTTTTATGGATGTGAAGAGTTGTAATCTGGTATGGTCTCACACTGACCACTGGGTACACTGGCTCTTGGATCTCCAAGGAGGTGCAAGGTCAGCCACTGTCTGGGGCCACCCAGCAGGAGCTACAGAGACATCTGCAGATTACTCCTCTTTGTATGGGGTTTGGAAGTGTCCAGACGAGGCCCAGCTGTGAAGCAAGGCTGGCTGCTGTTGCCAGGCCTTGGGCCTTCTTTTGGAAGCTCCTTGGCTCTCTGACTCAGCTGCAGTTTGACAGGTTTTAGGTGGAGAAAGGACAGGCCATTCATATGCAAAAGCCGATATGCACAGCTTGGGTGGGGCAGGGTCTCTGAGAATCACCAGGGTGGAGCAAACAGCAATGGCTGCCAGTCAGCCCTGCATCAGAGAGCTCCCCGGGTCTCCACATCCTGCGCCCCTGTGGAGGAACAAATATCGCTGTGAGCACCTCTGAGAGAAAGCCGCCCTCACGTTCCTGTCCCGATGCCAGACAGTCCAGTTTCTCTGGGTCTCCCAGAGTCTCGCCTGGATCTGGAGTTCAGAGCAAGTGGAAGCTTGTATCTCCCTCCCAATTAAAAGAGCAGCACATCCAGGTGCCAGCACTTTCTGCACCTCCACACCTCTTACCAGTCTCAATGCGCTTTCTTCACCTCTCTAGTTGTGGAACTTCCAGCCAGCCAGCTTTCCCTCAGTTCTGGGTGGTAGTTGTTCTGCCTTTTAGTTGTAATTTTGATGTGGTTGTGAGAGGCAGCAAGTATAGGTGTTTACTTATGCCACCATCTTGGTTCTCCCATAGTTACTTTTATTATTGCAATAGAAGCCTCACTGATTTCTTTGCCTTTGATCCACTGCCTTTAAACTGATCTTACTGAGACTAAAATCTAAGTATAATCTCTACCTTGCTTAAAATTCTTTTGTGTCTATTCATTGTCTATAAAATTGGTACATCATAGTCACTTCATGGTCTGGACCCTGTCTATCTCTCCAGCCTTGACTTTGGACAATTTCCTCCATAGAGATGGAGTCAACTGGAACTCACAGCTGGGCAGAGCAATGGAGCATATACATACAACTTCATCTACATCCTATATCATGAAGGAAAATAATTTTCTAATTATTGCAGACATCATGTAGGAAATTAATTATGCAACTTATGAGATATAAGTTATGGATGCATTTGTTGTAAAATTCTTTGTCTAAGCTTTTAAAAAAAGGAAAGTTTTGAGAGAAGTCTCATGTAAAACCTATATTTACTGTGTTAGGTGGTGCCTCCTCAACAATGTTACTCATGTCATGTCCCCAATGCTTTTGTTATACTTTATTGGTACTGAGCACTCTCTGCTTTTTAACACTAGGACATTTAAACATGATATACTCTTTTTGGATTTTCCTTCCTCCCCTTGTCTACCTGGAAAATTGCCATTTAGCTTTCAAAACACTGCCTAGAGGTTACCAGTTCCTGAAACCCTTCCCTGGTCTCTACTGCTTCATTGAGTTCATCACACTTTCCCTTACTCTATTTTTGTATCTTGTTCAGACTTCAAATGTTGCACTTATTATACTTCATATAATTAGTTTTATGTGGTTTCCTCTTGAACAGATTTTGAGATCTTTTAAAGCATGTCTTATTTGTTAAGAAGATTGAGTTAAAATAGAGGTCAAAGCAATGTGCTATGTAAGCATAAAAAGAGGAGTGATTAATTCTGATTCGGGAGAGCAGGGAAAGTGGCACAAAGCACATGAAATTTAAGTAGATTGTTCATTTATTAGTACTGTTATTCAGTGCCTTTCTATGTTGCAGGCACTGTTATTGGGGCTGGATGCATATTTAGTAGTGGACAAGACTAACACAATCCCTGACATCATAGAGCTCAGTCTAGTTGGTGAGTCAGAAGTTAAACTAAAGGAAGAAAATCCTGTAAATAAATTAAAAATATACATTATAAAACACACTAAAAAGGGAAAGCTCAAGGTGCTATGAAAGCACCTAATTTGGATTAGAAAGGTTAGGGAAGTCCATGCTGAGTCCCTTAAGCTTAGACCAGAATAATGAGTAGAAGTTAGCCAGTGAAGAGTTGGGAAAAGATTATTCCAGGCAGAGAGAAAAGCACATGCAGATACCTCAAAGCAGAAAGAGGTTGTGTTTGAAGAGTAAAAGATATGGTTGTCATACAATGAATGAATATGAGAGTTGCTTGAGATAAGGCTGAAGACATGGGAAGGAACCATGTCACACACAATTGTATCTATTAGGACTATTTTTGGCTCATGTAACAGAAAGCAAATTAGGAGGTTTAACAAAAGGAGTTTATTTTTCTGATATAATGGAGCCTCAATCTCAGTAGTTGAGGACTCATGCAAGTTCCACCTTTTTGTTCTGTGGTCCTATGAGCATGACTTCCCTTTTTGTGCTTCTAAGATGGTTGTTTTACCTCCAGGCAAGAAAACAGGAGATAATGCAAAGGGCAAGACATGTGACTGCTGAGTCTGTCTGTTTCCATCAGTTTTCCTGGATCCTTATCCTATACATCTCTGCTTATTTTCTTGGCCAGAACTGGGTTGGATGACCACCGTTAGCTAAAATGGAGTCTGGGGAGGTTTTATTTTCAACTCAGCCTATTACTATCCCTAACAAAATCCTGGTTTTGTTATAGAAGGGGGAAACATTGAGTAGGCAACTTACAGTTTCTGCCACAAGGGCCATGGGAAAGGACTTGAAGTTTATTCTAAGAACAACGGAAATTTAGCAAAGGGTTTTAAGCACGGAGGATACACAGCTCCTTCTATGTTTATTAGCATTCTTCTGGCTGTTGTGAGAATACATTGTAAGGGGGCAAGAATTGTAAAAGGTTGACAAGTTAGGAGGTGATGGTGGCTTGGACTAAGGAAGTGGTAGTGGAGATGGATTTGGGATATATATATATATATATATATATATATATATATGATTGATTTCACAGAGGAATGGAGAGGGAAAAAGAGATAGAGACGTCAATGATGAGAATCATTGATTGGTTGCCTCCTGCATGCCCCCCACTGGGGATTGAGCCTGCAATCGGGGCATATGCCCTTGACCGGAATGAAGCTCGGGGCCCTTCAGTCCACAGGACAATGCTCTATCTATTAAGCCAAACTTCCCAGGGTTGAGATATATTTTAGAGATAGCATGTACTTGGTGATAGATTAAATATACAGGGTGAAAGAAAGGGATAAAAAATGATTCATAGCCCTGGCTGGTGTATCTCAGTGGTTAGAGTTCAGGCACACACACCAAAGGGTTTCAGGTTCGATTCCCAATCAAGGGCACATAACTGGGTTGCAGGTTTGATCCCAACCCCAGTCGAGGCGAGGCACGAACAGGAGGCAACCAATCAATGGGTCTCTCTCTCTCTCTCTCTCTCTCTCTCTCTCTCTCTCTCTCTCTCTCTCTCTCTCTCTCTCTCCCTCTCTTCCTGTCTCCCTTCCACTCTCTTTTTAAAAAAATCAATGGAAATAATATCCTCAGGTGAGGATTAACAACAACAACAACAAAAATTGATTCATGTGTTTCTGTTTTATGAATGAGGATGGAAAATGGTGCCATTTTGGGGGATTAGTAAACACAGAGGAGGACCAGTTTGGAGTGATGTTTTGTACATGTTGAATTTGAGGTATGCGTGAAGCATATAAGAGGAAATGACTAGTTGGCAATTGGGCATATGTGTCTAGAGCTAAGAAAGGCATGTAGTGACAATATACATTTGGGAGCCTTTTGCCTATAAACAGTATTCAAAGCTATGGTTGTTGAGAATAGAAAGAGAAAGAGGCTCAAGACTGAGTTCCGGGGAATCTTCACAGTTATTTATTTTTAAAAATACTTTTAGAATGGCTTTCATATTTTTGTAAAAAAGAAAGAGATACATACTCATTATGAAAAGCAAGCAATATACAAAAGTGCAAAAAAGAGGGAAAAATTCCTTCATATCTGCACCAACCAAGAATAACCATTATTGTACCTCAGTTTTCTTATGTGAGTAAAGAAGCATATAAATATACTTCTTTATAAGATTATTGTGATAACTTAATGGGATAATCCATTTAAAGTGCTTACTCTGCTACCTGGCAGAAAGTAAACCCTTCATAAACATTACTAGCTAAGATTTATAAACATTATTCTAAACATCATTTATATTATACAGGATTAGTAAATGGATAGATAGAAAAAATTTAATAACAATAATATACATACTTTAATTAAACCAAAGAAAAATCAGAGTGAAAGTAAAGAAATTTATAAACTCCAGATAAATGTTTTTACCCCTCAAGAGATGTAGTCCCAGAAAGACTATTTTAAAGTTAAGATCAAAGATTTGTAAAAGAGATTGTAGGCATTATATTTTTATCTCTATGTTTCAATTTTTGCTAGTGTTACCTGATTCCCTAGGTAGTTAGTTAAGAATATGAGTCCTAGAGATAGCCTACTTGGACTCAAATTAGTTCTGGTACTTACTAGTTAT
This sequence comes from Eptesicus fuscus, assembly GCF_027574615.1. Classification (NCBI taxonomy): domain Eukaryota; kingdom Metazoa; phylum Chordata; class Mammalia; order Chiroptera; family Vespertilionidae; genus Eptesicus; species Eptesicus fuscus. The sequence continues at coordinate 69,865,288 of NC_072473.1, read as the reverse complement.
CTGGTGGGTAAATTATTTAATTTCTATGTGCCTCAGTTTTCTCATTTCTAGAATGAGGATTATAAAGAGCCTACTTCATTGGGTTGCTGTGAGGAATAAAAAAATTAATACATATAAAATACTTGGTACAGTGCTTGGTATATAATAAATTATTATTATAAACATGAAGAAATGAGCCCCTTTGCACTTCCCCTCCCATCTCTTGATTTTTGTTAGCTATATTGTTATTTTTACCTTCTCATATTTTATGACACCGACATTTTATCCACCTAGAATTCTCTAAGTTGTTTGGTTTTGGTTTGGTGTTTAAATGAATTCAGTGCTTACCACTAGTCTTTTTATCACACTTTCTTCCCATTACAAAAGTACATCCTTGCTGGCTTGCTTCTTTATTTCTGAGTTCTTTATTTTTCTATATCTCTTGGTTGTCTAGATTTTATCATTTACTTGTGATTTTTTAAATGAGGCACTTATAAATGTTACATTTCTTGCACTTTTGCATGCTTGAGAATATCTGTCTGTTTTAGGGAAAAATGTAGAATATAAAATTCTTGGTCACCCTTTGGTTCCCTCAGGAGTTTGTCAGTATTACTCCATGGGCTTTTGTCATTGTGGGTTACACTGATCCTTTAACAATGGCCTCTCATTTCCTCCTTTGGTTGGCCATATTTTATTGTAGAAATTCCAGCATTAGAAGTCAGATGATGGAGGAAGAGGAGCTGGCAAATAAGACTGAAATGGAATGGCCAGGAAAATGGGAAGAAAACACTGAGGTGTCACAAAAGCCAAGAGAAGAATGTGTTTGACAAAGAAGGCAGTAGTGAACTCTATCAAAACTTCTGCAAGGTTGAAAGGTTGTGAAAAATAGGATTTGCATGGGGGAAATTTGGAAGAGCATTCTTGGCTACAAGAATAAAATGAGCAAAGTTATATAGGTATTTAAGTATGTGTTTGGGGAGTGGGAGTACTGAGTAGTCCATTGTAGATGAAATATTGATTGCATGGGAGACATTGTTATGACAAATCAAGTTATTCAGATTTTTCCCCCTTCAGGATGCCTTGTTTTTCCCCCCTCTGCCTCTTCACCTAACTCTTCATCTGGATTGAAGAAAAATATTTCTAAGTTATCTTTATTTTATTCCCTCCTTTAGTGTCTTCCATATTTTTCTTTTTTTTATAAATCTTATAAAATAACTTTTATAGTCACAAAGTTAGCAAATCAAAGAGCTTCAATTTTTCTATTTTTTCTTTGGAATAAAAGGAATTGACTTTTTAGTTATGTTTTGTCCACAAATCAATTAATGAATTCAATAAATATTGAATATCAAAGTAACTACTGTAGTGCATAAAACAGTGTAGTGAGAAAGACATGTAAGGCAAGGATCACAGCCCAGTGTGTGATAAGTGCTATCTCAAGCACCCTGTTCCCAAGCAGTTCAGGATGATTGGGACCACAGAGGAGGGTACCTAAACAAGCTTTGCAAGGTTAGAGGGAGGGGAAGATGATTCAGGGCAGGCTTCTGGGAGAAAGTGATGAAGAATTCAAGACTTGTAAGATGAATTGTCAGGCAAATGTGTCGGCAGAGACAATGTTCCAGGCAGAGGAAAATCTCGTACAAAAGCTTCAAAATGTGAAAGAGAATGGAACGATCGAGCAACTGAAAGAATTTTAGTGGGGGAGGCATATTTAAATTTTTTCCTTTATGAAAGAAGTATATCCTCACTGGCAAATAATTCATCAAAAATAAGAAGTAAGAAAATCAAAGTTTCTTCCCACTCTTACAAATTCTCAGTATTAACCACTATAACAATCTTATGAGTATTATTTCATATTCTTTACTATTCAAGTGAAAAGACATACTCATTTATACATGTATATAGTATTAATCATTTAAAATATATGATATTACAAAATTATTCATATGATTTTCTGGTGCTTGATCTTGCCACTAAGAAATATATCAACACATCTTCATTGTCAATACAAGAAGCCATTCTTTATAGCTAAATGACATTACATATACAATAGAATGTACTGCATTTCTTTCAACTGGCTACCTATTGATGAATATAGGTTACCTCTAGTTTTTTTTTTTATGAAGCATTATAAAGAATGCTGCAATAAGCCTACTAGTACATTATAAATATTTTGGCCCACTTCTGTAAGCATTTCTATAGGATAGATTCTCAGTAGGGTTAGTTAGCTTCCCAGGACTGTCATGAATAATGGCAAACTTGGTGGCTGAAAATAAAAGAAATTTATTCTCTCACAGGTCTTTCCCTTTTCCTAGTTTTTCATGGCTCTGGGCAATACTTGGCATTCCTTGGTTTGTAGCGGCATCTCTGCCTTTGTCTTGACATGCCATTATTCCTTTTGTGTGGATTTGTGTATCTCTAAATATCCCCCTTCTTGTAAGGATGGCAGTCATTAAATTTAGGCTGAAAAAATTACTTCTCATTTTAATTATAGTCCTGTTAGTATGTCTTCTGCTAATTGCTTGTTAATATCCCTTGCCTAATTCTATTATTTTTTTAAAGAAAAAACTTTAGATTAGAGATTGAGAGGTGTGGAGGATCTACCTAATACATAGTCACAAAACCAAACAGACAGCCAAAATGAGGAGACAAAGAAACAATCCCCAAATGAAAGAACTAGAGAATTCTCCAGAAGAGCTAAATAAAGCAGAGATAAGAAATTTATCTGAAACAGAGTTCAGAGTAATGATGGTAAAGATGCTCAACAGCATGAAAAAAGATAATGGTAATTATGAAAAAAGAAGAGTATGAGATAAAGAATGACAACACAAATAAAGAACACATTGGAAGGAATACACAGCAGATTAAGGGAAGCTGAGGATCAAATCAGTGAATTAGAAGACAGAGTTGAAAATATCACTCAATCAGAAAACCAAAAACAAAAACAAAACAAAACAAAAACACAACAAAACAATTAAAAAGCAGGAGGACAGCTTAAGGGAGCTGTGGGACAATGTGAAACATAACAATATTAGAATAGCAGGTGTGCCAGAAGAGGCAGAAAGGGAGAAAGGAACAGAGAATGTGTTTGAAGAAATAATGGCAGAAAACTTCCCTAACCTGGTAAAGGAAAAAGTCATACAAGTTCAGGAGGCACAGAGAACCCCAAACAAGAAGAACTCAAATAGGCCCACACCCAGACACATCATAGTTAAAATGTCAAAAAGTAAAGACAAAGAGAGAATATTAAAGCCAGCAAGAGAAAAGAAAACTGTTACCTACAAAGGAGTTCCCATAAGGCTGACACCTGATTTTTCATCAGAAACTCTACAGGCCAGAAGGGGATGGCATGAAGTATTCAAGGTAATGGAAAGCAAGGATCTGAGATCAAGATTACTATATCCAGCAAGGCTATCATTCACAATAGATGGTCAAATAAAGAGCTTCCCAGAAAAAAAATAAGCTAAAGGAGTACATCACCACCAAGACAGCATTACAAGAAATGCTAAAGGGAATATGCTGCTGCTTTTCTGAATAAGATGTGGATGGAGAGGAGCATCACTGGTATTCTGTTGAAGCCTGAAAGAGAAGTTATGCTCAAGACTATGATGTCTGACAAAAAAGAAAAGAATTACTGCTAAGAGAACTTTGCTGAAGGACTTTCTAAAACAGAGGCACTCAGATCTGGCTGCTCATTGGAATCACCAGGAGAAACCAAAATATTGATGCCTATGTTTATCCCCAGGGGCTGTTGTACATGAAGAGTCAATTGGAGGAAACTAAAAGTTTGAAATATAGTGGTTTTTATTGGCTGAGTTATGGCCCTCTCCCATTGGCTGAGCTGTTAATTGGACAAGACTTCTCTTCCTCCCACTGAGGTTCAAGAATCAGAAGAATGGGAGGAAATCAAGATGGCGGCATAGGTTAAGCACCTAACCTGCAGCCTGGCACAACAATTTCAAGAATACAACTAAAGGTCAAAACGGACATCATCCAGAACCACAGGAAAACTGGATGACTGAAATGCCCACAACTAGAAGGAAAGAGAAAACCACAGGGAAAATCAGAGAAGCCGTAGGAGCCTGAGGTATGGAGACATGGGCGGAGACATGGGTGCACGCGCGAGTGAGGAGGACAGAGCCGCAGAAGACAGGGTGGCTGACGGCCTGGCCGGCATTCTCTAGCAGGAAGGAGATAAAAGATCCAGATTGCGCTGAACCCCAGCTCCAACTGCACAGAATCCCAGTCCTGGGCGAGACCCTGGGAAGCCAGGCGCATGCCGGGGGAATCTGGGCTGTGGGGCGGAGGCACAGAGGAGCCGCGGAAGGCAGAGCTTCAGAGGTGCACACGCGAATGCGCACAGAGGATGGACTGTTGTCTATGCCGCTGAATTGCCCTGGCGGGGAGGAGACAGGGGCTCCGGACCGTGCTGAACCCCAGTTCCAGCTGCACCAGGCCCCAGCACCGGGCAAGACCGTGGGAAGCCAGGCTCATGCTGGGGGAACCTGGGCTGTGAGGCGGAGACGCAGGGGAATGGTGAAGGGCAGAGCACCGGAGGCACGCACGGGAATGCGCGCAGAGGATGATCTGTTGACTGTGCCACTGGATAGCCCTGGCGGGGAGGAGACAAAGGAGCCAGACTGCTCTGAGCCCCAGTTCCGACTACACTGAAACCCAGTTCCGGGTGAGAATCTGGGAATCCAGATTCATTGGGGGAGAGACTAGACTGTTTGGCGGGGGGTGAAACTCCAGGGCGCTTTTCTCTCAGAGGTGTTTGCAGGGAGTACAGAGGGACACTGAGACCGAGGAACCTCATAGGGTGGGGCTGATGGGAAGCCAAGGCTATAGGCTCCACCTTAAAACTCCGCCCCATCCAAGCTGAGCACAGAGGCTTTTACAATTTTGCAAGACTAGTTGAATAAGGCTGTCTCCCGGCTTAGACACAGCTGATCCTCACAGCCAATTGGACTGGAGGGCAAATCCTCCCAGTGTACCAACAACAACCAAGGCTTAACAACACCAAGATTTTGCACTCAGCCCACAAAGGGGGGTACCAAGAGCGACCACCTAGGGAGATTGGAGAAGCTGAGCTACCGGCCCCTATAGGTCACTGACCACACAAAGCCACTCCATCAACATAGGGAGGCAGCCAAAAGATGGAGACACCGAAGGAGGTCATGAATAGAAGGGATGAAGGAAAGTAAACTAATGGACGACACAGTGTTCAGAAACACATTTATAAGGTTACTTAAGAATCTTCTGGAGGACCGAGATGGCGGCATAGGGCAGAAGCCTGATTGTTGCCTACCACAACAATTTTGAGACTGCACCTGGAGGGCAGAGCAGACACCATCCGGAACAATGGCTGGAGGAGTTGCTGGGAGGGGTTTGATCGATGGGAGTTAGGATCGGGAAGACGGGGCCCCACTGGGTCCCGGATCTGGGTGCGCTCGCCCGGCAACTGGTCGCCGCTGCAGGCCCGAGTGCCACCACAGTGACCTTAGACTAGCCCGCCGCCATGCGAGTTCCGCGGCGGCCACCCCGGAGCTCTGAGAGGATGGCCAAAGGAATTGCTGAGAGGGAATTGACCGACAGGAATTGGAATTGAGAAGACAAGGCCCCTCTGGGTCCTGGGCCCGGGTGAGGCTGCGCGTCCCTGGGTCCGGGCGAGGCCACGCGCCCCTGGGCCCGGGTGAGGCTGGGTCCCGGGTCCGGGTGAGGCCACGCCCCTGGGTCTAGGAGAAGCCATGCGCCCCCGGGTCTGGGTGATGTCGCACGCCCCTGGGCCCGGGAGAGGCCACGCACCCCTTGGTCTGGGTGAGGCCACTCGCCCCTGGGTCCGGGTGAGGCTGGGTCCTGGGTCCCAGTGAGGCTGCGCCCCTGGGTCCGGGAGAGGCCACGTGCCCCTGAGTCCGGGTGAGGCCATGCACCTCTGGGTCTGGGTGAAGCTGGATCCCGGGTCCAGGTGAGGCCATGCACCCCTGGATCCGGGTGAGGCTGGGTCCTGGGTCCCAGTGAGGCCACGCCCCTGGGTCCAGGAGAGGCCACGCGCCCCTGGGTCCAGGTGAGGCCATGCGCCCTTGGGTCCGGGTGTAGCTGAATCCCGGATCCGGGTGAGGCCGTGCGCCCCTGGATCCTGGTGAGGCTGGGTCCCGGGTCTGGGTGAGGCTGCAAGCCCCTAGGTCTGGGTAAAGCTGGATCCCGGGTCCGGGTGAGGCTGTACGCCCCTGGATCCGGGTGAGGCTGGGTCCTGGGTCCGGGTGAGGCCGCACCCCTGGGTCCGGGTGTAGCTGGATCCCGGGTCCGGGTGAGGCTGTTCAGCCCTGGATCCAGGTGAGGCTGGGTCCTGGGTCCAGGTGAGGCCACGCCCCTGGGCCCGGGAGAGGCCATGCGCCCCTGAGTCCAGGTGAGGCCACCTGCCCCTGGGTCTGGGTGTAGCTGGATCCTGGGTCCGGGTGAGGCTGTGTGCTCCTGGATCCTGGAGAGGCTGGGTCCCAGGTCCGGGCGAGGCCGCGAACCCCTAGGTCTGGGTGAAGCTGGATCCCGGGTCCGGGTAACTCTGTGCGCCCCTGGATCCGGGTGAGGCTGGGTCCCGGGACCGGGTGAGGCCACGTGCCCCTGAGTCTGGGTGAAGCTGCACCCCTGGGTCCGGATGAGACCAAACCAGAGGGAGTCAGACCTGCATTACCACCATTGGTCCACCACCCAGAGCTGAAAAGTCAGTGCCAACATGTACACATAAGGAACTGGTGGACACTGAAAATGGGTCTCAAAAGAACTGTTGGTCCAGAAAGAAACTTACTACAGACTGATTCATTTGCCTGTCAGCATAACTATTATTGCTCGTCTCACATTCGGTTCTTATAAGTATATTTCTAGTAACACATGATCTCACTCATCCAGGGGAAATGATGAACAACATAGACTGATGAACAAGAACACAACCAGAAACAAAGAAGCATTGATCGGACTGTCGGGCCTCAGAGGGAGGGTAGGGGAAGGTGGGAGTAGGGGGGAGAGATCAACCAAAGGACTTGTGTGCATGCATACAAGCCTAACCAATGGTTAAGGACAACAGGGGGGTGGGATGGGCTATGGGAATGGGGGGATGAGGACAAATATGTGACACCTTAATCAATAAAGAAAAAAAAATATCCTCAGGTGAGGATTTAAAAAAAAAAGAAATGTTAAAGGGATTGCTGTAATGAGAAGAAGAAACAGAGAGAAAACTAGCCATACAGAATTAAAATGACAATAAATAAGTACCTCTCAATAATAACCATAAATGCAAATGGAATAAATGTTCCAATCAAAAGGGGAAGGGTAGTTGAATGGATACAAAAACATGACCCAACTATATGCTGTCTACAAGAGACCCACCTCAAAACAAGACACACACAGGATGGAAATTTTTTTTTTCCATGCAAAGGGAAAAGGAAAAAAAGCTGGAGTAGCAATACTCATATACAACAAAATAGAATTTAAAATGAAGGCCATCATAAGTGACAACAAAGGTCACTGCATAATACTAAAGAAATCCATCCAATAAGAGGATATAACCCTGGTAAACATATATGCACCCAATAAAAGGAGCATCTAAATATATATACTTCTAGAGGACTTTAACAAATAGATTGACAACATTGAAGTCATAGTAGGGGACTATAACACCCTGCTGACTTCACTGGATAGATCTTCCAGCCAAAAACTTAACAAGGAAACAGAGACTCTAAAGGACACACTGGATCAGATGGATTTAATTGACATTTATAAAAAATTTCACCCCAGAGCAGCAGAATATACATTCTTCTCAAGTGCACATGGATCATTCACAAAGATAGACCACATGTTAGGACACAAAACAAGTCTCTACAAGTTAAAGAAGATTGAAATCATATCAAGCATCTTCTCAGATCACAGTGGAATGAAATTAGAAATCAACTACAGTAAAAACACCCCAAAACATTCAAACACCTGGAGGCTAAATAGCATGTTATTAAACAATGAATGGGTTACAAATGAGATCAAGAAAGAAATAAAAAACTTTCTGGAAACAAATGAACACACAACAGCCCCAAATCTCTGGGACATAGCAAAAACAGTCCTGAGGGAAGTTCACAAGTTCACAGTACTACAGGCATATCTAAAAAAAAGAAAGAAAGAAAGAAAGAAAGAAAGAAAGAAAGAAAGAAAGAAAGAAAGAAAGAAAGAAAGAAAGAAAGAAAGAAAGAAAAGAAAGAAAGAAAGGAAAAAGAGGCCTAGCTGGTTTGGCTCAGTGGATAGAGCGTCAACCTTCGAAGGGTCCTGGGTTTGATTCCAGTCAGGGGCACATGCCAGGGTTACAGGCTAAATCCCCAGTAGGGGGCATGCAAGAGGCAGTCGATCAATAATTCTGTCTCATCATTGATGTTTCTATCTCTCTCTACCTCTCCCTTCCTCTCTGAAATCAATAAAAATACATTAAAAAATACACAAGAAAAATCAACAATAAACTATTTAACTCTACAACTTAAAGAACAAGAAAGAGATCAACAAGAAAAGCCCTGAGTAAGTAGAAGGAAGGAAATAATAAAGATTAGAGTAGAAATAAATAACATAGAGACTAAAAAAAAAACACAAACAAAAAACAAAAAAATCAATGAAACCAAGAGCTGGTTCTTTGAAAGGATAAATAAAATTGATAAAGCATTAGCCAAACTCATCAAGAAACAAAGTGAGAGGACCCAAATAAATAAAATCAGAAACAAAAGTGGAGAAGTAACCATTGACACCACAGAAATATGAAGTATTGTAAGAAAACACTATGAACAACTATATGTCAACAAGTTGGGCAATGTGGATGAAATAGAGACAAATTCCTAGAAAAATACAATCTCCCAAAACTAAATCAGGAAGAATCAAAGAACCTGAATAAGCCAATAATAACTGATGAAATAGAAGCAGTGATGAAAAAACTTCCTCCAAACAAAAGCCCAGGTCAGGAAGGCTTCACAGTGGAGTTTTACCAAACATTCAAAGAAGAACTAACACCTATACTCCTCAAACTATTTCAGAAAATCCAAGAGTAAGGAACACTTCCAACCTTATTTTATGAGGTCAGCATTACTCTAATTGCAAAACCAGATAAAGACACTACAAAGAAAGAGAATTACAGATCATTATCCCTGAAGAGCGTGGATGCTAAAATCCTCAACAAAATATTAGCAAATTGCATCCAGCAATATATTAAAAAGATCATACACCATGACCAAGTGGGGTTTGTTCCAGGGATGCAAGGCTGGTACAATATTCACAAATCAATAAACGTGATGCATCACATAAACAAATTGAAAGACAAAAATCACATGATCATGTCAATAGACACAGAAAACACATTTGACAAAATCCAACAATCATTTTTGATAAAAACTCTCAGCAAGGTGGGAATAGAGGGAGCATATCTCAACATGATAAAGACCATATATGACAAACCTACAGCCAACATCATACTCAATGGGCAAAAACTAAAACCATTTCCCCTAAGAACAGGAACAAGACAGGGATGCCCCTTTTCACCACTCCTGTTCAATATAGTACTGAAAGTGCTGTCATATCGATCAGACAAGAAGAAGAAATAAAAGGTTTCCAAATTGGAAAAGATGAAGTAACACTGTCATTATTTGCAGATGACATGATATTGTACATAGAAAACACCAAAGACTCCATTAAAAAACTGCTAGACTTAATAAATGAATTCGGCAATGTAGCAGGATACAAAATTAACACCCAGAAATGTATGGCCTTTTTATACACCAACTAGAGGCCCAGTGCACAAAATTCATGCATGAGTAGGGTCCCTAGACCTGGCCAGTGATCAGGGCCAATCAGGCTCCCCACCTCCCAGCCTCCCACCTCCTCTTTCCCTCACTCCCTCAGAGCCCCACCACTGCTTTTCACCTGCCATGTTCCGTGCTGCCCCCCGGTGGTCAGCACATGTCATAGTGAGTGATGGAATTCCCAGTCTCCCAGTCGAACTCCTGAGGGGACACTTTGCCTATTAGCCTTTTATTATATATAGATATAGATATAGATATAGATATAGATATAGATATAGATATAGATATAGATATAGATATATCGATATAGATAATGAACTCACAGAAAGAGAAACTAAAAAAAGAAAAAATCTCACAATTGCACCAAAAAAATGAAGACACCTAGGAATAAACCTAACTAAGGAGGTAAAAGACCCGTACTCAGAAAACTACAGGACATTAAAAAAGAGATAGAGGAAGACATAAACAAATGGAAGACTATACTGTGTTTGTGTATTGATAAAATCAACATCATTAAAATGTCCATACTACCCAAAGTAATCTATAGATTCAATGCAATACCCATTAAGATACCAACGGAATATTTCACAGACCTAGAACAAACTCTCCAAAAATTCATCTGGAATAAAAAAGACCCAGAATAGCAACAACAATCTTGAGAAAGAAGAACAAAGTTGGAGGGATCACAATACCAGATATCCAGCTATATTACAAAGCCACTGTTCTCAAAACTGCCTAGTATTGGCACAAGAACAGACATATAGACCAATGGAACAGAACAGAGGACCCAGAAATCTATCCAAGCCATTGACTCTGTAGATTGCCTTGGGTCATATGTACATTTTAAAGATGTTAATCCTACTATCCATGAACATGGTATATTCTTCCAGTTGTTTACATCTTCTTCTATTTCTTTTTTCAACATCTTGTAGTTTTGCAAGTACAAGTCTTTTACCTCTTTGGTTAAGTTTATTCCCAAGTATCTTAATTTCTTTGTGGCTATGTTAAATAGGATTGTTTATTTAGTTTCTCTTTCTGAAAATTCATTATTTCTGTATAATAATGCCATCAATTTCTGGGTGTTAATTTTGTATCCTGTTACACTGTGGAATACTTTTATTAAATCTAGCAGTTTTTTGGCGGAATCTCTAAGGTTTTCTATGTACAATATCATGTCATCTGAAAATAATGAGAGTTTTACTTCATCTTTCCAATTTGGATAACTTTTATTTCTTCTTCTTTTCTGATTGCTTTGGCTAGGACTTCCAGTATTATGTTGAAAGCTGACATCCTTGTCTTGTTCCTGTTCTTAGGGGAAATGGTTTTAGTTTTTGCCCATTAAGTATGATGTTTGCTGTAGGTTTGTCATATATGGTATTTATTAAGTTGAGGTATGATCCCTCCATTCCCACTTTGCTGAGAGGTTTTTTAAAATAAAAAATGGGTGTTGGACAGTATCAAATGCTTTTTCTGCATCTATTGATATGATCATGTGATTTTTGTCTTTTAATTTGTTTATGTGATGTATAACACTTATTGATTTGCAGATAGTGTACCAGCCTTGCATCCCTGGAACAAACCCCACTTGGTCATGGTGTATGATCTTTTAAATATATGGCTGGATCTGATTTGCTAATATTTGTTGAGGATTTTAGCATCTATGTTCATTAGGGTTATTGGCCAGTAATTCTTTTTCTTTGTGGTGTCTTTACCTGGTTTTGGAATTAGGATAATGCTGGCCTCATAAAATAAGGTTGGAAGTGTTCTTTCCTCTTGGATTTTTTGGAATAGTTTGTGAGAATAGGTGTTAGTTCTTTGAATGTTTGGTAAACTTCCCTGTGAAGGTATCTGGATCAGAGCTTTTGTTTGTTGGGAGTTTTTTACTACTGCTTCAGTTTCTTCAATTGCTAATGGCCTATTCAGGTTTTTTTATTTATCCTGATTCACTTATTATTATTATTATTATTATTATTATTATTATTATTTATTGTTTAAAGTATTACATATAGTAGTACATATATATCATTTTTTCCCACTGACCTTCCCCCAGCCTCCCCTACCCCCTGTCACATGCCCTCATCCCACCCCCCACAGTGTCTTGTGTCCATTGGTTGTGCTTATATGCATGCATACAAGTCCTTTTGTTGATCTCTTCCCCCCCGCCTCCCCAATACTCCCTAGCCTTCCCGCTGTAATTTGACAGTCTGTTCCGTGCTTTACCTCCTCTGTATCTACTGGCATATTTTTGTTCCTCAGGTTATAATGTTCTTTATTTCCAATAAATGAGTGAGATCATGTGGTATTTTTCTTTCCTTGCCTGGCTTATTTCACTTAACATAATGCTCTCCAGGTCCATCCATGCTGCTGCAAATGGTAAGAATTCCTTCTTTTTTTATAGCAACGTAGTATTCCATTGTGTAGATGTACCATAGTTTTCTAATCCACTCATCTGCTGATGGGCATTTAGGCTGTTTCCAAATCTTAGCTATGGTGAATTGTGCTGCTATGAACATAGGGGTGCATATATCCATTCTGGTTAGTGTTTCTAGTTTCTTGGGATATATTCCTAGAAGTTGGATCACTGGGTCAAATGAGAGTTCCATTTTTAGTTTTTTGAGGACACTTCATACTGTTCTCCACATTGGCTGCACCAGTCTGCATTCCCACCAGCAGTGCACAAGGGTTCCTTTTTCTCCGCATCCTCACCAGCACTTGTCTTTTGTTGATTTGTTGATGATTGCCATTCTGACAGGTGTGAGATGGTACCGCATTGTCCTTTTGATTTGCATCTCTCAGATAATTAGTGACTTTGAGCATGTTTTAATTTGTCTCTTGGCCTTCCTTCTGTCTTCTTCACAAAAGATTCTATTTAGGTCCGTTGCCCATTTTTTTTTATTGGATCATTTATCTTCCTTTTATTAAATTGTATAAGTTCCATGTAGATGTTGGAGATTAAACCTTTATCAGTGATAACATTTGCAAATATGTTCTCCCCTACAGTGGGCTTTCTTGTTGCTTTGCTGATGGTTTCCTTTGCTGTACAAAAGCTTTTTATTTTGATGTAGTCCCATTTGTTTATTTTCTCTTTCGTTTCCATTGCCCTAGGAGCAGTATCAGTGAAAAAATTGCTTCGGCATATGTCTGAGATTTTGCTGCCTGTGGATTCCTCTAGTATTTTTATGGTTTCATGTCTTATGTTGAAGTCCTTTATCCATTTTGAGTTTATTTTTGTGTATGGTGTAAGTTGGTGGACTAGTTTCTTTTTTTTTGCATGTATCTGTCCTATTTTCCCAACACCATTTATTCAAGAGACTTTCTTGACTCCATTGTATTTTCATGCCTCTTTTGTCAAATATTAATTGAGCATAGTGGTTTGGGTCAATATCTGGGTTCTCTATTATATTCCATTGGTCTATATGTCTCTTCGTGTGGCAGTACCAGGCTGTTTTGAGAACAGTGGACTTGTAATACAGCTTGAAATCTGGTATTGAGATCCCCTCTGCTTTGTTCTTCTTTCTCATAATTGCTGAGGCTATTCGGGTTTTTTTTTTTTTTTTATTCCAGATGTATTTTTGAAGAGTTCTTTCTAGGTCTGTGAAATATGCTGTTGGGATTTTAATGGGGGAGTGCATTGAATCTTTAGATTGCTTTGGGTAGTATGGACATTTTAATGAGGTTGATTCTACCAATCCATGATCACGGTATGTTCTTCCATCTGTTTATGTCTTCCTCTGTCTCTTTCTTCAGTGTCCAGTAGTTTTCTGTGTAGAGGTCTTTCACCTCCTTAGTGAAGTTTATTCCTAGGTATCTTAATTTTTTTTTGGTGTGATGGTAAATGGGATTGCTTTTTTAGTGTCTCTTCCTGTAAATTCACTATTGGTGTATAGAAATTCCATAGATTTCTTGGTGTTAATTTTGGATCCTGCTATATTGCCGAATTCATTTATTAAGTCTAATAGTTTTTTGATGGTGTCTTTAGGGTTTTTTATGTACAATATCATGTCATCTGCAAATAAGGACAGCTTTACTTTTTCTTTTCCAATTTGGATGCTTTTTATTTCTTCTTCTTGTCTAATTACAATGGCTAATACTTCCAGTACTATGTCAAACAGGAGTGGTGAGAGTGGGCATCCCTGTCTTGTTCCTGTTCTTAGGGAAAATGGTTTTGATTTTGCCCATTGGGTATGATGTTGGCTGTGGATTTATCATATATGGTTTTTATTATGTTGAGGTATGATCCTTCTATTCCCACCTTGCTGAGAGTTTTTATGAAGAAAATGTGTTGGATTTTGTCCAATGTTTTTTCTGCATCAATTGATAGGACTATGTTATTTTTATTACTCAATTTATTTATGTGATGTATCAAGTTTATTGATTTGCAGATATTGTACCATCCTTGCATTCCTGGGATAAATCCTACTTGGTCATGGTGTATGATCTTTCTGATGTAATGTTGAATCCGACTTGCTAGAATTTTGTTGAGGATTTTGGCATCTATGTTAATGAGGGATATTTGCCTGTAATTGTATTTCATTGTGTTGTCTTCATCTGGTTTTGGTATTAGGGTGATGCTGGCTTCATGGAATTAGCTTGGAAGTGTTCCTTCCTCTTGAATTTTTTTGTAATAGTCTGAAGAGGATAGGTTTTAGTTCTTCTTTGAATGTTTGGTAAAACTCCTCTGTGAAGCTGTCTGGCCCCAGGCTTTTGTTTGCTGGAAGCTTTTTGATGACTGCTTCAATTTCTTCCATAGTTATTGGCCTGTTGAGATGTTTAGATTCTTCCTGATTTAGTTTTGGAAGGTTGTATTTTTCTAGGAATATGTCCATTTCCTCCAGGTTGTCCAGTTTGTTGGAATAGAGTTGTTCATAGTATTTTTTTTAAAAACAATCCTTTGTATTTCGGTGGGGTCTGTTGTTATTTCTCCTCTTTCATTTCTGATTTTGTTTATTTGGGTCCTCTCTCTTTGCTTCTTGGTGAGTCTGGCTAGAGGTTCATCAATCTTGTTTGTCCTTTCGAAGAACTAGCTTTTGGTTTTGTTGATCCTTTGTATTGCTTTTTTTTTTTTTTTGGTCTCAATGTCGTTTATCTCAACTCTGATATTTATTATTTCCTTCATGCTGCTTACACTGGGCTTTTCTTGTTGCTCTCTTTCTAACTCTTTGAGTTGTAGGGTTAGGTAATTTATTACTATTGTTTCTTGTTTTTTTGCAGTAGGCTTGTAGAGCTATGAACTTCCCTCTCAAGACTGCTTTCGCTGTGTCCCATAGATTTTGGATTGTTGTGTTTTCATTTTCATTTGTTGCCATGATGTTTTTTATTTCTTCTTTGATCTCTCTGGTAACCCAGTCATTGTTTAATAGCTTGCTGTTTAGTCTCCATGTGTTTGATTTTTTTGGATTGTTTCTATTGTAGTTGATTTCCAGTTTTATGCCACTGTGATCTGAGAAGATGCTTGATATGATTTCTATCTTCTTGAATTTAAAGAGACTTTGCCCGTGTCCCAATATATGGTCTATCTTTAAAAATGACCCATGTGCACTTGAGAAGAATGTATATTCTGTGGCTTTGGGGTGAAATGTTCTGAAGATGTCAATTAATTGCATCTGGTCTAATGAGTCATTTAGGATTGATGTTTCTTTGCTGATTTTTTGTTTAGAGGATTAGTCCAATGGTGATAGTGGGGTATTAAAGTCTCCTACTATGACTGTATTGCTGTTAATCTCTCCTTTGATATCCTCCAGGAGTTTATTTATTTATTTATTTGGGTGTTCCTGTATTGGGTGCATATATGTTTATCAGAGTTATTTCTTCTTGTTTGATTGGTCCCTTTAGTATTATGAAATGACCTTCCTTATCTCTTTTTATATCCTTCATTTTGTGATCTAATTTGTCATATATAAGTATTGCTACCCCAGCTTTTTTTTTTTTCATTTCCATTCACCTGAAAAAACTTTTTCCATCCCTTCACCCTCAGTCTATGTGTGTCCTTATTTCTGAGGTGGGCTTCTTGTAGACAGCAGATATATGGGTCATGTTTTCTTATCCAATCCATTACTCTGTGTCTTTTGATTGGGGCATTTAATCCATTTACATTTAACGTTATATTGATAGATTCTTGTTTGTTGCTATTTTTATTCTTTACCCCTGTTTTCCTTCTTCGCTTCCTATTTCTTTTTTTTTACAGCAGACCCTTCAGCATTTCTTGAATTGGTGGTTTGTTGTAATAAAATCCCTTAGTACTTTTTTTGTCTGTGAAGCTCTTGATTTCACCTTCAATTTTGATTGATCACCTTGCTGGGTACAGTATTCTTGGATTCTGACCCTTCCTTTCCATGACTTTGTATATTTTATTCCATTCCCTTCTGGACTGATGTGTTTCTGTTGAGAAACCAGTCACTAGTCTGATGAGGGATCCTTTGTAGGTAACTTTCTGTCTCTCTCTGGCCACTTTTAAGATTCTTACTTTGTTGTTGCTGTTTGCCAATTTAGTTATAATGTGCCTTGGAGTCGATCTTTTGGAGTTCATTTTGCTTGGGACTCTGTGAGCTTCTTGAATTTGTGTTAGGTTTTTCTTCCCTATATCAGGGAAGTTTTCTGTCATTATTTATTCAAACAGGTTTTCTATTCCTTGCTCAGTTTCCTCTCCTTCTGGCACCCATATTATGTGGATGTTGTTTTGTTTCATGTTGTCCCAAAGTTTCCTTAGGCTCTCCTCCTGCTTTTAAGTTTTTTTCTAGAAGCTGCTCTACTTGGTTATTTTTTCCTACCTTGTCTTCTAGCTCACTGATGCGGTCCTCTGCTTCTTCTAGTCTACTCTTGATGCTTTCTATTGAGTTCTTTATTGCAATATTGTAATTTTTCATTTCTTCTTGATTCTTCTTCATTTCCTCTTGGTTCTTACACATATTGTCGAATTTGTCCTCCATTCTTTTCATCCACCTTATGACCATTTCTCTGAATTCTTTCTCTGACAGGTTGTTTCCCTCCATTTCTTTTACTTCCTTTTCTGGTGATGCCTGCTTTTCTTTCATATGTGGGCTGTTTCTTTGTCTCCCCATGATCTCTCTTCTCTGGGTGTCTGGTTATGTATTTCTCTCTCTCCTTTTTGTGGTGTAGTGTAGAGCTCCTCTGAATCCATGTGCTTGCACCACTTGGGGAACGGTGTTCTTGGGTTCGCAGCTGTTCAGTGGTGCCATGGTTGTGGATTCCCCGGGCTTTTCAGGCTCCCTATAACATCCACTTTTCCTTCAAGATGGCATGGTCTCTGTGTCCGAGCCTGATGCTCCAGGAGGGAACCCAGCAACAGTGGGGAGCCCCGTCTGACAGTCCCCCACAATCTCCTGGAGTATAGCTGTCCCTCAACTCACCAACAAACTCTCCCCGTGTGACCATACACTCTCTCTTTGTTTTCTCACTGACACACTATCTTGCAGTCTGCCTTCCCATCGGCAGCCATCTTCCTTCTCCCCTGATTCACTTTTGATAGATTGTTTTTATCTAGGAATTTGTCCATTTCATCTACAGTGCCCAGCTTATAGTATTTTGCTACAATTCTTTTTATTTCGGTGATGTCAGTTGTTACTTCTCTGCTTTCCTTTCTGATTTTTTAAAATATATTTTATTGATTTCTTACAGAGAGGAAGGGAGAGGGACAGAGAGCTAGAAACATCGATGAGAGAGAAACATCGACCAGCTGCCTCCTGCACACCCCCTACTGGGGATGTGCCCACAACCAATGTACATGCCCTTTACCGGAATCGAACCTGGGACCCTTCAGTCCACAGGCTGACGCTCTATCCACTGAGCCAAACCGGTTTCGGCTCCTTTCTGATTTTAATTATTTGGGTCATCTCTCTTTGTTTCTTGATGAGTCTAGCTAAAGGTTTATTGATTTTTATTTATCTTTTCAAATAACAAGCTCTTGTTTTCATTGATCTTTTGTGTTTTGTGTTTTTTTTTGTCTCCCTCTCATTTATTTCTGCTCTAATCTTTATTATTTCCTTCCTTCTACTCACTCTGTTTTTTCTTGTTATTCTCTTCTCAATTCTTTAAGTTATAGGGTTTATTATTAATATTTCTTTTTTTGTGGTAGGCCTCTGAGGACTGCTTTTGCTGTGTCCCAAAGATTTTTGGTTGTTGTGCCTTCATTTTTTTCCAGGATGTTTTTTATTTGTTTCTTGATCTCATTGGTAACCCATTCATTGTTTAATAGCATGCTATTTAACCTCCATGTGTTTGAATGTTTTTTAGTGTTTTTATGGTAGTTGATTTCTAATTTCATTCCATTAGGATCTGAGAAGATGCTTGATATAATTTAAATCTTCTTGAATTTGTAAAGACTTGTTTTGTGTCCTAACATGTGGTCTATCTTTGAGAATGACCCATGTGCACTTGAGAAGAATGTATATTCTGCCGTTTTGTGGTGAAATGTTCTATAAATGTCAATTAAATCCATCTGATCCAGTATGTCTTTTAGAATCAGTCTTTCCTTGTTAATTTTTGTCTGTAAGATACATTCAGTGCCATCAATTCGGTGTTATAGTTGTGTACTATGTCTCTACTGTTGTCAATCTTTCCCTTAAAGTCCTCCAGCTCCTATCCACTCTGCCCTCCCTCTGACAGAGCACAAGGTGAGTGGCTGCACACAAAATTTTGTGCATTGGCCCTTTAAGAGGGTGCCTGCATTTCCAACCATCTCTCACCAGCAACCCTGCTGCTTTTCACAGCCAGATATTATGTGGGCCCTTTTCTCAGTTCTGGTGGTCTGTTTTGGGGAGCTCAGCTTGGAGTTTAGACCCCAGAGTTCTCAGTGGGAACCCCCCACAGTTGAGATATCCTTCTAGCACTTCAGCTGCTGTCTGTGGGAGCCCAGCCAGCCCTTTCACACCTCTGCACTTCTTAGCAGTCTCTGTCCAGTCTCCACTTTCTGTCCTTGGTTATCAGGGTTCTCTCCAGTTAATCTTCAGTTGATTATTCAGGATGGTTTTTCTGTATTTTAGTTGTAATTCCAGTTTTGTCCTGGGAGCAAACTTCACTGCCATTTTGGAATCCAATTCCATTCTTTCAATCTTTTTATTGAGATACTAGAGGCCCAGTGCATGAAAATTCATTCACTGGAGGGAGGGTCCCTCAGCCTGGCCTGCCCCCTCTCACAGTCTGGGAGCCCTCAGGAGTGGGAGGTGACCTGGTGGTCAGGGGAAGGTAATGCCCCCATCACACATATGCTGCTGCCATTGCCTGCAGTGCAAGCCTCAGCCAACCCTGGTTACCTGAGCCTCAGGCAGCCCTGGGCAGCTGGGGGACTGAGTGGACTGGGGGACTTCAGAGGCAGGCATGTGTCCCTGGGGGGCTGAGGGGATTGGGCACCACCATCTTATGGCTGTGGATGCCACCATCTTTGAAAGCGGGCCAGTCAATTAGCATATTCCCTCCTTATTGGCTGTGGGAGCCACTATTATGCGATGGTGTGATGGTCAATTAGCATATTCCCTCTTTATTAGATAAGATAATTAACATATCATTATAATACTGTATACCATTTAAAATTTACAATTCAGTGGTCTTTAGTATAGTCAAGAGCTGTACAGTTATCATCACTAATTCCAGAACATCTTTATCACCCCCAAAAGAAACCATGTATCCATTACCAATCACTTCCCATTTCTCCCTTCTCCCTGCCCCTGACAACCACTGATCTACTTTTTGTCTCTATGAATTTGTGTATTCTGGATGTTTTATATGAATGGGATTATATATTAAGTGATCTTTGTGTTTGACATCTTTCATTTAGCATAATATTTTCAAGTTTCATCCATATTACAGCATGTATAACCATTTTATTCTTCTTTATTGCCTATCAATATTCCATTGCATTAACGTACTATATCTTGTTTAATCATTCACCAGTAGATGGACATTTAGTTTGTTTCCACTTTTTGTTATGAATAATGTTGCTATGAACATTCATGTTCATGTTTTTGTGTGAATATATGCTTTAAAATTCCCCTGGGTTAAAGTTGGGAGTGGAAATTCTGGGTCATTTGGTAATTTTATGTTTAACTTTTTGAGGAACCACCAAACAGTTTTCCACATAGGCTGCACCATTTACATTCTCACCAGCAATGTATGAGGGTTCAAATTTCTCTACATCCTTGCCAAGAATTGTTATTTTAAAAAATTACATCAATCCTAGTAAGTGTGAAGTGGTATTTCATTGTGGTATTGATTTTCATTTCCCTAATCACTATCAATGTTTTGCATTTTCTTCATGTGCTTATTATCCATTTCTATATCCTTTTCAATGTCTATTTGTATTCTCCACCCATTATTAAATTGAGTTATTTGTCTTTTAATTAATTAGTTTTAAATAATTTTTATATGTATTCTGGATACAAATCCTTTGTTAGGCATATGATTCACAAATATTTTCTCCTATTCTATGTGTAGCCTTATTATTTCTTGATTATTTCCATCGATATTTTAATATCAATTTTAAGTTTGATTAATTCCAACATATATATATATATATGTGTGTGTGTGTGTGTGTGTGTATATATACACATATATATTTGCTTGTGCTTTTTAAAATATATTTTTATTTATTTCAGAGAAGAAGGGAAAGGGATAGAGAGATAGAAACATCAATGATGGGAAAGAATCATTGATTGTCTGCCTCCTGCATGCCCCACACTGGGGATTGAGCCCACAACCGAGGCATGTGCCCTGACCAGGAATCAAACTGTGATCTCCTGGTTCATATGTTGATGTTCAACCACTGAGCAGTACTGGCTTGGCATGTTACTTGTGCTTTTTGTGTCCTATCTAAAATTCAATTTCCAAATCCATAGTCATGAATATTCATTCCTATTTTTTATTCTAAGAGTTTTATAGTTTTAGCTATTACATTTAAGCCTTTGATCTATCTTGAATTAGTTTTGTATATGGTGTTACTTAGGGATCCAATTCATTCTTTTGCATGCATGTAAATATCCAGTATTCATAGCACTATTTATTAAAAAGACTGTCTTTTCCTATTGAATGGACTTGGCACCCTTATAAAAAAATCAATTGACCATAAAGTTTTGGGGTTTATTTCTGCACTCTCAGTTTTATTTCACTGGTCAATATGTCTATCCTTTATACCGGCATCAGATTGTTTTGATTACTGTAGCTTTGAAGTAATTTTTTA
The DNA here is from genome assembly GCF_027574615.1 of Eptesicus fuscus. Taxonomy (NCBI): domain Eukaryota; kingdom Metazoa; phylum Chordata; class Mammalia; order Chiroptera; family Vespertilionidae; genus Eptesicus; species Eptesicus fuscus. The sequence continues at coordinate 69,844,309 of NC_072473.1, read as the reverse complement.
ATTCAGAAAGTGTGAGTCCTCCAATCTGTTCTTATTTTTCAAGATTGTTTTGACTATTTGGGTTCTTTGCATTTCCATATACCATTTAGGATCAGCCTTTCAATATCTGCCACAGAGGCAGTTGGAACTTTGATGGGGATTTCTTTGAATCTGTAGATCTATTTGAGGATTATTGTATTCTTCCAATTCATGAACCTACAATAATGTCTTTTATGTATTTACTAGAGGCCCAGTGCGAGAGGTGACCAGGCTGATCAGGGGAAGGTGCCAGCCCTATCATCCTCCTGTTGCTGCCACTGCCGGCTACCGCAGCCACCAAGGTGTTTTCATCAACATGGACTCTAGTCCCTTCACCACTAAAAAATGACAACTTTCTTTAGGCATTTTCAAGATGTGTCTTTCATAGGATATGACATTTCTTTCTTCCTTTTTTTTTTTTTATCCTCACTTGAGGATATGTTTCCATTGATTTTTAGAGAGCTTAGAAGAGAGAGGGAAAGACAGAGAGAAACATCATTGTGAGAGGGACACTTCAATTGGTTGCCTCCTGCATGAGCCCTGACCTGGGCCCCAGCCAGGGAGAAGCCTGCAACCTAGGTACATGCCCTTGATCAGAATTGAACCCGGACCCTGTGGTCTGCAAGCCGAGGCTCTATCCACTGAGCCAAACCAACTAGGGCAGGATATGACATTTCTTAGCCCCTCCAGCCATGGACCTTAGTTTTTTCCTCCAGGAGTGTGGTGGAAAAACCCTAGATCACCTTCTTGGATTCTTATTACCCAACTTACCAAGAACACTGTGGGTGGTAGCGTACAGGGAGCTTAGCCAATGAATAGTCAGAAAAGGTGTTTCCTGCAGCTCACACACAGAGGCCTCCCTTCATTGTGTCCGCTGGGGTGGGGGTATGCTCCGATCCCTGTGGCAGCCACCGGGAGCATGCCCCCAGCCCTGGGTTGTGTCCACTGGGGTGGGGGTGTGCTCCAAGCTGTGAGGCGGCTGCTGAGAGCATGCCCCCAGCCCTGCATTGTGTCTGCTGGGCTGTGGTCATGCCTGCCTAAATGCCCTCCCTCCCTCCGCAGCTGGAGTGCGGGACCCTATGGGCGCCTCCATCTTTGTTATGGAGTGATGGTTAATTTGCATATTACCCTTTTATTAGATTAGATGTCTTCTCTAAAGTCTTTTGATTATGCTTTCTAGTTTCCAATGTACCATATTACATTTCCTTGGTTAAATTTATCCCTAAGATTTTATTCTTTTTGATGCTATTACAAACGGAATTGTTTACTGAATTTTATTTTTGGATCATTCATTGCTAGTATATAGAAATGCAAGTGGTTTTGTATATTTTTATTGATTGATTTTATTATTTTTATGAGCCTTCATTCACCAAACATTATTAAGGGCTTTCTATGTGCCTGGCACAGTGTTAGGATCAAGGGTATCCTAGTGTGAGCTGGCAGGGAAGAGAAACTCATGCATGGACAACTTTAAGGTGATGTGAAAAGAATGTATACGGGGTTACTGAAATGCAGAGGAGAGAGGGAGTCCCTTTTGCCAGAAGGTACCAGGGAAGGATTCTTAGAAGAATTGACATTTCAGTGACATAATTCATGAAAGTTCACTAAGAGTTTGTAGATAGAAAAGGGACTAGATATGAAGGAAGAATGTCAAGACAAAGAGATATACTGAGAGTGAATAGAATTAACTTCTTTTACGTGCCTACTGGGTGCCAGCCACTGCATGTCAGTCCTATAGGGTCCATATCTTTGTCTTCATTCTGTTCATGAGAAAACTCAGTCTCAGAAAGGTTATGTGAGTTGCCCAAAGCCTCATAACTTGAGTTACCGCTTTGAGGAATCAGGACTCACACCCAGGCTTGACTACTCCACAGATGGTACTGTCAATAGCATTAGGTTGGGAAAAGAGCTTGTCTTCTTGAGGGTAGTGACAGGTCAATATGTCTGGAATGCATCTTGCTTTGGAAGAAGCAAGCAAAAACAAGGTTGAAAATGGAGAATGGGGCTAGTTTGTGAAGGGCATTTTCAGCATACATAAAATGTGCTCATGCTCTATAGCTCAGATTATCTTTTAGAAAGAGAACTCTGGCCACCTAGTTTGGGTCAGAGGAAGTTGCATAAGACTAAAGGTAGGGTCGCAGATTTATCCTTATTTATTTTATTTAAAAATATTTTTATTGATTTCAGAGAGAGGAAGGGAGATGGAAGAGAAATAGAAACATCAATGATGAGAGAGAGTCATTGATCAGCTGCTTCCTACATGTACCCCACTGGGGATTGAGCCTGCAACCTGGGCATGTATCCTGACCTACAATCAAACCGTGACCTCCTGGTTCATGGTTCGACACTCAACCATTGAACAACTCTGGCCAGGCCTTATTGATTTGAGAGAGAGAGAGAGAGGAGGGAAACATTAATTTATTGTTCTACTTATTTATGCATTTATTGGTTGATTCTTTTATATGCCTTGGCCAGGGATTGAACCCATACCTTGTCACACTGGGATGACACTCTAACCAATTGAGCTACCCAGCCAGAGTAGTTTTTGTATATTGATCTTATATCCTGCACCATTGCTGATCTTGTTAATTAGCTTCCATAATTTGTAATGGATTCTTTAAGTTTTTCCACTATAAGATTATGTCATCTGCAAATATAGTTTTAAGTCTTCTTTTCCAATTCTGATTCCTATTAATTTTTTCTTTGCCTAATTTTCCTGGCTAGCTCCTCCAGTAGATCTATTGGGCTTGCAAATTTAGTTTTGTACATGCTGAGTTAGAGGTGGTTGGACAGCATGAAAGTGGAGAAGTCAAGTAGATAACTGACTATTCAAGTCAGTGGAGAAGTCAAGTAGATAACTGACTATTCAAGTCAGGAGAGAAATCTGGTCCAGAGATTGAGGTTTAGTAGTTGTTAACACAGAGATATGTTAATTGAAGCTGCTTAAAAAGATGACCTTTCCCAAGAAGAATGCTTAGAATTAAAAGAGGGCCTGGAACAGAGATTAATATCCCATAAGGAACAGGGATAGGAAAAAGAGATCATAAAGGAACTGAGTAGTCACTGCCAGAAAATTAAGAGTTAAATCATGAGAGCATGGGTCATTGAAGTCAAGGGAAGAAAGTTTCAAAAAAGTGGAAGTGGTCATTAGTTTGGGGGATATGAAAAGTTTCAGATGCTGCTGGAAAAATTAGTAAAATAATGTCTTAGGTTAGAGCATGTCAAAATTTTCAAGGAACAAAATCAATTAAGTTGATGGTGAGTATGCTAAAGATAGAGGGAATAATCAGCATCTTGTGTTTATTTCAGTCAGTGAATACTATCTTTGGATTTGGATTATACCTGAATTTTCTCTGTGCATTGCTTACATCTATATGATGTGGTGGAAAACTCACTGTACTCACTGTAGGGAACTCTTTGTTTGAAAACCTTTGTTCTACCTGGCCATATATGAGCAGGTCCTGGGTAAAAGAGGCTTGATCTATTCTCTCTGCCCCAGAATTTCTCAAAGGATGCTTTGAGTTGCATTAGAATCACCAGTAACACTTTAAAAAATACATATAGGTGGGTGTAATTATAGACCTACTGAATCAGAACCCTAGGAGTGGTACCCTGGAATCTGCATTTTAACAACTTCTCTCAGTTAATTGCATACCTAAATTTGAGAAGCTTGCTTCTGAAAGAGCCACCTTCTAATAATTAGTTAAGCTAACTCATTTACTATAGTGTAACAGAGAATAAACCTATCTAAGAGAGATGTTGGTTGTAGAAACATGAGTTTATTTGGCTATCTTTGTGTATATGGCTATGCACACTCATAGAATATTTGCTAAGTGTCAAACATTCTGTTATGATACCAATGATGTCATCAGTGTTCGGCCGAAACAATGGTGCCTATCCTCTGTAGGTTACTGCATGGTGCTAAGGTCTTTCAATGGTCGGATACCATCTTTTTATATTTTTCATCCCTTAAAGTTAAGACCTTGATTTCAGCCCATTCTATATCTCCTTTGATCAGTAACCACATCAAATTACCAAAACAAATACAGATTAGGGGTGGAAATTGACCATCTAATTCAAATCTTCAGGTTCTCATAAAATGATTGGTCTGTATTAAACAATAGCTAAATCCATTCTTAGATTGCTAACAGCATCTCATACTTTTTAGCTTCACGCACCTTTCAATTTGTCTTGGCCAACCAGTTAGTCGCTTTTTTTACTTACCTATTTACTTCATGTGCTCATTCACAGAGTTTTCTTTTATTTATCATAGCATCAAGAAAAGTTGGGACTAAAATGACCTTAGAGATTTTCTGCTCAAACCCTTATTTTTACAGATAAGAAAACTAAAGGCCAGAGTCATGAAACAATTTATCCAAAGTAACACAGCTAGTTAGTGACCCAGCTAGAACCAGCCTCTGGGACTCCTGATTTCTTTTGCAGGGTTCTGTCCACAACAACAAGGACAGATATCCCCAGAGATGACAAACTCATATTTTTTCATATGTTCTTCAACTAGGACCAGGTCTGGGGTGCAAAAGGAAGAACTGAAGGAAAATAGTGATCTTCTTTTTAAGCTTAGTCTGTTAAAGAGATTTAACTTTCAACCACTATATTACTTTTCATTTTTTCCTCCTTCTCTGCCAGAAACAATAAAATGACTGCTGTGGCAATGAGACCAAGGGAAGGTATTATACTTAAATCTGAATTTAAATGATTTACAATTGAGTGAGAAGACTGTCTGGTGTACTGCGTTTACCAGGCTATTTCTGAATGCCACAGATCAGCCAGGTGTCCCTCATCAAATCACGATGAAATTCTGTCCCTTGGTTTCTTTATTTTACAGAGAGGACTCTACTCTGGGTGCTTAGGCATAGACCAATGAGAAAGAAGTGGTTTAAGAAAAAATAAAGGAAAAATAATGTGTTGGGGGTGGGAGTGGAAGGGGGGAGGTCAATGGAGGAAAAAGGAGACATAGGTAATACTATATGTAATACTTTAAGCAACAAAAAAGAAAAATAAGTTATTTATATTCAAGGGGTATTAGCTCTGGGAAACTTAATGACACCCTTTTACAAAGGATAAGATTGAGTTATAGAAAGGTGACTGGACTCCTCATTGCCTCATACTGTAACTTGATTAATATTCACATTTGAATACTTTAAAAAATCTCCAAGATGAATAGAATATCATAGTTTAAAGTGGGGGAAAAATCTGGAGTAAGAGAAGTTGTTTTTCTTCCTACTAATCTTTTTTTTTAAATAAGCCTTTAGGATATTACCAAAAGAGTCATTAGAAAGTGAGCATGAAAGGGAGAGACAGGAAATGAAAGAAATCATTCAAAAAGAATTTAATGAAAGCAACGACTGTAGAGAAGAAAAAGAAAACCTCAGAGAGATGTGGTAAAATCAAGCAATTTGGGTGAAAAGAACATGTGGTGCTGTGCAGTGGTAGGTGCCAAGGAGGATAGGTGGAAAATAGCATGTGCCTGGCCAAAGGGCTTTAAAATTAAAAAAAAAAAAAACTGAGAATAGTAAGAGATAAATGAGCAGTCTCCAAGGCTCTGGAAAATCAATCACAAACACCATCTAGAAGCAGCTGACTTAATTCATTCTATTCCTATTACAATAAATCTTACTGGCATATAAAATTTGTGTGCCTGGAAATACTAGCATGAAAAAATTAATTTTGGGCTCCTGCTTGAATTTTTACGTGAATAAAGAAAACTAGGAAACTACCAAAAAACACAGGGAACCCAAATATTTCCATCTTCAAAGAATATTTCAAGGCACAAAATCAGCCTAGTGTGTGGATAGTAATCAAGTATATAAAATAATTTGTAAATTTTAGTTATCCAGAAGGGGTTATATGAGGAGGCTGCCCTTGATATATGAAGATGCAGAACTTCCACTAGAACAGGTATTTGGATTGTTGCTTTTTAAAAAAAATCACACTGTACTTTCTAACCCTGCCTCCCTCAAGTTCAATGCTAAGAAACTAGCTAGAGAACAATAAATTGAATGGCCCACCCAGGGGTTAGCCCCATGACTAGTGTCTCATTAGCATCTTGGCTCAGTCAAATGATTTTAATGAAAGGTCCCCTGAAGTGGCTGGATTTCCAAGCCTAAAATTAGAGCTGCTGAAATAGAGCAAAAGCATTCACAACATGAGTTTACTACAGACCAGCTCCCACTGATAGTAAACAAAACACTTCAGAGTAGTCAGACTTTTTTGTGCATTTTGCTGGGCACTTAGTGGGCTCACCAAGTACTCACCAAATACTCTAGGGACTTGTATCCCTTAATTCTGGAAAACTTTCTTGCACTATTTATTTGGTAATTTCATCACCCACATTTACTCTCTTTCCAAAGTACAATTAAGTGGATAATAGACCCCTTCTGGATCAGTCCTCAAATTTTATTATCTTTTTCTCCCATTTATTATATTTTTACCTTTTGATTTTGCTTTTAAAAATATAGACTTTGTTTTTTAGAAAAGTTTTAAGTCCACAGCAAAAGTGAGTGGAAAGTACAGAGAGTTCCCATTCCCCCTTTTCTCACATACACACAGCCTCCCCCAGTCTCAAAATCCCACACTTATTAAAATTGATGTACCTACATGGACACATGATAATTACCCAAAGTTTATATTAGGGCATATGCTTGGTGTTGTACATATTATAGGTTTGGACAAATATATGTACAGTGATATGTGTCCACCATTATCATAGCATACAGAATAGTTTCACTGCCCTAAAAAAGTCTCTGCTGCACCTATTCATTACTTTCTCCCTACGAAACCCTAGCAACCACTGATATTTTACTTTCTTCATAGTTTTGCCTTTTCCAGAATGTCATATAGTTGGAATCATATAATTCATAGCATTTTTAGATTGGTTTCTTTCACCTAATAATATACATTTAAGATTCCTTTATGTCTTTGCATGACTTAATGGCTCATTTTTATTTAGTGCTGAGTAACATTCCATTGTCTGGATGGACCACAGTTTACTTATCCATTCAGCTACTGAAGGACATCTTAATTGCTTCCAATTTTTTGACAATTATGGATAAAGTTGCCATAAAAATAAGTGTATATGTTTTTGTGTGGACATAAATTTTGAACACCTTTGGGTAAATACCAAGGAGTATGATTGCCAGATTGTTTGGTAAGAGTATGTTTAGTTTTGTAAGATACTACCAAACTGTTTTTCAAAGTGGCTGTAACCATTTTGCATTCCCACCAGCAATGAATAAGAAGTCCTTTTGCTCCACATCTTCACCAGCATTTGGTTTATCAGTATTATGAATTTTGGCCATTCTAATAAGTGTGCAGTGCTATCATATTATTGTTTAAATTTGCATTTCCCTGAAGATACATGATATGAAACATCTTTCCATATGTTCAGTTATCATCTATGTATCTTATTTGATAAGGTGTCAAGGACTTTGGCCCATTTTTAAATTGAGTTGCTTGTTTTCTTCTCCCCCTCTTTTTATTAAATTTATTGTGGTGACACTGGTTAAGAAAATTATTTCTTGTACCAATATTTTTTTCTTATATATATCCTTGGGCAAGGAAAACAAAGGAAAAAAATAACAAATGGGTTGCTTGTTTTCTTATTCTTGAATTTTAACAGTTCTTTGTGTTAATATTGGATAACAGTTATTTATTGGATATGTGTTTTGCAAATATTTTCTCCTGGTCTATGATTTGTCTACTAATTCTCTTGACAATGTCTTTTACAGAGCACAAGTTTTTCATTTTAATGAAGTCAAGATCATCAGTTATTTATTTTATTGATTGTGCCTTTGGAATTTTATCTAAAAAGGTATTATCATAACTTAAGGTTATTTAGGTTTCATCTTATGTTCTCTTCTAGGCCTTTTACAATATTGCATTTTACATTTATATCTATGATACATTTTGAGTTAATTTGTGTAAAAGATTTAAGGTTCTTTTTTTTTTTTTTTTTTTTTTTGCATGTGGATGTCCAGTTGTTCCAACACCATTTGTTGAAGAGACTACCTTTGCTCCATTATTGCCTTTGGTTCCTTGTCAAAGATCAGTTGACTATATTTATGTGTGTCTATTTATGGGCTCTCTATTCTGTTCCAGCAATCTGTCTACTCTCTTGCCTATACCACACTGTCTTGATTACAGCAGGTTTATAGTAAGTCTTAAAGTTGATAGTGTCAGTCCTTCAACTTTGTTCTTATCCTTTAGTATTGCGTTGACCATTCTGTTTTGTTTTTTCCTCTTCATATAACTTTAGAATCACTTTGTCAATATCCACAAAATAAAGTCCTGGGGTTTTAATTTGGATTGCGTTCAGTCTATAGATCATGTTGGGAAGATCTTGTGCATATTTTGTTAGATTTATACCTAACTTTTTCATTTTAATGTAAATGGTGTTGTGCTTTTTACTTCAAATTCCACTTGTTCATTGATGGTATACAGGAAAGTGATTGAATTTTGTGTATTTGCCTTCTATCCTGTATAAGTATTCTCTCTTTTATCGCATCCAGCACAGCTAGAGAGTGGTCCACGAATCCTGAGTAGGGGCAGCTGAGGATTGAGAAAATGAAAGAAAGAGACAGACACAAAGACAGAAGGGAAAAGCTGGGGTCGGGTGGGATGTTGTTCTCTCTGATGGAGAGACAGTGACCCAGAGCCCATGCAGTGCATTTATTGTATACAGTATGATACCAGGAAGTTTTACTAAAGTTTAAGATAAAGGAAATTATGTGAAATCATGGTTAAAGATCAAGCTGTAATTCTTCATTCTTGTGGCTTCTTTGTAATTGTCACTCCTGGCTGGGCCCGGATAATTGCGTCTGTTCCTGGCGCCTGGCTGAACTTAGATAATGAAACCCACCCCCTGGCGCCTGAGCTAAAGGTCGGTTGACAACACACCTGCCTCTGGCAAGGTATGTTTCCAGGGCATGGTTCTGCCAGACGCCACTGGATTCAGACAACAATCAGCTCAGGGGCCTTTCCCAGGCGCTCTCTACAATCCTGCATCCTTGTTATCATTGCTTATTATTTCCAAGAGGTGTTTTTTTTTTGTCAACTGTTTTTTATTTTTCATATAACCATGCAATGACAGTTTGATTTCTTTCTTCCCAAACAGTATACCTTTTATTTTATTTTCTTGTCTTATTGCACTAATTAGAAATTCCAGTACAATGTTGAAAAGGATTGGTGAGGGGGTATACCCATATCTTGTACCTGATCTTACTCTAAAATATTATAGTTTATCACCTTTAAATATTATGTTAACTACAGTTTTTTAAATCTTTTTATTGTGTTATTCACTATTTCTAATTTGCTGGGTGTGTTTTTTTAAAAATTATGAATGGCTGTTGAATTTTGTCAAATGCTTTATTCGATCTATTAATATGATTTTTTTCTTTTTTAGTCTGTTAATGTATGAATAACATTAACTGATTTTTAAATATTGAACAAGACTTACATACCTTAGTTTCACTGGGACATTCTGTAAAGTCATTTTTATGCATTGTTGGATTTTTTTTATTGTTTAAAGTATTATATATGTCTCCTTTTCCCCGAGTGATCCCCCTCCCCAGCCACTCCCACCCTCCAGGACAAGAACCCACTGCCCCAGTGTCTGTGTCCATTGGTTATGCTAATATGCATGCATACAAGTCCTTTGGTTGATTTCTAACTCCCCGCTCCCCTGCCTTTTCTCTGAGGTTGGACGATCTGTTCAGTGTTACCTTGTCTCTGGATCTATTTTTGTTGTTCATTATATCCCACATATGAGTGAGAACATGTGATATTTATCTTTCTCCAACTGGCTTATTTCGCTTAGCTTAATGCTCTCCAGTTCCATCCATGCTGTTGCAAATGATAAAAGTTCCTACTTTTTATTTTATTATTTTTATTTATTTATTTATTTATTTATTTATTTTAATATTTTTTATTGAGGTATTATATGTGTACATATCTTACCATTCCCCCCCCACCCCACACCCACACATGCCCTCCCCCCCCCCGAGTTTTGCGTCCATTGTTTATGCTTATATGCATGCATACAAGTCCTTCATTTGATTTCATAACTCCCCCACCTCTCCCTAACTTTCCCCCTGTAATTTGAAAGTCTGTTTGATGCTTTACTGTCTCTGTATCTATCTTTTTGTTCATCAATTTATAATGATCTTTACTATTCCTAAATGAGTGAGATCATGTGGTATTTTTCTTTCATTGACTGGCTTATTTCACTTAGCATAATGTTCTCCAATTCCATCCAGGTTGCTGCAAATGATGAGAATTCCTTCTTTTTTATGGCAGCATAGTATTCCATTGTGTAGATGTACCACAGTTTTCCGATCCAGTCATCTGCTGATGGGCACCTAGGTTGTTTCCAAATCTTAGCTATTGTAAATTGTGCTGCTATGAACATAGTGGTGCATATATCCGTTCTGATTGGTGTTTCTAGTTTCTTCGGATATATTCCCAGGAGTGGGATTACTGGGTCAAATGGGAGTTCCATTTTCAGTTTTTTGAGGAAACTCCATACTGTTCTCCACAGTGGCTGCACCAGTCTGCATTCCCACCAGCAGTGCACGAGGGTTCCTTTTTCTCCGCATCCTCGCCAACACTTGTCGTTTGTTGATTTCTTGATGATAGCCATTCTGACAGGTGTGAGATGGTACCTCATTGTTGTTTTGATTTGCATCTCTCGGATAATAAGTGACTTTGAACATGTTTTCATGTGTCTCTTGGCCTTCCTTCTGTCTTCTTTTGAAAATATTCTGTTTAGGTCTGTTGCCCATTTTTTTATTGGATCATTTATCATCCTTTTATTAAGTTGCATAAGCTGCCTGTAGATGTTGGAGATTAAACCTTTATCAGTGATAGCATTTGCAAATATGTTTTCCCATGCAGTGGGCTTTCTTGTTGTTTTGTTGATGGTTTCTTTTGCTGTAAAAAAGCTTTTTATTTTGATGTAGTCTCATTTGTTAATTTTCTCTTTAGCTTCCATTGCCCTAGGGGCAGTGTCAGTGAAGAAGTTCTTTTGGCATATGTCTGAGATTTTGTTGCCTGTGGATTCCTCTAGTATTTTTATGGTTTCCCGTCTTATGTTTAAGTCCTGTATCCATTTTGAGTTTATTTTTGCGTATGGTGTAAGTTGGTGATCTAGCTTCATTTTTTTGCATGTATCTGTCCAGTTTTCCCAACACCATTTATTGAAGAGACTGTCTTGACTCCATTGTATGTTCATGCCTCCTTTGTCAAATATTAATTGAGCATAGTGGTTTGGGTCGATATCTGGGGTCTCTATTCTGTTCCATTGATCAATATGTCTCTTCGTGTGCCAGTACCAGGCTGTTTTGAGAACAGTGGCTTTGTAATACAGCTTGAAATCTGGTATTGAGATCCCACCTACTTTATTCTTCTTTCTCAGGATTGCTGTGGCTATTCGGGGTCTTTTTTTATTCCAGATGAATTTTTGGAGAGTTCTTTCTAGGTCTGTGAAATATGCTGTTGGTATTTTGATGGGAAGTGCATTGAATCTGTAGATTGCTTTGGGTAGTATGGACATTTTAATGATGTTGATTCTACCAATCCATGAACATGGTATGTTCTTCCATCTGTTTACGTCTTCCTCTATCTCTTTTTTCAGTGTCCTGTAGTTTTCTGCGTATAGGTCTTTTACCTCCTTAGTTAAGTTTATTCCTAGGTATCTTAATTTTTTTGGTGCGATGGTAAATGGGATTGCTTTTTTAGTCTCTCTTTCTGTAAGTTCATTATTGGTGTATAGAAAAGCCATAGATTTCTTGGTGTTAATTTTGTATCCCGCTACATTGCCGAATTCATTTATTAAGTCTATTAGTTTTTTGATGGAATCTTTTGGGTTTTTTATGTACAATATCATGTCATCTGCAAATAAGGACAGCTTCACTTCTTCTTTTCCAATTTGGATGCCTCTTATTTCTTCTTCTTGCCTAATTGCGATAGCTAATACTTCCAGTACTATGTCAAACAGGAGTGGTGAGAGTGGGCATCCCTGTCTTGTTCCTGTTCTTAGGGGAAATGGTTTTAGTTTTTGCCCATTGAGTATGATGTTTGCTGTGGGTTTATCATATATAGCTTTTATTATGTTGAGATATGATCCTTCTATTCCCACCTTGTTGAGAGTTTTTATCAAGAAAGGGTGTTGGATTTTGTCAAATGCTTTTTCTGCATCTATTGATATGACTATGGGATTTTTATCTCTCAGTTTGTTTATGTGATGTATCACGTTTATTGATTTGCGGATATTGTACCATCCTTGCATTCCTGGGATAAATCCTACTTGGTCATGGTGTATGATCTTTCTGATGTACTGCTGGAGCCGATTTGCTAGAATTTTGTTGAGGATTTTGGCATCTATGTTCATGAGGGATATTGGCCTGTAATTCTCTTTCATTGAGTTGTCTTTATCTGGTTTTGGTATTAGGGTGATGCTGGCTTCATAGAAGGAGCCTGGGAGTGTTCCTTCCTCTTGAATTTTTTGGAATAGTCTGAGGAGGATAGGTTTTAGTTCTTCCTTGAAAGTTTGGTAAAACTCTCCTGTGAAGCCATCTGGCCCCGGGCTTTTGTTTGCCGGAAGCTTTTTGATGACTGCTTCAATTTCTTCCATAGTTACTGGCATGTTGAGCTGCTTAGATTCTTCCTGATTGAGTTTTGGAAGGTTGTATTTTTCTAGGAATATGTCGATTTCCTCTAGGTTGTCCAGTTTGTTGGAATAGAGTTGTTCGTAGTATTTTGTAACAATCCTTTGTATTTCGTCGGGGTCTGTTGTTATTTCACCTCTTTCATTTCTGATTTTGTTTATTTGGGTCCTCTCTCTTTGCTTCTTGGTGAGCCTGGCTAGAGGTTCATCAATCTTGTTTATCCTTTCAAAGAACCAGCTCTTGGTTTTGTTGATCTTTTGTATTGTTTCTTTGGTCTCTATGTTGTTTATCTCCGCTCTGATCTTTATTATTTCTTTCCTTCTGCTTACACTGGGCTTATCTTGTTGCTCTCTCTCTAACTCTTTGAGTTGTTGGGTTAGGTAATTTATTACCATTGTTTCTTGTTTTTTGCAGTAGGCTTGTAGAGCTATGAACTTCCCTCTCAGGACTGCTTTCGCTGTGTCCCATAGATTTTGGATTGTTGTGTTTTCATTGTCATTTGTTGCCATGATGTTTTTTATTTCTTCCTTGATGTCTTTGGTAACCCAGTCATGGTTTAATAGCATGCTGTTTAGTCTCCAAGTGTTTGATTTCTTTGGGTTGTTTTTATTGTAGTTGATTTCCAGTTTTATGCCACTGTGATCTGAGAAGATACTTGATATGATTTCTATCTTCTTGAATTTGGAGAGACTTTGCCTATGTCCTAACATATGGTCTATCTTTGAAAATGACCCATGTTCACTTGAGAAGAATGTATATTCTGTGGCTTTGGGGTTAAATGTTCTGAAGATGTCGATGAATTCCATCTGTTCTAGTGAGTCATTTAGGATTGATGTTTCTTTGCTGATTTTTTGTTTAGAGGATTAGTCCAATGGTGATAGTGGGGTATTGAAGTCTCCTACTATGATTGTATTGCTGTCAATCTCTCCTTTGATATCTTCCAGGAGTTTTTTAATGTATCTTGGTGCTCCTGTATTGGGTGCATATATGTTTACCAGAGTTATTTCTTCTTGTTGGATTTCTCCCTTTAGTATTATGAAGTGGCCTTCATTATCTCTTGTTATGTCCTTCATTTTGAGATCTAATTTGTCTGATATAAGTATTGCTACCCCAGCTTTTTTTTCATTTCCATTAGCCTGGAAAACCGTTCTCCATCCCTTTACTCTCAGTCTGTGTGCATCCTTTTTTTTGAGGTGGGTTTCCTGTAGACAGCAGATATCTGGGTTTTGTTTTCTTATCCAGTCTGTTACCCTGTGTCTTTTGATTGGGGCATTCAATCCATTTACATTTAAAGTTATTACTGATAGGTACTTATTTGACGCCATTTTTATTCTATACCCCTGTGTTCCTTCTTTGCTTCCTATTTCTTTCTCTCTCTTTTTTTTTTACAGCAGACCCTTTAGCATTTATTTCATTGCTGGTTTGGTGGTGATAAACTCCCTTAGTCCTTTTTTGTCTGTGAAGCTCCTGATTTCACCTTCAATTTTGATTGATAGCTTTGCTGGGTACCGTATTCTTGGATTTAGACCCTTCCTTTGCATGACTTGGTATATTTCATTCCATTCCCTTCTGGCCTGATGAGTTTCTGTTGAGAAATCAGTTGCTAGTCTGATGGGGGTTCCTTTGTATGTAACTGTCTGTCTCTCTCTGGCCGCTTTTATGATTCTTACTTTGTCGTTGATGTTTGCCAACTTAATTATAATGTGCCTTGGTGTCGGTCTTTTGGGGTTCATTTTGCTTGGAACTCTGTGAGCTTCTTGGATTTGTGTGGGTTTTTTCTTCCCTATATCAGGGAAGTTTTCTGTTATTATTTCTTCAAACAGGTTTTCTATTCTTTGCTCAGTTTCCTTTCCTTCTGGCACCCCTATTATCCTGATGTTGTTTTGTTTTGTGTTGTCCCGAAGTTCCCTTAGGCTCTCCTCAATCTTTCTAATTTTTGTTTCTAGAAGCTGTTGTAATTGGGTATTTTTTTCCATCTTGTCTTCTAGCTCACTTACGCGGTCCTCTGCTTCGTCTAGTCTACTCTTGATGCTTTCTATTGAGTTCTTTACAGCAGCGATGTCATTTTTCATTTCTTCTTGGTTCTTCTTCATTTCTTCTTGGTTCTTACTCATATTGTCGAATTTGTCTTCCATCCTTTTCAGCCACTTTATGACCATTTCTCTGAATTCTTTCTCTGATAGGTTGTTTGCCTCTAAATCGTTTACTTCCTTTTCTGGTGATGCCTGCTTCTCTTTCCTGTGGGGGCTATTTCTTTGTCTCCTCATGGTCTTTCTTCTCCGGATGTCTGGTTATATAGATTTCTCTCTCTGGCGTTGATTTAAAGGTATAAAATACAACACAACCAAGGCACAACAGACCAGGCACTGAACAGAATTGTATTCACGATATTAATAATCTCCAATAAAGGTAACCACCAGAGAAAGACAAATTAGGGAATAGGAGTGGAAGAGGGAGAGTAAAAAGAAAGAACAACAACAACAAAAAAACAAAGAGTGTGAATCTGAACTTGGGAAAAGAGCAGAAAGAAAGAAAAGAAAAAGAAAAAAAAGAAAAGAAAAAGAGAAGAAAAAAAAAGTAAGAGACACAAGAACGATACTAGGAGAGAAAAGGGGAACAAACTATATATATGGGGAGTAAACTCCACTAGAACAACCACTATTCCCAGCAAATTCCAGCAACACGAGCCTGGAGATTAATACAAACTGCAACACCAGCTAATATCAAGTGAGGCAAGGGAAAACAAAAGTAAAAAACAAACAAAAACAAAGCAAACAAAAAACCAACCAAAGCAACAAAAAGAATAATCAAAACAATCTCATAAAAAAGCATAAAAATTCAATCTAATCAACATTCAAGCAAACAACAACAAAAGGCCAGAGAGAAAAATAATTTTTTTAAGGTAGCGTAGAGAGAGGTTTGTACGGATTTGGAGCAGGGGGTTGGGAATTAGATATATAAGTAGGGTGAAGTTTTAGCAGAGAGTAAACTGAAAAAGTAGGGAAAATCTAAAGCCAGAAAGGGTTAAGATAAACTGGGGACCAAAAGGGGAAAGGTTAGGAGGAGAGTGATGGCATAATGTTAGCTTTGAGATAGGGTAAAACGATTGTAAGGGAAAGATGCAAATCGAATGTAGGACACTAATCCAAAAATAAAAGAAAGAGAAAATCAAATAACATTAAAAAAAAAGTAAAATAATAGTAATAATAGTGCTGATTGAAAATAAAAATGTAATAATTAAAAAGGTGAAAATCGAGTGAGGAAAAAGAAAAAAAATTTAGTTTCTTAAGTAAAAGATGCAAAAAATGAAAATAAAAAATATGAGAATAAAAAATTTAAAAAATTGAAAAAAGAATTGAAAATTAAAAAATAGGAAGACTAAAATGTGCAGTAGCGGCTGTCATTCACTTCCTCTATTATTCTGTTAGGTACGCCTTTTTCCCAGTCTTGGCGGTATTTCAGTTCAGCTTCATTCCAGGGCTCCTCAGTGTTGGAAGCCAGTCCTGCTTTTTAAGCCAGCCGTGTCTTAATTTCTCGTATTTATTTATTTTTTTTTAAATATATTTTTTATTGATTTTTTTACAGAGAGGAAGGGAGAGGGATAGAGAGCTAGAAACATTGATGAGAGAGAAACATCGACCAGCTGCCTCCTGCACACCCTCTAGTGGGGATGTGCCCGCAACCAATGTATATGCCCTTGACCGGAATCGAACCTGGGACCCTTCAGTCCGCAGGCCGACGCTCTATCCACTGAGCCAAACCAGCCTTGGCTTAATTTCTCGTATTTATTTTTGATTACACCAGAGACAATTAGTGTTTCAGCCCCTGGGTGGCAGTGTTTCTGAATTGACTTCCGGGCCTCTCTAGCTCTTTTTTTTTTTTTCCCTCTATGGCACTCACTACCGGTTTGTGGAGGTGTGTGCCTCAGAGCTTGTGGAGGTGTGTGCCTCAGAGCTGCCTCTCTGATGGTCACACGCAGCTCTGGTCCCCAGGTTCCGAAAAAACAACTTCCCCCTGCAGTCTTTCAGGGCCCCTCCACCTGGGTTTTTCTATGTATTGGGCTTAGCAATCAGAGTCGGAAAGAGCCCAAGTGTGTGGACTGTGGGTCTGTGCACCAGACTGAGGATACTGCACTCATTTGAAAATTCTTAGTCTGACCCTCCTCGTCAGATTAAAATGAGTTGCTTTCAAGAGGTCACTTCTGTTAGCAGCTCAGAAGACCCCCCTCCTCATTCACGGATCACGGCAGTTGCCAACTGCCGCCGATTTTTCTAGGCACAGACCTCCAGGCTCCTGCAGGTCCTGCGGCTGCCGCGCTTCCCTCACCCAGCGCTTCCCTCACCCACCGCAGGGATTAGAAACCGCACCTTATTTCAGGCGAAATCTGACCTTTCTGTGGTGCAGTGAAGAGTTTCTTTGAATCCGAATGTTTGTGCTGTTAGGGGACTGGTGGTCTGGTGATCGCAGCAGTTCAGTGTTTGCAGTTGTCGCAGAAAGTCAGGTTTGCAATAAAATCCTCCTTTCCTTGCAAGATGGCGAGGCGCCCGGTGAGCCCGCAGCTCCGGGAGGGGACCCAGCCCCTGTGGGTGCTGCGAGGTCAGAGGAACACTGCCCAGCACTCCCCCGCCTTCTCCTGGAGTTTAGCTGTCCCTTGGCTTGCCCACATACACTCCCTCTGCAAGCCTCTGCTGCTCCTACACTCCGCCCCAGGAACAGACTCCAAACCCGACTCTATTCCGCCGCCATTTTTTTCTCCCTGCCTTCCTACTTTTTAATAGCAGCATAGTATTCAATTGTGTACTATAGATTTATCATGTCTTTTAATCCACTCATCTACTGATGGGCACTTAGACTGTCTCCAATTCTTAGCTATTGTAAATTGTGTTGCTATGGACATAGGGGTACATATATCCTTTCTGATTGGTGTTTTTGGTTTCTAGGAATATATCAATATTCCTAGAAGTGGGATTACTGGGTCAAATGAGAGCTCCATTTTAAACTTTTTGAGGAAACTCCATACTGTTTTCTACAGTGGCTGCACCAGTCTGCATTTCCACCAGGAGTGCATGAAGGTTCCTTTTTCTCCACATCCTTTCCAGCACTTGTCGTTTGTTGATTTGTTGATGATAGCCATTCTGACAGGTGTGAGATGGTACCTAATTGTTGTTTTGATTTGCATCGTTCAGATGATTAGTGACTTTCAGAATGTTTTCATATGTCTCTCGGACTTCTATAAGTCCTCTTTAAAAAAGTGTCTATTTAGGTCCTTTGCCCATTTTTTGATTGGATTGTTTATCTTCCTTTTGTTAAGTTGTATGAGTTCCCTGTAAATTTTGGACATTAAATCCTTATCTGAGATAACATTGACAAATATGTTCTCCCATGCAGTGGGCTTTCTTGTTTTGTTGATGGTTTCTTTTGCTGTGCAGAAGATTTTTATTTTGATGTAGTCCCATTCATTTATTTTATCCTTGGTTTCCATTGCCCTAGGAGCTGTATCGGTAAAGATACTGCTACAACATATGTCTGCTATCGTGCTGCCTATGGAGTCTTCTAAGATTTTTATGGTTTCCCGTCTTACATTTAAGTCCTTTAATCATTTTGAGTTTATTTTTGTGTATAGTGTAATTTGGTCATCTAGTTTCATTTTTGTGCATATATCTGACCAATTTTCCCAGAACCATTTACTGAACAGACTGTCTTGACTCAATTGTATGCTCTTGCATCCTTTGTCAAACATTAATTGAGCACAATGGCTTGGGTCTATTTCTGGGTTCTTTGTTCTGTTCCATTGGTCTATATGTCTGTTCTTGTGCAAGTACCAGGCTGTTTTGAGAACAGTGGCCTTGTAATACAGCTTGAAATCTGGTATTGAGATCCCACCAACTTTGTTTTTCTTTCTCAGGATTGCTGTGGCTATTCGGGGTCTTTTTAATTTCAGATGAATTTTTGGAGAGGATGATCTAGGTCTGTGAAATATGTATGCTGTTGGTATTTTAATAAGGATTGTATTGAATCTACAGATTGCTTTGTGTAGTATGGACATTTTTTTTAAATTTCTTTATTGATTAAGATATCACATATTTGTCCTCATCCCCTCATTCCCAGCCCACACCCCTCCCCATGCATGCCCTACCCCCCTGTTGTCCTTAACCACTGGTTAGGCTCATATGCATGCACACAAGTCCTTTGGTTGATCTCTCCCCTTTACCCCCACTCTCCCCTACCCTCCCTCTGAGGCCCGGCAGTTTGATCCATGCCTCCTTGTTTCTGGGTCTGTTCTTGTTCATCAATCTATGTTGTTCATTATTTCCCTTAGATGAGTGAGATCATGTGCTATTAGAAATACACTTATAAGAACCGAAAATGAGACAAGCAATAATGGTGATGCTGGCAAGCAAATGAATCAGTCTGTAGTAAGTTTCTTTCTGGGCCAACAGTTCTTTTGAGACCCAATTTCAATGTCAAACAGTTCCTTATGTGTACATGTCAGCAATGACATTTCAGTTCTGGATGGTGGGCAAATGGTGGTAATGCAGGTCTGACACTTTCTGGTTTGGTCCTGGGCAACCTTCAGTGATGCACAGCTGTTAACTGCTAGTATGGCAAGGCGACTTCGGTGTCTTCCATCTCTGGACTGCTTCTCTTCTGTCTTGATGGCTGGAGTAGTCCTGTCGATTCCTCTCAGTTGCTGGAATCCACATGGTCTCGGGGTTGTTTTCTGAAAATATACAATCATATTCTCGACCAAAAGTTAATAAAGGAATATTTTCTATAAATTTGACTTGGGATCCTAATGATTTTCCCCTGGATTGTTTTGACACCTTGTGTGTTTTTCATGGGTGTCTTGCTTTTAGCCTTACAATTAATTTTCTAAAGTATTACTTTTCTAGATGTAATTTAGTTACAGGATATTTTTCCTTACATGATATTCTTCTACTATCCCCCCTTTCTTGATTTAAATATTAAGAGGCTTTTGAAAATTTTATAATGTAGTCTTGATGGCTTTTAAATTTTAATTTTTTGCACTATAATATTACTGTTTTAGGTTCATTACATGGTGCGCAATTTTATCATGAGATGAACTACCAATAAAAAATTTAGTTAACACTTTAGGAACACCTATTTGTCCAGTACAATTAATTTTTCTAACATATTCGTTTGTTTCAACTAGCCAATTTAAATTTGCCTGAAAACTTGACTACTATTTTACTGTCAAATTTATTACTCTAACAACAATCTTATTTTACCCTGTAAATATTAGTGGAAAGGATTATTTGTCTTCTTGAGTAGGTCCTGATCATTCCTGGTGGTAGGCTGGATTTAGATATCATAAACCCACTTCCCCACACCATGGGTACAAGACAACTCAAACAATTCTTGTTGGAGTGAGAGGGCAACTGCTGTCGGCCAAGTCTCTGTCGGTCACCTGAGTCCTCATCTGGGCTGGGCATGGGAAGCACGAAGCAGCCATGGGGGCAGGAGACCTCCCTCAGAAGGGGCTAGGGTTCAGGCCCCTGCAATGTTGGGGGGGTGAGGTTCTGTGCCCCACCTCTGTTGACCCCCAAGTTCTCTCCTGATAGCCCCACTGCGACTGTGCCTGTCTTAGATTGTTCTTTCCCTGAGGAATCTTACCCGTCTCTGGCTAAGCAGCCATCCTCTGGGGCCAAGCAGGGTGACGTGAGATTCAGTTTTGTCTCCTTGGTAGCCTATGCCCCCGTGGCCTCCATGCTCAGCACCTGCCTTGGGATCCCCTCGCCTACTGGCGGGGCCGCAGCACTGATCACATATCTTTTGGAACCCGGGTTTCTTCTCCAGGGAGGGCTCAGTTTGCCCCAGTGAGCGAGAGACAAATCCATGGCACCAGTCATCACGAGACTTCAGCCTCGACATGAACAGAGAGCTCATGCAATAGCTGTGAGCAATTGAATTGTGAGAAGAGGGTCCCTCTTGGCCTAAAGGGTAAGAGGGACCAATATAGAATGCTCAGGTGCCTTCCCAGAAGGCCCTCTATACAATGAAAGGGATTAAATCCTTACATGTCCTTTTTAAATTGCTGCCAGACATTCAAAGAATCAGTTTGTAAGTTTGCTTGGGATAATTGTATATTATGCTTTTGTAATTCTAAAATATCAAGAGATGTGTTACGTTTGTCTCCAAACACCAAACAGATGATTTTTAAAAATTTGTTTGTTTATTTATTTATTTATTTATATTTTAATTTTTTATTATTTTCTTTATCCCCAAGGGTGTGAGGAACTATTATAAGTACTGGGGGTGATCGAAATCTGGGAAAAAATTTTAATGACAGTGTAGAATAATATCATGTAAGGATATTCTTTGTTCTAGTCCATGGCAATTCCCTTTCAAACTGGCTGTCCATTTCTTTTTATATAGACCAGGTCTTAGTTACATTTTCTGCACCTCTACTGGGGGCAAGTAGTGATAGTAGTGACACCCTTTCTTTGGTGTCCTCACAAGCCAGAAACCTCTCTTTAATTGTACACCCAAAGGGGCATTGTTTTGATTTTGTGTCATACAAAAGGGACGCTGGGTGGAGACCCCTGTGTATTTATACTTTCTTGCCCCACCCATGGGCCTCCCGGATGACCAAGGTGTCTGGCATTATTGGTAACTACATTAGTCAGGGGATCAGCCCACGTAAGGGGTCTTACCCATGAAGGGTCAGGAGCATAAGTCCAAAATACTTACCCTCTTGTCCCAGGTAAAATTACCGTACATCTTATGATTGCTAGCATGGCTAGAAAGGTGTTCTCAGGCATTCTTGGGTTTCTGGTTACCTCACAATTTCTTCCCTGAGGTTTGACGTTCTGATCAATATTTCTATGTTTCTGGATCTATTTTTTTTCCCCATCAGTTTATGTTGTTCATTATATTCCACAAATGAGTGAGATCATGTGATATTTATCTTTCTCTGCCTGGCTTATTTCACTAAGCATAATGTTCTCCATCTCCATCCATATTGTTGAGCTCCTTCTTTTTTACTGCAGCATACTATTCCATTGTGTAGATGTACCACAGTTTTTTAATCCACTCATCTGCTGATGGGCACTTAGGCTGTTTCCAAATCTTAGCTATGGTGAATTGTGCTGCTATGAACATAGGAGTGCATATATCCTTTCTGATTGATGTGTCCAGTTTCTTGAGTTATATTCCTAGAAGTGGGATCACTGGGTCAAATGGGAGTTCTATTTTTAGTTTTTTAAGGAAACTCCATACTGTTCTCCACAGTGGCTGCACCAGTCTGCATTCCCACCTGCAGTGCACGAGGGTTCCTTTTTCTCCACATCCTCTCCAGCACTTGTCATTTGTTGACTTGTTGATAATGGCTATTCTGACAGGTGTGAGTAGTATGGACATTTAAAAAAAATATTGTTTAAAGTATTACATGTGGTAGTACATATATCTCCTTTTTTTCCCCATTGACCTTCCCCCAGCCTCCCCTACACCCTGTCGCATGCCCTCATCTCACCCTCCTGCAGTGTCTTGTGTCCATTGGTGTGCTTATATGCATGTATACAAGTCCTTTGGTTGATCTCTTTCCCCCCTTACCCAACACTCCCCTGCCTTCCCGCTGTAATTTGACAGTCTGTTCTGTGCTTTACTGTCTCTGTATCTATCTTTTGGTTCATCAGGTTATAATGTTCTTTATTTTCCATAAATGAGTGAGATCATGTAGTATTTTTCTTTCATTGCCTGGCTTATTTCACTTAACATAATGCTCTCCAGGCTCATCCATGCTGCTGCAAATGGTAAGAACTCCTTCTTTTTTACCGCAGTGTAGTATTCCATTGTGTAGATGTACCACAGTTTTTTAATCCACTCATAGGCTGATGGGCACTTAGGCTGTTTCCAAATCTTAGCTATGGTGAATTGTGCTGCTATGAACATAGGAGTGCATATATCCTTTCTGATTGGTGTTTGTAGTTTCTTAGTATATATTCCTAGAAGTGGGATCACTGGGTCAAATGGGAGTTCCATTCTTCGTTTTTTGAGGAAGCTCCAAACTGTTCTCCACAGTGGCTGCACCAGTCTGAATTCCCTCCAGCAGTGCATGAGGGTTCCTTTTTCTCCGCATCCTCGCCAGCACTTGTCATTTGTTGATTTGTTGATGATAGCCATTCTGACATGTGTGAGATGGTAGGGCATTGTCATTTTGATTTGCATCTCCCGTATGACTAGTGACTTTGAGCATATTTTCATATGCCTCTTGGTCTTCCTTCTGTCTTCTTTCAAAAAGTATCTATTTAGGTCTGATGCCCATTTTTTGATTGGGTTGTTTATCTTCCTTTTGTGAAGTTGTATGAGTTCCCCGTAAATGGTGGAGATTAAACCCTTATCGGTGATGACATGGGCAAATATGTTCTCCCATGCAGTGGACTTTCTTGTTGTTTTGTTGATGGTTTCTTTTCCTGTGAAAAAGCTTTTTATTTGGATGTAGTCCCATTTGTTTATTTTCTCTTTCGTTTCCATTGCCCTAGGAGCGGTATTGTTGAAGAAATTGCTCTGGCATATGTCTGAGGTTTTGTTGCCTGTGGATTCCTCTAGTATTTTTATGGTTTCCTGTCTTATGTTTAAGTCCTTTATCCATTTTGAGTTTATTTTTTGTATGGTATAAGTTGGTGGTCTAGTTTCATTTTTTGCATGTATCTGTCCAATTTTCCCAACACCATTTATTGAAGAGACTGACTTGACTCCATTGTATGTTCATGCCTCCTTTGTCAAATATTAATTGAGCATAGTGGTTTGGGTCTATTTCTGGGTTCCCTATTCTATTCTATTGGTCTATATGTCTGTTCTTGTGCCAATACCAGACTGTTTTAAGAACAGTAGCTTTATAATATAGCTTGAAATCTAGTATTGAGATTCCCCCCAACTTTGTTCTTTCTCAGGATTGCTGAGGCTATTTGGGGTCTTTTTTCATTACAGATGAATTTTTGGAGAGTTCTTTCTAGGTCTGTGAAATATGCTGTTGGTATTTTGATAGGGAGTGCATTGAATCTATAGATTGCTTTGGGTAGTATGGACATTTTAATGATGTTGATTCTACCAATCCATGAACATGGTATGTTCTTCCATTTGTTTATGTCTTCCTCTATCTCTTTTTTCAGTGTCCTGTTTTCTGGGTATAGGTCTTTTACCTCCTTAGTTAAGTTTATTCCTAGGTATCTTAATTTTTTTGGTGTGTTGGTAAATGGGATTGTTTTTTTAGTCTCTCATTCTGTAAGTTCACTATTGGTATATAGAAATTCCATAGATTTCTTGGCATTAATTTTATATCCTGCTACCTTGCTGAATTCATTTATAAAGTCTAATAGTTTTTTGATGGAGTCTTTAGGGTTTTTTATGTACAATATCATGTCATCTGAGAATAAGGACAGTTTTACTTCTTCTTTTACAATTTGGATGCCTTTTATTTCTTCTTGTCTGACCACAAAGGCTAATACTTCCAGTACTATGTAGAACAGGAGTGGTGAGAGTGGGCATTCCTGTCTTGTTCCTGTTCTTAGGGGAAATGATTTTAGTTTTTGCCCATTGAGTATGATGTTTGCTGTGGGTTTGTCATATATGGCTTTTATTATGTTGAGGTATGATCCTTCTATTCCCACCTTGCTGAGAATTTTTATCAAGAAATGGTGTTGGATTTTGTCAAATGCTTTTTCTGCATCAATTGATATGACTATGTGATTTTTATCTCTCAATTTGTTTATGTGATGTATCATGTTTATTGATTTGCGGACATTGTACCATCGTTGCATTCCTGGGATAAATCCTACTTTGGTCATGGTGTATGATCTTTCTGATGTACTGCTGGATCCGATTTGCTAGAATTTTGGCATCTATATTCATGAGGGATATTGGCCTGTAATTCTCTTTCATTGTGTTGTCTTTATCTGGTTTTGGTATTAGGGTGATGCTGGCTTCATGGAAGGAGCTGGAAAGTGTTCCTTCCTCTTGAATTTTTGGGATAGTCTGAGTAGGATAGGTTTTAGTTCTTCCTTGAATGTTTGGTAAAACTCCCCTGTGAAGCCGTCTGGCCCCGGGCTTTTGTTTGCTGGAAGCTTTTTGATGATTGCTTCAATATCTTCCATAGTTATTGGCCTATTGAGATATTTAGATTCTTCCTGATTTAGTTTTGGAAGGTTGTATTTTTCTAGGAAAATGTCCATTTCCTCCAGGTTGTCCAGTTTGTTGGAATAGAGTTGTTCATTGTATTTTTTTTAACAATCCTTTGTATTTGGGTGGGGTCTGTTATTTCTCCTCTTTCATTTCTGATTTTGTTGATTTGGGTCGTCTCTCTTTGCTTCTTGGTGAGCCTGGCTAGAGGTTCATCAATCTTGTTTATCCTTTCAAAGAATCAGCTCTTGGTTTTGTTGATCTTTTTTTTGTTTGTTTTTTTGTTTTGTTTTTTTGGTCCCTATGTTGTTCATCTCTGCTCTGATCCTTTTCATTTCTTTCCTTCTCCTTACACGGGGCTTTTCTCGGTGCTCTCTTTCTAACTCTTTGAGTTGTAGGGTTAGGTAATTTATTACCATTGTTTCTTGTTTTTTGCAGTAGGCTTGTAGAGCTATGAACTTCCCTCTCAAGACTGCTTTCGCTGTGTCCCATAGATTTTGGATTGTTGTGTATTCATTTTCATTTGTTGCCATGATGTTTTTTATTTCTTCTTTGATCTCTCTGGTAACCCAGTCATTGTTTAATAGCATGCTGTTTAGCCTCCATGTGTTTGATTTTTTTTATTGGTTTTATTGTAGTTGATTTCCAGTTTTATGCCACTGTGATCTGAGAAGATGCTTGATATGATTTCTATCTTCTTGAATTTAAAGAGACTTTGCCTGTGATCCAATATATGGTCTATCTTTGACAACGATCCATGTGCACTTGAGAAGAATGTATATTCTGTGGCTTTGGGGTGAAATGTTCTGAAGATGTCAATTAATTCTATCTTTTCTAGTGAGTCATTTAGGATTGATGTTTCTTTGCTGATTTTTTGTTTAGAGGATTTGTCCAATGGTGATAGTGGTGTATTAAAGTCCCCTACTATGATTGTATTGCTGTTAATCACTCCCTTAATATCCTCCAGGAGTTTTTTTTTTATGTATTTGGGTGCTCCTGTATTGGGTGCATATATGTTTACGAGTTATTTCTTCTTCTTTGATTGGTCCCTTTAGTATTATGAAGTGGCCTTCCTTATCTTTTTTTTATATTCTTCACTTTGAGATCTAATTTGTCAGATATAAGTATTGCTACCCTAGCTTTTTTTTCATTTCCATTCACCTGAAAAACCTTTTCCCATCCCTTCACCCTCAGTCTATGTGTCTTTTTTCTGAGGTGAGTTTCTTGTAGACAGCAGATATATGGGTCATGTTTTCTTATCCAATCTGTTACCCTGTGTCTTTTGATTGTGGCATTTAATCCATTTACATTTAAAGTTATATTGATAGGCACTTGTTTGTCGCCATTTTTATTCTTTACCTCTGTGTTCTTTCTTCGTTTCCTATTTCTTTTTTTTACAGCAGACCCTTTAGAATTTCCTTTGTTTTTGTTAATAAATCCTTATTGTTCAGATTATTACAATTGTTCCTCTTTTTTTCCCCATATCTCCCCTCTACCCGGTTCCCACCCTACCCTCTGCCCTTACTGCCCCCCCTCTTTCCTCATCCATAGGTTAGGATTTTTTTCCAGTCTCTTCCTGCACCCCCCACACCCCTTTCCCCCCAAGAATTGTCAGTCCACTCACTTTCTATGCCCCTGATTCTATTATATTCACCAGTTTATTCTGTTCATCAGATTTGTTATTCACTTGATTTTTAGATTCACTTGTTGCTAGATATGTATTTGGTGTTCATCATTTTTATCTTTACCTTTTTCTTCTTCTTCCTCTTCTTAAAGAATACCTTTCAGCATTTCATATAATACTGGTTTGGTGGTGATTAACTCCTTTTGCTTTTTCTTATCTGTGAAGCTCTTTATCTGATTTTCAATTCTGAATGATAGCTTTGCTGGTTAGAGTAATCTTGGTTGTAGGTTCTTTGCTATTCATCACTTTGAATATTTCTTGCTACTCCCGTCTGGCCTGCATAGTTTCTGTTGAGAAATCAGCTGACAATAGTATGGGTGCTTCCTTGTAGTTAACTAACTGTTTTTCTCTTGCTGCTTTTAAGATTCTCTCTTTGTCTTTTGCTCTTGGCATTTTAATTATGATGTGTCTTGGTGTGGTCCTCTTCGGCTTCCTCTTGTTTGGGGTTTTCTGCACTTCCTGGACTTGTAAGTCTATTTTTTTCACCAGGTAGGGGAAGTTTTCTGTCATTATTTCTTCAAATAAGTTTTCAATATCTTGCGCTCTCTCTTCTTCTGGCACCACCATAATTCGAATGTTGGTATGCTTGAAGTTGTCCCAGAGGCTCCTTACAATATCTTCATATTTTTGGATTCTTTTTTCTTTTCTCTTTTCCAATTGGGTGTTTTTTGGTTCTTTTGGATGTTCTGGGTTTCACTGACTCAGCTGCAGTTTGTTAGGTAAGTTTAGCATTCAAAGCACCAGGGCATTCATATGCAAAAGGCTTTGTGCTCAGCTTGGATGGGGCTGAGTCTCAGGGCAGAGCAAACAGCAATGGCTTTGTGGGGCAGGATCTCAGTGTGGAGCAAACAGTAATGGTTTCCTGTCAGCCCTGCCCTAAGAGGCCCCTCGGGCTCAGGGTCCCGCGGTAATTGCTGCAAGCACCTCTGAGAGAAAGCTGTCCGTGAGGTTCGCCCACTGCCAGACAGTCCAGTTTCTCCCCATATGAGTCTGTGTCCCCAGAGTCTCGCCAGAACTGGAGTTCAGAGCAGTCTGGAGCTTTTGTTTCCCTCCCGATTGAGAACGCCCACCATGTACTCAGTTGCCAGCCTTCTCTGAGTGTGCGCCTTGGTACCTCTGCCTTCTGCAGCTCCTGTGAGTCTCAGTGTGCTTTTCTCTTTCCTTCCAGTTGTAGAATTTCCACTCAGCCAGCCTTCCTGTGGTTCTGGATGATGTCTGTTTTGTCTTTAGTTGTAGTTTTGAAATTGTTGTGCAAGGCAGCAGTTTAGGTCTTTACCTATGCTTCCATCTTGGTTTCTCCTTTAGCATTTCTTGCATTGCTGGTTTGGTAGTAATAAAGTCTCTTATTCCTTTTTTGTCTGTGAAGCTCTTGATTTCATCTTCAGTTTTGATTGATAGCCTTGCTGGATACAGTATTCTTGGATTCAGACCCTTCCTTTGCATGACTTTGTATATTTCATTCCATTCCCTTCTGGCCTGATGTGTTTCTGTTGAGAAATCAGTGGCTAGTCTGATGGGGGATCCTTTGTAGGTAACTTTCTGTCTCTCTCTGGCCGCTTTTAAGATTCTTACTTTGTCATTGGTGTTTGCAAATTTAATTATAATGTGCCTTGGAGTCGGTCTTTTGGGGTTCATTTTGCTTGGGACTCTGTGAGCTTCTTGGATTTGTGTGGAGTTTTTCTTCCCTATTTCAGGGAAGTTTTCTGTCATTATTTCTTCAAACAGGGTTTCTATTCCTTGCTCAGTTTCCTCTCCTTCTGGAACCCTTATTATGTGGATGTTGTTTTGTTTTGTGTTGTCCCAAAGTTTCCTCAGGCTCTCCTCCTGCTTTTAATTTTTTTTTCTAGAAACTGCTCTACCTGTTTATTTTTTCCTACCTTGTCTTCTAGCTCACTGATGCGGTCCTCTGCTTCTTTTAGTCTACTCTTGATGCTTTCTATTGAGTTCTTTACAGCAGCAATGTCATTTTTCATTTCTTCTTGGTTCTTCATTTCCTCTTGGTTCTTACACATATTGTTGAATTTGTCTTCCATTCTTTTCTTTTCTTTTTTAAAAATATATTTTATTGATTTTTTTACAGAGAGGAATGGAGAGGGATAGAGAGCTAGAAACATCGATGAGAGAGAAACATTGATCAGCTGCCTCATGCACACCTCCCACTGGGGATATGCCTGCAACCAAGGCACATGCCCTTGACTGGAATCGAACCCGGGACCCTTCAGTCTACAGGCTGACGCTCTATCCACTGAGCCAAACTGGTTTCGGCTCTTCCATTCTTTTCATTCACTTTATGACCATTTCTCTGAATTCTTTCTCTGACAGGTTGCTTTCCTCCATTTCTTTTACTTCCTTTTCTGGTGATGCCTGCTTTTCTTTCATATGTGGGCTGTTTCTTTGTCTCCCCATGATCTCTCTTCTCTGGGTGTCTGGTTATGTAGTTCTCTCTCTCCTTTCTGTGGTGGAGTGTAGTGCTCCTCTGAATCTGTGTGCTTGGGCCAATTAGGGACCAGTGTTCTCGGGTTTGCGGCTGTTCAGTGGGTGTCATATTTGTAGATTCCCCAGGCTTTTTAAGCATCCAATAACATCCACTTTCCCCTTCAAGATGGCTCATTCTCTGCATCTGAGCCAGTTGCTCCGGGAGGGAACCCAGCAGCAGTGAGGGCTGCCCATTCAGGGGAGCCCCATCCAGCAGTCCCCCACAGTGTCCTGGAGTATAGCTGTCCCTCAACTCACCAACAAACAATTCCAGTGCGACCACACACTCTCCCTTTGTTTTCTCACTCACATACTACCTTGCAGTCTGTCTTCCTGTTGGCAGCCATCTTCAGAAACCTAGTATGGACATTTTTAATGATGTTGATTCTACCAATCCATGAACATAGTATGTTCTTCCACTTGTTTATCTCTTCCTCTATCTCTTTTTTCAATGTCCTAGAGTTTCTGAGTACAGGTCTTTTACCTTGTTAGTTAAGTTTATTTCTAGGTATCTTAATTTTTTTGGAGCAATGTAAATGGGATTTTGTTTCTGTATCTGTGAGCTCATTATTGGTGTATATGAAAACCTAGATTTCTGGGTGTTGATTTTGTTTCCTGCTACATTTCTGAATTCATTTATTAAGTCCAATAGGTTTTTGATGGAGTCTTTGGGGTTTTCTATGTACAATGTCATGTCATGTGTGAATAATGACAGTGTTACTTCTTCTTTTTCAATTTGGAAATCTTTATTTCTTCTACTTGTCTGATCACTATGGCTAGCGCTTCCATTATTATGTTGAACAGAAGGTGTGAAAGTGGGTATCTTTGTCTTGTTCCTGTTCTAGGGGAAATGGATTTAGTTTTTGCACCTTGAGTATGATGTTGGCTGTAGGCTTGTCATATAAGGTTTTTATTATGTTGAGGTAAGATCCCTCTATTCCCACTTTGCTGAGAGTTTTTATCAAGAAAGTGTGTTGGATTTTGTCAAATGCTTTTTCTCCATTAATTGATATGATTATGTGATTTTTGTCTCTCAATTTGTTTATGTAATGTATCACATTTATTATTTTGCAGATATTGTACCATCCTTGCATCCCTGGAATAAATATCACTTGGTCATGGTGTATGATCTTTCTAATGTAATGCTGGATCTGATTTTTTAAAAAAAAATTTCTTTATTGATTATGGTGTTACATATGTGTCCTTATTCCCCCATTACTCCCCCTATCTGCCCTCATGCCCTCACCCCCCTGTTGTCTGTGTCCATTGGTTAGGCTTATATGCATGCATACAAGTCCTTTGGTTGATCTCTCCCCCTTGCCCCCCCCCTCCCCTACCTTCCCTTTGAAGTTTAATGGTCTGATCGATGTTTCTCTGTCTCTGGTTTGCTAGAATTTTGTTGAGGATTTTAGCATCTATGTTCATCAAGGATATTGGCCTGTAGTTCTCTTTTTTGTGTGTGGTGTCTTTATCTGGTTTTGGAATTAGGGTAATGCTAGCTTCATAGAAAGAGCTTGGAAGTGTGCCTTTCTCTTGAATTTTTTGGAATAGTCTTAGGAGGATAGGTTTTAGTCCTTTTTTAAATGCTTGGTAGAACTCCCCTGTAAAGCTGTCTGGATCAGGGCTTTTGTTTGCTGGAAGATTTTTGATTAGTGCTTCAATTTTTCTGTATTTATCAGCCTATTCAGGTTTTTTTATTCTTTCTGATTGAGTTTTGGAAGCTTGTATTATTCTAACAATATATCCATTTCATCTAGGTTTTCCTGTTTGTTGGAATAGAGTTGTTCATAGTATTTTTTCATAATCCTTTATATTTCTGTGGGGTTACTTCACCTCTTTCATTTCTTTCTTTTTAATTTTTAAAAATTTTATTGTTTAAGGTATTACAAATGGTAGTACATAGGTCTCTTTTTTTTTTTCCCTACTGACCTCCCTCTGGCCTCCCCTATTCCCCAGCCCTTGCCCCCTTTTCCTCCTGCCCCCAGTCTCTTGAGTCTCTTGGTTGTGCTTATATGCATGCATACATGTCCTTTGGTTGATCTCTTACCCCACCAATGTTCCCTTACCTTCCCGCTGTAGTTTGACAGTTTGTTTGATGCTTCTTTGCCTCTGTCTATTTTTGTTCAACAGTTTGTAATGTTCTTTATTATCCATAAATGAGTGAGATCATGTCGTATTTATCTTTCACTGACTGGCTTATTTCGCTTAGCACAGTGGTTGGCAAACCGTGGCTAGTGAGCCACATGCGGCTCTTTGGCCCCTTGAGTGTGGCTCGGCATTAGAACCACTTCTTCCAAATAGACTCACCCAGGCCTAAAACTGACTACTGCGCATGGGCCATGAAGTTTCAATGGCACTGTACATGCACGCCCACACATGGTATTTTGTGAAAGAGCCACACTCAAGGGGCCAAAGAGCCGTATGTGGCTCGAGAGCCACGGTTTGCCAACCATTAGCTTAGCATAATGCTCTCCAGATCCATCCATGCTATTGCAAATGGTAAGAATTCCTTCTCTATACAGCAGCATAGTATTCCATTGTGTAAATGTACCACAGTTTTCTAATCTGTTCATCTGCTGATGGGCATTTAGGCTATTTCCAAATCTTAGCTTTTGTAAATTGTGCTGCTATGAACATAGGTGTGCAAATATCCTTTCTGGTTAGTGTTACTGTTTTCTTGGGGTATATTCCTAGAAGTGATATTACTGGGTCAAATGGTAGTTCCATTTTTAATTTTTTGAGGAAACGACATACTGTTTTCCACAGTGGCTGCACCAGTCTGCATTCCCACCAGCAATGAAGAAGGTTTCATTTCTCTCCGCATCCTCACCAGCACTTGTCAGTTGTTGATTTGTTGATGATAGCTGTTCTGACAGGTGTGAGATGGTACCTCATTGTTGTTTGCATCTCTTGGATGATTAGTGACTGAGCATGTTTTCATATGTCTCTTGGCTTTCTGAATGTCCTCTTTTGAAAAGATTCTATTTAGGTCCTTTTCCCATTTTCTGATTGGATTGTTTATCTTCCTTTTGCTAAGTTGTATGAGTTCCTTGTAAATGTTGGAGATTAAACCCTTATCAGAGATAATATTGACAAATATGTTCTCTCATGCAGTGGGCTCTCTTGTTGTTTTGTTGATGGTTTCTTTTGCTGGGCAAAAGGTTTTTATTTTGATGTAGTCCCATTTATTTATTTTCTCTTTGGTTTCCATTATCCTAGGAGCTGTATCAGTAAAGATATTGCTATGACAAATGTCTACTATTTTGTTGCCTCTGGCTTCTTCTAAGATTTTTATGGTTTCCCATCTTATGTTTAAGTCCTTTATCCATTTTGAGTTTATTTTTGTGTATGATGTTATTTGGTGGTCTAGTTTCATTTTTTTGCAAGTATATGTCCAGTTTTTCCAACACCATTTATTGAAGAGACCGTCTTGTCTCTATTGTATGCTCTTGCCTCCTTTGTCAAATATTAATTGAACATAATGGCTTATGTTGATCTCTGGGTTCTCTGTTCTGTTCCACTGGTCTATATGGCTGTTCTTGCGCCAGTAACAGGCTGTTTTGAGAACAGGGGCTTTGTAGTATAGCTTGATATCTGGTACTGTGATCCCTCCAACATTGTTCTTCTTTCTCAAGATTGCTGAAGCTATTCGGGATCTTTTTTTATTCCAGATGAATTTTTGGAGAATTTGTTCTAGGTCTTTGAAGAATGCCATTGGTATTTTAATGGGGATTGCATTTGAATTCATAAAATGCATGGACATTTTAATGGTGTTGATTCTACCAATCCATGAACATGGTATATTCTTCCATTTGTTCATCTCTTCCTCTATCTCATTTTTTAGCATCCTGAAATTTTCTGAGTATAGGTCTTTGACTCCTTGGTTAAGTTTATTCCTAGGTATCTTAATTTTTTTGTTGCAATGGTAAATGGGATTGCTTTTTAAATTTCTCTTTCTGTGAGCTCATTATTGGTGTATAGAAATGCCATATACTTCTGGGTGTTAATTTTGTATCCTGCTACATTGCCGAATTCATTTATTAAGTCTAATAGTTTTTTGCTGGAGTCTTTAGGTTTTTCTATGTACAGTATCATGTCATCTGTGAATAAGGACAGTTTTACTTCTTTTCCAATTTGGATGACTTTTATTTATTCTTATTGTCTGATCACAATGACTAGTATTTCTAGTACTATGTCGAAGAGGTGTGGTGAGAGTGGGCATCCCTGTCTTGTTCCTGTTATTAAGGGAAATGGTTTTAGTTTTTGCCCATTGAGTATGATGTTGGCTGTGGGTTTGTCATATATGGATTTTATTATGTTGAGGTAAGATCCTTCTATTCCCACCTTGCTGAGTGTTTTTATCAAGAAATGGTGTTGGATTTTGTCAAATGCTTTTTCTGCATCAATGGATATGATTATATGGTCTTTATCTCTCAGTTTGTTTATGTGGTGTATTACATTTATTGATTTGAGGATGTTGTATCATCCTTGCATCCCCAGGATAAATCCCACTAAGTCATGGTGTATGATCTTTCTAATGTAATGCTGGATTTGATTTGCTAGAATTTTGTTGAGCATTTTGGCATCTATGTTCATGAGGGATATTGGCCTGTGATTCTCTTTCTTTGTGTTGTCTTTATTTGGTTTTGGGATTAGGGTAATGGTGGCTTTATAGAAAGAACTTGGAAGTGCTCCTTCCTCTTGAATTTTTTTTTTTTGAGTAGTCTGAGGAAGATAGTTTTTATTTCTTCAATGAATGTTTGATAAAAATCCCATGTGAAGCCATCTGGTCCAGGGCTTTTGTTTGTTGGAAGTTTTTTTTCTTACTGCTTCAATTTTCTCCATAGTTATCGGCCTATTCAAATGTTTTGATTCCTCCTGGATGAGTTTTGGAAGGTATTTTTTTTAGGAATATGTCCATTTCTTCTAGGTTGACCAGTTTGTTGGAGTAGAGTTGCTCATAATATTTTTTAAGCAATCCTTTGTATTTCTGTGGGGTCTTGTTATTTTGCCTCTTTCATTTCTGATTTTGTTTATTTGGGTCCTCTCTGTTTGCTTCTTGGTGAGCCTGGCTAGAGGTTCATCAATCTTGTTTATCCTTTCAAAGAACCAGCTCTTGGTTTTATTGATCTTTTGTATTGTTTCTTTTGTCTCTATGTCATTTATTTCCGCTCTCATCTTTATTATTTCCTTCCTGCTGATCACCCTGGATTTTTCTTGTTGCTCTCTTTCTAATTCTTCAAGTTGCAGAGTTAGATGGTTTATTACCAGTTTTTCTTGTTTTTTTGAGGTAGGCCTGTAATACTATGAACTTCCCTCTCGGGACTGCTTTAGCTGTGTCCCAAAGATTTTGGATTGTTGTATTTTCATTTTCCTTTGTTTCCAGGATATGTTTTATTTCTTCTTTGATCTCTTTGGTAACCCACTCATTGTTTAATAGTGTGCTATTCAGCCTCCAAGTGTTTGAATTTTTGTGATTGTTTTTACTGTAATTGATTTCTAGTTTTATGCCATTATGATCTGAGAAGATGCTTGATATGATTTCAATCCTCTTGAATTTGGAGAGACTTTTCCTGTGTCCCAATATGTGGTCTATCTTTGAAAATGTCCCATGTATGCTTGAGAAGAATGTTTATTCTGTAGTTTTGGGGTGGAATGTTCTCAATATGTCAATTAATCCATCTGATCTAGTGAGTCATTTAAGATTGATGTTTCTTTGGTAATATTTTGTCTAGAGGACTTATCCAGTGATGTTAATGGGGTATTAAAGTCTCCTACTATGATTGTGTTGTTGTCAATCTCTCCCATGATATCTTCCAGAAGTTGTTTTATGTATTTGGGTGCTCCTGTATTGGGTGCATAAATGTTTACCAGAGTTATATCCTCTTGTTGTATTGATCCATTTAGAATTATGAAGTGGCCTTTATTGTCTCTTATGGTCTTCACTTTGAGGTCTATTTTGTCAGATATAAGTATTGCTTCCCCAGCTTTTTTTTTTTTTTATTTCCATTCGCCTGATAGATATGTTTCCATCCCTTCACTTTCAGTCTGTGTGAGTCCCTTGTTCTGAGGTGGGTCTCCTGTAGACAGCATATATATGGGTCATGTTTTCTTATCCATTAATTCACTCAATGTCTTTTGATTGGAGCATTTAATCCAGTTACATATAATGTTATTATTGATTGGTACTTGTTTGTATCCATTTCTGTACTTTATGCCTGTGTTCCTTCCTCCCTTTCTATTTATTCTTTTTGCAGGATTCCCTTTAGCATTTCTTGCATTGCTGGCTTGGTAGTGATAAAGTCCCTTAGCCTTTTTTTGTTTGCAAAGCTCCTGATTTCCACTTCAATTTTGATTGATAGTCTTGCTGGATAGAGTATTCTTGTATTCAGTCCTTTGCTTTGCATCACTTTGTATATCTCCTTACATTCCCTTCTAGCTTGATGTGTTTCTGTTGAGAAATCATTTGATAATCTGATGGGGGATCATTTGTAGGTAACTCTCTGTCTCTCTCTTACAGCCTTTAAGATTTTCTCTTTGTTGTTAACATTTGCCATTGTAATTATGACATGTCTTGGTGTGGGTCTTTTGGGATTCATCTTGCTTGGGACTCTCTATACTTGTGTAACTTTTTTCTTCCCCATATCCGGGAAGTTTCCTGTCATTATTTCTTCAAACAGATTTTCTAATCCTTGCTGCTTCTCTTGTACTTCTGACAGCCCTATTATACATATGTTACTTTGTTTTGTGTTATCCCAAAGTTCCCTTAGACTCTCCTCCTGCTTTTTAATTTTTTTCTCCAGTTGCTGTTCAGATTGAGCTTATTTCTCTATCTTATCTTCTAACTCACTAATTCGGTCTGCTTCTTCTAGTCTACTGTTGAAACCTTTCATGGTGTTTTTGATTGTAGCTATATCACTTTTGATTTCTTCCATATTTTTGCATAGGTTGTTGATTTTCTCATCCATCTGGTGTATGAACTGTACAACCATTAATATGAATTCTTTTTTGGTCATGTTGCATGCTTCCGTTTCACTAATTTCCTTTCCTGATGACTCCTCATTTTCTTTCCTCTGGGGATTGTGTCATCTTCCCATTCTGACTATCATAGAAGGTTCAAACATTGAGTTGCATGGGCCTGGGCTGTGTGCAGTGCGATCTTCGCACCACCTGAGTGTCACTGAAGAGCTCCTACACCAAGATGTGTGGCTGCCATGGGTTGGTGGGAGCCACACTCACCCAGGATCAGAGTCACTGGTGCTCAGTGTGGCCTCGTGCGCACACCTAGAATCAGGGACCCCACCTGCACCACACTGAAACAGAGACCTTGCTGGCCTGTGCTGAAAATCAAAGTTCCCTAGTGCATGCCAGGAGTCAGAGTTTCCCTGTGCCTGCACCAAGAATCGAGTATCAGAGTCTCTGTTGCTTGTTGCAGCCTTGCGCCGAGAATCAGGGTCCCTGTGTATGCATGCGCCAAGAATTGGAGTCACTGGCTCTTAGTGTGAATGCACTGGGTATCAGGGGCCCCAGGCGTACACAATGAGACACCCAGTCAAGTCACTGATGCTTAGTGCTGCCTCTCGCCTGGAGAATCAGGGTCCTGGTCAGTTTGGAGGAGCAGTTGCACAGTAGCACTGTGTCAGCAGGCGGTCCACTCCTGCGCTGCAGAAAACAAACTTCCATGTGCACTTGCCCAGAATCGAAGTCACGTGGCACTGCCGCCCTGTGTGGGCGTGGTGATAGTTTATTTACCTGATTGCATTAGTTTATTCTCCTATAGTTTATTCACCTGATTGCATTGTGGGGACAGATTCCCAGTGCCCACATGATCCCAAGCTCAAATTCCTATATTTGTGCTGTGGCCTGTGCAAGGGGCAGGTCTAACAGTTCCTATGGTGCTGCCTTGAGCCTGTGGGGAGGGTGATGGGCTCTGTGACTCACAGAAATCTGCGGCAAAGATGTCAGGATTCTTGGTGTCTGTTGGGTCTGCAGCTGTGGTCACAGGTCTCTGTCCCCAGTGGCTGCAGGGTCCTGGTTTGTGTCTGAGATCAGACTGGATGGTATTGAGAACAGGATCATATTCTCAAGAAGCTCTGCTTTTTCTCACCTCTTTCATTTCTGATTTTGTTTATTTGCATCCTCTCTCTTTGCTTCTTGGTGAGCCTGGCTAGAGGTTCATCAATTTTGTTTATCCTTTCAAAGAACCAGCACTTGGTTTCTTGAACTTTTGTAATTTTTTTGGTCTCTATGTCATTTATCTCCTCTGTGATCTTTATTATTTCCTTCCTTCTGTGTACTCTGGGCTTTTCTTGTTGCTCTCTTTCTAATTCTTTGAGTTTTAGGGTTAGATCATTTATTACCACTTTTTCTTATTTTTTGACGTAGGCCTGTAGAGCTTTGTACTTTCCTCTCAGGACTGCTTTCACTGTGTCCCATAGATTTTGAATTGTTGTGTTTTCATTGTTGTATGCTACCAGGATGTTTTTTATTTCTTCTTTGATCTCTCTGGTAACCCAATCATTGTTTAATAGCATGCTATTTAGCCTCCAAGTGTTTGATTTTTTTTATTGTTTTCATTGTAGTTTATTTTTAATTTTATGCCATTGTGATCTGAGAAGGTACGTGATATGATTTTTATTTTCTTGAATTTGAAGAGACTTTTCCTGTGTCCCAATATGTTGTCTATCTTTGAAAAATTTCCCATGTGCACTTGAGAAGAATGTATATTCTGTAGCTTTGGGGTGAAATGTTCTGAAGATGTCAAT
The DNA here is from genome assembly GCF_027574615.1 of Eptesicus fuscus. Classification (NCBI taxonomy): domain Eukaryota; kingdom Metazoa; phylum Chordata; class Mammalia; order Chiroptera; family Vespertilionidae; genus Eptesicus; species Eptesicus fuscus. The sequence goes on along the minus strand of NC_072473.1, from coordinate 69,806,546 downwards.
TAATTCCATCTGATCTCGTGAGTCATTTAGGATTGATGTTTCTTTGCTGATTTTTTTGTTTAGTGGATTTATCCAGTGGTGTCCATGGGGTATTAAAGTTCCCTACTATGACTGTATTGCTGTTGATCTCTCCCTTGATATCTGCCAGAAGTTTTTTTTTTTTTTAACATATTTGAGTGCTCCTGTATTGGGTGCATATATGCTTACCAGAGTTATATCCTCTTGTTGAATTGCTCCCTTTAGTGTTATGAAGTGGTTTCATTATTTCTTGTTATACCCTTCACTTTGAGGTCTAATTTATCAGATATAAGTATTGCTACCCCAGCTTTTTTTTTTTCTCATTTCCATTCGCCTGAAAAACTTTTTTCCATCCCTTCACTATCAGTTTGTGTGAGTCCTTTGTTCTGAGGTGGGTCTCTTGTAGACAGCATATATATGGGTCATGTTTTCTTATCCATTCAGCTACCCTATGTCTTTTGATTAGAGCATTTAATCCATTTACATTTAAGGTTATTATTGATAGGTACTTGTTTGTCGCCATTTTTATTCTTTATGCCTGTGCTCCTTCTTCCCTTCCTATTTCTTCTTTTTATAGCAGTCTTGCATTGCTGGCTTGGTGGTAATAAAGTCCCTTAACCTTTTTTTATATGTGAAGCTAGAGATGGAGAGAAATGCCCGCTTTTTAGATGGCAACCAAGTATTAGTGTCTGTAGCCTCCAAAATCATAGAAGAGACAGAAAAGGGACAGAGGGACAGACTCCATGGGTACACTCACCCTTTGACGTGAAGAGGGTTTACTTATGAATTTCCTGGCCAAGGCACAAATTTGATACATGATTTTTTGACTGGAACAGGCGGTGTTCCCCTGGGCAAGATGGTTCCCCAGATTCTTTGTCCATCGGAGTCAAAGAATGAATCCATGAACTTAAGATGATATAGCAAAGGTGGAGATTTATTAAAGAACAAGTACAGACTCCCACGTGGGGAGGGGGAAAGAATATCACAGCACAGATTCCCACGTGGGGAGAAGGAAAGAGTCCCTGCATTGTTGGATTTGATTTTCTAATATTTTGTTGAGGATGTTGCACCTATGTTTATGGGAGATATTGATCTGTAGTTTTCTTGTAATGTCTTTGTATGATATTTATATTAAGATATTTCTGGCCTCATAGAACAAGTTAAAATGTATCCCTTCTGCTTCTATTTTCTGGAATAGATTGCAGTTAGGGATGATCAGGCCGGCAGGGGAGAGCAGTTAGGGGCAATCAGGCAGGCAGGCAGAGTGGTTAGGGGTGATTAGGCAGGCAGGCAGGTGAGCGGTTAGGAGCCAGCGGTCCTGGATTGCGAGAGGGATGGGGCCCAAATAGGCAGTCAGACATCTTCTGAGGGGTCCTGGATTGGAGAGGGTGCAGGCCAGGCTAAGGGACTTCTCCCGTGCACAAATTTTGTGCACCGGGCCCCTAACCACTTGCCTGCCTGCCTGATCACCCCTAACCACCTCTGCCTGCCAGCCTGATGCCCCTAACGGCTTTCCCCTGATGGCCTGATCGCTCCTAACTGCTCTCCCCTGCCAGACTGATCACCTTAACTACTCTCCCCTGCAAGCTTGATCCCCCTAATGGCTCTCCCCTGCTGGTGTGATTGCCCTAACTACTCTTCCCTGCTGGCCTGATCCCCCTAATGGCTCTTCCCTGTCAGCCTGATCACCCTAACTGCTCTCCCCTGTCAGCCTGATCACCCTAACAGCTCTCCCCTGCCGGCCTGATCACCCTAATTGCTCTCTCCTGCTGGTCTGATCACCCCTAACTGCCTCTGCCTTGGCCCCGCCACCATGGCTTTGTCTGGAAGGTTGCCCGGAAGATGTCTGGTCTAATTAGCATATTACCCTTTTATTAGTATAGATAGATGTGCTCCAATCTTTCCACTTCCAGGGAAAGGAGCAAAGGAGGGTTGCTGAAAGTGATAAGGGAGGCAGTAGGGTGAGCTTTTTTTTTTGGGGGGGGGAGTTTCTTCCTGATGAGAGGCTTCAAAAGACAGCAGCCTACTTCTGCTATCCTCTGTCACCAGAGACACAATTTCTGATGGCATCTGGCAGGACAGAGCAGTTGCAGGTATAGGACTGGGAGTGCCTTTCTGCTTGCAGCTCTCTGAAGAGTCTCTTATGGCCAAGGAAAGTTTTGTTGTAACCATTTCTCTTGGATCCAGGGCTGCTGGGTGGTCTGGGGCCGAAGGGCAGAATGGAGGTGGGGCAGGGCAGGGCAGGAAGAAGTATGGGATAGAAAACTGGGTTTGGGGGAAGGAGAGGGTGAAATCTGTGTGTGTGTGTGGGGGGAGGGCTGGTGCAGAAGGAGAGTTGTGGTCAGCATAGGAAGGTTTGGAGGTACTGAGGGTGTAAGAAGGACCAGAAGATTCCAGAACAGGGGAAAGGGTCTATGGAATCAGGTGGGGGTCCGCGAGGGTAAGTATAGACTAAGTCCCTTCCCCAGACCCTGCCATCACAGGTGGCTAGTGGGAGGGGTCCATAGCGAGGTGCTGAGCCCCCTACACTTTGTGTGAGACTCCAGAACATGTGGCCAGCATGCCCTGCCTGGGCCACCCCTGCCGAAGTGCTGCCATTTGGAACACATTTGCAGACACATGCATTGTTTATAAGTTAATGCTTTTTAATTCACTCTGTTTCCCACTTGTTTTTTATTGAAAAGGTGAATTCTGCTGGTGTGTGTTCCTTTGCAGGGAAAGCAGGGGTGTTCTCCACGGGCAGAGATCCCATGAGAAACAGAGACAAAAGGCCCAGTGAGATATGGGGAATGAGTAAAAAGGGTCAGAGAGCAAGGAACAGGGAGAGGGATGCACAGGGTGAGACAGACAGCCACAGAGAGCCCAGGAAGGCTAAGGGAGGGACTCAGCCCTAAGGGAAGAGCGAGTGTCCTGCTTCGGGAAGGCTGATCCCTCTACCTCCAACTAAGGCCCCTGGGGCTGAGCTTGCTCTCCTCTGTGCTCTGGTTCCCTTCAGCATAGACATGGCTGAACTGGCCTCAGGGAAAGGACTGGAAGGATGTGGCGGGCAATGGACTGAGTAAGCAGCACCAGGGTCGCCGAGGGCTAGGGATCCGAGACCAGACAGAGAAAGGAGGACCTGGAGGCGTTCTCTCCCAGGTCCCCGCATGCACACCTTCTGTTTTTGAGCGAAGCCTGAATCCCATGCCTCGGCTCTGGAGAGTGGCGGCCCTGGCCTGCTGTGCTGCCTAGGGTGAATTCCCTAACCTCTCTGAACCCTGGCTATGCCACATGCAGGAGAGGAGCACTGATGGCTGAGGTTCTAAATGGCTCAGGGGCCGAGGAGACAGAGCATGGTCTAGGACACCTTGGTTTGGCGGTTACATCCGAAATCCCAGGGATTGTTGGCCTTGGCTGCTGCCCCAGGCTCATGTTTATATAGGACTTGGGCAGATGGGAGAGGCCAGCTGTGCTAGCTCTTCCATCCTTTGCAGCTGAGAACCAGTTCATCTGCCCCCTACCCCCCTCCTTCCCGCCACCCCTCCTCTCCTCATTGGTGCCTGGTACTCCTGAACCTCCCCAGTGGCCAGTGTAGACACAGGATGGAGGACGCACAAAGATATTCCCAAGCAAGCACGTGGTAGCTGTGTAGACAGTTAAACACAGACCCACCACATAGGGTGCTGTGGACGGGGATAGAGCTTCCCGGCCCAGTGAAAGGGCTCATTCCGCGGAGCAGCGACTCTGTGGGAACATCCACCCTGGGTGCAGCGCCCAGGCCCAGAGTCTTCAAGTCTTCAAACTGAAAGCACAGGATAATTAGAGCTAATTACATGTGCCACCCCTCCCCAAGCCTTCCCCCTGTGATCTTGCCCCAGCAAAGGGGCTTTGCTGTCACAACTGGGGCTGAGCGCCTGGAGGAAGGGCACGCAGGCAGAGAGCCCCTGGGGCCTAGGGGTTGGGGTGAGCCCTCTGCCTCCAGAGCGCCACCCCCACCCCACCCGCTGCGATTACACACTGCAGTGTGCTCTGTGGCCCAGGATAGTAAGTCGCCACTGTGTTAGGAATTGGACCAGAACTTGGTCTGAACTCCCCTTGCCCTTGTGCTGAGCAGGCCCTGGCAGTATGGGCCCCAACCTTTGGGTCCTTAGGTTTCTGTTATCTTGGCCTTCTGAGCATTTCTGTCTCAGCGAAATTCTGGACGGCTCTCCTTGTATCCTGCCACAGGGAGTGCCTGTCTGGAGCTGAAGGTGAAAGGACAGAGTCTGGTGCTTGGCTTTTGGTGATCAGTTTGTGTCTACCTGGATGCATCACAGGACCCCAAAAGAGTGACTTTTCTGAGCTTTCATTTGTTCGTCCATACCGTGCATGCCTCCTGTGAAACTCGGAGTTCAAGGAGGAGAAAGGTGCGAATTCCTCACGTATGATTGAGGCTTTACACTTTTAACTGCTAGCCTGAATCAGTGATCTAATTTTGTGTTTTCAGGAGCCTTTGGAGGGTTGGGTCAATGAAACATATGCTTGGGTGATGATTAAAAAATAAAATAAAATACCCTCCATGTTTGTAGCATCTTTAAAACTTGTTAAAGCTCTGTTGTATTTCATGTGATGCCCACAGCTTCTGTGTAAACAAAGGATTTATTAGCGTTATTAACCTCGTTTGACAGATGAGAAACTTGAGACACAGAGATTATAAGTGATTTGATCCAAATAACACATCTTGTTGGGAATGTAAATTGATACAGATTTCATGTAAAGTAATTTCAAGATGTATATATCCTTCCCCCTTCCTTCCTTCTTTCTTTCCTTCCCTTTTCTACCTTTCTATCATCTTTAAATTATTACTTTTGATTCAATGAGTCCACTAATAGAAATCTACCCCCAAAGAAGTATTTTGAAATAGAGTAGTTTTGTGGAGACATACTCATCACAATGTTACTTATAATAGTGAAAATAATGGAGGCAGCTTAATATGCCCAACAAAAAAGAAGTAGTTAATACATGATTTAGGTATATAATAAAATATTTTAGTTTTAATATATTTATGTATTTATTTTCAGATTATTTTCTATTCATATTTTTGTATGGTTAAAATAGTAATTCAGTGTTGTACTGGAGTAGAATAGAGATATAGACCAATGTAATAGAAGTGAGAGTCTAGAAGTATACTCTAATATTTATGGTTAATTTATTTTTGACAAAAAAGCTGTGACAATTCACTGGGTAAAGAATATTATTTTCAACAAATAATGCAGAGGCAACTGGATATGCACATATAAAAGAATGAATTTGGACCCCTATATTATACCATACACAAAATTAACTCATAAGGAATCATAGACTTAAATGTAAGAGATAAATATATAAAACTCTTACAAGAATACATAGGAATAAATCTTCATGATATGGGATAGGCAATATTTTCCTAGATTTGACATCAGGAACCTCAACCATAAAAAAAAGACAATCCATAGGCTGAAAGAAAATATTTGCAAATTTATATACAGGGTGGGGCAAAAGTAGGCTTATAGTTGTTAATATGGAAAATAATATAATAATTAATAAATAATAATACAAGAATAAACTGTGTTTCACATGCTCACAACTGTTAACCTACTTTTGCCCCACCCTGTATATGACAGGGGATTTTCCACAGAACATATAAAGACTCTTAAAATTAAAAAGTCAGCCAAAACCGGTTTGGCTCAGTGGATAGAGCATCGGCCTGCGGACTGAAAGGTCCCAGGTTCGATTCTGGTCACGGGCATGTACCTTGGTTGTGGGCACATCCCCAGTAGGGGGTGTGCAGGAGGCAGCTGATCGATGTTTCTCTCTCATCGATGTTTCTGGCTCTCTGTCCCTCTCACTTCCTCTCTGTAAAAAAAAAAAAAAAATCAATAAAAAATATATTAAAAAAAATTAAAAAGTTATGTCCACACAAAATCTTGCACATGAATATTCATAAAAGTATTATTAAAAATAGCCAAGAAATGAAAAAAAAGCCAATGCCCATTGATTGATGAATGGATAAACAAACTAGTATACTCATTCAATGGAATATTGTTCAGTTATAAAAGGAATCAATTACTGATGATGAAAATGTTCTAAAATTAGATTATGGTGATGTTTACACAACTGTGTAAATATACCAAAAACTTGTATACTTAAATGGATGAATACTTATAATGGCATGTAAATTATATTTCATCGAAGGAGTGTAAAATAGCATCATGCATTTTCTGGAAATGTTATATTCAATTATCAATTTATTGTTAGTATATTTTATGCTATATTTCTACAACATTTAAAATGTCTTTATTTCCTACTAATTATAGAAGTTACACATGTTCTTTGGACAAAAATCTCAAAAAATATAAAAATGTCTAACATAGAAAATAAGTTTTCATGTAATCTTATTATTTTTTCAGAATTCTATCAATAGTTAATACAACAGTATATTTAATGGCTGCTTAGTATTCTGTTGTATGGTTGTACTATAATTTATTCAATTAATTCCATAATACTTTTTATTTAAATAAATTGGAAACAATTTCTAATAAATCCACCTGCTATGAACATCTTTGTGTAAACACTGTGGTGCAATTGCCCAATTATCTTGTTATGATAAATTCCTGCAAGTTATTTGCTGGTTAAAATGTATGTATACTTGTAATGTTTTAAAATTATATACTGCTAAATTTTATCCAAAAAAATTTACTAATTTGTACTCTAATCAACAGTGCTTACAGTGTTTCTGTTCTCTTTTAACTTTTTACAACCCTGGTTATTATTATTTTTCCTTTAAACATCTTTGCTAGTTTGGTTAGGTGAAATAGTGCCCTGTTTTCATTTAAAATTATTTTTTAAAGTATATTCTTATTGATTTAAGAGAGGAAGGAAGAGGGAGAGAGAGGTAGAAACATCAATGATGAGAGAGAATCATTGATCAGCTGCCCTCCACTGGGGATCAAGTGACCCAGGCATATGCCCTGACCGTGACCTCCTGGTTCATAGGTTGACGCTCAATCACTGAGCCACGCCGGGCTAAAATTATTTTTGATTAATAGTTCAGTTGAACACATTTTTCATGGACTTCTGGCTATTTGTATTTCTTTATGAATTTCCTGTTTAAGCCCTTTGCTCATTTAAAAAATGGAAGTGTTATCTTTTTCTTGATGACCATATTCAATAGAATAATATGAAGCCAATAAAAATGTTTTATGAAGAATTTTTAGTGCTTATTTTCAATGTTAAGTGAAAAAATACAAGATAGACTATTATATCTATCCTATCAGCTCAATTAAATAAAATAAATTGTGCATTGGGAAATACTGAAAAATGAAGAGTAATCAGTCATCTATAGATGGGATGTTCAGATAGTTTTTCTTTTCTTTAAATTGTGTATTTTCCCTGTTTTCTATGGTGAGCGTATATTACTTGTATAACAAAGCAAAAAAATTTTTTTTTCTTTCAAAGCACAGAGCTAGTTTGTGTCTGAAGCAGGACCATCCCCCCACGCTCTGCCCATTTGGCTTATGCATCTAGGAAGCTGTGGTCAGAGGTAGAAGGAGAAACAAGGAAAGGCAAGGAGAGCACAGGATATTAAGAACTTTGTAGAAGAAAAAACTTATTCTTAAGAGATACATGCTGAAGAATTTAGGGTTCAAGTATAATAAATTTGCAACTTAGGAAATGTATATTGAAGTATTTAGAGTGGCCCATATCTGGAGAGAGAGACGTGCAGAGGAGAGGGAGAAAGGGGGACATAGAGAGTGAGGGAGAGCGAAGGAGGGATAACAAAGGAAATGTGGTAAAATGTTAAAGAATGAAGCTACGTGAAGGGTATGGTGGTTTCTCCTTGCAGTATCCAATCAACTTTTTATAGGGTTAAAAAGTTTCAAAATAAAGAAGTTAGGGAAATTATGGGAAAAAAAAAGAAGTGGGTAATCACCTTGCAAATGGTCTGGAGAAATTAATTAGAATGAGCTCTAAAAAGAGGCAGTTGAGTCTACGCAATAGGAGAAAAATGGAAATATTAAAGAAGTAATTATTTCAGAAGGGCCAGGTGGAAAGAGAGGTAAAATCAGATTGCAAAGTTGGTTGGCAAGTGAATGGGAGGTGAGGCAGTCAAGTCAATAGTGAGACTGCAATTCTGAGAATGTGAGCAATAGAAAAAAAGAGAAATGGGAAACTGTCTTGAGAAGCAATAGAATTTTGGAAAACTTATTACTTTTCACCTCATTATGAATTCCTATTAATATAAATTAGTATTTTACCTGCTATCTCCCCTCCACACATATGCCTTTCCTGATGTATAAATGATGAATTAGGAAACCAATAAAATGAATACAAGAATAATATGCACAATGCTACCATCTAGTGTATCCACTGAAAATTACACCTAACTTTGCTGTCAATTCAGGTGACTTCTCAGAGACTAGTTTAGGACCTTTAGGGTTATGTGTGTGTGATACTTTGTGTAAGCTATGTAGGAGGTGAGTGATATTCTTGGTGCAGCCCAGTGTTTTGGGGACTAATACTTTGATTCCCGAGTTAAATATTTAAAATTGTCATGCAGTCCTAAAATTTGATTTCAAACTAGGAGAGACATTTTACCTCAATAGTGCTTTGGAAATTAAATGGAAACATTTAAGAGAATAAGGGGAGATCAAAGACAACCTTAAGTACAATAATTAAGGGATTATTGTATTTATATGGGAGAAAGGTGAAATTCTCTTGATTCTTTATCAATTTAGAAAACTTCATCAATCTTTGTAGTTAGTCTGAAGTCAAGTGGATAATGGTGAAGATACACATGTGGGAATTCATGCTTGAGTAATGGTAGACAGAGTAATTTAAGGTAGGCAAGAGCTGGCTCTTGATGGGTGTGTAGGATTTCAACAGTCAAAAGATGCGGCGGACAGTAAAAGCTCCAGGCAGAGGGAACATTGTGAACAAAGGCAGAAAAGCACAGGATACCTTTGGAGAAATGGAATCAGTTCCCTTATGTCTAGAGTATTAAATGCATTAGAAGTGGGGGGTGGGGGGCAATGGGGGGATCAGGACACATATGTAATAATCAATAAAGAAAAAATTCATTAGAGGAAAGAATGGGAGAGAAGGTGGTAAAAGTATATTGGCACTTATATGCCTCTCTTCTCTTCCTCCAACCAGAGGATTCACTCTTGATAATAGGTAGGGTTTGACTTTTGTTCCTCTCTAAGGGCTTAACACTGGACTGGGTACACAGTAGGGGTTTAATATATTTTGGTCTATTAGACCATTAGCTAATATTGTTGTGCATTTATATCCACTAAGATAAGAGTTTGGCAATGAGAACTACAAATGAGGATGGATGCTGGGGTTTAGCTACTAGAGGCATAATTCTAGTGCTTGAAATCAGGCAAGGTAACTGATCAGCTAACATCCAGAGCAACACTTCTCAGACTTTAATACAAATCTTGTTAACACGCAAATTTTGATTCCATACAGCTAGCTGGGTAGAGACCTGTGAGTCTGCATTTCTAATAAGCTTCAAAATGATGCCTAGGTCGCTAGTGTGGAGACCAAACATAGAGCAGCAAGGATCTACAGGTCTTTCCCAGCCCCCACTCCTTGACCCTTTACAGACTCTAGACTCTTAAATGACTTGACATAACTAAGTATAGCTTATGGAGAAGCTGAAATTTAAAGTATCTCATGAAGATTTTTCTGCTACTAGATTGTTGAGGTACATTTGGACTGATGGCATCCCACCTGTGTCATTTAAAAATTTTTATTCTTAGATGAGTATGGTTCTATCTGGTTGGAATAAGAGCATAATGTAGTCTATTTTAAAATAGGGCAAGTCTTTACTCTCCAAATATAGACTTATCGATTGATCAAACATCCCTTCTGTCTAAATTCCATGTATGTTTCCTCCTTAAAATTATAAACTTGTGTTTTTCAGGCTAATGGCTCACAAGGGGCAGTCAAACTCTAGTCACTGGTATTTTGAAAATGATTATTATTATATGAAAAAAATATAGCTGTGAGAATCAGGATTGGTAAGGAATAGTCTCCAGGATGCAAATGAAAGTGATGGTAAATTGTTGCATATATTAATTAGCTTTCAACTAATTACACAATACTACCTGGCTATATTTTAGCTGCACTATAGGGAGAAAGGCTAGGGTACTGACTACACGATTATAGTCTTATCAAGAAATATGCCAATCTTTAAAGAAACATCAGAAGTTTGATTTTTTTTCCTCCAAGACTAGATAGGTTGAGAACCGCTGCTGTAGAGCCTAAGACCATCGGAAAACACAGATATTTACATTATGATTCATTAACAGTAGCAAAATTACAGTTGTGAAGTAGCAACAAAAATAATTTTATGGTTGGAGGTCACCACAACATGAGGAACTGTATCAAAGGGTCGCAGCATTAAAAAGGTTGAGGACCACTGAGATAGATAGATAGATAGATAGATAGATAGATAGATAGATAGTAAACATAGACCCAATAATGAGATATTCACACAGCCTGAAGTCTGGAGGCAAAGAGAGGCTTGACCATTCACCTAAAGCCTGGCCTTTTATCTTCTCTCAGTGTTTGAAACACCCATCTGCTCAGGTTCTCAATGCAGCTTTTCAAGTCCCCTCATCTGTCTGCTTTAGCCTCTGGGAATAGAAAGATCTATTTAGCAACATTGACCACTTTCATGTATAGCTGATAGAAGAGGTTTTCTGCAGATAAATACATATATGTAGATATATATATTAAAATCAAGAACACAAGAAGAAATGAAGGAATTCTGCTTTTTCATTTAACTCAATTTTTCTTTCAAGGGCTAGAGCAATTGTCATGCTTTCTTTTCTACTGAAAGGGTGTGGGCTGTCCTAATCACTAGTATAGCAACCTAAAGACCCACCTGTTTTCTCTGAGAAAGGACTGAGCTCTCACAAGAAGCTTCCTGCTCAAATAAAACAAGGCCTTCAGATTCCTGGCTATATTTCAATTGCAATTCTATCGGATTTGAGTGAGTGAAGGGGAAAGTAAGACATTTGGGGGGCTAGCTCTCTGAATCTGTGCCAGTAACTTGCATTCTGACAAACTCCATTCTTATCTGTGATGCCTGTCCTGCTTTGCAGAACCTGTTTCCCAGAATACTCCCATTTCACAGAGGCCATAAACCATGAACCATATACAATCCCCTGAGGGGGTTAGAAGCGCTGGCACCAGACAGGCCTCTGGGTGTAATCTCACTTCCCCCATCCCAACTCATGGCGGGCTACAAAGCCCGTGAAGGGTCCAGAAGTCTGATCCATATTTGGGGGACAAAGGAACTAAAGAATATAAAAGGAAAGCTTCATCCATATTCATCACTTAGGATTTGGAGACTGACCCCCCTGAGTCACGGCACTAGTGCATCTGCAAATAAAGGCTACTTTTCTAAATATACTCTGAGTACCCAGCTGATTAATTCTCCTGCACCACCTGGCAGCTTATCTGCAACCTGAGGATTCCAAGTGAATGTTAACCCTCCTTCTCTCTTCTCTTCCTCCCTTTTATCTTACTTTGCTTCAGATATACATGTTTAAAAGTTACAAAAGAACTACCATATTGCAAAAAATTAAATATTACAAGTAGTGAAGGCTCACCATCCCCCCTTTTAATTACAATATGTTTAGTTAATATCTATCATCTCACATAATTAATTTTTTTCTGTTGTGGTGAGAACTTTTAAGATCTACTCTCTTAGCAACTTTCAAATATGTAATACAATGTTGTTAACTGTAGTCACCATGTTGTACACTACATACCCAAAATTATTTATCTTTTAACTGGAAGTTTGTACCTTTTGACCACCTTCATCTGTTTCCTTTACCCCCACCCCCATTTGGCAACCACCAATCTAGTCTCTATTTAATCCCACTCTCCAGAGGTTGACAATTGTTAATAGATTGGTATAAATTCAGACTTTAAAAAATCTTTATTGTTGAAAGTATTATGTAGGTCCTCCTTTTTCCCCCCATTAACCTCTTCCAGGCCGCTCCCATCGCCGCCCCCCCCCCCCCCCCGCCTTACCACCCCATTGTCTGTATCCACGGGATGAGTGGATAAAAACAAACAAACTATGGTACATTTACACAATGGACTATTATGCAGCAATGAATTTAGGCTTTTATTAAATACAATTAGATATATAAATTATTTTAGTTTGCCAAAACCGGTTTGGCTCAGTGGATAGAGCGTCGGCCTGCGGACTGAAAGGTCCCAGGTTTGATTCCGGTCAAGGGCATGTACCTTGGTTGCGGGCACATCCCCAGTAGGGGGTGTGCAGGAGGCAGCTGATCAATGTTTCTCTCTCATCGATGTTTCTAGCTTTCTATCCCTCTCCCTTCCTCTCTGTAAAAAAAATCAATAAAATATATTTAAAAAAAAATAAATAAATAAATTATTTTAGTTTATAAAAATTGGATATTTATATACTTTACTGTATTTTTTAATTTACCAATATACCATGAATACTTTCCTCATTGCATGACTCAATAGTATCCTGATGTCATGATCTATTTAACTGTTTCCTTATTAACAGAAATTTCATTTACACAAAATTTTTATATGAATTATGCTACAACAAATATGCTTGTACAACGCAAGCTTTTTTGTAGCATAAATTACTAGAAATGAAAATCCTGAGTTAAGGTATCTACATATTTAAATATTTTTAGATTTTGTCAAATTTCCTTTTTCAAAGGCTGTATCAATTTAAACATCCATAATTAATGTATAAGAGGGTCTGTTTTCTAGAACACTTACCAATTCTGGGTATTTCAATCCTTTAATTTTGTTGCCAGTTTGAAAGATCGTATGTTGGTGTTGTTTTCATTTAATTCATAGTTGGTGAAACCGAATGACTTTTTATATGTTTGATGGCTATTTATATTCTTTCTTTTGAAGGACCTGCTTCTACCAGGAAATGCAGAGGGCAAACAAGCCAGGTCTTGTGACAGAGCTCTGGTAATGAGAAAAGTGTATCACCTGTGCTTAGAAAAATAAAAAGACGAGTGTTTATTTTTATTAGAAGTACAAATATGCTGCTTTAAATGGTAAAGACTGAAAGGAAAGTAGAATGGGTCACTTCTAAGGACACACAGATAGGCTTCATAGTATATTTCAGAGCTAAGAAGTCAATTGAACAGAAGAAAACATGGTGTGATAAGACTGCTGGAGAAGCTGGGAGTGTAATTCTAAACATCCATCCATTTGTTCATACTCAACAAGTATTTCTGAGCACCTACAATGTGGGTATCAGTGGTGAACAAATATCCTAGTCTCTGAAGTAAAACTGATTGAGTTTGAATTTTGGCTCCACTTCTATGTCTGTATGATCTGTGCAAATCCCGCTATGTGTTTGTGTTGCAGTTTCCTCATCTGCAAAATGGATATAATAATAGTATATACATCATAGAGAGGCTGAGAGGATTAAATGGGATAATGCAAGTAAAGTTCTATGCACAGAGTAAGCACCTAATGAGGCTTATATTTGCAATTCCTGGCAAATGAGTTGCTGTTTTCCTTTCCAAAATCAACTCTGGAGAAATTATAGAAGCCAGAGTGAAAGATAGATTCCAGGAACTACAGCAACCACAACAAAAACACTGTGAAGAACCTCTGAGGATACTGAAAGCTGCCTTGAACTGGTGTGTGTAGAACGTAGATAGTTGTAGCTTGGTGTAGGCATCAGATAGGATATAGCAGAAAAAAATCTTTTAGAGCTCTACTGCTGCCTCTCCACTGTGTATCCTTAGTATAATTACTGCTTGCTTTATTCATTGTAGAAATCAGCTGCAAAAGCCCAAATTGCCTGTGTCAGCATGCTAATGTATAGATGGGAAATACAAAATCCTGCTGGGGTGAGGACTTTTGAGCACTGGGATGGACTAACCAGTTGCCCTCTGTTGTTCATTTATCTACCTCTCCACCTCCAAATCATTAGATCTGATGGATTGCTACTCAAGGTGACTGACTGAAGGCGTTGCCTCATGATGTGCCAGGATATAGGAGTAACACTAGTTCTGTGGTGTCTAGGGCTCTTCACTTGGACTAGACTAGAATGTGGCATATCTAGACTTCTGAGAAGGATGGATAACTGCTATAGAAATAGTAAATTGGACAACATATAACATCCATTGCGGAATTATTAGAATAGAAAGGCAAATAATTTAAAATATGCAAGGTAAATATATTTTAGGAGTTAAGTAATATGAAATAAAATAAGAATTTAACAAGGATCAAATGGAAAATATTAGCCACGAGATACTTTACAATTTCTGACAGTCTTCATTTCTTTGTGTAGACCTCAGTTTCCATCTCGTATCAGCCTGAAAATATTCATTTATATTACTTTTTAAATGAATTTCTATTTTAGAATACATTTAGGTTTACCAAAAAAAATTACAAAGATAGTACAGAGAGTTTCCTTATACCCTCAATTCTCTTTCCCCTATTGTTAATATCTTACATTAGTATGATAGCAGTATCATTAGTACGATACATTTATGTAGACTAGCTACATAAATTATTTGGAATTCTTTTATATGGGAGATTTGTATGTTATCCTTAACTTATTTGTTTACTAAATCATTTATTTATATCATTATGAACTTATGGATATTTATTTTATACTTTGGACTGTAATCCAATACCATTTTATTTTCTCCTTAAAATAATTCTTCTTATAGAATTATTTTCCAACTTTGGCTATCGCCCCCCGCCCCCCAGTTGATTGCTATGTCCCATTGACATGGTTCCATCATTTTAAAACATTTTTTTCACTTTCTGATGCTAGGCTCTTCTTGTATATTTCTAGCTCTAACCCTAGAGTGAACCATTTCTCCAAGGAGCCCTGGCTATTTTTATTGTATGGTGATATTAGAAACCAAGATCTAGGTACTGGGTGAAACATTTCTTGTTGTGCAGGTTTGCTGGTGAAAAATTATCTCAGCCTCGATTTGCCCAACACAGTATTTATTTAACCGTTATTTTCAAAGTATTTTCCCCCTTGGATATAGAATTATTTTGCAGCTTACATTATTTCTGATAAGAAGTCAGTATTTACCTTTTCCTTTATTCCTTTACATGTAAGGTGGTGTATTTCTTCCTCTGGCATTTAGGATTTTTTTCTGTGTACTTGGTTTTCAGCACCTTGATTATGATGTGCCTGGTGTGGTTTTCTCTCTCTTTATACTGGTTGGGGTTTGTAGAGTTTTTTTGATTTGTGAATTCAGAGTTATCAAATTGGAAAACTTTCAGCCTTTATTTCTTCCAATATTTTCTCTGAACTTCCATCCTGGCATTCCAATTACATGTAGGTTAAACCACTTGATATTGACCCTCATGTCACTGAGACTCTGGTTATCTTATTCTACACTCCCCTGCCCACCACTTTGTGCTTTGATTTGGGTAGTTTCCTTTGCTATGTCTTCAAATTTACTTCTTTTCTGTAGTGTCTAATCTCCTGTTAATCCCATCCAGTAAACTTTTCATTTCAAATATTGTAATTTTCAACTCTAGTAGTTTTACTTGGTTGTTTCCTTTAAGCCCAGGAACGCATTTTAATAGCTAGCTATTCTAACATTTTATCTGCTAATTCCATCCTCTCTGTCATTTCTGTGTCTTTTTCTATTGTCTGATATTTCTCCTGCTTATGTATCATATTTACTTTCTTCTTCACCTGTCTAGTAATTTTTTATTGGATGCTGAATATTGTGAATATTTTATTGTCAAGTGCCTGGCTTTTGCTGTCTTATTTTAAAGAACATTGAATTTTGTTTTGGCAGGCAGTTAAGTCACTTACAGACCAGCTTCAAAATTTCAAAGCTTGTTTACAAGGTTTGTTAGGGTTAGGTCTAAGATAGACTTTACTGTAGGGCTAAGTTAGCATTATTACTAAGGTGTGATCATTCTGGGGCCTATATTTAAATTAATGAGTGCTCAGTAATATTTCTCCACTCTGGCTGTTGGGAACTCAAGCATTCCTAGCCCTGAATGAGCTCTGGGAACTGTTTAGCTTACAGCTTTGCAGCAGTTGTTCTTTGCTTATCCTCACTGGAGTTTCACTATGCACGCACAACAATATGTATCAAATACGCAAGGGAACCCTTATATCAATTTCTAGAGGGTTTTTTCTTTGCATAGCTACCTCCTCTCTAGTACTCTGCTATACTAATTATAGCTGCATTGGCCTCCCTAAACTCTCTTCTCTGTCTTAAGTCAGCAAGATCACTGTGCTCTGCTTGAGCTTTCCATTCCATGCTGTGGTCCAGAAATTACCCCAGGCAGCAAGCTTGGACAATCACAGAGATAACCTCATTTGTTTTCCTTCTTTCAAAGATCAGAGTCAGGAGTGTCTGTTGTCTATTGTCTGAAAACAATTTTTTCCTATATTTTTTCCAGTTTTCTACTTAGTTATGTTAAGAGGACATGTCTAGTGCCAGTTACTTTGTCATGGATGGAAATGGAAATTCTACTCATAAAATGTAATAGTGGAAATGAAAACTATGACTGATGGAATCAACATCAGGATGAATGTAGCTAACAAACAAATTAGTTAGTTAAAAATTGAGGAACTTCCCAGAAGTCAGCAGGGAAGATAAGGAAATACAAAATATAAAGAAAAATCTAAGGGCTATGGAGATAGAAATGAAAGTTTCAACATCAAATAAAGGAGTCCAGGAAATAGAGAAGATAAAAAATAGAGAAGTAACTGCTTTAAGAAATAATGAAGATACATTTTTTTTGGAATGGAGATATAATGAAAGATTTCATGTTGAAAAGAGTCATAGAGTGCCAAGAAGGAAAACCTATACTAGATACTCTACAGTGAACATTAAGAGCATCAAATAAAAAATTCTAAAAACATTTTGAAAGAACACACAGCACACCTACAAAGGTAAAAGCATCAGATTGATCAATGTCAATATTAGATGTAAGAAGAAAATAGAGTATTCTTGGTGAGATGAATAAGAGAGCTTCACAGAAAAAAAATACAAAAAAAAAAAAAAAAAGCCTGGGATGGAGGGAAACCAGAGAAATAACTGAATTGATCAAAAGCCTCCACAGCCATAGTTTAATGGTGTAAAAGGTCTTGTGTATTTCTTCTAGGGCAGAAAATTAGGCATAATTCCCCCCTACTGAATCATCTTTCTCCTCTGGAGTTAGAATTATTCCATTTTGCATTTGTCTTGTACTTGTATTTTATACATTCCAAGTTGCTTTAATATTCATTACCACATTTTAATTTTGTGGAAGTGGAAGATTGTTATTGTGTTCATATGGTGGTATTTGCCCCATTGTATAGATAAGAAAGCTGAGACCCCTTTTTCTAACTCTAACTCTCTAATTATCAGATGTCTGCTGTTTCTTCAGCATACAGTAGTAAGGATCATAAAAGTTCAGGTGTGCTGGGTGGTTATGAACTTATTTGCTAAATGGACCTTGCTTGAAAAGGCCTTTTGACTGGGATAGGCATTATCAAGTGAAGAGGGGACTGTTATATTTCTACTATCATATTTTTATGAGAGGCCACCCATGAGAAGTCTGTGTTCTTCTGTGTTTGGCTTCTGTATTGTGATTGTCCTCAGCTCTGAGATATGATCCAATAATGAAAAAAAATCTCTTTTCCCACTTGGAGTTTTTGTTAGTCATTTATGTGGATAAGGTTTTATTGGGATAATTATTGTAAATGTGGCACACATGAAGAGTGGCTCCAATTGTATTTTTAGAGCATAAATGTATGATAATTAATTTCATGGCAACTTACACAAATCTTCTTGCCCTGAAAGCTACCAGCAGGAGAGACATTACTGTCTGTCAGATAAATGACAGAGAGGAAGAAACCCCTACTCTAATTTTTTCTTTGCTAAATATGAAGTGTCTCTTTCCCATGGAGCTCATAAAGACCCTTCACATTGTCAGCTATACATGAACATTCTTTTTACCAACTACCCTAAGGTTGTAAAACTCCCAGTGAAGGAACAAAAAGAGCACAATAATTCTAGGAAACTGGAGGAATGCTGTAGTCCCAATACTTCCTTATTAGAGAGGAATGAAATCATGAGTGTAGCAGCATGTCAGGCCCATGGCTAGTCTCCCCTTTTGAAGGGTGATGAGCTGCAGAGAACATGCTCTGTCAATGTAGGATGTGTTCTGCTTTGTGACTATGCTTTCACTTGTGTCTCCATTTAAATGATTTACTCTTTGAGAATCTGGCAATTTCTGTCTCGACTACACTCTCACTTCTCTCCTCTCTCCTCTCTCCTCTCTCTTCTCTCTTTCTCTGTCCCCCTCTCTCTCCTACTCTCTCTCTCTTTCTTTCTCTCCAGCAAAACCTTCATGCTATGAAAGCACAAGCCCTTGCATAGTCCATTGAAATAAAAATAAAGATGGATGGGGCCTGAATTTCTAAGATGGAGCTCCAAATGTAAAAGGCGATTGAAGTGGGCCAGGGAAAATGAACCATTTGTACAGCTGAGTCTGAAAAACTTTTAGTAATAGCTAATTTATATCTTAATACCCTTTACAATTTTAAGATTTGAATTTTATTGTGCTTTAACTCTTGAAGCAGTATTTATTTATTTCAATGAGGACCCTTCAGGTATATAATTTATTAATGAATTCAAAATAAAATGTAAAAGTCTTGCAGAGTCTGGCTGGCACCAGCTGCATTTGGCTTCTTTCTTTTTAGACCCCATAGTTGCTTACTTGAGTTGCAGGCTAGAGCCTTTATAAGACTGTGGTTGGCAAAGTTGGTTTTTGGAGCCCCTCATTTCCTTACTCTGTCTGCTTATCCCTATGTGTTATCTGCACCCCCCTCCACACACATACATACACTTCCACTACTTACCCCCTACCCCTAACCCCGGATACCCTTCCCCTCTTTTTAAGCTTCCAGCACTGTCTATTCACATTTTTCTTCCTATTAAAATCTGCTCGGAGGAGTGGCTCTAATCAGTCATTTAGAAATCAGTATGGATCTAAATCAACTTCCTTCCCTCTCACAGGGAGCCTGTCTTTAAACTTTATCTCCAATTATGAAATTAAAAATTTTGTTCCTTATTAAAGGTATTTCAGGCATTAGCAAGTTTGTGGGGAAGGTAGATTTTTTGGCCAGGTGGATCTTAGGTATCCCAGAAATTGACTGATGATTGTCATACCCACAGTACTTAACACAGTGGCTAGCACACCTAGTAGCAGTTCAATGGGGATTTGTTAATTAGGTAAATGGTTATTTACTCCTCCTACCAACAAGGCATTGGCTGTTCAGCTTTTTCTTTCACTTTTCAATGCCTCCCAGATGGATATTGTGGGGCATGTGCCCATTGTGGATCCTGACATTACAATGGAGTTTGACAATGAAAAAGATTGCAACATTTGAAAAGATTGAGTCTTGAAGGATAATTCAATGAGCAGTCACATGACAGAATCAGAAAGTTAAACAGACATATATGAATCTTCCAAAATTGAAAACTGTCGAAATTGCTGGAAGATTAGATCTTATGTCATTTGCTGTAAACCTGCTCTGGCTATACTTTCAAAGAAGAGTATTTCCTGACTGTCAGTCAACTGTGGCCTGTTTACAGGGAGCAGGATCTGAGGAGGTCAGAGGCTAGGCTCTGCAGTCATTTCTAACGAGTTTTTTCTTTTGACTAAAACACCGCAGGAAATGTGAGTGCAAGGTGAAGAGATTTACTTTTTTTTATTATTGCTCACATGAAGTTTATATTTCCATTTGAAACCTTTTCACTGAAAGCTCTTGGAAAATTTGACCCCTGAAACAAGCATTATTTACAGAGTTTGGGTCATGGCTTTCTGTCTAGGTATAGGTTTGAATGTGATTAGCAGACAAGCCCCCATACTGGGCCTCTTGGCTTCTGCTGGCTGGCATTCATCCCTATACCATCTGGTCTTCCCTGCTCCTGCTACTGCTAGAAATGTCCCTGCTACTGTTCCTTGTCCTAGGAATGTACTGTGTACATTCTCTAGTATGTTTTCAAACGGACCCTCCTTCATTGTCATCTGGGAGTGGCCCATCCTCTAGGCCAGTGATGGGCAACCTTTTGAGCTTGGTGTGTCAAACTTCGCCAAAAAACTGAGCATAACTCAGGTAGTGTGTCACTTTGAGGAAAAAACATTATTTCGCAAATGTTTCATCCTCAGGAGCAGCAAATGTTTCATCCTCGGCATGCGGCTGCCTCAGCGGCTGCGTGTCATCAGAAATGGCTACGCGTGTCAGTGCTGACACGCGTGTCATAGGTTTGCCATCACTGCTCTAGGCACATAAATCAATCATTGCAATTTTACACAAGAAGTCCTGGGAGCAGGGAGAGGTGTTAAACTCAGGTGAAAATACTTCTGCTCTAATTATTGCGTTAACCACCAGGCAACTTATTGTGCCTCATCTCTCACACTCCCATTCCTAAAAAGCCTGAGTTGCTCTCTTTCTGGGCCTCAAATTGCTTTTTTCAATAGGTTAAGGCTATAACTATTAATAAGCAAGGGCTTTTGCTTCAGGGCTGTCAAGTCTGAAAAATTTGTCCTTTTCAAGTCTGAAAAATTTGTTTAGCAATTAAAATAAAAGAGATTTGAAATCTCATGTATTCATATACTAGTAAGTGGCTCTCCTTTCATATTTTTGCCTGGCTATAACTTGAGATGCTTTTTAACTACAAGCTTTTTATTAAGTAGAAAGTGTAATTATTCTCTTAGAGGGGAAAAGCAAAAATACTCCCAGTTACCTGTCTAAAGAATCCCTTTAACAAATGATAGCTTATCTCAAATTAGAGCAAGAATTAGACTGATTCAGAACGATATTGGGGCAGGGCAATAAAATCACTGCTGTTAAAGCTTGTAAGCACTTTTAAGAATAACATCACTGCTGTTAAAGCTTGTAAGCACTTTATTAAAGGCACTAGAGGCCCGGTGCACGAAATTCATGCATGGGTGGGTGTCCCTCAGCCCAGCCTGCACCCTCTCCAATCTGGGACCCCTTGAGGCATGTGGGATCGGACCTAAATGAGTGGTTGGATATCCCTCTCACAATCCAGGACTGCTGGCTCCCAACTGCCCTCCCCTGCAGGCGTGGTCCCCCGCAACTGCCCTCCCCTGCTGGCCTGGTCCCCCCCAACTGCTCTCCCCTGCTGGCCTGGCCCCCCCCAACTGCCCTCCCCTGCAGGCCTGGTGCCCCCAACTGCCCTTCCCTGCAGGCCTGGTCCCCCCAACTGCCTTCCCCTGTAGGCCTGGTCCCCCCAACTTCCCTCCCCTGCTGGCCTTGTCTCTCTCAACTACCCTCCTTTGCTGGCCCGATCACCCCTAACTGCCCTCCCTGCTAGCCTGATTGCCCACAACTGCCCTCCCCTGAAGGCCTGGTATCCCCCCAACTGCCCTGCCCTGCAGGCCTGGTCCCCCCCAACTGCCCTCCCCTGCAGGCCTGGTCCCCCCCAACTGCCCTCCCCTGCTGGCCTGGTCTCCCCCAACTGCCCTCCTCTGCTGGCCTGGTCACCCTTAACTTCCCACAACTGCCCTCCCCTGCAGGCCATCTTGTTGAGGCCATCTGTGTCCACATGGGGGCAGCCATCTTTGTCCACATGGGGCGGCCATCTTGTATCTTGGTGTGACAGTCAATTTGCATATTACTCTTTTATTAGATAGGATATTTGAAAATATGAAAGCCATTGTATTCTAGGCTCAATAAAGCAAAATGATAATTGTTGAACAATCTTAAATGCCTTTCAGTATGAAAAAAGCTTACTGGAATGTCCAATAAGTTTGCAGCATCATTTGAAATAAAATTTTATTTAGTATAGTTCAAAATATCATTCCAGTAATCTTTAAGCAAGTATCAAAGTGATTAATTGATTAATACAACTTTCTTTAGCTAGGACCCTTAATTAACTAAAACTTTTTCTGAATTGCTGTTATTTTTTTTTTCAGAAAGAAGTGTATCAAAAGATAACCATGTCCTAGTTTTTTATTTTTCTTCTACAGCATTTCTAGTGCATTGAGTTCACTATGGGTTAAATACAATCTCTTAAGCCTTTTACAACAACATCACTAGTCTGAGCTGATGCCATTGATGGTTGGAAAGATGACTCCAAGACCTGGCAATATCTTCAATCTTCACATATTAAATTTTGTTCACTAATGTAACTTTCTATACTATACTCACTAAGGCAGGAAACTGAATCATAGGATTTCCAGCCATAAATTTTGAAAAATAGTAGAGTTTCAGGCTAACCCCCAGTTACACAGACAGAAAGCAATCAGTCACAATATTCTACTCACAGACTTAATGAAGAAAGAATTGGCCATGCTGATGTGTCATTGTGTTGAAAGTAGCCAAAAATAATTGCCCATGGTTTGGAAATAGTTTTATTTTATAGTAAATTTGTGGTGCTAGAAATTAATCTGTGGAATTTTCTGTTATTCACTATGTACAGCCACCCAGAACAGTGAATGGCTTTAACATGGTAGGTATTTTAAAATATTTTTTATCTAAATCGAAGAATGAACATGTGCCCTGTATATTTTTAAGATACTAAACTAATTTTTGTTGCCAATTGCTCCTAATAATCTGTTTCCTTGTCTTGTACTCCTACTACTCATTGAAGCAATTGAACATATTACTTCAAGGAAAGACAGATATGACCTGGAACAAATGTATCACAGTTCAGCTGAATTTCAAAGTATAACTTTTTAAGTCCATTGTGAGATAACAGTTTCAAAAGCCAGGCTTTGATGAAAATAAATATTTTCTTTGCATACCAAGTACAAAATGTGGTGGTCTAAAAATAGTACTGCACTATCAGCCATTGTGTAGAAAGGATGGGGGATACTAATATAAAGGAAATATCTGCCACTTGGGAAACTGAAAGCCATTTTGGTGCTTGAAGGAGCTTGGAGATATTTGGGAAGGAATATGCTTAGGCTTAAGATGCTGACCCCACACAATAGGCCACAAAAGGGTCTGATATTACCCCTCTTGGGGGGGATCACATAGTGCCACATATCAACAAAAAGTATACACAGTTGAATAGAAATGGCACCATGACATGATAAAGAAGAGAGAGGACTAGGGATAATGTATCTGATCCTGGAGAGCTATACAGGAAATATTAAGTTCTCACATGCCCTGGTTTGGGATGCAAGAGTGAAGAAAGGATAGGTGGATCAGAAGAGGCCTGGTATCAGGAAGAGGAGATAACTGAGTATGGGAACCTTACCATTAGAGTAATGGCAAGGTTTATGGTCATTAGCAGTGTTTCCCAGAATGCTTCTCTAAAGGCCAGGTGACCCCAAGATAGTGTGTTGTGGGCACCTGTTCATTACTCATGATAATCAGACATGATTACAAACGTCTCAACAGAGTTCAAAAAGGAACAACAAACATGCAGCACAGGGTTCCCTTCTCCAGTGAAATGAGGCTATATATCTTCCCTCTGCACTCTGATGCCATCTTGGGAATGGAGAAGAGAATCTATTTTAAGAAGGTAAGAGGCCCTAATAGGAAGTTTGAACTTTTTTATTTTATTTTATTTGTTTTGGGAAGTTTAAACTTTGAATTGACTGAATATTAACCTGAAAGATACTGTGGGAATTGGGGCTTCAGCCAAGATGAAGTCAGATTAAGTTGCTTTATTGTGACTGAGTCAGAGTGTGTACATGCACCAATATTTTATAGACTAAGGCAAGGCTCAGCTACTTTTCTAACTCAGCACCAAGTCTTTTTACAATAATTTTTCCTATCATACATATTATTTATTTGTTTTTCCAGCTTTATTGAAGTTTAATTGACAAATTTATATTTAAGGTATATAATGAGATGATTTGATACATATATACATTGTGAAATGATTACCACAATCAAGCTAATTAATACATCCATCACTTCACAGTTACCTTTCTTTCAGTGAGAACACTTAAGATCTACTCTCTTAGTAAATTTCAAGTGTACAGCACAATATCATTAATCATGATATATATATATGTGTGTGTGTGTGTGTGTGTGTGTGTTCAGCATACTGTACATTTGATCTCCAGAACTTACTTAACTTATAAGTGAAAATTTGTATCCTTTGACTAGTATCTCCCCATTTCTTACACTCTCAACTGTGAGTTTAAAAATCTTCCTTTTTATATATTTACCCTGCGAAAGGTGAGAAAGTGAGATGACAAGAGAAAAGTTCTCTATTAAAATGCAGGTTCCTCTGGAAGTAGTTGCACCTTAAAATTGTATCAGTGAATACTAAATTATTAGTTAACAAAATAGTTGTCCATTAAAAACAATATCTTAGTAGTGGGGGAAGTGATAAAGACTAGGCACTTTGGAGAAGGTGGTTAAAGAGGATTAAGAAATAGTTATAGTCTTCTTAACATATCTGAGGCCATTTGGATAGTATTTACACCATAGTTCTTTTTTAAAATTAAATTTATTGGGGTGACATTGGTAAATGACATTATATAGGTTTCAAGTGTACAATTCTATTGCACATAATCTGTATATTGCACTGTGTGTCCACTACCAAAGTCAAATCTTCTGTCACCATATATTTGACCCCTTTTACTCTTTATTATCCCCCAACTCTCTTCACTCTGGTAACTGCCACACGGTTGTCTGTGTCTATGTTTTGTTTGTTTGCTTTTCTGTTTGTTCATTTGTTACTTTCAGTTTTATATCTCACATATGAGTGAAACCCTATGGTTTTTAACTTTTTCAGACTGACTTATTTCACTTAGCATAATATTCTCAAGGTCTATCCATGTTGTCTCAAATGGCAGTATTTCATCTTTTCTTATGGCTGAGTAGTATTCCATGGACTCCAACCAACTGAGCCATCTGGCCAGGGCTCATTGTAGTTTTGATTTGCATTACCCTAATAGCTGGTGAAGTTAAGCATATTTTAATATATCTGTTGGCCATTTGTATGTCTTCTTGAGGAAAGTGTCTGTCCAGGCCTTCTGGCTATTGGATTAAAAATTTATAATTGGATTAAAAATTATCAGAAGGCCATTTTTGTTTGTTTAGTGTTGAGTTTTATGAGTTGTTTATATATTTTTGATATTAACCCTTTGTTGGAGCTGCTGTTTGCAAATATCTTATCCCATTTGGTTGGTTGCCTTTTTGTTTTGTTGGCAGTTTCTTTCCCTGTACAGAAGCTTTTTAGTTTGATATAGTCCTATTTATTTATTTATTTATTTATTTATTTATTTTTGCAAAGGTGGACATTTTATCATGTTAAAGGGTACACTACATCAAGAAGACATAACACTTCTAAATATATATGCACCCAATCAGGGAGCACCACAATATATAAAGCAACAACTAACAGAACTAAAGGGATAAACTGTCAAAAACACAATCATAGTAAGGAACCTAAATACTCTATTGACAGCTATAGATAGACCATCTTAACAGAAAATCAATAAAGAAATATTGGCCTTAAATGACACATTAGACCAAATGGACATAATTGACATTTACAGAGCCTTTCCTCCCAGAACATCAGATTATATGTTCTTTTCCAGTGCATGTGGAACATTCTCAAGGATAGACCATATATTGGGACACAAAACTAGCTTCTACAAATTTAAAATATATATATCAAGCATATTCTCTGACCATAATTCTTTGAAATTAGAAATCAACTGTAAATAGAAAACAAAACCCCCACAAATATGTGAGATTAAACAACATGCTACTAAAAAATGACTGGGTTAAAAAGAAATAAGAGGTGAGATAAAAAAATACATTGTAACAAATGAAAATGACAATATGACATATCAAAACTTTTGGGATCCAGAGGCTTCTGTTCAAGATGGTGGCTTAGGTAAATGGGGCACTTGCTGCCTCCCACAACCACATAAAAATTACAACTAAAATTCAGAACAATACGCATTCAGAACCACCGGAAATCTAGCTGAAAGGAAGTCCTATAACAAGGGAATTAAATAAGAAGCACATTGAGACTGGTAGGAGGGGCAGAGTCATGGGGCAGAATCATGGAACTGGGTGATTTAAAATTGGGAGAGAGATCTTGGTGGTGCAGGTTTCCCTGAAGAGTGAGGGATCCCACATCAGTCGCGCCCCCAGCCCAGGGTTCCAGTGCCAGGAAGAAAAGTCCCCACAACTTCTGTCTATAAAAACCAGTAGGAATTCTAGCTGAGTGTTACTGAGGCTGCTGGAGCCCCAGGCAGCTCCTTTTAAAGTGCCTTCACATGGACTTACTCCCTCTGAGCTCCAGCACTGGGGAAGTAGCTTGAAAGGAAGCTGGGACATTCAGGGAGGAACTAACATGTCTGGAATCAGAGTGAGAGCTAGAGGGGCAGCTTTCTCCCAGACAGAAGTGCTGGCAGAAGCCATTGTTTCTTTGCTGAGCCTTCCCTGCCACCGAGCCAACAGGCAGTCACCATATCTGACTCTCCATCATATTGGCTCATACTTTTTGCCTTGCCTGAGTGATTCCCTGAGACCCCACCCCTCCCTACTCAACCAATCTATTTCCAGTGGTTTTTCTATACAACTGGCCTCTCTTGCCTCATGCTTTTGACTTTTCTAAAATCTCACAAACAAGCAGCAGCTAGCCTCAGTGTGTCCCATACCTCTCAGTAAGTGGCCAGCACTAGAAGCAGCCTGTCTTGGTTCACAGCTTGGCCTGTCCTGGACACTTCCAAACCCAACATAAGTAGCAGCCATCTGAAGATCACTCTGTAGCTTGTGCCAGGTGGCCACAGTCAGGGTACAGGCAGTAGCTGGAGGCCCCAGAGCCAGTGCACCTGGTAGTTAGCTTCAACCATGTGGGATAACAACCCTGCCACCTCCACAAATGACACACTCAAGGGTGGACTTTGTGAGCACCAAAGCCCCACTGAAGCAAGTCCTGCTTCATAGGGTCAGCTCCTGGACAGCAGCTCTTCCACTGTAGTTGCAGCTAGTCCTTGCAACTGATTGGCCTGGGGTTCAATCCTTCCCAGTGATGCCAATATCAATCAAAGCTAAACTACAATAGGACAGTGCACATAGCTCACACAGGGGCACACTTAGAGTGCCCAGCTCAGGTGACTGGAAAGACTGAGCCACTGGGCCCTACAGGGCATTTTCTACACAAGGCCACTCTACTAAGTCTGGGAAGCAGATCTACATAGTACATAGAAACAAATACAGGGAAGCAGCCAAAATGTGGAGACAAAGAAACATGTCACAAATGAAAGAACAGGAGAAATGTCTAGAAAAAGAACCAAATGAAATGGAAGGAATAAAACTACTAGATACAGAGTTCAAAACAATGGTTATAAGGATGCTCAAGGAACTTATTGAGAGCTTCAAGGAATTGAGTGAGAATGTTAAGGAACTTAGTGAGAATTTAAAGGAAATTAATGAGAACATCAAAGACATGAAAAAGGACCAGTCAGAAATGAAGGCTACACTAACTGAAATAAAGAATAATTTACAGGGAATCAACAGTAGAGTAGAGGATAACAATAATTAAATAAAGAATTTAGAATATAAGGTAGCAAAAAACACCCAATCAGAACAGCAAAAAGAAAAAACGAATCCAAAAAAGAAGATAGTGTAAGGAGCCTCTAAGACAACTTCAAGCATATGAACATTCACATCATGGGAGTGCTGGAAGGAGAAGAGAGGGAGCAAGAAATTGAAAATCTATTTGAAAAAAATGACAGAAAATTTTTCTTACCTGAAAGAAATAGACATACAAGTCCAGGGAGAACAGGCAGTCCCAAATAAGATGAACCCAAAGAGGCCCATGCCAAGACACATCATAATTAAAATGCTAAAGGTGAAAGACAAAGAGAGAATATTTTTAATGTATATATATTTTTTTGTTTTTTAAAATTTTTATTTGTTGTTAAAAGTATTACAGATACCCCCTTTGTGTTTTCCCCCATTCACCCCCTCCACCCAGAAACCTCCCCTCCAAAGATGTCACAACACTATTGTCTGTGTCCATGGGCTATGCATGGTGCAGCCACTATGGAGAACAGTATGGCATTTCATCAAAAAATTAAAAATGGAACTCACATTTGACCTGGTGATCCCACTTCTAGGAATATATCCTAAGGAATCCAAAATACCAATCAGAAAGAATATATGCACCCTTATGTTCATAGCATCACATTTACAATAGCTAATATTTGGAAACAGCCCAAGTGCCCATCATCAGATGAGTTGTTAAATATATTTTTATTGATTTCAGAGAGAAAGGGAGAGGGAGAGAGAGATAGAAACATCAGTGATGAGAAAATCATAGATTGGCTGCCTCCTGTGCACCACCTACTGGTGATCAAGCCCACAACCCAGGCATGTTCCCTGACTGGGAATTGAACTGTGACCTCCTGGTTCATAGGTCAACACTCAACCACTGAGCCACACCAACTGGGCAAAGAGAGAATGTTAAAAGCAACAAGAGAAAAGCAGTTAGTTACCTACAAGGGAGTGCCCATGTGACTGTCAGCTGATTTCACAACAGAAACTTTGCAAGGCAGAAGGGAGTGACAAGAAATATTCAAATTGATGAAAAGCAAGGACCTGCAATCAAGATTACTCTACCAAGCAAAGATATCATTTAGAATTGAAGGTCAGATAAAGAGCTTCACAGACAAGAAAAAGCAAAAGGACTTCATTACCACCAAGCTAGTATTATATTAAATATTAAAGGGTCTTCTTTAAGAAGAAAAAAATAAAAAACCATGAAAAATTAAGTGACAATAAATACATATCTATCAACAATTGAATCTAAAAATAAATTAACAAGAAGAACAGAAACAGACTCATAGATACAGAGAACATTTTGATGGTTGCCAGACGCAAGGCAGGTTGGGTGGATGGCTGAAAAAGGAGAAAAGCTTTAGAAGTACAAATTAGTCATAGCCCATAGATAGGTAAAAGCCTGGGATGGGATGAGAGATGGGTGGAGGAGGGCCAAGGAGGGGAAATGAGGGACAAATGGGGAACATTCGTAATACTTTCAACAGTAAAATAAAATAAAATAAAAAACTTTTGGGATGCAGTGAAAGCAGTAATAAGAGGGAAGTTTATATCATTTCAGGCCTATTTCAAGAAACAAGCAAAAGCTGAAGTAAACAACCTAACACTACATTTTATTAAAAAATTTTTTTTCCATACCTCTGGTTCTATTTTATTCATCACTCTATTATGTTCATTAGATTCATTGTTCATTTGTTTTAGATAAAATTGTTGATAGATATGTATTTATAGAGGCCCGGTGCACAAATTCATGCATGGGTGGGTTCCTTGGGGAGGCCTGCAGAGGAGATTGAGCCCCAACTCCCTCCCCCAGCCTCTCAGCCCAAGCTCACACCCCCAGCCTTGCAGCCCCACCTGGCACCCTGCCTTGGCCTGGCGCTGCCCCCAAACCTGCTCTACCATCCCTCCTACAGGGCAATCAATTGGGGCCAGGCCCCCAGCCCAGCTCCCTCAGTGACTGGGAGCCAGGCAGTGGCCCTGCCTCCCACTGCCACAGCTGGTCGCTGTCTGCAGGGCAATCGGTGGGGTGATTGGGCCCCTGCTTGCACACGCCTTGCCTTGGCACCGCCTGCTCACCTGCTCCACCATCCCGTCATGGTCCCGCTCTTGTTTGGGCCTACTGAGGCCTGCAGCACCTCCACTGCTGTCCACTGCCAGCACTGCATCACTGATGCCCACCATGTTCTGCGCCACCCCATGGTGGTCAGAACATGTCATAGCAAGCAGTCAAACTCCAGTCTTCAGGACAAACTCCCAGTCGAATGACCACCAGAGGGGAAAATTTACATTTTAGGCTTTTATTATATAGGATTGGCATTTGATTATTCATATTTTGATGTTTTTTTCTCCTTTAAAAATTATTTTGCTGTTGAAATTATTACAGATGTCCCCTATTTTTACCATGTTGACCCATCCATTCTGCACCTGCCACCCTCCCCCCCCAGACCTTCACCACACTATTGTCTGTGTCCATGGGTTATGCATATATGCATATATGTTCTTTGGTTAATCTCTCCCCACCCACCCACTCACTCCCGCATTACTTGTGAGATTAGTCAGTGTGTTCCATGCTTCAATGTCTCTGGATCTATTTTGTTCATCAGTTTATTTTGTTCTTTAGATTCCACATATGAGTGATATCATATGATACTTGTCTTTCTTTGACTGGCTTATTTCACTTAGCATAATCCTCTCCAGATCCCTCCATGCTGTCTCAAAGGGTAAGAGATTATTCTTTTTTGCTACTGCTTAGTATTCCATGGTGTAAATGTACCACAGCTTTTTTATCTATTCATCTACTGATGGGCACTTGGGCTGTTTCCATATCTTAGCTATTATAAATTGTGTTGCTATGAACACAGGGATGCATATATTCTTTCTAACTGGTGTTTTTAGGTTTCTTAGGATATATTATTAGAAGTGCAGTCAGTGGGTCAAATGGCAGTTCCATATTTAATTTTTTGAGAAAACTCCATACTGTTTTCCAACATGGTTACACCAGTCTGTATTCCCATCAGCAGTGTAGTAGCATTCCTTTTTCTCTACATCCTTGCCAGCAATTGTCATTTGTTGATTTGTTGATAGTAGCCATTCTGACAGGTGTAAGGTGATACCTTATTGTTATTTTAGTTTGCATCTCTCTGATGATCAGTGACTTTGAGCATTTTTTTCATGTCTCTTGGCCATCTGTATGCCCACTTTGGAGAAGTGTCTATTTGTTTCTTTGTCCATTTTTTAATTGGATTGTTTATCTTCCTTTTGTTACGTTGTATGAGTTCTTTATATATATTTTGGATATCAACCCCTTATCAGATGTATCATTAGCAAATATGTTCTCCCATACAGTGGGCTCCTTTTCATTTTGTTGATGGTTTCTTTTGCTGTGAAGAAGCTTTTTATTTTCATGTAGCCCCATTCATTTATTTTCTCCATAGTGTCCCTTGCTCTAGGAGATGTATTGGTAAACATATTGCTGTGAGAGACATCTGAGATTTTACTGCCTATTGTTTCTTCTAGGATTTTTTATGGTTTCATGACTTACATTATCCATTTTGAGAGTAGTCTTGTGTATGTTGTAAGTTGGTGGTATAGTTTCTTTCTTTTTTTCTTTTCTTTCTTTCTTTCTTTCTTTCTTTCTTTCTTTCTTTCTTTCTTTCTTTATTTCTTTCTTTCTTTTTTTTTTTTTGCATGGAGCAGTCCAATTTTCCAAGCAGCATTTATTGACGAGACTGCCTTTATTCCATTGTATGCTATTGCCTTCTTTGTCAAATATTAATTGAACATAATGGCTTGGGCCGATTGCTTAAAAAAACTCTGAATAGGAGCAGCAATTTTGAGAAAGAAGAACAAAGTTGGAGGGATCACAATACCAGATATCAAGTTATACTTCAAAGCCACTGTAATCAAAACAGCCTGGTACTGGCACAAGAACAGACATATAGACCAATGGAACAGAACAGAGAACCTAACATTACATTTGAAAGAACTAGAAAAAGAATAATAAAGCAGCCCAAATTAGGATATAAAAAGAAATAATAAAAATTAGAGCAGAATTGAATGAAATAGAGAACAAAAGACTATACAAATAATTTAATGCAACAAAGAGCTACTTGTTTGAAAAGATTAATAAAATTGAGAAATCTCTGGCTAGACTCACTAAGAAAAAAAGAGAAAAGACAAAGTCCAAAATCAAAGAGAAGTTACAATAGACACCACAGAAATGCAAAAGATCATACAAGAATACTATGAAAGAGTATATGCCACCCAGAAGAAATGGATAAATTCCTAGAAACATATAACCTTCTAGGAATCATGAATAAATAGACCCAATCAGCAATGAGGAAATTGAAACAACCATAAAACACCAAACCAGAGAAGGTCGGACCTGCATTACCACCATTTGTCCACCATCCAGAACTGAAATATCACTGCTGACATGTACACATAAGGAACTGTTTGACATTGAAATTGGGTCTCAAAAGAACTGTTGGCCCAGAAAGAAACTCACTACAGACTGATTCATTTGCCTTTCAGCATAACCATTATTGCTTGTCTCATTTTCGGTTCTTATAAGTGTATTTCTAGTAGCACATGATCTCACTCATGTAGCGGAAATGATGAACAACATAGACTGATGAACAAGAACAGACCCAGAGACAAGGAGGCATGGATCAGACTGTCAGACCTCAGAGGGAGGATAGGGGAGGGTGGGATAAAGGGGAGAGATCAACCAAAGGACTTGTGTGCATACATATGAGCCTAACCAGTGGTCAAGGACAACAGGGGGGTGGGGGCATGTGTGGGAAGGGGTTTGGGATGGGAATGGGGGGATGAGAACAAATATGTAATACCTTAATCAATAAAGAAATAAAAAAAAAAACACCTCCCAAAAAGTGAGACCAGATGGCTTCACTAGTGAATTCTACCAAGCATTCAAAAACAATTTGATACCTATCCTTCTTAAACCTTTCCAATACTATGTGGTAGTTAAGAGCTCAAACTTTGGAGCCTAACATGCCTGTGTTCAAATGCTAGCTGTATGACCTTGAACAAATGATCTAACCCATTTTAGCTTTAATTTTTTCATCTGTAAAATGGGGAAAATGATAAGTATGGCAAAGGAGGAATAAATGAAATTGGCACATTTCTGAGAACAATATCTGAAACCTGATAGGCACTCTCTAAGTATGTGTTCCTTTGTCATTTATGCTGGATATTGTCCCTTTATCTCTAGATCCATTCTTCATCTTTTTCTACCATACTGTGTTTTGGAAGAGAGACCTGTCTTAGACTCCTTCACTAGGCTTCCCTATAGTTTAGACCAATGGAGAACACTAGTAGGGGATCAGAGAGAGGAAATTTGTGATATTTATTGGCGGCGTTTTCCCTGTAAGATGCCATGAGCTGATTAGGTATATCAAGGAAAGGTCACAGCTCCAGTCAGCAAGCCCTCCCTATGGAGCCTTTTCTCTCTCCTGGGAGCAGCTCCCTCCTGTTGTCCTTTCAGGGCTGAGGTGATAACTCACCTCTCATCCCTCCCAGTACCTCTATTGAACTTTTCTCAAATTGCTCAATTGAGTGTGCCTGCCTGTTTCTTGTGGGGACCCTGATTGGGACATTCTCTTACCATTTTAAAATATCTATGTACTAATAGAAGGAAGACACATGCATTCAGTCTCTATGTAAAAGCCTGAATTTGCTGCCCCAATCCTTTCTTTGACTTGTTGAGTTCTAACAGGAGGAAAGTTTGACCTAATAAAAAGAACTCAAAACTGAAGGTCAGATGACTTGGGGCTTGGCTTTGGCTCTGCCATTAACTCTCTATGAGTTTGGGAAAGTGACATGGCTCCTTTGTGGGTCTTGATTCTTCTGTCAGATGAAGAGATTTAATCAAATGACTTCTACAGTACTTTCTAGTGATTACTCCACAATGACTAGAATTTTCCCTAGTAGAGTTGTAGCATTCCTTTGATGTTAATCCATTTAAATTTACATTCAGGAAAAAAAAAAGATGGAAGCATCTCCCAATGTTTCTTCAGAAAGAGAGTAAGCCCTGGCCGGTTTTGCTCAGTGGTTAGAGTATCAACCTGCAGACAGAAGGGTCTCCAGTTCTATTCCAGTCAAGGGCACATACCTGGGTTGCAGGTTCAATCCCCAACCCTGGTCAGGATGCGTTTGGAAGGCAACCAATTGACGTGTCTCACATCAATATTTCTATCTTTTTCTCTCTCTCTTCCACTCTCTTCCACTTTCTCTAAAAATCAATGGAAAAATATCCTTGGGTGAGGATTAACCCAAAAAAGAAAGTAAGAAAAAAAAAGAAGAACAAACTCTTAAAATGATAAGTGAAGCTTTTAAACCTTCTAATCAATCTCTCTGCCCTCTGATGGGCAGATTAGGACTTTTGACATATGAAAGATTTATTATGACTTAAAGTCCACAGTTACAGAACTTCAGCTTGATTTCTTCATAACAACACACATGAGTCATTGGAAGGAGGCAAATGATAGGCAGGAAGCAACATACCAGTCACTGAAGAAATGCAAACTTAAATGGTAATTCTTCCACATGGCCTTGCCAGGCATCAGAATTTTATGTTGTTGCTATAGTTGTTTGGTTTGAACAGTTTGTGAGGGTAGAGAGAATAGGGTGGGAGAGCAGTAGTTACACACATCTAGACAAAAACACCAATCAAGGCATGTGGGAAAGAATATAATAGTAAGGCCTAGAAGGAGTGAGGCTATGCATTGAGATCTATCATGTTCTAGCCCACTGTTTTGTAGGCTTTATATAAATTGCACCACTTAATCATAAAAACAAATATGGAAGTAGATATTATGATAATTTTAAGTATGAGGAAATGGGCTCAGAGAGGCTGAGAAACTTGACCAAGTTCACCCAGCTTTATTAGCAAGGGGAACAATCAGCATTTGAACCTAGGTTTTGCAATCCATACTTTCCAGAGACTGCTAAGTGTGATGCTGTGTATTACATCTGGTGATTTCAGTGCACACAGATAGTTTAAAGCAATTTATTCATGCACTCAAAAATATTTATTGTGTACCTACTCTATGTCAAGCAATGTTCTATATACTGGGATAGTGGTGAACAAATCAGATGAAATCCTTGCTCTTACCTCCTAGGAGCTTCCTTCTTGGTGAGGGCGGCAGACAATCAACAAGTACATAAGTAACAATGTAATTTCTGGTAGTCATAAGTGTTTTGAAGGAAATAAAATAGGAAGAAATTGATTAGTGGGTGGTCATAGGTGGTTTCTCTGAGAAAGTGACATTAAAGCTGAATTAAGAATGACTGAGGAACTGGCCTGCAAAAATCAGGAAAAAGGGCATTTTAGACAGAAGTATAGTAAGCAATAGGAGGGAAGCAAGTATAATTGGTAACTGGTAATGTAGGGAGAGAGGGGAAAGAGGGCAGAAGGAATGGAGGGAGGGAGGGAAACAGGATAGGTGGATAGATGATAGAAAGAGATATATAGATGATAGATAGGATCATTGTAGATACCTGCAGGTTTTGCTTTTATTCTAAGGATGATGGTGATCCAGTAGTGCCCTCAACTAATCTACCCATCCAGGTGTTAAAGAAAGGATTTTATAAAAATAAATTTGATAACTTAGGATACCTAATGTAAATCTTAGCTACCTCTGAGATGTGGAGTTTAAATAAAAATATCTTTCATGACAAAAGTACATGGCACAAGGTTCCAGTTCAGCAGTCACCACCCCATTTAGATCTGTGTGTTCATGTGTATAAGTGTGTATAGTGTGGAGGTAGGGGTGGTCTGCATGACTGCAAGATTTGGAAGGTCAAGGAGGTGGGTGGGACTACCCCCAAACCTCAGCAGTCCTCAGCCCATCTTCTCTCCAGCTTAAGGAACCTTGAGCACTTTTCCTTGGTGCTTGAAGCCATTTCCTCTGCCAGAGCCACTCCTGAATAAACTACAGCTTCCAATGAAAATGAAGGGAAGATATTTGCATGGCTTTGAATCTTGCGCTGGCAATTCTAGGGAATGCACAAGATATATTTACATGATGCTGGAAGCATTTACATGATGCTCAAATTGCATAGCTTGTGGAGAGGAAATTGTTTATTCAAGTGAAGACTGAGAGGGCTGATTTGATTTCCTAATTCAACCCAAGATTATGTGATGGTAGGGCATGTACATTATTTTCTCATAGATGGAAGATTTTATCTTTCTATTAAAAACTAGAGGAAATAAGGGAGGTAGTGCCTGGAGGGGCCATACAAAGGCTTCTGATATGGTGGTTGTTGATCTGGGTGCTAGTTACATGGATTTGTTCAGTTTGTGAAAATTCAATGAGCTATACACTTATGGTCTGTGCACTTTTATGTATATGTTAATCCTCAATACAATTTTATAAAATACTAGAGGCCTGGTACACGGATTCGTGCACGGGTGGGGTCCGACTGGCCCATCCCAATTGGGGCAGATGGGGCAGGGCTGGCCAGGGGGAGGGGCTGAGGGCAGTTGGTGGGCTGGCCCCACCCCCTGATCAAACTCCCAGTCGAACTCTTGGTCGAGGGGACAATTTGCATATTAGCCTTTTATTATATAGGATGAAGTAGATGAAATTCAGCCCTGGAAGCATTTTTACTATAATGAAGCTATGATAGTTAATAAGCACTGGAGTAGGCGGTTGGAGACTTAGATTCAGTACAAGGTCTTCCACTAACTCACATGGATGAGCAATAGTAATGCAGATTTGAAGTTGCTCAATAAATAATATCCTTTATTTTTTTCCTCCAATTTTGAACTGATTAAGAGAAACAAAGAAGTAAAGCTGGTTGAGATAAAAAGAGCTTTATTTCTGATAAAAGTTCTGAAAGTGGCTTAGATATATTTGCCAAGTGGACTTCTTAATTCTGAACTTCAAAATTAGGCAGAGATACTCATCTACACCCCAGAAATGCAAAAAAGTCTAGGTCTTGCCCACATGGGGTATTATATGGCAATGAGTAGAATAAAGCTCATTTCTTCTAAAACCAGATAGATCTCTACTGGCTATACATGGACTGTTCCTGCTACCAAATCTACCAATCAGACTTTCCTCCTCTTGAGGAGGAGGAAATGAGAGGCTGAAGACAGGTCAACAGTGTTAATTGATGTTTCTCTAATTGGAAACAAGAAAGCGAGAGAAAGGGTATCCCAACCTTCCTCAACTAACAATGAAAACCACTTTAGCCATGGTGATGATAGTAACTGCCTTTTACTGAACCCTTATTTTTGTAAGGAACAGGATTGTTTACCCGTAAGTGTTTTACATATATTATGTAATTGAATTCTTAAAATTACCCCAGGAAATAGGTACCATTATTACCTCCATTTTACAGATGGAGTAACCTACCCAAGGTCACATAGCTAGGAAATGGTGAAGCCAGGACTCAAACATAGACTCCAACTGGCACAGCACAGTGAAGAGTAGAGAGCTCAGCATTGGGATGACTCGATTGAAAAGTCAGTACCATTTACTAGTTGTGTAGCCTTGGTCAAGTTACTAAACTGCTCATTTCTTTCCAAGTCAGTAAAATGAAGACATTATTTTCTTTTTTTGGGACTCAGTATCATTACCTGTGAAATGTTTAGAGTAGATTAGTACAGTGGTTCTCAAAGTGTGATCCCTGAACGAGAAGCATCAGCATCACAAGGGAACTTGTTACAAATAATTATTGTACAGAATGAGAAACCCTAGGGTGAGGCCCAGTAATTTGTGTTTTAATGAGTCCTCCAGGTGATTCTGATACATGCTGAAGTCTAAGATTCACTGATCAAGATTATTTCAAAATTTTTCTCTAACTCTGCCATTCTGACCTCTGGCCTCAATGTTTTCAGTTACCTTTTTCTTCTTGCCAAATGCCCACCCACTAGAGGAGACACTGCTTTACCTTCAGGAAGCTCCCACTGTCAGACCGATGGTGGTGGTGTTAGGAGACATAGAGCTGCCTTGAGGAATGCCCTTTCTGATTGGGCAACCACATTATTTTAGTGTCTTGGGAAGTCCTGGAAGTCAGATTTTAGTTAGGCCTGCCACGCTAGCTCAGATTGTACTAGTGACATGTGAAGGAATGAAGATTAAAGCCCAGACCATTAGTCTAAGGTGGGAGTTGGTATGAGTGGCACCAGCTGCCAGGAGTGGTTGGCCTAGAGCAGTGATGGGCAACCTTTTGAGCTTGGTGTGTCAAACTTCGCCAAAAAACTGAGCATAACTTGGGTAGTGTGTCACTTTGAGGAAAAAACATTATTTCGCAAATGTTCCATCCTCAGGAGCAGCAAATGTTTCATCCTCGGTATGCTAGCGGCCGCATGTCATCAGAAATGGCTACACGTGTCAGTGCTGACACGCGTGTCATAGGTTCGCCATCACTGGCCTAGAGGTTTGGCCTGAGGTTCAGATACCTACAGGATTAGACTGTGTGATAAAGTTAGGAATCTGTTTTCAGCACTACTCTGGACTTTCTTGACTTTCTTCTTACTGCTTCTGTTCCTCCCCTCTGCTTACAGCCCCTAGATGGTCTGGGCATTCTGGCTTCCTATGTAAGGGAAACAGGATTTGTCAGAGCAGGGCCAGGACCTCAGAAGAAGCAGTAGGTTAAGGCTGCAATTTGGAGCAGAGAAAAACAAAACAAAAAACATGCCTTTGTATTATATGGTAGCAGATGAAGTCTTCATGAACACCTCAATACAGCTAAGGGATAATGTTTGGTAATTACATGAAAGGACTTTTAGAAACTGTGAAAATAGAGGGTATTATTATTATTATGAGGAATTCTGAATTAGGCACTTTGGAAAATGATATAAGGCCAATATAGGGGTTTACAGATGTCTACCTAGTGTGTTTTGAGGGGTGTCATTTACCATCTTAGCACAAATTAATTAGTAAGATAACTAGCTGTTATCTTGGCAATTCAAGCAAGGCCCTGACAGGATAGGAAAATTTTTCCTGGATGATAATGGTGAAGGAAGTAAGCCTGGAGGAAACTTGAGGATTAAGTGATACATATGTACAAAGCACCTAGCACACTACTTAGCATGAAGAACTTGGTTAATAAAAAATTAAGGTAGGTATATTTGGAAACATTAGTAGCATGGGGTGTTGGTTAGGGAGAATAGTTTGGAGGAAAGCAGCGATACTGAGCCAGAGGTAGCCTAGGAAACATTGGGAAGGAGGAGGGAAAGGAAAGGGTGCAAAGAGGTGGGGGAAGTAAATCAAATTTGGCCTACTTTTTGAGGGGTGTAAAGGCTCTTCAAAAACGCTGGCATCCTCATGCTGAAAGGCTTAGGAAGTTAATGGAAAAAGGACTGGTTTGTTTTTCAGTTAAGGAGGTTATTTGAAATCTTTTGAATTTTACTATAAGCAGCCTTCCAAAAACCTATGCCACAGAAAAACCATGCAGATCAATAATCTATTGGCATGAGAAATTACATTCTTTTCTCTGGACCCTCTTGACAGAGTAATAATGTATGGCAGCAAAATCAAGAGAATTAACATGAATCATGTAGCTTTTTTGAAAACAAAACAAAAATGTGCTTAGCTATATTAAAGCAACAACATTCAGGCCAACACTTTCCTTAAGTTGAACAGAACACTGTTGAAACTGATCAGGGCTCTGTCACTAACTGTATGACTTTGGGAACTCACATACCCATTCCAGGTGTACCTTTCTTCCCCAGAGATCAGATGGATTTTAAGATCCTGTTTTGGATTTCCAAGTTTTTGGTACTCAGTAAGATTGTCTGCTTTCTCTTTTTCTCCCCACCAAGGCTCATAGCTCCTCTGACTACTTCCAGAAGGCTAGTGAGTGCTATAAAGTTTGCATACAGATTTTAATCATAAAAGCATTAAAAGCAAGGCAAGCCCCAAACACCAGTTGTCTTCATCATCAAACCCTTCCACATCTCAGGAACACAAAACAAGGACTCCACAAAGGAATTATGTCCTCATTCTAGATACCAAAATATCACATTGCGTTGGCCAATTCTTGTGAAAGTTGTCAAGCAGAGCCATCATGAGACATTAAAAATGCCCTTTGTGAGCTTAGAATCCCAAACATCAGGCTTGCCTCACTTCAGAGTTATAAACTGGGCTGCAGACTGGTTTTCCCCTTCAACTCTGAAGTGTGCAGGGATCCTTGGCACACTGGCAGTCTTTCAGCTGGTCCATTTACTGGGCTCTTCCAGAAATGTCTCTACAAAAGTTACAACCACAACACAGCAGTGTTTTTTTTTTTCTTCTCAGCAGGCTGCCTGCATGACAAATGTGATTTAAAGGAACTCTTTAAATGATTGCATAAAGCTGGTTTAATTGGGAGTGCACATACTTTGTGGAGTTTTATTTTTTTATTTTTTTTATTGGGCTATTTGACTTTTTATTGTTGAGTTGTAAAGGTTCTTTATATATGCTGGATATAAATCCCTTATCAGATATGTGATTGGAAAGTATTTTCTTTTTATTTTTAAAATTTCTTTATTGATTAAGGTATCACATATTTGTCCTCATACCCCCATTCCCAGCCCACACCCCTCCCCACACATGCCCCCACCCCTCTGTTGTCCTTAACCGATGGTTAGGCTCATATGCTTGCACACAAATCCTTTGGTTGATCTCTCCCCTTTACCCCCTCCCTCCCCTACCCTCCCTCTGAGGCCTGACAGTCTGACCCATGCCTCCTTGTTTCTGGGTCTGTTCTTGTTTATCAGTCTATGTTGTTCATTATTTCCCCTAGATGAGTGAGATAATGTGCTATTAGAAATATACTTATAAGAACCGAAAATGAGACAAGCAATAATGGTTATGCTGACAGGCAAATGAATCGTCTGTAGTGAGTTTCTTTCTGAGCCAACAGTTCTTTTGAGACCCAATTTCAATGTCACACAGTTCCTTATGTGTACATGTCAGCCATGACATTTCAGTTCTGGATGGTGGACAAATGGTGATAATGCTGGTCTGACCCTCTCTGGTTTGGTCCTGGGCAACCTGTAGTGACGCACAGCTGTTAACTGCTAGTATGGCAAGGCGACGTCAGTGTCTTCCATCTCTGGACTGCTTCTCTTCTGTCTTGATGGCTGGAGTAGTCCTGTCGATTCCTCTCTGTTGCTGGAATCCACAGGGTCTTGGAGTTGTTTTCTGAAAATATACAAACATATTCTCGACCAAAAGTTAATAAAGGAATATTTTCTATAAATTTGACTTGGGATCCTATTTCATTTTTTGCCCAAATGATTTTCCTCTGGCTTGTTTTGACACCTTGTGTGTTTTCCATGGGTGTCTTGCTTTTAGCCCTACAATTAATTTTCTAAAGTATTAATTTTCTAGATGTAATTACTTACAGGATATTTTTTCTTACATGGTATTCTTCTACTACCCCCTCTTTTTGATTTAAATATTAGGATGCTTTTGAAAATTTTATAATGTAGTCTTGATGGCTTTTAAATTTTAATTTTTAGCACTATAATATTACTGTTTTAGGTTCATTACATGGTACACATTTTTATCATGAGATGAACTACCAATAAAAATTTTAGTTAACACTTTAGGAACACCTTTTTGTCCAGTACAATTAATTTTTCTAGAATATTTGCTTGTTTCAATTAGCCAATTTAAATTTGCCTGAAAACTTGACTACTATTTACTGTCAAGTTTATTACTCTGACAACAATCTTATTTTACCCTGTAAATATTAGTGGAAAGGATTATTTGCCTTCTTGAGTAGGTCCTGAGCATTCCTGGTGGTAGGCTGGATTTAGATATCATAAACCCACTTCCCCACACCATGGGTACAAGACAACTCAAACAATTCTTGTTGGAGAGAGAGGGCAGCTGCTGTCGGCCAATTCTCTGTCGGTCACCTGAGTCCTCATCTGGGCTGGGCATGGGAAGCACGAAGCAGCCATGGGGGCAGGAGACCTCCCTCAGAAGTGGAGTTTTAAATTAACTTACTATTTGTTCTGCTTCTACCTCTCTTCATCTTTTCTTCACCATCCCCAACTGTTTTAACTCAGCAGCAGTTTCCCTCCCTTGGGACCATGGTTTTCTCTGACTCTCTCCCTGTCCTTGTTAGCCACATTCCTAGCTGCCAGGTACTTAGACAGATACCAATGTGTATGGGATATGCTTCTTCATGCCCTGCTTTTCCTCTGTGCCCACCAGTTTATAATGAGCACCTACTGCTTCTGTCTCTTTCTTTGGTCTCATTTTACATTATCTTTGGGACTCTGAGAGCATCACTGGAATCACATGATGTATGTGAAAGCCATTTTAGCTTAAAGAAAGAACAGGGATCACAGTGCCAGGTTTCTGAATAAATTGTGATTGGGCTGATGAGCTTCAAATAGGCTGGCAGGGAGAAAAGCCTGTGCATATGTTTTCCTCTACCTGAAATGCCATTCCAGCCTTCTAAACCTTGCTGACCACTATATCTACTAGTTCTGTAATGCTCAGCTCAAACATCTTTGCCTCTCTGAGAAGCTTTCAATGAGCACTGCTTTACTGGTCTTATATCCCTATCATATGCACCTCTAGCAACAGCTAGCATTTATTGAGTACTTCTTATGTGCCACTTTACCTGTATTAACTCCTTTATAGAATAGGTACTCTACTATAATTCCCACATTACAGTTAAAGAAACTGAGGCATTGGTTAAGGAACAGGTTAAGAAATGTGCCCAAAGTTAGAAAGTAGCAGAGCTGGAATTGAACCCCAAACTTTCAGGCTCCAAAGCGTATACTCTATTGCCTCCACTTTCTTTAGTGCAGCTAATGTAGCATTATCGCCACCACTGTAATTATCTGGTTACTTATCTGTATTCACAATTAGACTGAAAACTGCAGGGCAGGGTGGTGTCTTAGTCATTTCTGTATCCCTAGGACCTGGCATAATTTTTGGTGCAAAATAGATGTTCAATAAATGTTGAATGAGTGAATAAATACATTCTACTGAAGTAGAAAGTATAAGACTTTTGGAAGCAAAAAACTTGGATTTGTATCCTGGCACGGACTACCTGTGTGATCCTGATAAAGCTATATAATTTTTGAGCCTCTGTTTCCTCTTTTGTATAGTGAGAATAAAACATGTATTTTTTATATTTCTTTATTGATTATGGTGTTACATATGTATCCTTATTCCCCCATTATCACCCCCAATCCCCACTCATGCCCTCACCCCCCTGGTGTCTGTGTCCATTGGTTAGGCTTATATTCATGCATACAAGTCCTTTGGTTGATCTCTCCCCGTTACCCCTACCGTCCCCTACCTTCCCTCTGAGGTTTAATGGTCTGATCAATGTTTCTCTGTCTCTGGATCTATTTTTGTTCATCAGTTTATGTTGTTCATTATATTCCATAAATGAGTGAGATTGTGTGATATTTATCTTTCTCTGCCTGGCTTATTTCACTTAGCATAAGGCTCTCCAGATCCATCCATGCTGTTGCAAATGGTAAGAACTCCTTCTTTTTCACCACAGCATAGTATTCCATTGTGTAGATGTACCACAGTTTTTTAATCCACTCATCTGCTGATGGTCATTTAAGCTGTTTCCAAATCTTAGCTATTGTAAATTGTGCTGCTATGAACATAGGGGTGCATAAGTCATTTCTAATTGGTGTTTCTAGTTTCTTGGGATATATTCCTAGAAGTGGGATCACTGGGTCAAATGGGAGTTCCATTGTTAGTTTTTTGAGGAAACTCCATACTGTTCTCCATAGTGGCTGCACCAGTCTGCATTCCCACCAGCAGTGCACAAGGGTTCCTTTTTCTCCGCATCTTTGCCAGCACTTGTCAGTTGTTGATTTGTTGATGATAGCCATTCTGATAGGTATGAGATGGTACCTCATTGTCATTTTGATTTGCATCTCTCGGATGATTAGTAACTTTGAGCATGTTTTCATATGATGTAAGTTGGTCGTCTAGCTTCATTTACTTTCATGTATCTGTCCAATTTTCCCAACACCATGTATTGAAGAGACTGTCTTGACTTCATTGTATGTTCATGCCTAATTTGTCAAATATTAATTGAGCATAGTGGCTTGGGTCAATTTCTGGGTTCTCTATTCTATTCCATTGATCTATATGTTTGTTCTTGTGCCAGTACCAGGCTGTTTTGAGAACAGTGGCTTTGTAATACAGCTTGAAATCTGGTATTGAGATCCCACCTACTTTGTTGTTCTTTGTCAGGTTTGCTGCAGCTATTTGGGGTCTTTTTTTATTCCAGATGAATTTTTGGAAAGTTGGTTCTAGGTCTGCGAAATATGCCATTGGTATTTTAATGGGGAGTGCATTGAATCTATAGATTGCTTTGGGTAGTATGGACATCTTAATGATGTTGATTCTCCCAATCCATGAACACGGTATGTTCTTCCATCTGTATATGTCTTCCTCTGTCTCTTTTTTCAGTGTCCTGTAGTTTTCC
The DNA here is from genome assembly GCF_027574615.1 of Eptesicus fuscus. Lineage (NCBI taxonomy): Eukaryota > Metazoa > Chordata > Mammalia > Chiroptera > Vespertilionidae > Eptesicus > Eptesicus fuscus. The sequence goes on along the minus strand of NC_072473.1, from coordinate 69,762,559 downwards.
ATGTATAGATCCTTTACCTCCTTAGTTAAGTTTATTACTAGGTATCTTAATTTTTTTAGCGCAATGGTAAATGGAATTGCTTTTTTAGTGTCTCTTTCTGTAAGTTCATTATTGGTGTATAGAAATGCCATAGATTTCTTGGCGTTAATTTTGTATCCTGCCTCATTGCCAAATTCATTTACCATATTTTCCGGCATATAAGACGACATTTTAACCCAGGAAAATCTTCTATATGCCCAGTTGTCTTATATGCCGGAAAATATGGTATTAAGTCTAATAATTTTTTGATGGAGTCTTTAGGGTTTTCTATGTAAAGTATCATATCATCTGTGAATAAGGACAGTTTTACTTCTTCTTTTCCAATTTGGATGCCTTTTATTTCTTCTTGTCTGACCGCAAACGCTAGTACTTCCAGTACTCTGTTGAACAGGAGTGGTGAGAGTGGGCATCCCTGTCTTGCTTTTGTTCTTAAGGGAAATGATTTTAGTTTTTGCCCACTGAGTATGATATTGGTTGTGGGTTTGTCATATATAGCTTTTATTATGTTGAGGTATGATCCTTCTATTCCCACCTTGCTGAGAGTTTTTATCAAGAAAGGGTGTTGGATTTTGTCAAATGCTTTTTCTGCGTCAATTGATATGACTATGTGATTTTTATCTCTCAATTTGTTTATGTGATCTATCACGTTTATTGATTTGCGGATATTGTACCATCCTTGCATTCCTGGGATAAATCCTACTTGGTCATGGTGTATGATCTTTCTGATGTACCACTGGATCCGATTTGCTAAAATTTTATTTAGGATTTTGGCATCTATGTTCATGAGGGATATTGGCCTGTAATTCTCTTTCATTGTGTTGTCTTTATCTGGTTTTGGTATTAGGGTGATGCTGGCTTCATAGAATGAGTTCGGAAGTGTTCCTTCCTCTTGAATTTTTTGGAATAGTCTGAGGAGGATAGGTTTTAGTTCTTCCTTGAATGTTTGGTAAACCTCCCCTGTGAAGCCATCTGCCATCTGGCACTGGGCTTTTGTTTGCTGGAAGCATTTTGATGACTGCTTCAATTTCTTCCATAGTTATTAGTCTATTGATATTTTTAGGATCTTCCTGATTGAGATTTGGAATGTTGTACTTTTCTAGAAATATGTCCATTTCCTCCAAGTTGTCTAGTTTGCTACAATAGAGTTGTTCATAGTATTTTTAAATAATTTTTTTGTATTTCTGTGGGGTGTGTTGTTATTTCATCTCTTTCATTTCTGATTTTGTTTATTTGGGTCCTCTCTCTTTGTTTCATGGTGAGCCTGGCTAGAGGTTCATCAATCTTGTTTATTCTTTAAAAGAACAAGCTCTTGGTTTAATGGAACTTTTGTATTTTTTTTTTAGGTCTCTATGTCATTTATTTTTTCTCTGATCTTTATTATCTCCTTCCTTCTACTCACTCTGGGCTTTTCTGTTGCTCTCCTTCTAATTCTTTGAGTTGTACAGTAGATGATTTATTACCATTTTTTCTTGTTTTTTTAAGGTAGGCCTGTAGCGCCATAAACTTCCCTCTCAGGACTGCTTTCATTGTGTTCCATAGATTTTGGATTGTTGTGTTTTTATTGTCATTAGTATCCAGGATGTTTTTAATTTATTCTTTGATCTCTTTGATAACCTAATCACTGTTTAATAGCATGCTATTCAGCTTCCAAGTATTTGAATTTTTGGTCTGTTTTTATTGCAGTGTATTTTTAATATTATGCCATTGTGGTGTGAGAAAATGCTTGATATGGTTTAAATCTTCTTGAATTTGGGGAGACTTTGCTTGTGACCCAATATGTGGTCTATTTCTGAAAATGTCCCATGTGCACTTGAGAAGAACGTATATTCCGTGGTTTTGGGGTGAAATGTTTTGAAGGTGTCAATTAAGTCCATCTGATCTAGTGAGTCATTTAGGATTGGTGTTTCTTTGCTGATTTTTTGTCTAGAGGATTTATCCAATGATGTCAGTGGTGTATTAGAGTCCCCTACTATGATTGTATTGTTGTCAATCTCTCCCTGGATATCTTCCAGGAGTTTTTTTTTTTTTTTTAATGTATTTGGGTGCTCCCGCATTGGGTGCATATATGTTTATCAGGGTTCTATCCTCTTGTTGTATCAATCCCTTTAGGATTATGAAGTGGCCTTCCATATCTCTTGTTATGGCCTTCACTTTGAGGTCTATTTTGTCAGATATAAGTACTGCTACCCCAGCTTTTTTTCATTTCCATTTGCCTGAAAGATATTTTTCCATCCCTTCACTTTCATTCTGTGTGAATCCCTTGTTCTGAGGTGGTTCTCTTGTAGACAGCATATATATGGGTCATTTTTTTTTTAATCCATTCAGCCACTCAATGTCTTTTGATTGGAGCATTTAGTCTGTTTACGTTTAAAGTTATTATTGAAAGGTACTTGTTTGTAGCCATTTTTATTTTTTGTGCATGTGTTCTTTCTTCCCTTTTTATTTCTTCTTTTTACACCAGTCCCTTTAGCATTTCTTGCATTGCTGGCGTGGTAGTGAAAAGCTCCCTTAGCCTTTTTTTGTCAGTGAAGCTCCTTATTTCCCCTTCAATTTTGAATGATAGCCTTACTGGATAGAGTGTTCTTGGATTCAGTCCCTTGGTTTGCATCACTTTGTAAATTTCCTTCTATTCTTTTCTGGCCTGATGTGTTTCTATTGAGAAATCATTTGATAATATAATGGGAGATCCCTTGTATGTAACTTTCTTTCTCGCTCTTGCAGCCTTTAAGATTCTCTCTTTGTCCTGAACATTTGCCATCATAATTATGATGTTTCTTGGTGTGGGCCTTTTTTGATTCATCTTGGTTGGGACTCTCTTTGCTTGTGTGACTTTTGCTTCCCCACATCTGGGAAGTTTTCTGACATTATTTCTTCAAATAGGTTTTCTAACCCTTGTTCCTCTTCCTGTTGCTCTGGCACCCCTATTATTTGTATGTTGCTTCATTTCATTCTGTCCCATAGCTCCCTTAGGCTCTCCTCCTGTCTTTTAAATTTTTTTCTCCAATTGCAGTTCAGTTTGGGTGTGTTTTGCTTCCCTGTCTTCCAATTCGCTAATTTGGTCCTGTGCTTCTTCTAGTCTACTACTGAAACTTTCCATGGTGTTTTTTTATTGCAGCTATATCACTCTTCATTTCTTCTTGATTCTTACATAAGTTATTGATTTTTTTCATCCATTTCTTCTTGATTCTTACATAAGTTGTTGATTTTTCCCTCCATCTAGTTTATTAACTGTATGACCCTTAGTCTGAATTCTTTATCTGACATATTTCTTGCCTCTGTTTCACTTAGCAGCTTTTCTGGCAATTCCTCCTTTTCTTTCCTTTGGGGTTTCTTTGTCTACCCACTTTTGGTCTCACCAACTGATCTAGATGTCGAGTCGTGCAGGGGCTGCCCCTTGGACAGCAGTGGCTCCTTGGCCTGCAGTTGCTCCTCAGGTGGTTGCTGAAGTGGCTGTTCCTCAGTTGGCACCGGCTCCTCTCGTGGATGCTGATCGCAGCAGTGGTGTCTCCTCTGTCTGGTGGGGGAGGCTCCTCGCACAGATGCTGATCCTTGGACGGGGGTGGGCTGCTCTTGTGGCTGATGCTCCTTGGACAGGGGCAGGCTGTTCAAATGTCTGCTGCACTTCAGATCAGGGCTGGCTGCACACTGATGCTATTCCTCAGATGGGGCAGGCTGCTAGTGAGGCTGCTACTTCTTGGACAGGAGCATGTTGCTTGCTGGGCTGGTGCTCCTCATATGGGTGCAGGCTCCTTGCGCAGCTGCTGCTCCTCGGATGGGAGATGGGCTGCTTGCTTGGCTGTTGCTCCTCAGGTGGGAGTGAGCTGTACATGCAGCTGCTGCTCCTTGGCTGGGGGCCAGCCACTCACCCAGCTGCTGCTCGTCGGATAGATTTAGGTTGTGTGTGGCTGCTGCTCCTCAGACTAGTGCTGGCTGTGCAGGGCTGCTGCTCCTTTGACATGGGCAGTCTCCTCGTGTGGCTGCTGTTCCTTGTACAGGGGCAGGTTGCTCGTGAAACTGCTGCTCCTCAGACAGGTTCAGGGTGCGGGCTGCGTGCAACTGTTGCTTCTCGGTTGGGAGCGGGCTGCACGGGGCTGCCACTCTTCACATGCGGGTGGGCTGCTCTTGCGGCTGCTGCTCCTCAGATGGGGCAGGCTTCTCTCATCATTGCTGCTCCTCAGGTGGGGGTGGGGGCCACTTATATAGATGCTGCTCCTTGGACAGGGGCCGGCCACGTGAGGCTGCTGCTCTTAGGCCTTGGGTGGTCTGCTCATGGGGCTGCTGCTCCTCAAACAAGGTGCAGGCTGCTCACACAGCTGCTGCTCCTAGGACAGGGGCAGGCCATGTGAGGATGCTGCTCTTAGGCCTGGGGCAGGCTGCTCGTGGGGCTGCTGCTCCTTGGACAGGAGTGGGATACTCACGTGTCTGCTGCTCACATGGTCACAGTGCCCTTGGCTAAAGCATTGGGCCAGTCAGATGGGAGCATGCTTCAGATCTCACAGGAGCCTGTGCCCAGGGTGGCTGGATACTCATTGACTGTGGGACCACAACCAAGGTAGCAAGACCCTGGCAGGGGTGGCTGTAGAGTTCCAGGTGTTATCTGAGGGCACCCTGGGTGGAGGTGAGGCTGGGATCCCAGTTCCAGCAGCTCTCCCCTTCAAAAAGGCTAGGCCTGTGAGGACAAGCCAGCCTCCCAGTAATGTTTGCAATGGTAGCAGAGACTGCCTAGTTAGGCGAGCCCAGTTAGCTTGCCCTGAAGGTCCTGTGGGATTTAACTGTGCCTTACTCACATAAACACACACACATCCCACATGACCACACACTCCTCTTTTGCTCCTTCCCTCACTCACGCTCTCTCCCTCACTGCCGCCTTCTTCCAGACTCTGTAGTTGCATCTGGGGTGTTATTGACCCATTCATGGATGGAGTTTCCTCTCCAGGTGTCTGGTTAATGTGGCTCGCTCTCTAGCTCCTGGCCAGACTGGATAAAATTCACCTCAAGAAGACACAACACAAAGGGAACAAAGCACGAATATACTCACGATACCAATGACCCCACTATAATTAACCACCTGAGAAAAGAGAATTAGGGGAGAGAAAAGAGAGCACAAATGATATCAAAGAGAGAGAAGAAAATACCACAGAACCAATAGATAAACAAAAAAAATAATACAAACACCAAACACGCAGCAAAGAGGGTGGGGGCAGAATCTGTAGAGGCTGAGCTTAGATACAGAAAATAAGGTTAAGAATTGGATGAATATGGGGAGGTCCTCAGTTCAGTGTAGAGGAAGTAGAAAGGGGATCATGGATAAGAAGAAATAGAAAGAGAAGTAAATAATAATAATCCTACCTAATAAAACAGTAATATGCAAATTGACCGTACCTTCGCTATACCCATAAGCCACGCCCACCAGCCACGCCCACCAGCCATGCCCACCAGCCAATCAGGAGCAAATATACACATTAAACCAGCAAAGATGGCGGGGGGAGGGGGCAGCGCCCGCTGCCGGTGGAATCCAAGCCATGATGGTAGACTGGGGCAGGCGGTTAGTGCCAGCAGCTGGCTGACAAGGTCCTGAATAGGGGCTTCCGATCAGGGATCACGGACCAGGGCAGGAAGTGTGGGTTAGCGCCGGCAGCCGCCTGCCCAGGTCCGCCATCACGGATCACGGACCTGGGCAGGCAGCGTGATCACAGATCATGAACCAGGGCAGGCAGCGTGGGTTAGTGCCCGCAGCCACCTGCCCAGGTCCGCCATCACGGATCACGGACCAGGGCAGGCGGCGTGGATTAGCGCCGGCAGCCGCCTGCCCAGGTCCGCCATCACGGATCACGGACCAGGGCAGGCGGCGTGATCATGGATCACGGACCAGGGCAGGCGGTGTGGGTTAGCGCCCGCAGCCACCTGACCAGGTCCCCGAAAGGGACTTGGAGTCTAGCATAACAAAAATAATATTCAGCAAAAGCAGGAGACAAGGTTTCATAAGTTCTCCCCCAGGTCACCACTGTTCTCTTATACATTTTAATTATCCCAGACTTTGCCTGATGGGATTTGATTTGAATTATGCCTGATCGAGATTACATGGCATGAATTGGAGGCTCATTTTTTTGTGGTTGCCTGACTGAGAAAGGCCTTGGAATGAGAGAAGGCACTTTTATTTTCCGTTTTCATTCTATAGAGACTGAGGAATTACAGTTATATGAAGAAGTTAGTGATAGAATGAAAGTCTCATACTGCAGTTTTTCTGTAAGTTTTATCATGTGGACTATCAAAAACTTGGTGGGATCCTTTTCAAGAGGTGTTACAAAAATTATGTTGGAATTAACATAATAAAAGGATAAAAGAATAAAAGGAGAGAAGTGAGTGATGGGTAAAGGAAAGAACTTTGTCCTAGAAACCAAATAGAAGCCACATAAACCTTCAGATTCTTACTCATTGTGCTTTGGAGGTATTAAAGGATAATTTTTTAAAACGGTAAAATCATGACTCATAATCTGTATAGTTAAAAGGCTAAGTGACTGACATTTGTCCATCCGTCTGACCAACCAGTACATATGATGCACACTGGAAATTTAAAAATAAACTTTGACTCGCACACGTGCCATACATATAAAGCTCTCGCTGGCGCTACTTTGAATGTTGCATTTGGTGGGAAAGTTCTTTTCAGAGGGGATTTTTGTGCCACCATGCTATATGATTGGCCATAGTACAAATAAGTTTAAAGTACTGTAGTGTTTGGGGATGTTTCAGATAGTTGTCTCTTAAAACAAATATGAGATCAGAGGATTCTGCTTATAGTGAATGGTTAGTAAAACTAGGAGATGGCAAACTTGATAGCAGTTTTCATTTAGGAATGGATATTATTGAAATTCCCCATGAAATGATTTTTAATGGATCTATTATTAAAGCCACCTTTGGAAATAGTATATCTATAGATAATATTAAAAATATATCTAAACGTGCAATTCTTTGTTCAAAAAATGAGCACGTTCAAAAATTAAATGAAGAAATTTTGGATATACTTGATGGAGATTTTCACACCTATTTGAGGGATGATTCCATTGACTCAACAGATGATGCTGAAAAGGAAAATTTTCCTATTGAATTTCTTAATAGTATTACTCCTTCTGGAATGCCGTGTCATAAATTAAAATTGAAAGTGGTTGCAATCATCATGCTATTGAGAAATCTTAATAGTAAATGGGGTCTTTGTAATGGTACCAGATTTATTATCAAAAGATTGCGACCTAACATTATCAAAGCTGAAATATTAACAGGATCTGCAGAGGGAGAGATTGTTCTGATTCCAAGAATTGATTTGTCCCCATCTGACACTGGCCACCCATTTAAATTAATTCGAAGATAGTTTCCCGTTTCGCCAGCATTTGTGATGACTATTAATAAATCACAAGGACAAACTCTAGACAGAGTAGGAATATTCCTACCTGAACCCGTTTTTGGACATGGTCAGTTAATGTTGCTTTCTCTCTCTCTCTCTTTTTTTTTTTAAGTATTTTTTAAAAATATTTTATTGATTTTTTTACAGAGAAGAAGGGAGAGGGACAGAGAGTTAGAAACATCGATGAGAGAGAAACATCGATCAGCTGCCTCCTGCACACCTCCTACAGGGGATGTGTCTGCAACCAAGGTACATACCCTTGACTGGAATTGAACCTGGGACCTTTCAGTCCACAGAGCGATGCTCTATCCACTGAGCCAAACCAGTTATGGCTGTTGCTTTCTCTTGAGTTCAAAGAGCATGTTACGTTAAAGTTAAAGTTGTAAATATTTTATCTCAAGGGAAATTAGTCAAGCACTCTGAAAGTGTTTTTACTCTTAATGTGGTATACAGGGAGATATTAGAATAAGTTTAATCACTTTATCAGTCATTATTTGCATCAATGTTGTTTTTATATTACGAGTTTGTTATTGTTATATCATTTTGTTATTGTTTAGTTATTAATAAAATTATGTATTATTTTCCTATACATTATACTCATTTTCTTTTATCTCTCACACTTTTATTATAGAGAAAGGGCAAATAGCAATATTAAAATATTTCATCTAATTTATTCCCTTTCAATGTGCACGAATTTCGTGCACTGGGCTACTAGTAATAATAATAATAATAATAATAATAATAATAATAAATTTACAAAAAATTGATTTCAAAAATGGTATAAAAATAAAAAATAGCAAATAAAAATAAAATAAAATAGAGTGATGGAAAAATAATGCAAAAAGAAATAGAAAATAAAGCAACAAAAAAAGACAGGGAAACAAAGAAAAAAGAAGAAAAATAGATAAAATAGTAATAAAAAAATAAAAATGAAAAAGTGAAGTGTTATTCCTTTGGCTGGCTTAAGATCCAAGTCTTCTGTACTTTCTTTAAGCCAGTCCCTTTGGACTCTCAGGGATTATTTGGATTTTTCCCTCTCAAATCCTTAGTACTATTCAGGGTGGGATCTGGGTTGGCTGTATTGGTTGCCTGCAAACTGGAGGGAGGGGCTCACTCTTCAGGACAAAATGGCTGCCCAGGTCCTGGGCTCAGGTATAACTCAGTGCCAGACTCGCCACCACCTCTCCTGGACCCCCCACTCCCCCCAGTCTCCAAGGGTCCGCACCTTCTCCCTCACCCCGGCCATGGGTAAGTGTTTGTATCCGAAAGGCCCTATGAACTAGGCTAAATGGAGAAAGACTCACGCCACAGAGAGGGGAGAGACTGAGTCTCTGCATGTTCCTCTCCTGCCAGTGCTGCGTGGTCTGGCCAGCTCTTCAGGCTGCACACTCTGGGTTCATCCCTTTGTGACTGTGGGCCCAGTTCTAGAATCCCCTGAGGTCCAGCAGTCCTATGGCCCTTCTTTCCACAGTCAGATGCTGTGCCTGTCCCCAGGAACGTGGCTTAGTGCTGTGCGGGTCCCCTCCGACCCTCCGGGCTCAGGGGGCTGGCAGACTCACCGGCCCAGATCCTTGATTTTTCCCTTTTCCAGGGATCCTATTCCCTTCCCGGCTGCAAACTGTCTCACCCGCTGAGTCTCCTTTGCCAATTCGGGTTGGATGTTACTCGTTTCAGGTGTTCTTTCTATCTGCTCTGGGACAAGGCTCAGGACATGTCTGTCTATTCCACTGCCATTTTGTCTCTTCTTCAATGAAACATGTTTTAATGTATCATTTTGAGAATTAAATAAAGTGATATTTTTAAAGCACCTACAATAGTTAGGTTCTCAGTACATGGTTTCTTTCATTCATCAATCCATCCATCCATTCATTCAACAAATAATTATTGAGCACCTGACATGTGTCAGGCACTAAAATGTTTGTTGGGTATACACAGAGAGGAAAACAGAGCTCCCACCTTGTGGAGTTACATTCTAGTAAGGAGTGGAACAAAATAAATGAGTAAACAAGTTAAAAATAAGTCAGACAGAGAAAGACAAATACCATATGATTTTATTTATATGTGGATTTTAAAGAGCAAAATAAGTGAACAAAAAAATAGAAACAGTCTCACAGATACAGAGAACAGACTGATGGTTGCCACAGGAGAGGGACGTTAGGGTCTAGGTGAAAAAAGTGAAGGGATTAAGAAGTACAAGTTGGTAGTTACACAATAGTCATGAGAATATAAATTATAGCATAGGAAATATAGTCAATGATTTATACTTATAATAGAGTAATATGCAAATTGGTCAGGACACCATCACAGTAACAACCGGTCAGCAGGAGGCTGTGTGTGGCAGGCACCAGTGGGCGGGGTTGTATGCACACGAGGCCAGGGGACATGCGGCTGCATCAAATAAAATAAAATGCGTTCATATTCCCTAAAGCACAAACATCCCAGCAGATAAATCAATGGAGATTATTGTGTAATCACAATGATTACACAATAAAGCACAATGATTACATAATATTGATTACACAATAAACTTATTATCACCAAAAAAAATAACCTCTGGTATAATTTCACTTAAAGATGCTCCAGTAAGGCTGCTGAGGCTTTCATCTGCCCCTTTCTACACTGAAGATGACAGGCTTCAAGGAGGAAGGGCTCCAGTTTCGTTTTCTCAGCATCCAGCTAGGAGGCCTCCCTGGGGCAGCTCTCCCTTCCGAGCCCTGCGTAGGACAGGCACTCTGGCCCAGGAGCCCTGAGGGGAAGTGGAGTCTGGCTCGGAGGGTGCTCTCCCTGGGAGCCTGGAAATCTGCCTCCTGGGGCGACTGCGCAGCAGCTGGGCCTGGTGAGCCGCAGAAAGGGTGACTTATCCATGTGTATGTGTATGCTGGCGGAGGCCATGCAGCTGCCATAGTTGAAGTCGAGCTTGATGGAGGAGCGGGGGTAGAGGGGATCAGAGTCGGCCATGTTGGTATGGAACCCCAGCTCCCTGCCAAATGATGTAGAGCAACTGTCCTCGATCACTTCCTGAGCAGCAGTCAGCCCCAACTTGGGGTCAAAGCCGCAACCTAAGTAGGTGCCCTGACAGAATGGAACCCAAACCTTTGCTGTGGCAGAGGAGCTCTGGCCCACAGCAGGGGCCAAGGCATGCCAGAGGGGTTTTGTTGAGGGGCCCTGACAGGCAGCACACAGAGTAGTGGGTTAGAACCTCCTCCTGATACAGCAAGGTTGCGGGTTAGATCCCTGGTCAGGGCACAGATAAGAAGCAACCAAAGAGTGCATAATAAGTGAACAACACACTGGTGTTTCTCTCGCTCCCTTCCTCTCTCTAAAATAATCCATAAAAATTAAAATAAAAAAATAAACCTTCTGGCTTGCAGAGTTGCTAAAACAGTTAGAAAGCGAAGTCCCATCCCTTCCCATTCATTCAACAAATACTTCATATACTCCTTCAATAATCACACTGGGGATGGGTGTTCATTTGTTTGTTTGTTTGGTTTGGTTAATCCTCACCTGAGGACATTTTTCCATTGATTTTTTTTTAAGAGTGGAAGGGAGGGAGAAAGACAAAAACTAACATGAGAGACATCAATTGGTTGCCTCTTGCTGAATCCATGACCAGGGCCCCGGATTGAGCCTGCAACCCAGGTACATGCCCTTGATCAGAATCCAACCCGATACCCTTCAGTCCACCAAACCAGCATTTTTTTTTCTTTTTAAGTCCTCTTCTAAGGATATATTTTTTCATTGATTCCAGAGAGAGAGGGAAAGAGAAAGAGAAACATTGATCAGTTGCCCAAGCAATTCGACAGGGATGGAACCCACAACCTGTGTATGTGCCCTCACCTGGAATCCAACCCATGACCCTTTGGTGTATGGAAAGACACTCTAACTACTGATACACACCTATCAGGGCCTGGAGGTACATTTAAAAATTTTTTTCAGATCTGCCCTGGCCAGGTGGTTTAATTGGTTGGAGTCTCAACCTGTGCACCAAAGGATTTCCTGTTGGATTCTAGGTTAGTGCACATACTTACATTTAGGTTAGATCTTGGTGGGTCAGCAGGTGCAGAGGCAGCCTACCAGTATTTCTCTGTGACATGGATGTTTCTCTCTCTAAAAGTCAATACCTTAATCAATAAAGAAATTTTAAAAATAATAAAATAAAACATCCTCAGGTGAGAATTAAAAAAATATATATATATTAAAAATTTTTTCAGATCTAAAATTTTATTTGTTTCTTTTCTAAATTTTATTTTTCATTTACACTTCACATTCAATATCCTATCCTATATAATAAAACCCTAATATGCAAATTGACCAAATGGTGGAATGACTGGTTGCTATGAACTGATCACCAGGGGGCAGACTCTCAATGTAGGAGCTGCCCCGTGGTGGTCAGTGCACTCCCACTGGGAGAGCACCACTCAGCCAGAAGCTGGGCTCATGTCTGGAGAGCACAGTGGCAGTGGCAGGATCCTCTGTGGCAGCACTAAAGAGCAGCGAGCCGAGCGGTAGGGAGCAGCAAGCAGGCAGGCGGTAAGGAGCGAGAGGTCCTGGACTATGAGAGGGATCCCAGACTGTGAGAGGGCACAGGTTGGACTGAGGGACCCTCCCACCATCCACCCCCAGTGAATGAATTTTGTGCACCGGGCCTCTAGTCTATATATATAAAAGCCTAAGTGACCATTATGACTAAAGGACCGGAATGACTGGAACAACCGGTCAGTATGACACACACTGACCACCAGAGGGCAGATGCTCAATGCAAGAGCTGCCCTCTGGTGGTCAGTGTGCTCCCACAGCCAACGTCTTATGGCAGTGGCCAGCCAACTTCCCTCGGTCCCTCCCTCTGGCAGGCAGGCCTTGATTGCCTATTTGGGGCCTGCTGGCCAACCTCCCACACTCCCTGCTGGCAAACCTCCCATGATCCCTCCCCCTGGCCCGCTAACATCCCACAGTCCCTCCCCGGGCCAGCCAACCCCCCAAGGCCCCGCCCCCCAGCCTGCCCAGCCCCAAAGGGCCCCAATAGGGGGCAGGGTCAGCTGGCCAACTCCTGTGGCCCCTCTCCCCAGCTGACCTGGCCCTGATGGGCCCTGATCTGGGCGGGGCCAGCCGGCCAACCTCCCACAGTCCCTCCCCCAGCCAAACTCCTGCAGTCCCTCTCCCCAGCCAGCCCTGCTGGGCTGGCCAGGCTGAGGGACCTCACCCATGCACAAATTTGTGTACTGGGCCTCTAGTATTGTAATAACTATGTACAGTGCCAGGTGGGTACTTGAAATATCAGAGGACCACTTTGTAAAGTATATGATTGTCTAACAATCATATATGTATACCTGAAACTAATACAAAATAATATTGAATGTAAACTGTAATTGAGAAATTAAAAAAAAAATATTGTTGCCTTGATTTGGGTTCCTCTGAAAGCAGAGCCTTAGGTAAGGGCTCAGGAAGTGACCCCTGAAAGCAGGATGAGGATAGGGAGAGGGGGACAGGAAAGAGAAAAGGCTGGCACATGGGTGCTTTATGGAGGTTTAGCTCCTTGGACTGCAAAGGCCAGAGAGCCTACCTTGACAGTCCATTGAAAGAAACTAGGCCTAGGAAGGAGAAAATGGCAGCAGAATAAGCAGAAGTGTCATGTACCTCCTCCTGGGGCAAGGCCAGAAAAGCAACTAAGTTGGAGAACATTCACCCTGAAATAACAAATTAGACAGCAGAGGAGACAATTTTCAGTAAGGAATGGCAGAGGATGCCTAGAGAATGCTGCTTGCCAGCCATAACCCATGTGGAACCACCACCGTGCTCTGGCAGTGAGTGGTGCAGTACCTCCGGGCAGGCTCCCAGACATCTGGTCTGAAGGGAGTGCTCCCCAGAGTGACCTCCCACACCAGGCCTCCTCACCAACTGGTTTGAACCCAGCATCCCAGTATCTGGCTCCAGCACCCTGCAGTGAGTGCAAGCCAGAGGGAACCCTGTGCTCCACCCCTGCCCTGGTCCCCAGAACTGTGTTGCTAGCTTGACCTGGAGCCACTTGGCACCTGCTCCACCCTGAGCCCTGGGACCTGCTGCTGGGGTGACCAGGAGCAACACAGTGTGCACCCCACTCTGTGCCACAGGAGAGTGAAGATTGTGTGACCTATAGCAATCAGCATCCACTCCACCAAGGATCCCAGGAAAGCCCTGCGTGGGCGACCCAGAGAAACCCAGCACATTCCTCACTCAGGGTCACAGGAGAGCTCTGACTGAGCAACCCAGAGAAACTCACTTCTGCTTCACCCCAGCCATCGGGACAGTACTAAAGGGGCTATCCAGAGGAACCCAGCATATGCCTCACTCTTGACAACAGGAGAGCATTGCCTAAAACCTGGAGAAAGCTGGTGTGCCCAGCCAGGAGCCACACATTCGTGATGCAAGTGCACTGCCAGAGGGACCTAGGGCTCCATCCTGCCATGAGTGCTGGGGCTGCATAGCGAATTGCATGCCAGAGGGCTCTGGGTACTCACAGGGAGTCGCACACCAAAGGAACAGTGCACATGCTCTTGGCACCCTGAGCATCTGAAACAGCCAACTGAGAGACCAGGTCTGTGGGAGAAGGGGATAAAATTCAGACCAGAGACAATAAAGGTGTGAGACTCAAAGCAGGCCAAGCCCCTGGGCAAACGATTTCTGGATCACTGGCCTGATAGGGTCTTCAACCTCTCAAACCCCAAGCAGGGTGCCCAGGCCAGAAAGAGACAACAAAAATGGGGAGACAAAGAAACAACCCTCCAATGAAAGAAAAGGGGGAACCACCAGAAAAGGAACTAAATGAAATGGTGGCAAACAATATGTCAGAGAAAGAATATCGAGTAAGGGTCATAAAGTTCCTAAACCAGCTAGAGGCTAGATCAGCAGTTGACTGCTGGTCTGTGAAGTCCAAAAGATTGGAGACCGTTTGTTTAAGAAAACCTTTGGAGCAGCAGTCACCAACTGGTGGTCCATATACCACTGGTGGTCTGTGAGGTCCAAAAGATTGGAGACTGCTGGGCTAGATGATATAATTAACAAGATATGTAAAAATCAAGAGGAAATGAAAAATTATATAGCAGCACTGCAAAACACAATTTAAGGTTTCAATAGTAGACTAGAAGAAACAGAGGACCAAATCAGCAAGTTAGAAGACAGGGTAAAAAAACACACACCCAATTGTAACTGCAACTGGAAAAAATATCAATAAGTGGGAGTAAAGTTTAAGAGAGCTTTGAAACAACATGAAATGAAGCAACATCCACACAATAGGGGTGCCAGAAGGTCAAGATAGGAGCAAAGAATAGAAAACCTATTTGAAGAAATATTGACAGAAAATCATTATCTTGGAGAGACAAAATGGCGACGGAATAGATGGACGTGTCCTGAACCTTGTCCCAGCGCAAATAGAGTGAGTGGCTGAAACAAGTGGAATTCAGTCCGAATTGGCGAAGGAGACGTAGCTGGTGAGACAGTTTGCAGCTGGGAAGGGCAGAGGTGCCCTAGATAAAGGTGAAATCAAGGATCTATACAAGAGAGTCTGCCAGACTTCTGTGCCCAGAGGGTCAGGGAGAAACTACAGGGTGCCAAGCCATGTCCCTGAGGACAAGCAAAGCATATGACTGTGAAAAAAAAAGGGGACCACAGGACTGCAGGAAGTAGGGGATTTTGGACCTTGAAGTCTGGATTTTGGATCTGAGCTCAGAGGCAGCCTTGAAGGGCTGGCCGGACTGCACAGTGCAGGCAAGACAGGAACTTGCAGGTACGCAGTCCCTCCTCATGCAGGGGCCTGTGCCTTTCTCCACTGAACCTAATTCATAGGACCTATTGGATACAGACACTTACCCATGGCTGAGGTGCAGGAGAAGGTGTGGACTTGTGGAATCTGGGGAGAGTAGGCGGTGATCCAGGAAAGGTGGTAGCCAGTCTAGTGCTGAGTCATATCTAAGCCCCAGTCGCCATTTTCTCCTGAGAGATAGCCCCTCCCTCCAGTCTCCAGGCAACCAATATAGGCACACCCAGATCACACCCTGAATAATACAAAGGAATCTGAATACTCCCTGAGGACATAGGAACTGGCCTAAAGAGAAAACTTTAGCCCCAGGAACCAGAAACTGAGAAACAGTACAGTACAGATGAATGGAATCATAAGCCAGCCAAAGGAATGACACTCCACTTTTTTCACTTTTATTGTTTTTTATTATCCCTTTTTTATTTTTTTCTTCTTTTCTTCTTTGTTTTCCTGTTTTTTTTTGTTGCTTTTTTATTTCTGTTTGCATAATTTTCCATCACTATTTTTATTGGCTATTTTTAATTTTTTATACCATTTTTGAAATCAATTTTTTTGTAAATTTATTATTTTTTCTTCTCATTCTCTTTCTTCTCATCCACTTATTCCCTTTCCACTTCCTCAATACTAAATTGAGGTCCTCCCCATATTCATCCAATTCTTAATCTTATTTTCACTATATAAGCTCAGCCTCTACAGATTCTGCCCCAATCCTCTTTGCTGGGTGTGTGGTGTTTGTATTTTTTTTTTTTTGTTTGTTTATCTATTGGTTCTGTGGTATCTTACATATATATTTTTTTTCTCCTTTTTATTCCTTTGTCTTTTATCCCTTATCTTTTTCTCTCTCTTCGATAGCATTTGTGCTCTTTTTCTCTGCCCTATCTCTCTTTTCTCAGGTGGTCACTTATATTGGGGTTATTGGTGTTGTGAGTACATTTGTGCTTAGTTCCCGCTGTGTTGTGTCTTGTTGAGGAGAATTTTATCTGGTCTGGCCAAGGGGCTTGAGAGCAAGCCACATAACCAGACACCTGGAGAGGAAACTCCATCCACGAATGGGTCAATAACAGCCCAGACCCAACTAGAGCAGGAAGAATGCAGAAGTGAGAGAAAGAGCATGAGTGAGTGAGGAAGTAAAAGAGGAACTTGTGGTCAGGTGTGGTGTGTGTGTGTGTGTGAGAGAGAGAGAGTGAGTGAGGCACAGTTAGATCCCACAGGACCTTCAGGGGCAGGCTAATCAAGCTTCTTTTACTGGGCAGCTTCTGCTACTGTTGTGGAGCAGATGCGTGTGAATGACCACTGGAGCCCAGACCAAATTAAAATTTAGGGAGCCTTTATTAGCCAGGCGGCCGGGCGACCCGGCGACTGCTCTGCCATTCTCCATGCAGGGAGACCAGAGAGCAGCAGTGACCCTTTGTGTAGGACCGCTTTTAAGCACATTAACCACATCCGGTTTTTGCAGAACAAGTAACCCAAGACAAAACAGTTTTTCCCAAGCAACGTCAGGATCATGCCAATGATGACCATGTTATTCACAGGGTCATCCTGTTCTCCAGAAAGCTGACAGTGTTCTATGAAAGAAGGCTACGTGCTGGGAAGGGGCCATGAGACCCTATCTGAAGGCCTGGCCTGGTGTCAGCACTGACAACTCTATCTGGGGCATAGTCCATGGCCTCTCTGGAAGCATGCTCAAAAATTCCCACTCTCCAACACTACCATTGCAAACAGTACTGGGAGGTCAGCTTGTCCTTAGAGGCCTAGCCTTTTTGAAGGGGAGAGCTGCTGTAACTGGGTTCCCAGCCTCAACTCCACCCAGAGTGCCCTCAAATAACACCTGGGACTCTACAGCCACCCCTGCCAGGGACATGCTACCTAAGCTGTGATCCCATGGTCAACGAGGCTTCAGCCACCCTGGGAGCAGGCTCCTATGAGTTCGGAAGCATGTTCCCCTCTGACCGGCCCAATGCTTTAGCCCAGGGCACTGCAACCATGTGAACAGCAGACACCTGAGCAACCCGCTCTTGTCCAAGGAGCAGCAGCCCCATGAGCAACCCGCCACAGGCCTAAGAGCAGCAGCTTCATGTGGCCTGCCCCTGTCCAAGGAGCAGCAGCTGTTTGAGCAGCCAGTTCCCCAATGTGAGGAGAAGCAGCTGCTTGAGCAGCCCACCCACTACTGAGGAGCAGCAGCCCCACATAGCCGGCCCCCCTCTGAGGAGCAGCATCTGCGTGCAGCCCACACCCTGCATCTGTCTGAAGAGCAGCAGCTGTGCCGCAGGAGTAGCCAGCCACCTTCCAAGGAGCAGCAGCTGAGTAAGCAGCACGCCCCCTTCTGAGGAGCAACAGCTGTGTGAGTAGACCATCCCTTTCTGAGGAGCAGCAGCCACACAAACCGCCTGCCCCTATCTGAGGAGCAGCAGTTGTGTGAGCCACCTGCCCCCATCCGAGGAGCAGCACCTGTGTGAGCAGCCCACCCGCTTCTGAGGAGCAACAGATGCACGAGCCACTGGCCCACATCCAAGGAGCAGCAGCCACATAAGTACGTCCAAGGAGCAGCAGCCCTGTGCAGTCCACACTGGTCCGAGGCTCAGCACCCAAACGCAGCCTACACCTGTCCAACGAGAAGGAGCCGGGTGAGCGGCCCGTCCCTGTCTGAGGGGCATCAACAGCACGAGCAGCTCACTCCCATGCAAGGAGCAACAGCCACATGAGCAGACTGCCTCCCGTGCAAGGAGAAGCAGCTGCACAAGCAACCTGCTCCCATACAAGGAGCAGCAGCCCTGAAAGCAAACTGTCCCTGTCCAAGGAGTGGCAGCATCATGAGTAGCCTATCCCATCTGAGGAACAGCAGCCATGCAAGCAGTCTGCCACTGTCCAAGGTACAGCAGCCACGTGTGCAGCTGGCCCCCATCCAAGGAGCAACAGACACGAGTAACCCATCCCCATCCGAGGAGCAGCAACCTCATAATCAGCCCACCCCCGTCCAAGGAACAGAAGCTATATGAGTAGCTTCCCCCACCAGCCAGAGGAGGCACCACTGCTGCGAACAGCACCCTTCACAGGAGCCACTGTGAACTGAGAAGCAGCTGTTACCGTAACCACCCGAGGAGCAACCGCAGCCAGAGAAGCCACTGCCACCCAAGGAGCAGCCCCTGCACAGCTTGACATCTAGATTAGTTGGTGAGACCAAAAATGAGTAGACAAAGATACCCCAGAAGGAAAGAAAAGAAGGAATTGCCAGAAAAGCAGCTAAGTGAAACAGAAGCATGAAATATGTCAGAAAAAGAATTCAGAATAAGGGTCATAGAGTTCATAAACCAGATGGAAGAAAAAATCAACACCTTATGTAAGAATCAAGAAGAAATGGATAAAAAAATCAACAACTTATGTAAGAATCAAGAAGAAATGAAGAGTGATATAGCTGCAATAAAAAACACCATTGAAAGTTTCAAAAGTAGACAAGGAGAAGTGGAGGACCGAATTAGTGAACTAGAAGATGGGGAAGCCAAACTGAATTGCAACAGGAGAAAAAAATTAAAAGATAGGAGAGCCTAAGGGAGCTATGGGACAACATGAAACGAAGCAACATACGAATAATAGGGGTTCCAGAACAACAGGAAGAGGAACAAGGGTTAGAAGAACTATTTGAAGAAATAATGTCAGAGGAGATGGAGAAAATGGCGAGAGAATAGAGACGTGTTCCAAGCCTGGTCCTGGAACAGAAAGAAAGAACAGCTGAGGTTCACACAGGGAGTGTTTGTTAGCAAGCGAAGGGACAGCTAAACTCCAGGAGAAGGTGGGGGACTGCTAGACTGGGTTCCCCTGACCGGGCAGCTCCCACTGCAACTGGGTCCCCTCCCAGAGCTACAGGCTCGGACACGGAGACCACACCATCTTGAAAGGGAAAGTGGATTTTATTGGAAGCCTGATTTTCCACAACAATGGCAAACACTGAACAGCTGTGAGCACCACAACACCTGTCCCCAATTGGCACAAACACGCGGATTCAAAGGAACTCTTCACTGCACCAAGGAAAGGTCAGATTTTGCCTGGGATAAGGTGAGGTTTTTCCTCCCAGCGGCAGGAGAGAGAAACGTGCAAGCGGAGGGAACTGGAGGACCGGGGATGTCTGTGCCTAGAAAAATCCGCGGCTGTTGGGGCTGCCGTGATCCGTGAATGTGAAAGGGGGTCCTCTGAGCTGCTAACAGAAGGGATCTCTAAAGGGCAGCCCATTTTGATCTGACCAGGAGGGTCAGACTAAGAATTTCAAAGGAGTGCAGGCTGCTTAGTCTTGCGCGCAGACCCACTGTCCGCACACTTGGGCTTTTTCTGATTGATTACTAAGCCCAATACAAAGGAAAATGCAGTTGGGGATATGCTGAGAGACTGCAGGGGGAAGTTGTTTTTTCGGAATCTGGGGAGCGGAGCTGGTAGTGACTATCAGAGAGGCAGCTCTGAGGCTCACACCTCCACAAACCAGTAGTGAGTGCCATAGGGGGAAAAGAAAAAAGCTAGAGAGGCCCGGAAGTCAATCCAGAAACACTGCCACCCAGGGGCTGAAACACAAACTGTCTCTGGTGTAATCAAAAATAAATACGAGAAATTAAGACACCGTCTGCTTAAAAATCAGGACAGGCTTACAACACTGAGGAACAGTGGAATGCAGGGAACTGCAATACTGCCCAGACTGGGAAACAGGCGTACCAAACAGAACAATAGAGAAAGTGAATGACCGCCACTACTGCACATTTTATTCTTCTTATTTTTTATTTTAATTTAATTTTTATTTTTTATTGTTTTTAATTTTATTTTTTATATTCATTTTTTGCATCTTTTACTTAAGAAATTAATTTTTTTCTTTTTCCTCACTCGATTTTCACCTTTTTAATTATTACATTTTTATTTTCAATCAGCATTATTATTACTATTATTTTACCTTTTTTTTAAGTGTCATTTGATTTTCTCTTTGTTTTATTTTGGGATTAGTGTCCAACATTATATTTGCATCTTTCCTTTAGCATCGTTTTACCCTATCTCAACGTTATTTTATGCCATCACTCTCTTCCTAACCTTTCCCCTTTTGGTCTCCTGGTTATCTTAACCCTTTCCAGCTTTAGATTTTCCCTACTCTTTCTGTTTATCCTCTGCTAAAATTTCACCCAACTTATATATCTAATTTCCAACCCCCTGCTCCAAGTCCATACACACCTCTCTCTATGCTATCTTAACTAAAAAAAAAAATGTTTTTCTCTCTGTTGTTTTGTTGGTGTCTGCTTGAATGTAGATTAGATTGAATTTTTATGCTTTTTTGTGAGATTGTTTTGCTTATTCTTTTTTTTTTTTTTGGTTTGGTTCTTTTGTTTGCTTTGTTTTTGTTTGTTTTTTACTTCTGTTTTCCCTTGCCTCACTTGATATTAGTTGGTGTTGTACTTTGTATTAATCTCCAGGTTCATGTTGCTGGCATTTGCTGGGATTAGTGGTTGTTCTTTTGGAGTTTACTCCCTATATATAGTTTGTTCCTCTTTTCTCTCTTAGTATCATTCTTGTCTCTATTACTTTTTTTTCTCTTTTCCCAAGTTCATTTTCACACTCCTTTTTTTGCTCTTTCTTTTTACTCTTCCTCTTCCTCTCCTATCTCCTAACTTGTCTTTCTCTGGTGGTCATCTTTATTGGAGGTTATTAATAGCGTGAATACAATTCTGTTCAGTGCCTTGTGTGTTGTACCTGGTTGTGTTGTATTTTGTGCCTTTAAATCAACGCAGGAGAGAGAGAACTACATAACCAGACATCTGGAGAAGAGAGATCATAGGGAGACAAAGAAACAGCCCCCATAGGAAAGAAAAGCAGGCATCACCAGAAAAGGAATTAAACGAATTAGAGGCAAGCAACCTATCAGAGAAAGAATTCAGAGAAATGGTCATAGATGAAAAGAATGGAAGACAAATTCGACAACATGAGTAAGAACCAAGAGGAAATGAAGAAGAACCAAGAAGAAATAAAAATGACATCGCTGGTGTAAGAACTCAATAGAAATCATCAAGAGTAGACTAGAAGAAGCAGAGGCCCACATAAGTGAGACAGAAGACAAGATGGAAAAAAATACCCAAGTAGAGCAGCTTCTAGAAAAAATAATTATAAAGCAGGAGGAGAGCCCAAGGGAACTTTGGGACAACACGAAAAAAAACAACATCCACATAATAGGGGTTCCAGAAGGAAAGGAAACTGAGCAAGGAATAGAAAACTTGTTTGAAGAAATAATGACAGAAAACTTCCCTGATATAGTGAAGAAAAACCCCACACAAATCCAAGAAGCTCACAGAGTCCCAAGCAAAATGAATCCCAAAAGACCAACACCAAGGCACATTATAATTAAATTGGCAAACACCAATGACAAAGTAAAAATCTTAAAAGCATCCGGAGAGAGACAGAAAGTTACCTACAAAGGATCCCCCATTAGACTAGCAACTGATTTCTCAACAGAAACTCATCAGGCCAGAAGGGAATGGAATGAAATATACAAAGTCATGCAAAGGAAGGGTCTCAACCCAAGAATACTGTACCCAGCAAGGCTAGCAATCAAAATTGAAGGTGAAATCAGCAGCTTCACAGACAAAAAAGGACTAAGAGAATTTATCACCACAAAACCAGCAATGCAAGAAATGCTAAAGGGTCTGCTGTAAAAAAAAAAAGTAATAGGAAGAAGGAACACAGGGGTATAGAATAAAAATGGCGAAAAATAAGTACCTATCAATAATCACTTTAAATGTAAATGGATTGAATGCCCTAATCAAAAGACATAGGGTAAGGGATTGGATAAGAAAACAAAACCCATACATCTGCTGTCTACAGGAAACCCACCTCAGAAAAAAAGACACATACAGACTGAGGGTGAAGGGATAGAAAAAGGTTTTCCAGGAGAATGGAAATGATAAAAAAAGCTGGGGTAGCAATACTTATATCTGACAAATTAGTTCTCAAAGTGAAGGACATAACAAGTGTTAACGAAGGCTACTTCATAATACTAAAGGGTGCAATCCAACAAGAAGGAATAACTCTGGTAAACATATATGCACCCAATCCAGGAGCACCCACATACATAAAAAAAAAAAAACTCCTGGAAGATATCAAAGGAGAGATCGACAGCAATACAATTATAGTAGGAGACTTTAATAACCAACTATCACCATTGGACAAATCCTCTAAACAAAAAATCAGCAAAAACATCAATCCTAAATGACTCACTAGACTAGATGGAATTAATCGACATCTTCAAAACATTTCACCCCAAAGCCACAGAATATACATTCTTCTCAAGTGCATATTGATCATTTTCAATGGTAAACCATAGATAGGGTCACAGGAAAAGTCTCTTCAAATTCAAGAAGATATAAATCATATCAAGCATCTTCTCAGATCTCAGTGGCATAAAACTGGAAATCAACTACAATAAAAACATTCCAAAGAAATCAAACACATGGAGACTAAACAGCATGCTATTAAACAATGACTGGATTACGAGAGACATCAAGGAAGAAATAAAAAACATCATGGCAACAAATGACAATGAAAACACAATAATCCAAAATCTATGGGACACAGGGAAAGCAGTCCTGAGAGGGAAGTTCATAGCTCTACAAGCTTACTGCAAAAAACAAGAAACAACGGTAATAAATCACCTAACCCTACAACTCAAAGAGTTAGAGAGAGCGCAACAAGAAAAGCCCAGTGTAAGCAGAAGAAATGAAATAATAAATATCATAGCGGAGATAAACGACATAGAGACCAAAGAAACAATACAAAAGATCAACAAAATCAAGAGCTGGTTCTTTGAAAGGATAAACAAGATTGCTGAACCTCTAGCCAGGCTCATCAAGAAACAAAGAGAGAGGACCCAAATAAACAAAATAAGAAATGAAAGAGGTGAAATAACAACACACCCTACAGAAATACAAACGATTGTTACAAAATACTACGAACAACTCTATTCCAACAAACTGGACACCCTGGAGGAAATGGACAAATTGTTAGAAAAATACAACCTTCCAAAACTCAATCAGGAAGAATCTAAACAGCTCAACAGGCCAGTAACTATGGAAGAAATTGAAGCAGTCATCAAAAAGCTTCTGGCAAACAAAAGCCCGGGGCCAGACAGCTTCACAGGAGAGTTTTACCAAATATTCAAGTAAGAACTACAACCTATCCTCCTCAGACTATTCCAAAAAATTCAAGAGGAAGGAACACTTCCAAGCTCCTTCTATGAAGCCAGCATCACCCTAATACCAAAACCAGATAAAGACAACACAATGAAAGAGAATTACAGGCCAATATCCCTCATGAACATAGATACCAAAATCCTCAACAAAATTCTAGCAAATCGGATCCAGCAGAACATCAGAAAGATCATACACCATGACCAAGTAGGATTTATCCCAGGAATGCAAGGATGGTACAATATCCGCAAATCAATAAACGTGATACATCACATAAACAAATTGAGAGATAAAAATCACATAGTCATATCAATTAATGCAGAAAAAGCATTTGACAAAATCCAACACCCTTTCTTGATAAAAACTCTCAACAAGGTGGGAATAGAAGGATCATACCTCAACATAATAAAAGCTATATATGACAAACCCACAGCCAACATCATACTCAATGGGCAAAAACTAAAACCATTTCCCCTAAAAACTGGAACAAGACAGGAATGCCCACTCTCACCCCTCCTGTTTGACATAGTACTGGAAGTATTAGCTATTGCAATTAGACAAGAAGAAGAAATAAAAGGCATCCAAATTGGAAAAGAAGAAGTGAAGCTGTCCTTATTTGCAGATGACATGATATTGTACATAAAAAAACCCTAAAGACACCATCAAAAAACTAATAGACTTAATAAATGAATTCGGCATTGTAGCAGGATTCAAAATTAATGCCAAGAAATCTTTGGAATTTCTATACAGCAATAGTGAACTTACAGAAAGAAAGACTAAAAAAGCAATCCCATTTACCATCACACCAAAAAAATTAAGATACTTAGGAATAAACTTAACTAAGGAGGTAAAAGACCTATACAGGGAGAACTACAGGACACTGAAAAAAAAGATAGATGAAGACATAAACACATGGAAGAACATACCATGTTCATGGATTGGTAGAATCAACATCATTAAAATGTCCATACTACCCAAAGCAATCTACATATTTAATGCACTCCCCATTAAAACACCAACAGCATATTTCACAGACCTAGAAAGAACTCTCCAAAAATTCATCTGGAATAAAAAAAGTCCCCGAATAGCCACAGCAATCCTGAGAAAGAAGAATAAAGTAGGAGGGATCTCAATACAAGACTTCAAGCTGTATTACAAATCCACTGTTTTCAACACAGCATGGTACTGGCACAAGAACAGACATATAGATCAATAGAACAGAATTGAGAATTCAGGTATCGACCCAAACTGCCCCCGCCGGCGGGGTCTTCTAACGAGGGTACCGAGGCGCCGCACCTAAGAGAATGAGAGACAGACAAGGGACGCAGAAGAATGGAGGCAGGACAAAAGGGTTTCTGATCAAGCCTCGAAATTTTATTCTTACAGTGTTCCTTATATGTGGTTTCTAGAAGGGGAGATGCCTAGGAGGGGTGGGGACTTCGATAATCGGCTAAAGTAAAGGGTGTGGTGGTTGAAGGGCGGCTACAGAAGGAATGCTTTGTCCTCAGGCAAGAGGAAGTGGGCCTAGTTTCCGTGAGTTTCTGTTTCAGTAACTTACTGAAGTAAGGTTAGAGTTAATCCTTTGACCAACTCTTGGCTCCTGACATCTCCTCCCTTTCTCTTTAAGAAACGGCAGTGGGCATTAATCGACCGAGGAGACATTGACCTGGTTCCTCCCGTGGGCTTTGCACACCCACTGTGTGTGGCTCTTGACATCTTTTGGGGAGGAGAGGCAGAGCCATTATTTTTATCGATGTCAACCTCTATGCAAACTAGGTATACTCTCAGGGAAATCCAGAGGATGTTGGAAAAATGTCCCGACCTTCCCTTGCAATGCTTTGCTCTGCACTCGGTTCGATACCCATACCTCTGGCTCTGGCTAGAGTGTAGGTAAGCATCCCTCTGGTTAAGATGCTGTCCCCGTAGGGAAGGAGCGAGTCTGGGTCCGGAGGTGCTCTCGCTCTTGGTAAACCGAGTCCCACCTATCGGCCATTTCCAGGCATTGATAATGAATCTGAATGGGTTTTGCTAAAGCTGAGAAAACAAACA
Organism: Eptesicus fuscus; assembly: GCF_027574615.1. NCBI lineage: Eukaryota > Metazoa > Chordata > Mammalia > Chiroptera > Vespertilionidae > Eptesicus > Eptesicus fuscus. The sequence goes on along the minus strand of NC_072473.1, from coordinate 69,737,082 downwards.
AGGGGACCAAGGATGGGGAGGAGGTAGGGGAGGAGTACATTAAGTCCACTCCAGAGCGGGTTCTCACATAGCTCTTTTCGTCTCTTGATGAGGTCTTCTTGTAGCTTCTTGATCTTGTCTCGGACGATGCCAGACTTGTTGGTGTAGAAGCAGCATCATTCCTGTAGAGCCAAACATATCCCTCCCTGTTCTGCCGTGAGCAAATCTAACCCTCTTCTATTTTGTAACATGACTTCTGCTAAGGAATCAATTTGGTCCTGAAGATCACCAATGGTCCCTGAAAGAGCTTCGACATCGTCAATTAATTGTGTTTGATGCCTTGATTATTTTTTCCTAGTCCTTGTCCTGGTAAAAAGCCTTGGTTTAGCATTTGTTGGGTAATAATTTCATTGGGGCTACACATAATGAGCTTTAATTGAGATAGAATGTCTCATCCCCATAGGTTAACAAGTGGTCCTGGGACAATATAAGGTTGGACTTGCCCTGAGTTACCCTCAGTATCTTTCCAGGTTAGGATTTTTGCGCTCTGTTTTGGGTTGGTAGATTGGCCAATGCCTTTAAGATGTGTTACAGAGGCTTCGCAGGGCCAACTGGGGGGCCAGTATTGGGTCGATATTACCGTGGAGTCTGCCCCTGTATCTACTAAACCTTTAAAAATTTTTCCGTCTAATTCAAGAGTGAGTAGTGGCCTCTCAGTGGTAATCTGTTGAACCCAATAGATATCAGAGGAACCGAAGGCAGAATCCAACCTAGGTTGTTGAATATTACTTTTATTGGTGGAGTTTAGGGGAAGTAAGATAAGCTGAGCTATTCTTTGTCCTTTGGAAATGGATATGGGCCCTGAGGGGGCTGAAGCTAGAATGGTAATCTGTCCTGTGTAATCATTGTCAATGACCCCTGGGGTAACCTGAAGGCCTGCCAAGGAGGAACTGCCACGCCCTAAGATCAAACCAAATGTTTCTGGAGGTAAGGGTCCAAAAGCCTCAGTGGAAATAAGTTGAATGCCTTGATCTGGTATTAATATTGTATCGGAGGCGGAACAGAGGTCCAGTCCTGCGCTTCCTGGGGTGGCGTGGCAGAGGGAGCTGATGCCTGGGCGGGAAGAATCTGTTGCGGGGTGAACCTGATGGCCCCTTGGTTCAGCACCGTGTTCGGGGCCGGGGGCTGGCCCCTCGAGGAGTTTCCCTGCCGGGGTGGAAGGGCTTTATCCTTGATATCTGTTTTTGAGTGACATTCATTAGCCCAGTGGAGACCGCGTCGGCACCGAGGGCAAGTGGTCTTTGGGGGAGCCCGTGGTTGTTTGCCACTGGGGCAATCCTTTATGAAGTGTCCTGGCTGTTTGCAATTAAAGCAGGTTTTTTGTTGTGTATTTAGCTGTTTTTGGGTAAAATTTTCTAGAGCCGCTCCTATAGCCAATCCAATGGCGTGGGAGGTACCTATACCGGAGCAAAGTTTAATATAATCAGAGAGATTGCCACATCGATGAGGTCTTATTGTCTCTTGACAGACAGGGTTAGCATTCTCATAAGCAAGATGCTTCACAAAGGCACTTTCTGTTTCACCTCCCCCCACTAATCTTTCAGCGGCGTCTGTGAGGCAGGTGATAAAATCACTGTAAGGCTCGTCAGCTCCTTGGCGAATTTTGGCTAGCGAGGTAGTGGCAGAATCCTTAGGGGGGGAGACGGCGCCAAGCCTTAAGACTGGCGACTTGGATTTGGGCTAGTAAACCAGGGGGAAATTTGGCCTGGACTTCATTGGTTTCATAGGGGGGTCGGCCAAGAAGTTTATCTCTGGTCCACGAGTGGGAGTTTTTACTTTCATTATTACATTGGGCTGTTTCTCGGCAGTTTTCAACAAAGTCTGTACGCCAAAGGACATAATCACCTCCTGAGAGTGTGGCTCGAGCTAAGGATAGCCAGTCATTAGGTGTGAGCCATTTGTCACTTAAGCTTTCGAGAAGGGCGATGGTAAAGGGGGCCGTAGGGCCATAGTTACTGACCGTGGCTTTAAGATCTTTAAGATGTTTAAGATTAAGGCGGCGGTATTTTTGTTCAGATGTGTTGCTCTGGCTAGGGTTGGGGTCTTCAGTGTCTGAAGCTTCATTGTCTGAGTCTGGATTTTGAGTTTGAGAGTCAGAGCCTTCTTCTTCTTCCTCAACGACCGTAGGGCGGGAACCCTGACTGCGGGTGACGGGAAAAGCATGGAGGGTGGTTTTTGATTTCAGGTTTTTTGGGACGGTTTTGGAAGGGTTTGGGTTAGTAGAGAGGGTGGTAAGTTCTGCCTCGAGGGCTTGGACTTCTTTAATAAGCTGGAGGTGTTCACGTTTTTGTTGGAGGATTTCTTTTAAAGAGGATATGTCTCGGGTAAGAGAGACTTTAGCTTATCTGATGGGGTCAGAATTAAAGGGTAGATTTGGTAAGCTTTATTAGGAGGCTCTTGAAGAGCAGGAGCAGTGAGACCCCAGGGATCTTCACTGTCGTGGCAATGAGCAGCCTGTTCATCAAGGGTTTCTTGATCTTCCGGGGAGAGTTTATCATCGAAGGGGGTCTTATTTAAACCTTTAAGTGAGGGATAGATACCACCGGGGACCTTAGTGCTAGGGGTAGGATGAGGTTCTTTGGTTTCTTCCATAAGATCCTTTTGAGGTGGGTCTTCTGGCATATTTACCGCAACCAATGGACAAGCTGAGGGTGGGTGGGAACTATCTTTTAAGACTGTCTCTCCTGTTTTTATTATATCTTTTATATCAGGATCTAGAGGATGAACTTTAAGAATATCATGTATAAGGTTCCAGTAAGAGAAGGTGGATATAGGGATTTTCTCTGGGCCAAAAGTCTCATAATAATCCTGAAGGGCGTCGCCCACTCTTTTCCATCGCTTTGAATCGATGGTGCCCTCTAGTGGAAACAAGGGACATGTTTCATGAATAAAAGAGAAGAAATGTCTAAGGTCCTTTATTTTTATCCTTACTCCTCGCGTCCTGAGGGACTCCTTGAGCCCACCAAGGAATACCTCGTGAGAACTGAGAGAGGTGCCCATGTCGATGCGGGAGCTTCTCAATTTTTTGCCTCCTCCGCGTAAGCCTCTGGGACGTATAAACCCCGTACCAGGTCAGCCCTGAGTTTTCGTTGTGTCTAGGACAGTTGTCTCGTCAACGATCTCCGTTTGCCCAAAGGCCCCTGCTCACATATCATAGGTCGAGATGTATAAGCCCCATGCCAGGTTAATGACCACTAAGACAAAGCGAGCTCAGGGTTTGCGAGAGATGTGACGAGGAACTGACCAGAGACAAAATACTCCTCAGGGTGATTCAGAGTTCTCGCTCAGCCAGATCGCGGTACCCTTAACTCTTCCCGGATCGGCGAGACGAGTGCTTATTAGTGGACTGGGGGTTGAAACGAGAAGCTCAAAGTGTAGGAAATCCGTCAAGGGGCATAAAAATTCGTTTTCACAAGGAATTCACTCTTAAATCTTTGTCTGAAAAGATCATCTGCAAAACTCAACTGCGATCATACTCACGGACGGGCAGCTCCGTGGCGATCAAGGGACGAGTCTTCACTCACTGCGTGTTCCGTGGCGACTCAAGAGGGTGTCCAGCCGGACCGATGTGCAGATGTTCCCTGGAGAGCCGACCCTCGGGCCCCACGTTGGGCGCCAGAAATGCCCCGGCCAGCAGGGTCTTCTAACGAGGGTACCGAGGCGGTGCACCTAAGAGAATGAGAGACAGACAAGGGATGCAGAAGAATGGAGGCAGGACAAAAGGGTTTCTGATCAAGCCTCGAAATTTTATTCTTACAGTGTTTCTTATATGTGGTTTCTAGAAGGGGAGATGCCTAGGAGGGGTGGGGACTTCGATAATTGGCTAAAGTAAAGGGTGTGGTGGTTGAAGGGCGGCTACAGAAGGAATGCTTTGTCCTCAGGCAAGAGGAAGTGGGCCTAGTTTCCGTGAGTTTCTGTTTCAGTAACTTACTGAAGTAAGGTCAGAGTTAATCCTTTGACCAACTCTTGGCTCCTGACACCAAACCACTATGCTCAATTAATATTTGACAAAGGAGGCATGAACATACAATGGAGTCAAGACAGTCTCTTCAATAAATGGTGTTGGGAAAATTGGACAGATACATGCAAAAAAAATAAAAAATGAAAATAGATCACCAAGTTACACCACACACAAAAATAAACTCAAAAAGATACAGGACTTAAACATAAGACGGGAAACCATAAAAATACTAGAAGTATCAACAGGCAACAAAATCTCAGACATATGCCAAAAGAACTTCTTCACTGACACTGCCCCTAAGGCAATGGAAGCTAAAGAGAAAATTAACAAATGGGACTAAATCAAAATAAAAAGCTTTTTTACAACAAAAGAAACCATCAACAAAACATCAAGAAAGTCCACACTATGGGAGAACATATTTGCAAATGCTGTCTTACCTTATAATAGACAAATATGCAAATTGACCACACCTTCACTATGCCCAAGCCACGCCCACCAACCAAGCCATACCCATCAACCACGCCCACCAGGAAACCGTTGCAGGGACATTGGGGCCTTGGGCGCCAGCAGGGTGCCTGCGCCGATCGCAGGAGACCACTGGGGGTCGGCTCCTGCGATCGGGTAGCAGGGACGCTGGGTGCAGCCGAGCCCAAGGCCACCGCCCAGGGCCAAGCCCGGACCCTGAAAGAAGGCAGAAGGCGGTGGCCACAGCCAAGGCCTGGGTCCCCGGTGCCGGCAGAAAACTGGTGCAGGCAGCCAGGTGAATGAAGGTCTATTGCACGAATCTTCGTGCAAACGGGCTACTAGTCACTGATAAAGGTTTAATCTCCAACATCTACAGGCAGCTTATGCAACTTAATAAAAGGAAGATAAGTAATCCAATAAAAAAAATGGGCAACAGACCTAAATAGAATCTTTTCTAAAGAAGACAGAAGGAAGGCCAAGAGAAACATGAAAACATGCTCAAAGTCACTAATTATCCGAGAGATGCAAATCAAAACGACAATGCGGTACCATTTCACACCTGTCAGAATGGCTATCATCAAGAAATCAACCAAACGACAAGTGTTGGCGAGGATGCACAGAAAAAGGAACCCTCGTGCACTGCTGGTGGGAATGCAGACTGGTGCAGCCACTATGGAGAACAGTATGGAGTTTCCTCAAAAAACTGAAAATGGAACTCCCATTTGACCCAGTAATCCCACTCCTGGGAATATATCCGAAGAAACTTGAAAGACCAATCAGGTATAAGCACCACTAGGTTCATAGCAGCACAATTTACAAAAGCTAAGATTTAGAAACAGCCTAGGTGCCATCAGCAGATGACTGGATCAGAAAACTGTGGTACATCTACATAATGGAATACTATGCTGCCATAAAAAAGAAGGAATTCTCATCATTTGCAGCAACCTGGATGGAATTGGAGAACAATATGCTAAGTGAAATAAGCCAGTCAATGAAAGAAAAATACCACATGATCTCACTCATTTATAGATAATAAAGAACATTATAAACTGATGAACAAAAATATAGATATAGAGACAGTAAAGCATTGGATGGACCGTCAAGTTACAGGGGGAAGGTTAGGGAGAAGTGGGGGAGATAGGAGACCAACCAAAGGACTTGTATGCATGCATGTAAGCATAACCAATGGAGGCAAAACTCTGGGGGATGAGGGCATATATGGGAGTGGGGTGGAGGGGAAAATGGTAAGATATGTACACATATAATACCTTAATAAAAAAATTAAAAAAAGAAATAATGTCAGAAAACTTTCCTGATGTGGCAAAGAAAAATGTCACACAAGCACAGAGAGTCCCAAACAGGATGAACCCAAAAAGACCCACACCAAGAAACATCATAATTACGATGGCAAATATTCAGTACAAAGAGAGAATTTTAAAGGCTACAAGAGAGAGACAGAAAATTACATACAAGGGAGCTCCCATTAGATTATCAAATGATTTCTCAACAGAAACACATCAGGCCAGAAAAGAATGGATGGAAATTTACAAAGTGATGCAAACCAAGGGACTGAATCCAAGAATACTCTATCCAGCAAGGTTATCATTCAAAATTGAAGAGGAAATAAGGAGCTTCAATGACAAAAAAAGGCTAAGGGAATTTATCATTACCAAGCCAGCAATGCAAGAAATGCTAAAGGGACTTGTGTAAAAAGAAGAAATAAAAAGGTAAGAAGGAACACAGACACAAAAAATAAAAATGGCTATAAATAAGTACCTTTCAATAATAACTTTAAACGTAAATGGACTAAATGCTCCAATCAAAAGACATCGAGTAGCTGAATGGGTTAAAAATCATGACCCATATATATGCTGTCTACAAGAGAAACACCTCAGAAAAAGGGACTCATACAGATTGAAAGTGAAGGGATGGAAAAACATCTTTCAGGCAAATGGAAATGAAAAAGAAAAGCTGGGGTAGAAGTACTTATTTCTGACAAAACGAACCTCAAAGTAAAGGCCATAACAAGAGATAAGGAAGGCCACTTCATAATAATAAAGGGATCGATAAACAAGAGGATATAACCCTGATAAACATATATGCACCCAATGCAGGAACACCCAAATACATAAAAAAAACCTCCTGGGCCAAAACTGGTTTGGCTCAGTGGATAGAGCGTCGGCCTGTGGACTGAAAGGTCCCAGGTTCGATTCCAGTCAAGGGCATGTACCTTGGTTGTGGGCACATCCCCAGTGGGGGGTGTGCAGGAGGCAGCTGATAGATGTTTCTCTCTCATCGATGTTTCTAACTCTCTCTCCCTCTCCCTTCCTCTCTGTGGAAAAATCAATAAAAAATATATATATTAAAAAAACCTCCTGGAAGATATCAAGGGAGAGACTGACAACAATACAATCATAGAAGGGGACTTTAATACACCATTGACATCACTGGATAAATCCTCTAGACAAAAAATCATCAAAGAAACAGCAATTCTAAATGACTCACTAGATCAGATGGACCTAATTGACATCTTCAGAGCATTTCACCCCAAAGGCACGGAATATACATTCTTCTCAAGTGCACATGGGACATTTTCAAAAATAGACCACATATTGGGTCACAAACAAAGTCTCCCCAAATTCAAAAATATTGAAATCATATCAATCCTCTAGATTAAATATCTTTGAGCAGTTACATAAGAAGAGCATAAAGAGGTTTCCATTGGATTCATCAATATGGAAGTCAATGGTGTTCTGACAAGAGCATTTCCTTCATTATTAATGTTTACCATTTTCTGAAAGATTCTCCTCTTCAGTCACATATCTTTTTGTCAACCTTAGTATTATCCTTTAGTACTATAATTGACCTTCTTGGCCATGAATTTCATCTGCCACTTGGTATGTGCAATAAGTCACTTCATTTCCTAGGGGATGCATTCTAAGTAGCAATTTATATTTGGACTTTTATCCCGCTGTCTTATTTCAAGGTTCCAATGTCTAGGTACCTTGAGTTTTTATTGTATTTCTTCTAGAGATATTTTCCTATGTCATCAGAGGAATTACATTAGAGGTTCTATCCTCGTCTCACTGCTTTTAGGTATTTGCTTATTTGGTTCATTCTGAGTGGAAAAGATTATACTATTCCTGGCTGTTTCTGAATGTCAAACTCAAGAGCTATGTCATTCGGCAATTCTGATGTACAACACTTCCTCCCTACTGTTTCTACACATGAGTAATCAGGGGACAGTATCTGAAGGCTAAATCTCCCTCCAGCAAGGATAATGATTTCCGCTAGGCAGTTTAGAGTAAGGACAGGTCACATGATTAGTGCCTCTAATTAGCCCCTCTGCAAGTTCTAGTCTAGATTCCTTATTTAGGGCACAGTGGCACTTAGATATGGTGTGATTTGTTTCTTCCAGTGTATCTAAACACATCTGAATACATCAAAAGGAAACTCATTTACAGTTGGAGTCCTCTTGAACAGTGTTGCCTGGGGAGGGTGAGCAATGGCAACGCCTCAGCCTCAATAGGACAAAGCACTTGGAGAGGCAGCTTTTCCTTGCTCTCTGATGAGGAAAAGCATTGCCCTGGATAGGATGTCATAAACCCACAGTTTCTCCCTCAAGCTCAGGAGAGCAGGTGGCAGGAGCACAGTAGGGAATTGACAAATGCTTATCACTACTTTGCACTAACTTTCTCAAAACATGTCAACATTGCCTTTCCCTGGAGATCTCAGTCAAGGCATTGCTTGAAAGGAGAGCATTCACAGAGATGAGTTTTTCAGTGAACTGAGTTCCTCACTTTCATTTGCCATTCCACATGGATTTAGAGCTCTTAAGGGTCAAGAGGTCAAGTCCCTTGGCTTCTCCTACAAAAGTTTTTCTTCTTGTAGAAATAGTTCAGGCTAAATATCTACCCCAAAACTTTTTAGGGGTTATTTTGACTATTTAATTGTCTTTTTGCTTCTTTTTAAAAAAATATTTTATTGATTTCAGAGAAGAAGGGAGAGGGAGAGAGAGAGAGAAAACATCAATGATGAGAGAGAATCATCATTGCACACACTTTCTTGGGATTAAGCCCACAACCCAGGCATGTGCCCTCACTGGGAATCAAACCGCTATCTCCTGGTTCATAGGTCAACACTCAAATACTGAGTCATGCCAGAGGGGCTCTTTGTGCTTCTTTAACCCTTTTCTTCTATCCAGAGCATGGATAGAAGAAAAGTTATCATTGGTGTTAAAAACACCTAAGAAAAGAAATGAGTTATATGAGAGTGTGATCCTCAAATAGTAGAATTGATCTGCAGGCTGGTGAGAGGTTAAAGAGGCTGGGGAGGGAGAGATCTAGAAGTCAATTAGAGAAAGGGAAATTGGAATGGTGAGAGGAGATATGGGGCAAAAGTACCATCTAAGAACAGAAATGAAGCAGAGGAAAAATGGTCTGTGAGAAGATGAAGGTCCACATGAGTAAGGACAAGTAAAACACTCACTCTCCACCACTGCTTTTTCTATGGATCTAGAGATAGGCAAGGAGACAACCTCTATGCTTTTATTTTATTCAGAACTAAAAGGAAATGGGTGCATTAAGGGAACAGAAAGAAAGGCAGAGGGGCCTTGCCATTAGATCAGAAATAGATATATCTGAAACTTTCCACGGGAAAAACTTGGCAGGATCAGAATCTTGTGGGACCTTGAAGGAATCTCAGTTTAACTCTTGTTGGCCTGGGTAGTGCAAGGGTGTGGTGTTCTTGGAAGAGCTCACAGTCCTGGGAAAGAAACGTGACCATGAGAAATTTCTTTCCTATTTGGGAGTTGAGGATGGAATACTCTTTTTTTTTTCTCTGTAAACTACTTCACACTCACTGGAAACTTGTGATGACAGTGAAACCTGTCTCAAGGTCTGCTCTTCACCTCTACCAAGTCTAAAACTGTCAATGAAGACTTTACATTCTTTTAGGTTTCCAGAGAGAATATTTTTAATTGAGCTTATTGAGGTGACATTGGTTAATATGAGTATATGGATTTCAGGGGTACAATTCTATAATACATAACTGTATATTGTATTTTGTGTTCACCAATCCAAGCCAAGTCTCCTTCTAACATCATTTATCTCCATTTTACTCTCTCCTACCTTCCCTCAACCGCCTTTCACTGTGCTAATCACTATAGTGTTGTCTGTCTATGAGTTTTTTTTTTTTTTTTTTCTTAATCCCTTCACCTTTTTCACCCAGCCTGCTCCTTCCTTCCTTCGGAGAGCTTTCCATCTGTTCTATGAGTCTGTTTCTACTTTGTTTCTTAGTTTATTTTGTTCATTAGATTCCATATATAAAATAGAATATCTTTTTAATGCCACACAATCAATTTTTATGGGTCTGTGCCTGGAATTTAAGTTTAGAGTTAGATTCTTTACAATAAGTACAGTTTATTGGCCAAAGTTAGACCCAACTCATAACTAATGAATTAGCCAATGTAACAGTTTGAGACTGATGAACACAAAGAATAATCGACCATAATTTTCCAGAACTCCATCAGTGGGATTGAGCCTTACACAAAAGGAAGTGAGATTATACTGTTGGAACAATTTTTCTGGGTACTGGGAGCTTTGTGCCTGCAGAATTAGCATGAGACTCAAAACTTGCTCTAGACAGACAACTAGAAGTCCAACAAATAGGATATTAGGAGTCACATTCCTAAAAATATATCACTTCTCCAATCTATTAGAAGATGACTAAAATTATTTTAGAAGTTGACAGAGCATTTATTCTATAATCCTCCTTTGACTCTCCCACTCTTCCTAACAGGGGTCATGGCCACACTTACACAGAGGTGCTAGATCCTTTTTGAGAGTGGATATTCTTAGCAGAGAAGAAGGATAGCACGCAATAGTACAGTCTGTTTTAAAGTGGGAGTGGTGGGCACTGGGAGGGTGAGAAAGGAAAGATTGGAAATTTGAAAGCCAAATTACTAATTTTACAGTTTTGATAAGGACAACTAGCCTTTTAAAGTAGGAATTTTAGGAAAATTCATCTCAAGGCATTGGTAAGATGTTTTTTGAAGCAACTAATGCTATCAGATATTTGACATGTCATCATGTGCCTTTGAGAAGTACTAAAATTGCTGCAGGTATTTTGTATGCAAGTCATAGCATTTCTGACTAAGTGGTTCTTTTGACCTTTCTTGAAAGTTTGATGAAACTATAATAGTTTTATTCTTTCAAAAATGCAAATTTCTCATCAGTCTGCTTTGATAAGATGTTCCTTTTCCCAAATTATTGGATTATTTCAAATAATCTATGGGGTAAATTCTCTTGAGCAGAGTGGAGATATTACGAGGTTTGTACACAAAACACTTTCTACTTGAGACACCATTGTCTTTCCTTTGAAGGGGGAAAGGATTACAGCAAAGGGCAAAGACCTCCAGCTCCTGGGTCTAGTACATGCTGGATCTCTTGGGGTACCACCCATTAAAGCTCCTCTTCAGCCTCAGCTGAGATAATGTACTCCTATACCTGGGAAAATTGCCTTGCTCTATAGCAGAACAGCAGTTATACAATGAAATTCAAGCAATACAGATGTCTGAAGTTTCTCTTTTTTGTTCAAGCAGACACAAAAGTCATTATCATTATTATCTTTCTTGCTTGTTTTACATAAAAAGTTTGTTGATTTTCATTTCAGTTGGTGTGGGATGAACCAATAAATGCAGGTAGAGGAATAACAGATGACTGGTTAGAGTTCAAATAAGTGCAAGAAAAGTTAGTGTGTGTTTGCAGCATTATTACAATGTATGGAGTGTTTGCGTGGAGGGACATATGCTAAAAGGAGTGAGACTTATGTATTCCTTTCCAACTAAAATACTGTCAGTCTATGGGGTTTTATTTTATTTATTTATTTATTTATTTATTTATTTATTTATTTATTTTTAATGAATCTTTATTGTTCAGATTACAATTGTTTCTCCTTTTTCCCCACATATCTCCCCACCACCCAGTTCCTACCTCCCCTCTTCCCTTACCTCCCCCCCCCTGCTGTCATTATCCATAGGTGTATGATTTTTGTCCAGTCTCTTCCCATACTCCCCACACAGACACCCCTTTCCCCCTGAGAATTATCAATCCACTCCCATTCTATGCCTGATTCTATTAAGTTCACCAGTTTATTCTGTTCCTCAGATTTTTAATTCACTTGACTTTTAGATTCACTTGTTGATAGATATGTATTTGTTGTTCATAATTTTTATCTTTCTTCTTCTTTTTCCTCTTTTTAAAGAATACCTTTCAGCATTTCATATAATGCTGGTTTGGTGGTGATGAACTCCTTTAGCTTTTTCTTATCTGTGAAGCTCTTTATCTGCCCTTCAATTCTGAATGATAACTTTGCTGGGTAGAGTAGTCTTGGTTGTAGGTTCCTGCTATTCATCACTTTGAATATTTCTTGCCACTCCCGTCTGGCCTGCATGGTTTCTGTTGAGAAATTAGCTGATAATCGTATGGGAGCTCCCTTGTAGGTAACTAACTGTTTTTCTCTTGCTGCTTGTAAGATTCTCTCTTTGTCTTTTGCTCTTGGCATTTTAATTATGATGTGTCTTGGTATGGTCCTCTTTGGATTCCTTTTGTTTGGGGTTCTGTGCGCTTCCTGGACTTGTAAGTCTATTTCTTTCATCAGGTGGGGGAAGTTTTCGTTCATTATTTCTTCAAATAGGTTTTCAGCATCTTGCTCTCTCTCTTCTTCTGGTACCCCCATAATTCTGATGTTGGTACGCTTGAAGTTGTCCCAGAGGCTTCTTACACTATCTTCAACTTTCTGAATTCTCTTCTCTTCATGCTTCTCTGGAGGAGTGTCCTTGGCCTCTTTGTATTCCAAATCTTTGAGTTGATTCTTGCAATCCTCTAGTCTGCTTTTGGGTCTCTGTATAATATTTTTTATCTCAGTCAGTGTATGTTTAATTTCTAGTTGGTCCTCATGGAATTTATCGGCCTTTTCCATGAAATTCTTGAAAAACCTTATAACCGTGGTTTTGAACTCTATGTCCAGTCGCTTGTTCTCCTCCATTTCTTTGGTTTGTGATCTGTTTCCTTGCCTTCTCATATTCTCTGCTTCCCTAAGTTGGTAGGGTAGTTTTGTGTACTAGGTGTCCTATTGGTTCAATGGGTCAGCCTCCCAGTTACTTGAGGTGGACACTCTTGGTGTACCCTTGTGTACTGTGTGTCCCCTAGCAGGAGCTACAGCAAGGGCTAGTTTTCTCCTCCTTTGCTTGGGCGGTTTTGGAGCAGTCTGACTGGAGCTGCAGTTGGTTAAGCTGCTCCAGAACAGGCCATTTATATGCAAAAGCCGCTGTGTGGAGCCTGGGTGGGTTTGTAGAATGTGCGGGGCGGGGCCTCAGGGCGGGGCCTCAGGGCTGGGTGGGGTCTTAGGGCGTCACTAGGCTGGGGCGTGGCCAACGGCGATGGCTGCCGTCAGCCGTCTCTGCCTTTCCACGTTTCCAAGTCCCTGCGCCCCGCGCTCCAGCGCAGTAAACAATGATTGCTGGGCGCACCACTGCAAAAGTCACTCTCACTTTCCGACCCGATGGCCGAGAGTTCAGCTTCTCCCCGTAGGTGCCTGGGTCCCCCGAGTGTCCCCAGAAACTGGATTTCAGAGTGATCGGGAGCTTGTCTCCCTTCGGGTTGAAGAAAAGCCACGCACCCAGCCGCCCGCCGCCGGCCCGATTCGCGTGCCTCCGTACCTCAGCTTTTCAGCAATTGTGCTTCTTTCTCTTCTTAGTTGTAAATCTTCCACTCAGCCAGCTTTCCCGTGGTTCTGGGTGGTAGACGTTTTTGTCTTTTAGTTGTATTTTTGAAATTGTTGTGTGAGGCAGCAGATTAGTTGTTTAACTATGCCGCCATCTTGGTTCCTCCCACAACTCTCTATGGGGTTTTAAGTGGCCAGCAATGTGGGAGGATGTACCAATACCAGCTCACAGAAAACAGTTGACAATCCTGCATCATCTCTTTTATTAACTTGTTATCAGCCCTGAACCATTAGCTGAACTATAGCAGCAACAAGAAAAGGAGATGAAGGCAATTAGCCAGGATAATATTAGGTTAAATACACACTCATCACCAGCAATGCTTCTTCCACCATTAGCTGAACTATAGCAGCAACAAGAAAAGGAGATGAAGGCAATTAGCCAGGATAATATTAGGTTAAATACACACTCATCACCAGCAATGCTTCTTCCTGTCCTTTGAGTAACCTTTCCTTTAATATGTGGAATGATTGGTTTAAGGATAAATTAAGTTGAGGAATGAACTCAAAATATTCTAAATTGTAGTCTATGAGGTAGCTGATCCAGAAAAATCTTACACATAGCTGAGGTTCAATTCACAATGATCAGTATAATAAACACTAGGAAGTATAGATATTTTGGGATAAGAAGTGAGGTTAAAATTATGTCACATTTTTATTGGAATAAAACAATATTATGATTACACTGAATGAAAAATTTTAAAACAAATAAATCATTCACCAGTCTTCTAACACAACCACTATTTTCACTTTTGCATTTCCTTTTCTAGTCTATATCCAAATGCATACACATTTTAAATATTCACTTTTAATTTTTTATTTTTAATAAAGATGACATATTTAAGGTATATTGCATTATGATTTGATATATATGTACATGGTAAAATGATTGTTAAATTCAAACTTATCCTATATAATAAAAGCCTAATATGCAAATTGGCCAAATGGCAGAACTACTGGTGGAATGACCAGTCACTATGACATGCACTGACCACCAGGGGGCAGACACTCAATGCAGGAGCTGCCCCAGCCCACAGGCCCCAGGCCAGCCAAGGCAAGTGCCAATGGGGGCCCCTGATCACCCTGCTGGTTGCCCCACAGATAGGCCCTGATCATCACCAGGCGTAGGGACCTTACCCATGCACAAATTTCATGCATCAGACCTCTAGTTAATATATAATTTCCTCATATAGTTACCATTTTTGTGGTATGAGCACCTGAAATCTACTCTCTTAGCAAATTTCCAGTATTCCATATAGTATTCCTCTAACTACTAGAGGCGCGGTGCACAAAATTCTGCATGGGTACAGTCCGTAGGGCTGGCCAGCAATCAAAGTATGAGCATCTGGCATGGAAAGGCAGGTCTTAGGTGACCTCTGGGCCCTGGGCAGCACCTGGGCCCCCGGACCCCCACGTGCCCCCCTCTGCCTGAGTCATGGCGCCTGTGTTGCCACACAGAGATGCGGTGAGCACAGCTGGACACCATGAGCTGGGGTGCAGCATGGGCCTCTGGGCCTCTCAGCAGCACTGCATGGAAGCCGGGTGGGCGGTATGCTCTCTTCCCACTCGCCTCGTAGACCAGCTCCTGCGCAAATCCACGGGGAGCCCAACTGGCCCCTGTGGTCCTGGCAGCTGCGGCTCGGCTCACCCTGAAGAGGCTATGCGAGTGTGGTGGCAGGCCCCTGGTGGGAGCCTGGCACCTGAGCGTGGGGGCTTCCCTGGCTCCTGAGCCCTGGCATCCCAGAGGAGGATAACAGGGGGAGTGAGAATGAGCTTGGTGGACAACCCACATTCTCAACGCACCTCCGTCCCCATCACCCCCACCCCCAGGTAGCCGGTGAGAGGTTGCAGATGTTCCGCGCTGCCCTCTGGTGGTCAGTGCACGTCATAGTGAGTGGTCGAACTCCCAGTCTCCCGGTTGAATGACCGCCCAAAGGGACAATTTGCAATATTAGGCTTTTATTATATGGGATAGTCATCATGCAGTACATTAGATCTCTAAATTTATCATTCTACATAACTGCAATTTACATGCACATGCTTTTACATAGTTGCAACCTAAATGAACATAGATTTTATAGTCTGGTCTTTCCTCATAGCATCACATCCTAAACATTTTCAATATCTCCACCTAATTTTAAGATTTTTTTCAACTTTTCATTTGAACTTTTGTGATTATAAGAGTAATGCATGATCATTGTAGAAAAGTTGGAAAGTATAACAAATAATAAATTGGGAAAAGAACACCCATGATTTCTCTTTTTTATGTTTTGTAACTGTAATTCTTTTACATATATTTTTATTTTTTTTATTTTAATTGTTATTGTTGAAAATATTACACAGATCTGACCTTTCTCCCATTAAACTCTTCCAGCCCGCTGCTTTCCTCCCCCACCCCAGGCCCTCACCACTCCATTGTGTCCACGGGTTATGCATGCTGGTATATGCATACAAGTTCATTGGTTGATCTCTTCCCAATAAACTCAAAATGGATAATACAAGTTATTATCCCTCTGAGGTTTAATTGTCTGTTCATACTTCTATGACTCTGGGCCTATTTTTGATCATCAGTTTATTTGGTTCATTAGATTCCACATACGAGTGAGATCATGTGATACTTATCTTTCTCTGACTGGTTTATTTTGCTCAGCATAATACTAGTACTTTCCAGGTCCATCCATGCTGTTGAAAATTCTAAGAGTTCCTTTTTATTGCCGAATAGTATTTCACTGTGTAAATAATCTATAGTGGTTTTTTTTTAATCCATTAATCTGCAAATGAGCACTTAGGCTGTTTCCAACTCTTAGCTATTTTAAATTGTGCTGCTATGAACATAGGGGTACATATATTCTTTCTGATGAGTGTTTCAGGTTTCTTATAATATATTCCTAGAAGTGGGGTGACTGGGTCAAATGGAAGTTACATTTTTAATTTTTTGAGGAAACTCCATATTGCTTTCTACAGTGGCTGCACCAGTCTGCATTCCCACCAGCAGTGTACTAGGGTTTCCTTTTCTCCACAACCTCACCAACACTTGTCGTTGGTTGATTTGTTGATGATAACCATTCTGACAGGTGTGAGGTGATAGCTCATTGTCGTTTGTATTTGCATCTCTCAGATGATTAGTCACTTAAGCAATTTTTCATGTGTCTCTTGGCTTTCTGTATGTCCACTTTGGAGAAGTATCTACTTAGGTCCTTTGCCCATTTATTGATTAGATTGTTTGTCTTCCTTCTGTTAAGTTGTATGAGTTTCCTATATATTTTGGATATTAATCGTTTATCAGATGTATCCTTGGCAAATATGTTCTCCCATGTAGTGGACTTTCTTGTTATTTGCTGATGGTTTCTTTTGCCGTGCAGAAGCTTTTTATTTTTATGTAGTCCCATGTGTTTACTTTCTCCTTAATTTCCATTGTCCTAGGATATGTATTGCTACGAGAGAAGTCTACGATTTTACTGCCTATGGTTTCTTCTAGGACATTTATGGTTGTACATCTCACATTTAAGTATTTTATCCATTTTGAGTTTATTCTTGTGTATGGTGTAATTTGGTGGTCTAGTTTCACTTTTTTTGTATGTATCTGTCCAATTCTCCCAACACCATTTATTGAAGAGACTGTCCTGAATCCATTGTATATTCTTGCCTCCTTTGTCAAATATTAATTGACCATAATGGCTTGGGTTGATTTCTGGGTTCTGAGTTCTGTTGCATTAATCTGTATGCCTGTTCTTGTGCCAGTACCAGGCAGTTTTTATTACAGTGGCTTTGTAATATAACTTGATATCTGGTATTGTGATTCCTCCAACTTCATTCTTATTTCTCAAGATTGCTGCAGCTATTCAGGGTCTTTTTGGTTTGATATAAATCGTTGGGTTGTTTGTTCTAGGTCTGCATAATATGCCATTGATATTTTAATAGGTATTGCATTGAATCTAAAGATTTAATTGGGTAGTGTGGACATTTCAATGATGTTGATTCTACCAATCCATGACTATGGTATATTCTTCTACTTGTTTATATCTTCCTCTATCTCTTTTTTCAATGTCCTGTAATTTTCCGAGTACAGCACTTTTACCTCCTTGGTTAAGTTTATTCCTATTATCCTAATTTTTTGTTGCAGTGGTAAATGAGATTGTTTTTTAGTTTCTCTTTCTGAGAGTTCATTATTGGTGTATAAAAATGTGGTTGATTTTTTTGGGGTGTTAATTTTGTATCCTGCTACATTGCCAATTTCATTTATAAATCTAGTAGATTTTGATGGAGTCTTTAGGGTTTTCTATATATAGTATCATGTCATCTGCGAATAATGAGAGTTATACTTCCTCCTTTCAACTTGGCTGCCTTTTATTTCTTCTTCTTGTCTGATCACTATGGCCAGGACTTCCAGAACTATGTTGAACAAGAGTGGTGAAAGATGGTATCCCAGTCTTGCACCTATTCTTAGGGGAAATGGTTTTAGTTTTTTCCCATTGAATATGATGTTGGCTGTAGGTTTGTCATATATGGCCTTTATTATGTTGAGGTATGTTCCCTCTATTCCCACTTTGCTGAGAGTTTTTATTTAAAAGGTATATTGGTGAGAGACAAAATGGCGGTGGAATAGACAGACATGTCCTGAGCCTTGTCCCGGAGCAGAGAGAATGAACAGCTGAAACGAATAACATCAAATCCAAATTGATGAAGGAGATTCAGCGGGTGAGACAGTTTGCAGCTGGGAAGGGCATAAGATCCCTGGAAAAAGGTAAAATCAAGGATCTGGGCAAGAGAGTCTGCCAGACCTCTGAGCCCAGAGGGTCAGAAGGAACCCGCACAGAACCAAGCCACGTTCCTGGGGACAGGCACAGCATCTGACTGTGGAAAGAAGGGCCACAGGACTGCTGGACCACAGGGATTTTAGAACTGGGTCCACAGTCACAAAAGGCTGAACCCAGAGGGTGCAGCCTGAAGGGCTGGCCAAACCGCACAGCACCAGCAGGAGAGGAGCATGCAGAGGCCCAGGCTTTCCCCTCTATGTAGCCTGAGCCTTTCTTCACTGAGCCTAGTTCACAGGACCTTTTGGATACAGACATTTACCTGTGGCTGAGGTCAGGGAGAAGGTGCAGACTCTTGGAGTCTGGGGAGAGTAGGGGGTGCAGGAGAAGTGGCAGCAAGTCTGGTGCTGAGTCATACCTGAGCCCGAGACCTGGGCAGCCATTTTGTCCTGAAGAGATAGCCCCTCCCTCCAGTTTCCAGGCAACCAATACAGCCATACCCAGATCCCACCCTGAAAGGTATTTAAAAAAAAATCTAAATAGACCCTGAGAGTCCAAAGGGACTGGCCTAAAGACAGTACAGAAGACTGGATCTTAAGGCAGCCAAAGGAACAACACTTGCCGAAACCGGTTTGGCTCAGTGGATAGAGCGTCGGTCTGCGGACTGGAAGGTCCCAGGTTCGATTCCGTTCAAGGGCATGTACATTGGTTGCGGGCACATCCCCCAGTGGTGGGGGGTGTGCAGGAGGTAGCTGGTCGATGTCTCTCTCTCATCGATGTTTCTAGCTCTCTATCCCTCTCCCTTCCTCTCTGTGAAAAATCAATAAAATAAAATAAAAAATTAAAAAAAAAAAGGAACAACACTTCATTTTTTCATTTTTACTTTTTTATTATTATTTTATCTATTTTTTCTTCTTTTCTCTTTGTTTCCCTGTTTTTATTTGTTGCTTTATTTTCTATTTCTTTTTGTATTATTTTTCCATCACTCTATTTTATTTTATTTTTATTTGCTATTTTTTATTCTTTATACCATTTTTGAGATCAATGTTTTTGTAAATTTATTATTATTATTTTCTTCTCATTGTCTTTCTTCTTATCCACCCACCCCCTTTCTACTTTCTCTACACGGAGCTGAGGACTTCCCCATAGTCATCCAATTCTTAACCTTAATTTCTGTATCTAAGCTCAGCCTCTACAGATTCTGCCCCCACCCTCTTTGCTGCGTGTTTGGTGTTTGTATTTTTTTGGTTTATCTATTGGTTCGGTGGTGTTTTCCCATATAATATATTATATATATTATATATTACTCCTTTTTCTTTTCTCTCTTATCTTTTTCTCTCTCTTTGATATCATTTGTGCTCTCTTTTCTCTCACCTAATTCTCTTTTCTCAGGTGGTTACTTATAGTGGGGTCATGGGTGTCATGACTATATTCGTGTTTTGTTCCCTTTGTGTTGTGTCTTGTCGAAGTGAACTTTATCCTGTCTGGCCAGGAGCTAGAGAGTGAGCCACATTAACCAGACACCTGGAGAAGAAATTCCATCCACAAACGGGTCAATAACACCCCAGATGCAACTACAGAGGCAGAAAGAAGGCGACAGTGAGGGAGAGGGTGTGAGTGAGGGAGGTAGCAAAAGAGGAGTGTGTGGTCAGGTGGGATGTGTGTGTGTGTATGTGAGTAAGGCACAGTTAGATCCTGCAGGACCTTAAGGGGCAGGATAACTGGGCTCGCCTAACTAGGCAGCCTCTGCTACCATTGCAAACAGTACCAGGAGGCTGGCTTGTCTGCAGAGGCCTAGACTTTTTGAAGGGGAGAGCTGCTGTCACTGGGAGCCCAGCCTCACTTCCACACAGGGTGTCCTCAGAGAACACCTGGGACTCTACAGCCACCCCTGCCAAGTACCTGCTAACTTGGCTGTTGTCCCATGGTCAATGAGTCTCCAGCCACCCTGGGAGCAGGCTCCTGTGAGTTCTGAAACATGCTCCCCTCTGACCAGCTCATTGCTTTAGCCCAGGACACTGCAATCACGAGAGCAGCAGACACATGAGCAGCCCACTCCTGTCCAAGGAGAAGCAGCCCCACGAGCAGCCTGCCCCAGGCCTAAGAGCAGCAGCCTCACGTGGCCTGTCCAAGGATAAGCAGGTTTGTGAGCAGCCAGCACCCCATCTGAGGAGAAAGAGCCACATGAGCAGCCTGCTCCCATTCAAGGAACAGCAACTGCCCAAGCAGAACACCCAAGTCCGAGGAATGGCAGCCCTGTGCAGCCTGCACTAGTCCGAGGAGTAGCAACAATGTGCAGCCTGCACTGGTCCGACGAGTAGCCGCTGGGTGAGCGGTCTGCCTCCGTCCAAGGAGCAGCAGTCGCAAATGCAGCTCACACCCACCTGAGGAGCAGAAGCCGCACAAGCAAGCCCATTCCCCATCTAAGAAGCAGCAGCCTCCCGAGCAGCCCACCCTGGACCGAGGAGCAGCAGCCACATGAGCAGACCACCCATGTCTGAAGAGTGGCAGCCCTGCGCAGCCTGCACTAGTCGGAGGAGCAGTAGCCACATGCAGCCTGCACCGGTCCGACGAGCAGCAGCAGGCTGAGCGGCCCGCCCCCGTCTAAGGAGCTGCAGCCGCATGTAAAGCTCACCCATGCCTGAGGAGAAGCAGACATGCAAGGAGCCCGCACCCATATGAGGAGCACCAACCCAGCAAGCAACCTGCCCCTGTCCAAGAAGCAGCAGCCTTATGACCAGCCTGCCCCAACTGAGGAACAGCAGCAATATGCAGCCAGCCCCAATCCAAGGAGCAGCAGCAGCAGCTGTGTGAACATCATCCCCCAACAGCCAGAGGAGACACCACTGCTGCAAACAGCAACCAGCAGAGGAGCTGCTGCCAACTGAGGAGCAGCCACTTCAGTGATCACCTGAGGAGCAACCACAGCCTGAAAAACCACTGCTGCCCAAGGAGCAGCCCCTGCATGACTCGACATCTAGATCAGTCAGTGAGACCAAAAATGAGTAGACAAAGAAACCCCCAAAGGAAAGAAAAGGAGGAATTTCCTGAAAAAAAGCTAAGTGAAACAGAGGCAAGCAATGTGTCAGAAAAAGAATTCAGAATAAGGGCATACAGTTCATAAACGGGATGGAGGGAAAAATCAACAATTTATGTAAGAATCAAGAAGAAATGGATGAAAAAATCAATAACTTATGTAAGAATCAAGAAGAAAGGAAGAGTGATACAGCTGCAATAAAAAAAAAAAAAAACACCATGGAAAGTTTCAACAGTAGACTAGGAAAAGCAGAGGATTGAATTAGTGAATTAGAAGACAGAGAAGCAAAACACACCCAAACTGAACTGCAATTGAGAAAAAAATTAAAAGACAGGAGGAGAGCCTAAGGGAGCTATGGGACAGTATGAAAAGAAGCAAAATACGAATAATAGGGGTGCCAGAACAACAGGAAGAGGAACAAGGGTTAGAACACCTATTTGAAGAAATAATGTCAGAAAACTTCCCAGATGTGGGGAAGAAAAAAGTCACACAAGCACAGAGAGTCCTAACCAAGATGAACCAAAAAAGGCCCACACCAAGAAACATCATAATTATGATGGCAAATGTTCAGGACAAAGAGAGAATATTCAATTCTGCAAGAGAGAGACAGTAAGTTACATACAAGGTAGCTCCCATTAGATTATCAAATGATTTCTTAACAGAAACACATCAGGCCAGAAAAGAATGAAAGGAAATTTACAAAGTGATGCAAACCAAGGGACTGAATCCAAGAATACTCTATCTAGCAAGGCTATCATTCAAAATTGAAGGGGAAATAAGGAGCTTCAATGACAAAAAAAGGCTAAGGGAGTTTATCATTACCAAGCCAGCAATGTAAGAAATGCTAAAGGGACTGGTGTAAAAAAAAGAAATAAAAAGGGAAGAAAGAACACAGCAGAAAAATTAAAAATGGCTACAAACAATTACCTTTCAATAATAACTTTAGGAGATTGAAAGATGGCGACCGGCAGGTAGGTAGGGAGGGTGAGTGTGTGATCGAGTGAAGGAGTGACAGAGGTGTGTGTGGACCTGTGTGGGTGTGTGTGTGAATGAAATAGGGGCAGTTAGACCCTGCAGTTCTTCCAGGGGGCATCCAATCCAGGCAGTCTTGGTTGGCAAAACCCCGCGGCCTCTGCAAACACTCCAGGGAGGACACCAGTGGCACAGAGACCCCGCAATCTTTAAGAACGGAACTGCTAGAGACTAGAATCCTAACCTTACCACCACCTAGTCTGGTCTAGGAAGCACACCTGGTCACTACAGCCACTCTGGTAGAAGACCTGCCACCCCAGCAGCAGAAGCGTGAACCCTGAGACCTCCATCTCCAAAAGTGCGCCGCTGAAAGCAGTAAGTACAACCTCCTCCTCCCCAGTGCCGGAACTCAGGACTCACCGCATCCCCAGCCCATAGGCACCCGGGCACTCCACTACCCAGGCAGTGCTTGGGAACCACTGAGAGCCCCTGAGGGGGTGATTCTGCACAGTCAAGGGTGCACGGCCCTACAGTAGAATCTCTGAACTGCCTCTGCCTAAATAACTGCCCAGGGACACCCCTGCAGTGCAATTTCAGTGCCAGGGGGCTTCAGAGCTTTGCGCCAGCGGGCGCGCCACCAGTTCGCGCACACTCAAGGGCTGGCAAACTCGCGGCCACAGCAAGGGAAGGCACACTGGGCCCATATATCCACAGGGTCCTCTTGGGGAGCTGCTTTGAGCCCCTGCTGGGTGTGATTCTGTACAGCCAATGGCGCGCTGCCCCACAGCTGAAACTCTGAACTCCTTTCTCCTGAATAACTTCCCACATACACCCTAGCTGTTTAACTTCAGTGCCAGAGTCTATCAAATTGTGTCAGAGGTGTGCACCGGTGGGTGTGCCACCAGTTCTCGCACACTCCAGAGTGGGCAAACTCACAGCCACAACAAGGGAAGGCATCCCGAGCCCATATATCCACAGGGTTCTCTGGGGAGCTGCTTTGAGCCCCTGCTGGGAGTGATTCTGTACAGCCAAGGACTCGCTGCCCCACAGCAAAAACTCTGAACTCCTTTCTCCTGAATAACTTCCCACATACACCCTAGCTGTTTAACTTCAGTGCCAGAGTCCCTCAAAGTGCGTCAGAGCTGTGCTCCTGCAAACACACCTCCACAGAAGGGAATTTACAACAGGCAGGCACCCTGAGCCCATTTACACACAGGGTGCTAGTGGGAGCCACTGGGAGCTCTCCCAACAGACGGTTCCTGGGCGCCACTGTGAGTTCCCACTGGACACACGCGATTTCAACTAAGGGTGCAAGACAGCAAATACTGGGACACTCCACTCCATAGCTGCTGACTTTTAGACACCACAGTTGTACCTCTCAAGTTTCCAGGCCTACATCAAGAGAACCCAAGTAGCTCAAGTAGGGAGCTACACTAGATTACCAAGCCCAGGAGAACTGAGAGATTACTCCAGTAGCACCATCCCCAAAAGAACCTGGGTAGCAAAGCAAGCGGATCTACAATTAAAACATTACAGGAAAACATGGGGAGAAAAAAAGGAAATTCCCAAAGGGAGGAAATAGAGGAATCACCAGAAAGGGAGTTAAATGAACTTGAGGCTAGCAGCTTAACAGAGAAAGAATTCAGAGTATTCGTTATAAGGATGTTTAAACGGATGGATGACAAATACACACAGCTCAATAAGAGCTATATGGAGCTGAATGAAAATGTCACCAACATGAAAAGAAACCAAGAGGAGATGAAGAACGACATAGCTGCAATAAAGAACACAATGGAAGGCTTAAAGAGTAGAGTAGAAGAGGCTGAGGACCGCATCAGCGAATTAGAAGACAAGGTAGGAAAAAACACACAAACACAGCAGCAACTGGAAAGAAGACTTAAAAAGCAAGAGGAGAGCCTAAGGGAGCTTTGGGACAACACAAAGCGAAACAACCTTCGAATAATAGGGATAAAAGAAGGAGAGGAAGAGAAGCAAGGAATAGAAAACCTGTTAGAAGAAATAATGTCAGAAAACTTCCCTGATATTGGCAAGAAAAAAACTATCCAAGTCCAAGAAGTACACAGAGTCCCAAACAAGTTGAACCCCAAAAGACTGACACCAAGACACATCATAATTAAATTGACGAACACCAACGACAAAGCAAGAATCTTAAAGGCTGCCAGAGAGAAACAGAAAGTTACCTACAAGGGATCTCCTATCAGAATATCAACTGATTTCTCAACAGAAACACACCAGGCCAGAAGGGAATGAATGAAATATACAAAGTGATGCAAAACAAGGGACTGAATCCAAGAATACTATACCCAGCAAGGCTATCATTCAAAATTGAAGGTGGGATCAGAAGCTTCACAGACAAAAAAGGGCTAAGAGAGTTCATCACTACCAAACCAGCAATGCAAGAAATGCTAAAGGGGCTGCTGTAAAAAGAAGAAAGAGAAAGGCAAGAAGAAACACAAACACTAAGGAAAAATATGTCAACAAACAGGTACTTATCAATAATAACAGTAAACGTAAATGGATTAAATGCACCAATCAAAAGACATAGGGTAGCTGAATGGATAAGAAAACATGACCCATATATTTGCTGTCTACAAGAGACCCACCTTAGAGCAAAAGACTCACACACACTGAGAGTGAAGGGATGGAAAAACATTTTTCAGGCAAATGGAAATGAGAAAAAAGCTGGGGTAGTGATACTTATATCAGATAAAATAGACCTCAAAGTAAAGGCTTTAATAAGAGATAAGGAAGGCCACTACATAATACTAAAGGGAGCAATCCAGCAAGAAGATATAAATCTGGTAAACATATATGCACCCAACACAGGAGCGCCCAAATACATAAAAAATCTGCTGGAAGATATTAAGGGAGAGATCGACATCAATAAAATCATAGTAGGGGAATTTAATACACCACTGACATCAATGGATAAATCCTCTGGACAAAAAATCATCAAAGGAACAGCAATTCTAAATGACACACTAGATCAGATGGACCTAATTGACATCTTCAGAGTATTTCACCCCAAAGCCATGGAATATACGTTCTTCTCAAGTGCACATGGGACATTTTCAAAAATAGACCACATTTTGGTAACAAGCAAAGTCTCCCCAAATTCAAAAAGATTGAAATCATATCAAGCATTTTCTCAGACCACAATGGCATAATATTAGAAATAAACTACAATAAAAACATTCCAAAAAATTCAAACACTTGGAAACTGAATAGCATGCTACTAAACAATGATTGGGTTATCAATGAGATCAAAGAAGAAATTAAAAATATCCTGGAGACTAATGACAATAAAAACACAACATTGCAAATCCTATGGGACACAATGAAAGCAGTCCTGAGAGGCAAATGTATAGCTCTACAGGCCTACCTCAAAAAAACAAGAAAAAATGGTACTAGATCATCTATCTCAACAACTCAAAGAATTAGAAACAGAGCAACAAGAAAAGCCCACAGTGAGCAGAAGAAAGGAAATAATAAAGATCAGAGCAGAAATGAATGACATAGAGACTAAAAAAACAATACACAAGATCAACAAAACCAAGAGCTGGTTCTTTGAAAGGATAAAGAAGATTGATGAACCTCTAGCCAGGCTCACCAAGAAACAAAGAGAGAGGACCCAAATAAACAAAATCAGAAATGAAAGAGGTGAAATAACAACAGACCCCACAGAAATACAAAGGATTGTCAAAAAATACTATGAACAACTCTACTCCAACAAACTAGACAACGTGGAGGAAATGGACACATTCCTAGAAAAACACAACCTTCCAAAACTTACTCAGGAAGAGACTAAGAATCTCAATAGGCTGATAACGATGGAAGAAATTGAAGCAGTTATCAAAAAGCTTCCAGCAAACAAAAGCCCAGGGCCAGACGGCTTCACAGGGGAGTTTTATAAAACATTCAAGGAAGAGCTAAAACCTATCCTCCTCAGACTATTCCAGAAAATTCAAGAAGAAGGAACACTTCCAAGCTCCTTCTATGAAGCCAGCATCACCCTAATACCAAAACCAGGTAAATATAACACAATGAAGGAGAATTACAGGCCAATATCCCTCATGAACATAGATGCCAAAATCCTCAACAAAATTCTAGCAAATCAAATCCAGCAATACATCAGAAAGATCATACACCACGACCAAGTAGGATTTATCCCGGTGATGCAAGGATGGTACAATATTCGCAAATCAATAAACGTGATACATCACATAAACAAATTGAGAGATAAAAACCATATTGTCATATCAACTGATGCAGAAAAAGCATTTGACAAAATCCAACACCCTTTCTTGATAAAAACTCTCAGCAAGCTGGGAATAGAAGGATCATACCTCAACATAATAAAAGCCATATATGACAAACCCACAGCCAACATCATACTCAATGGGCAAAAACTAAAACCATTTCCCCTAAGAACAGGAACAAGACAGGGATGCCCACTCTCACCACTCGTGTTCAACATAGTGTTGGAAATACTAGCCATTGCAATCAGAAAAGAAGAAAAAATAAAAGGCATCCAAATTGGAAAAGAAGAAGTAAAACTGTCCTTATTTGCAGATGACATGATACTGTACATAGAAAACCCTAAAGACTCCATTAAAAAATTACTAGATTTAATAAATGAATTCGGCAGAGTAGCAGGATACAAAATAAATGCTAAGAAATCTATGGCATTTCTATACACCAATAATGAACTTACAGAAAGAGAGACTAAAAAAGCAATCCCATTTACCATCACAACAAAAAAATTAAGATACCTAGGAATAAACTTCACTAAGGAGGTAAAAGACCTATACGCGGAAAACTACAGAACACTGAAAAAAGAGATAGAGGAAGACATAAACAGATGGAAGAACATACCATGTTCATGGATTGGTAGAATCAACATCATCAAAATGTCCATACTACTCAAAGCAATCTATAATTTCAATGCACTTCCCATTAAAATACCAACGGCATACTTCACAGACCTAGAACGAACTTTCCAAAAATTCATCTGGAATAAAAAAAGACCCCAAATAGCCACAGCAATCCTGAGAAAGAAGAACCAAGTAGGTGGGATCTCCATACCAGATTTTAAGCTGTATTACAAAGCCACTGTTCTCAAAACTGCCTGGTATTGGCACAAGAACAGACATACAGATCAATGGAATAGAATAGAGAACCCAGAAATTGATTCAAATCACTATGCTCAATTAATATTTGACAAAGGAGGCATGAACATACAATGGAGTCAAGACAGTCTCTTCAACAAATGGTGTTGGGAAAATTGGACAGATACATGCAAAAAAATGAAACTAGACCACCAACTTACCCCATACACAAAAATAAACTCAAAATGGATCAAGGACTTAAACATAAGACAGGAAACCATAAAAATACTAGAGGAATCTACAGGCAGAAAAATCTCTGACATATGCCAAAAGAACTTCTTCGCTGATACTGCTCCTAGGGCAATGGAAGCTAAAGAGAAATTAAACAAATGGGACTACATCAAAATAAAAAGCTTTTGCACAGCAAAAGAAACCATCAATAAAACAACAAGAAACCCCACTACATGGGAGAACATATTTTCCAATGATATCAACGATAAGGGTTTAATCTCCAACATTTACAGGGAACTCATGCAGCTTAACAAAAAGAAGATAAACAACCCAATCAAAAAATGGGCAACTGATCTAAATAGACACTTTTCGATAGAAGACAGAAGGCCAAGAGACATATGAAAACCTGCTCTAAATCACTAATCATTAGAGAGATGCAAATCAAAACATCAATGCGGTACCATCTCACACCTGTCAGAATGGCCATTATCAACAAGTCAACAAATGACAAGTACTGGAGAGGATGTGGAGAAAAAGGAACCCTCATGCACTGCTGGTGAGAATGCAGACTGTTGCAGCCACTGTGGAGAACAGTATGGAGTTTCCTTAACAAACTAAAAATAGAACTCCCATTTGACCCACTGATCCCACTTCTAGGAATATATCCCAAGAAACTGGAAACATCAATCAGAAAGGATATATGCACCCCTATGTTCATAGCAGCACAATTCACCATAGCTAACATTTGGAAACAGCCTAAATGCCCATCAACAGATGAGTGGATTAAAAAACTGTGGTACATCTACACAATGGAATACTACGCTGCGGTAAAAAAGAAGGAGCTCTTACCATTTGCAACAATATGGATGGAGATGGAGAACATAATGCTTAGTGAAATAAGCCAGGCAGATAAAGATAAATATCACATGATCTCACTCATTTGTGGAATATAATGAACAACATAAACTGATGGGGGGAAAATAGATCCAGAAACAGAGAAACATCAATCAGAACGTCAAACCTCAGGGAAGAAATTGTGAGGCAACCAGAAACCCAAGAATGCCTGAGAACGCCTTTCTAGCCATGCTAGCTATCATCAGATGTACGGTAATTTTACCTGGGACAAGAGGGTAAGTATTTTGATCTTATGCTCCTGACCCTTCATGGGTAAGACCCCTTACGTGGGCTGATCCCCTGACTAATGTAGTTACCAATAATACCAAACACCCTGGACATCTAGGAGGTCCATGGGTGGGGCAAGAAAGTATAAATACACAGGGGTCTCCACCCAGCTTCCCTTTTGTATGACACAAAATCAAAATAATGCCCCTTTGTGTGTACAATTAAAGAGAAGTTTCTGCCTTGTGTGGACACCAAAGAAAGGGTGTCACTACTATCACTACGTGCCCCCGGTAGAGGTGCAGAAAATGTAGCTAAGACCTTGTCTATATAAAAAGAAATGGACAGCCAGTTTGAAAGGGAATTGCCATGGACTAGAACAAAGAATATCCTTACATGATATTATTCTACACCATCATTAAAATTTATTCCCAGATTTGGATCACCCCCAGTACTTATAATAGTTCCTCGCACCCTTGGGGATAAAAAAAAAAGTCATCTGTTTGGTGCTTGGAGACAAACTTAACACATCTCTTGATACTTTAGAATTACTACAGCATAATATACAATTATCCCAAGCAAACGTACAAACTAATTCTTTGAATGTCTGGCAGCAATTTAAAAAGGACATGTAAGGATTTAACCCTTTTCATTGTGTGGAGGGCCTCCTGGGAGGGCACCTGAGCATTCTATATTGGTCCCTCTTACCCTTTAGGCCAAGAGAGACCCTCTTCTAACAATTCAATTGCTCACAGCTGTTGCATGAGCTCTCTGTTCATGTCGAGGTTGAAGTCTCGTGATGACTGGTGCCATGGATCTGTCTCTCACCCAGTGGGGCGAACTGAGCCCTCCCTGGAGAAGAAACCCGGGTTCCAAAAGATATGTGATCAGTGCTGCGGCCCCTCCAGCAGGTGAGGGGATCCCAAGGCAGGTGCTGGGCATGGAGGCCACGGGGACATAGGCTACCAAGGAGACAAAACAGAACCTCATGTCACCCTGCTTGGCCCTGGAGGATGGCTGGTTAGCCAGAGACGGGTAAGATTCCTCAAGGAAGGAACACCCTAAGACAGGCACAGTCGCAGAGGGGCCATCAGGAGAGAATTTGGGGATCAACAGAGGTGGGGCACAGACCCTCACCCCCCCAACATTGCAGGAGCCTGAACCCTAGCCACTTCTGAGGGAGGTCTCCTGCCCCCATGGCTGCTTCGTGCTTCCCATGCCCAGCTCAGATCAGGACCCAGGTGACCAACAGAGACTTGGCCGACAGCAGCTGCCCTCTCACTCCAACAAGAATTGTTTGAGTTGTCTTGTACTCATGGTGTGGGGAAGTGGGTTTACGATACGTAAATCCAGCCTACCACCAGGAATGCTCAGGACCTACTCAAGAAGGCAAATAATCCCTTCCACTAATATTTACAGGGTAAAACAAGATTATTGTTAGAGTAATAAATTTGACAGTAAAATAGTAGTCAAGTTTTCAGGCAAATTTAAATTGGCTAGTTGAAACAAGCAAATATTCTAGAAAAATTAATTGTACTGGACAAAATGGTGTTCCTAAAGTGTCAACTAACTTTTTTATGGGTACTTCATCTCATGATAAAATTGTGCACCATATAATGAACCTAAAACAGTAATATTATAGTGCAAAAAATTAAAATTTGAAAGCCATCAAGACTACATTATAAAATTTTCAAAAGCCTCCTAACATTTAAATCAAATAAGGAGGGGATAGTAGAGGAATGTCATGTAAGGAAAAATATCCTGTAAGTAAATTACATCTAGAAAATTAATACTTTAGAAAATTAATTGTAAGGCTAAAAGCAAGACACCCATGAAAAACACACAAGGTGACAAAACAAGCCAGAGGAAAATAATTTGGGCCAAAATAGAAAAAGGATCCCCAGTCAAATTTATAGAAAATATTCCTTTATTAACTTTTGGTCAAGAATATGTTTGTATATTTTCAGAAAACAACTCTGAGACCATGTGGATTCCAGCAAGAGAGGAATCGACAGGACTACTCCAGCCATGAAGACAGAAGAGAAGCAATCCAGAGACGGAAGACGCTGATGTGGCCTTCCCATACTAGAAGTTAGCAGCTGTGCATCACTGCAGATTGCCCAGGACCAAAGCAGACAGAGTCGGACCTGCATTACCACCATTTGTCCACCATCCAGAACTGAAATGTCAGTGCTGACATGTACACATAAGGAAATGTTGGACATTGAAATTGGGTCTCAAAAGAACTGTTGGCCCAGAAAGAAACTCACTACAGACTGATTCATTTGCCTGTCACCATAACCATTATTGCTTGTCTCATTTTCGGTTCTTATAAGTGTATTTCTAATAGCACATGATCTCACTCATCTAAGGGAAATAATGAACAACATAGACTGATGAACAAGAACAGACCCAGAAACAAGGAGGCATGGATCAGACTGTCGGGCCTCAGTGGGAGGGTAGGGAAGGGTGGGGGTAAAGGGGGAGATCAACCAAAGGACTTGTGTGCAAGCATATGAGCCTAACCAGTGGTTAAGGACAACAGGGGGGTCGGGGCATGTTTGGGGAGGGGTGTGGGATGGGAATGGGGGGACGAGGACAAATATGTGATACCTTAATCAATAAAGAAATTAAAAAAAATAAAATAAATAAAATAAAAATAATAACTTTAAATATAAATGGACTAAATGCTCCAATCAAAAGACATTGAGTGAGTGAATGCATAAAACAACATAACCCATATATATGCTGTCTACAAGAGAACCACCTCAGAACAAGGTACTACACAAACTGAAAGTGAAGGGATGGAAAAATATCTTTCAGTCAAATGGAAATGAAAAAAAGCTAGGGTAGCAATACTTATATCTGACAAAATAGACCTCAAAGTGAGGCCATAACCAGAGATATGGAAGGCCATTTCATAATCCTAAAGGGATTGATACAACAAGAGGATACAACCCTGATAAACATATATTCACCCAATGCAGGAGCACCCAAACACATAAAAAAAAAAAACTCCTGGAAGATATCAAGGGAGATATCGACAACAATAAAATCATAGTAGGGGACTTTAATACCCACTTGATGTCACTGAATAAATACTCTAGACAAAAAATCAGCAAAGAAACACCAATCCTAAATGACTCACTAGATCAGATGGACTTAATTGACATTTTCAGAACATTTCACCCAAAGCCACGGAATATACGTTCTTCTCAAGTGCACATGGTACATTTTCAAAAACAGACCATATATGGGGTCACAAGCAAAGTCTCCCCAAATTCAAGAAAATTGAAATCATATCAAGCATTTTCTCAGACCACAATGGTGTAATATTAGAAATAAACTACAATAAAAATATTCCAAAAATTCAAACACTTGGAAGCTGAATAGCATGCTAGTAAACAGTGATTGGGTTACCAAAGAGATCAAAGAAGAAATTAAAAACATCCTGGAAACTAATGACAATAAAAACACAACAATCCAAAATATATGGGACACAATGAAAGCAGTCCTGAGAGGGAAGTTTATAGCACTACAGGCCTACCTCAAAAACAAACAAACAAAACAAAAAAACAAGAACAAAATAGTAATAAGTCATCTAACTCTACATTTCAAAGAATTAGAAAGAGAGCAACAAGAAAAGCCCAGAGTGAGCAGAACGACGGAGATAATAAAGATCAGAGCAGAAATAAATAACTCAGAGACCAAAAACAAACAAAACAAACAAACAAAAAAAACACAACAAAAACAATACAAAAGATCAATGAAACCAAGAACTGGTTCTTTGAAAGGATAAACAAGATTGATGAACCTCTAGCCAGGCTCACCAAGAAACAAAGAGAGAGGACCCAAATAAACAAAATCAGAAATGAAAGAGGTGAAATAACAACACACCCCACAGACATACAAAGGATTGTTAAAAATACTATGAACAACTCTATTCTAACAAACTAAACAACCTGGAGGAAATGGACACATTCCTAGAAAAGTACAACCTTCCAAAACTCAATCAGGAAGATTCTAAAAATCTCAATAGGCCAATTACTATGGAAAAAATTGAAGCAGTCATCAAAAAGCTTCCAGCAAACAAAAGCCCAGGGCCAGATGGCAGATGGCTTCACAGGGGAGTTTTATAAAACATTCAAGGAAGAACTAAAATCTATCCTCCTAAGAATATTCCAAAAAATTCAAGAGGAAGAAATACTTCCAAGATCATTCTATGAAGCCAGCATCACCCTAATACCAAAACCAGATAAAGACAACACAATGAAAGAGAATTACAGGCCAATATCCCTCATGAACATAGGTGCCAAAATCCTCAACAAAATTCTAGCAAATCAAATCCAGCAGTATATCAGAAAGATCATACACCATGACCAAGTAGGATTTATCCCGGGGATGCAAGGATGGTACAATATTCGCAAATCAATAAACATGATATATCACATAAACAAATTGAGAGATAAAAATCACATAGTCATATCAATTGATGCAGAAAAAGCATTTGACAAGATCCAACACCATTTCTTGGTAAAAACTCTCAGCAAGGTGGTAATAGAAGGATCATACCTCAACATAAAAAAAGCCGTATATGACAAACCCACAGCCAACATCATACTCAATGGGCAAAAACTAAAACCATTTCCCCTAAGAACAGGAACAAAACAGGGATGCCCCCTCTCACCACTCCTGTTCGACATAGTACTGGAAGTAGTAGCCATTGCGATCAGAGAAGAAGAAAAAATAAAAGGCATCCAAATTGCAAAAGAAGAAGTAAAACTGTCCTTATTCACAGATGACATGATACTGTACATAGAAAACCCTAAAGACTCCATTAAAAAATTACTAGACTTAATAAATGAATTCTGCAATGTAGCAGGATACAAAGTAATGCCAAGAAATCTATGGCATTTCTATACACCAATAATGAACTTACAGGAAGAGAGACTAAAAAAGCAATCCATTTACCATCGCAACAAAAAAATTAAGATACCTAGGAATAAACTTAACTAAGGAGGTAAAAAACCTATACATGGAAAACTACTGGACACTGAAGAAAGACACAGAGGAAGACATAAACAGATGGAAGAACATACCATGATCATGGATTGGTAGAATCAACATCATTTAAATGTCCATACTACCCAAAGCAATCTAAAGATTCAATGCACTCCCCATTAAAATACCAACGGCATATTTCGCAGACCTAGAACGAAATTTCCAAAAATTCATCTGGAATAAAAAAGACCCCAAATAGCTGCAGCAATCCTGAGAAAGAAGAACAAAGTAGGTGGGATCTCAATACCAGATATCAAGCTGTATTACAAAGCCACTGTTCTTAAAACAGCCTGGTACTGGCACAAGAACAGACATACAGAACAATGGAATAGAATAGAGAACCCAGAAATCCACCCAAGCCACTATGCTCGATTAATATTCGACAAATTAGGCATGAAGATACAATGGAGTCAAGACATTCTCTTCAATACATGGTGTTGGGAAAATTGGACAGATACATGTAAGAAAATGAAGCTAGGCCACCAACATACATCATACACAAAAATAAACTCAAAATGGATCAAGGACTTAAACATATGACAGGAAACCATAAAAATACTAGAGGAATCCACAGTCAGCAAAATCTCAGACATATGCCAAAGCAATTTCTTCACTGATAGTACTCTTAGGGCAATGGAAACTAAAGAGAAAATAAACAAATGGGACTACATCAAAATAAAAAGCTTTGTCACAGCATTAGAAACCATCAACAAAACAACAAGAAAGCCCACTGCATGGGAGAACATATTTGCCAATGTTATCACCAATAAGGTTTTAATCTCCACCTTTTATGGGGAAGTCATACAACTTAACAAAAGGAAGGTAAACAACCCAATCAAAAAATGGGCAATGGACATCAATAGATACTTTTTGAGAGAAGACAGAAGGAAGGCCCAGAGGCATATGAAAACATGCTCAAAGTCACTAATCATCCAAGAGATGCAAATCAAAATTACAATGAGATACCATCTCAAACCTGTCAGAATGGCTATCATCAACAAATCAACAAACAACAAGTGCTGGCAAGGATGCAGAGAAAAAGGAACCCTTGTGCACTGCTGGTGGGAATGCAGACTGGTGCAGCCACTGTGGAGAACAGTATGGAGTTTCCTCAAAAAACTAAAAATAGAACTCCCATTTGACCCAGTGATCCCACTTCTAGGAATATATCTCAAGAAACTAGAAACACCAATTAGAAAGGACATATGCACCCCTATGTTCATAGCAGCACAATTTACAATAGCTAACATTTGGAAACAGCCTAAATGCCCATCAGCAGATGAGTGGATTAAAAAACTGTGGTACATCTACACAATGGAATACTACGCTGCGGTAAAAAAGAAGGAGTTCTTACCACTTGCAACAGCATGCATGGACCTGGAGAGCATTATGCTAAGCGAAAGAAGTCAGTCAGAGAAAGATAAATATTACATGATCTCACTCATTTGTGGAATATAATGAACAACATAAACTGATGAACAAATACAGATCCAGAGACAGAGAAATATTGATCAGACCATCAAACCTCAGAAGGAAAATACGAGAGGGTGGGGGTAGGGGGAGAGATCAACCAAAGGACTTGTATACATACATATAAGCTGAACCAATGAACACAGATAACAGGGTGGTGAGGGCATGAATGGGGGGGATGAGGGGTAATGGGGGAATAAGGACACATATGTAACACCTTAATCAATAAAGAAATTAGAAAAAAATAAAAGGTATGTTGAATTTTGTCAAATGCTTTTGCTGCAATTGATTGATAGGGTCATCTGATTTTTTACTTGCAATCTGTTTATGTGCTGTATCATGTTTATTGAGTTGCAAATATTGTACCTGCCTTGCATCCCCAGAGTAATTCCCACTTGGTCATTACGTATCATCATTTTCATGTATTGCTTGATCTGGTGTGCTAAAATTCTGTTGAGGATTTTAGAGTCTATGTTCATCACAAATAGTGGCCTGTAGTTCTCTTTCTTGTTGTAACTTTATCTGGTTTTGGAATTAGTGTGATGGTGGCTGTACAGAAATAGCTTGGAAATGTTCCTTCCTCTTGAATTTTTTGGAATAGTCTGAGGAGGATAGGTTTTAGTTCTGCTTTGAATGTTTGGTAAAACTCCCCTGTGAATCCACCTAGACCAGGGCTTTTGTTTGCTGGAAGGTTTTTTTTTTTTTTTTAAATTACTGTTTCAATTTCATCAGTAGTTATTATCCTAATCAGGTTTTCTGATTCTTCCTGATTGAGTTTTGGAAGATTGTATTTTTCTAGGAATATGTCCATTTTGTATAGGTTGTCCAGTTTGTTGGAATAGAGTTTTTCATAGTATTTTTTTTTACCATCCTTTTTATTTCTGTGGGGTCGATTGTTACTTCACCTCTTTCATTTCTGATTTTGTTTATTTATGTCCTCTCTATTTACTGGTGAGCCTGGCTATAGGTTCATCAATCTTGTATATCCTTTTGAAGAAGCAGCATTTGGTTTTATTGATCTTATGTATTATATTTTTTGGTCTCTATGTCATGTATTTCTGCTTGGATCTTTATTACTTCCTTCTATTTGTTCTGGGTTTTCTTGTTGTTCTCCTTCTAATTGTTTAACTTGTAGTGTTAGCTAACTTATCATCAGTTTCTCTTGGTTGTTTTTTTTTTTTTTTGTTGAGGTAGGCCTGTATGAACTTCCTCAAAAAAGTGCTATGAACTTCCGTCTCAGAACTGCTTCCACTCTATCTCATGTTTAGGATTTTTGTGTGCTCATTTTAATTTGTTTTCAGTAGGTTTTTTATTTCTTCTTTAATCTCTTTGGTAACCCATTCATTGTTTAATAGCATGCTATTTAGCCTCCATGTATTTGAATAGTTTTGAGTGTTTTTATTATAGCTGATTTCTAATTTCATCCATTGTAATCTGAGAAGATGATTGATATGATTTCAATCTTCTTGAATTTGAAGAGACTTAGTGTGTGTCCTAACATGTGGTCTATCTTTGAAAATGTCCAATGTGCACTTGAGAATAATATATATTTTGTAGTTTTTGGGTATAATGTTCTGAAGCTGTCTTTAGTTCCATCTGTTTTAGAGTGTCATTTAGGCTTGCTGTTTTCTTGTTCATATTTTGTCTAGAAGATTTATCCAGTTGTGTCAGTGGGGTATTAAAGTGCCCTACTATGATTGTATTGCTGTTAATCTCTCCCTTGATATCCTCCAGAAGTTTTTTTAATGTATTTGGTTGATCCTGTATTGGGTGCATATATGTTTACCAGAGCTATATCCTCTTGTTGAATCTATCCATTTAATATTTGAAGTGGCCTTCCTTATCTCTTATTATAACCTTCACTTTGAGGTCATTTTTGTCAGATATAAGTATTGCTACCCCACCTTTTTTTTTTTTTTTTCATTTCCGTTTGACTGAAAATTTTTTCCATCCCTTCACTTTCAGTGTGTGTGAGTCCTTTGTTCTGAGGTGGGTCTTTTGTAGACAACATATATATGGGTCATGTTTTCTTATCCATTCAGCTACCCTGTGCCTTTTGATTGGAGCATTTAATTTATTTTTGTTTTATTATTGATAGGTACTTCTTTGTTGTCATATTTACTATTTATGCCTGTGTTCCTTCTTCCCTTTCTATGTATTCTTTTACAACAATCCCTTTAGCATTTCTTGCATTGCTAGCTTGGTGGTAATAAACTCCCTTAGCATTTTTTTTTTTTTTTTTTTTGGTCTGTGAAGCTCCTGGTTTCATGTTAAATTTTGACTGATAGCCTTGCTGGATGGAGTATTCTTGGATTCAGCCTCTTGATTTGTATTACTTTGTATACTTCACTCCATTCCCTTCTGGCCTGATATGTTTCTGCTGAAAATCAGTTGATAGTCTAATGGGAGATCCCTTGTAGGTACCTTTCTGTCTCTCTCAAGAGCACTCATGATTTCTTTTTTTAAATTTTCTTTATTAAGGTATTACATGTGTCCTTATCCCCCCATTACCCCCCAATCCCCTCACTCATGCCCTCACACCCCTGTTGTCTGTGTTCATTGGTTAGGCTTATATGCATGCATACAAGTCCTTTGGTTGATCTCTCCCCCTTACCTCTACCCTCCCCTACCTTCCCTCTGAGGTTTAACAGTCTGATTGATGTTTCTCTGTCTCTGGATCTGTTTTTGTTCATCAGTTTATGTTGTTCATTATATTCCATAAATGAGTGAGATCATGTGATATTTATCTTTCTCTGACTGGCTTATTTCACTTAACATAATGCTCTCCAGTTCCATACATGCTGTTGCAAATGGTAAGAACTCATTTTCACCCCAGCATAGTATTCCATTGTGTAGATGTACCACCGTTTTTAAATCCACTCATCTGCGGATGGGCACTTAGGCTGTTTCCAAATCTTAGCTATGGTGAATTGTGCTGCTATGAACATAGGGGTGCATATATCCTTTCTGATTGGTGTTTCTAGTTTCTTGGGATATATTCCTATAAGTGGGATCACTGGGTCAAATGGGAGTTCCATTCTTATTTTTTTGAGGAAACTACATACTATTCTTCACAGTGGCTGCACCAGTCTGCATTCCCACCAGTAGTGCACGAGGGTTCCTTTTTCTCCAATTCCTCACCAGCACTTGTCATTTGTTGATTTGTTGATGATAGCTATTCTGACAGGTGTGAGATGGTACCTCATTGTTGTTTTGATTTGCATCTCTCGGATAATTAGTGACTTTGAGCATGTTTTCATATGCCTCTGGGCCTTCCTTCTGTCTTCTTTCAAAAAGTATCTATTGCTGTCCATTGCCCATTTTTTGATTGGGTTGTTTATCTTTCTTTTGTTAAGTTGTATGAGTTCCCTGTAAATGTTGGAGATTAAACCCTTATTGGTGATAACATTGGCAAATACGTTCTCCCATGCAGTGGGCTTTCTTGTTGTTTTGTTGATGGTTTCTAATGCTGTGACAAAGCTTTTTATTTTGATGTAGTTCCATTTGTTTATTTTCTCTTTAGTTTCCATTACCTTAGGACAGTGGTCAGCAAAATGCGGCTTGAGAGCCACATGCGGCTCTTTGGCCCCTTGAGTGTGGCTCTTCCACAAAATACCATGTGCGGGCGTGCACGTACAGTGCGATTGAAACTTCATGGCCCATGCGCAGAAGTCGGTTTTCGGCTCTCAAAATAAATTTCTATTGTTGTACTGTTGATATTTGACTCTGTTGACTAATGAGTTTGCCGACCACTGCCCTAGGCGCAGTATCAGTGAAGAAATTGCTTCGGCATATGTCTGAGATTTTTCTGCCTGTGGATTCCTCTAGTATTTTTATGGTTTCCTGTCTTATGTTTAAGTCCTTTATCCATTTTCAGTTTATTTTTTGCATGATGTAAGTTGGTAGTTTAGTGTCATTTTTTTTGCATGTATCTCTCCAATATTCCCAACACCATTTATTGAAGAGACTGTCTTGACTCCATTGTATGTTCATGCCTCCTTTGTCAAATATTAATTGTGTATAGTGGCTGGGTCGATTTCTGGGTTCTCTATTCTATTCCATTGATCTATATGTCTGTTCTTGTGCCAGTACCAAGCTGTTTTGAGAACAGTGGCTTTGTAATACAGTTTGATATCTGGTATTGAGATCCCACCTACTTTGTTCTTCTTTCTCAGGATTGCTGAAGAGCACCCATGATTTCATTATCAAAAGACAACTACAAAAATCATATTGGCCTTTTCTGTCTTGTCTTTTTATAATCAATGCATTTTTCTTTACATGATTGAGATTATATTATATACACGTGTCCTGCTTTGTTTTATTAACATTATGTAATAAGCATTTCCCTATGCCCTATGAGCTATTATAAAAATACTTTATGAGGACTGCATAGTTTTCCATTGATTGTAAGTACCCTAATGTTAGATTGTTTTGATATTTCTTAATATCAACGAAGCTGCAATGAGCAGTGTATAAGTTAATATAATGTCAATTGCTGTAACAAATGGTCTACGTAACATGTAGTGGCTCA